>NC_138663.1:28483970-29083970 GCF_964273445.1 Streptopelia decaocto | reverse complement strand
CAAGATCTTACAGTCTTTATTGAGGCAAGCTTCCACAAAAGAGAGTAGGGATTGCAGGAATCAAGCCAAAGTTACAAGGATTACATATCAAATGGTACGCTACTTTCTCTTTTTGTTTGCTTTATGGCCATCTTACTATAGCTATGACTGAATATGTTAATCAAAATCCTATAGAACTGTAGCCATTTGTGTGTGTTTATTTCCATTTACATAATCATCTCACAAAAGAAGCATTCTCTTTTGTGCTAGATGTCTTACGATATAATTTAAAGTTGCAGTTACTGAAATATCCTATTCTAGCAGTCCCACCACTATTGCCCAGTCATTACCATAACTTGTTATACAGGAGCTAAATACACATTTCCAGTCTTTGTGATGCCCAAACAGTACTGCAGTCAGAGAAATAAAACATTCCCTGTAGTATGCCCTAATAATCTGCATTGAGTGTTTTGGATCAAATAGGAGAAATTTCCGAAGCTTAAGGGCCTCCACAGATAATTCAGGAAACACACAATTGTAGGGTGCCTTAATTTCAAAAATAGGATTTGTGTGTCTATGACACAGGAAATGGTTATGGAAATGAGCAAGCACCTACACTGATATGTATTTCCATGATCAGTGCAAAGCTACAAATACATTTTGCTATTAAATATGTATTTCAAAAATACACAAACTTGATTAAGCGATTAAGCCTAAAATCAAATGCTCAACTGGTAATGAGTGGGATGGAATGGAGTAGCTGAGATGGCATGCATTTTCCAGAAAAAGAAAAAAAAAAAAAAGAAAATAATAAAATGGATCTTCTCAGTCACTTCTGAGGGGCAAACAAGGCATGAAATTCCAGCCAGCTCACAAAAAATGTTTACCTCTGGGCCTCTGCTTCTTGTCTTAGTCCTTCTGTTTTGAGAAGACAAGCACATATTCCCTGTCTGTAGCCTACAAATGTTGTCTAAGCATTGTTTATCTCTGCTCAATGCTGCATTTCACCTGTTAGTACTCAGGGTGTGCACAATTAAAGTCTTACTTAAGCTCAACACAAAGTGGGTTACAGGCCTGTGGTAGGCCAGTTCCATGGGAGGTGGTTCCACTATGGAACAATAGGAGGATTTTAAATGGCTCATAAACAGGGTTGAAAACTTCGTTAGGTCCTCCAGTCTGCTGCCTAGAGTAGTCATCAGGTATCCATGCCATCCTCTTACACTATCTCAAGGACCTGATCTGCCAAGATTATTACTGTGCAAAACTTTCTTTAATTTGCATAAGGATCTTAGCATGCCTGAGCTTGATGGCTATAGAATGAAAATAAAAGAGCTCAAGAAATGCTGTCGTTAATGGTGACATGAGAATTGTATCTATACTGCATATACATACTCGCAAAAAGTGGGCAAGCCAGTAGATTATAACCCTGCAGAAAAGGCAATGCATATATGATAACCATATTCATTGAAGGATAACCTTAACAGATGTATTTCTGGCTATTCTTTCTTTCCCCTCCAACATACTTGTTTGTCAGAGTTTGCCTTTGCATTCCTAAAATTGAAACTCTAACATTCCATGGAAATAAGAGAAAGAATGAACTGGAAGTGATTCGTTTGTTTTGGTTTGCTTGTTTGTTTGTTTTTCATCATAAGTGATTATTTACACTCTTCAACCATAAACTTTGTGGGTTTATTTAAAATGTCACCACAACAACATCACAGATAGGTAGCATAAATGAAATTCAAATTAATCATTTCATACTTGAGATGCTTAATTCCACATTACAACAGAACTTGTCTTAGTCAACCAATGAAGGGATGAAAACATATATGCCTTTAACTAGATGGCTGTTTAATGAAGGTGATGTAGACTTTTGGTGAATTATCAAAGGGATCATTTTGAATAATCTCTGGAGTCAGAAATTTGCCTAATATTTGGAGGTTTCGTCACAGCTAATGCAGAGTTTGTTGAAGATTATATCACATGAATTCTGCTTTTATATCTCTTGTGCTTATTAAATACAAAGCAAAGTACAAAAACTGTGATGTGAAGAACAAGTGTCTCACTGAGCTGCATCAGCCAACTCACAGACTAATGACATTGTTCTTTAAATTTTTCAGGTACATAAAATCACTAAGTACTGAAAATGGCAATAATTGTTTTGTTATCTAAATTTTATGAAGCATATGGATGACTGCAATTATTTTATTTCAAATGGCTGAAGATTGTTGTTACTTATTTGCTTTTTAGACTACTAAAAAATTTAACTTATTTACTGTGACACTCCTTTGATCATCATATACTTATGTAATTACACAGTTCAGCCTATCAAAAAAACCAACAAAAATCTTCACTATTTATAATGATCAATCTTTAAAATTCACCCTTCTTTTTCCACACTGGCTTCATCATACTTTTTTCTAAATTTAAAGCGTGAGCTATTTTCAGGCCTCTCAAGGAAAGTCGTGGTGTGTAATATCAAACTCTTTGATTTGTCGCTGGCTTATGCATTGCAAAATGTCATCTTGTCCTGTTGTTAATGGTCATGGCCACAGAATGCTGATAATCATCACTGATTTAGATCACTGATTTCCTCACATTCAAAATCACTTTAATAAACAAAAGCAGAGAACATATTGAATTTTAGTTTTGAAGAACAGCATTTCAGATTGAGCTTTCTCTTTTCTCTGAAAAGTCAATCAGATTAGTAGCATGTACCTATACAGCTCTCAATGAATATAAACTAGAAGGAAGTTGTCCCTGTGGTATGCAGAATTGTACAGTCAACTCTCGGTTGTCTGTGGGTGTGTAACCCAGGCTGCAGATTAGCAGTGCTATGTTAAAACAAAGCAGAAAAAAAAGGAAAAACACCCACCATTTTTCTTTGAATTTCTGATCTCACTTTTTGCTTCAGCTTAACTTCATTCCTCGATAAATGTAATAAACACAGAAAGCTTTTATCTAATGTGCATATGCTTTGCATTACCTATGTTATAGCTTTACAGGGGTTAGTTTGCTCCATTTCTATTTTCAATAATTGAGAGCTGACTGTGTAAATATGAAAGAGCCGAGCAACCCACAGTTTTATTCGACATTTGCTAAAAACCAATTGTTTGTCAAAATACGTCTCTAATGAACCTCAAAAATCATCAGAGTTCCTTTTTACTGTATTTTTTAAACCCATGAGTAATAACAGCTTCCTGCAATAGTGGACTCCTATTAATATAAGTAATACATTCACATGCTTGAAAGGCAAAGACAATACAAGTGAACAAACTCAATGTGCTTAAAAGGAGATAGATACAGTGGACTCCTCTGCCCCCAAGGGCTAGAGACTGATGGAAAGCCATTTTGTAATGATATTTTGTAGCTGTACCAAAACCAGCATTAATAAGCCACTTAATTAGCATTAAGTGGCTAACTGTACATTTTATTCATTTAGAGGGACATTAGCACCGAACATACTTTAAAAAAGCCATGTTCTTGGGCAATGCAACAATAACACTGGTTTCTTCATGAAGGGGTTGGGAGGTTGTTTCCTGCTGCCCCCTCCCCATTCTCAATTTCTCTGCATAACCTAGATCGCACCCTCTTCATGACCAAAGCCAAAAGCCAGAGATACCTCTTGGTGAGCATCATGGGATGATGATTCCATGGACTACAAAGGCAGCTGGAAGGAACTGACGCTCACTCACTGTCTTCAGGCAGGGAAGCTAGATGCTGACAAACCTTGGGAAGCTGCTGCAGGAGCTTATCTACTGGGGAGGAGGGATGGCTGAGACACTTCTTAAGGAGCAGCAGAAATACAAGACTCAGCATATGAAACATTTAATCTTGAAGAAGAGAGAGGCTGCCAAAGGGCGAGCGGGGCAATAGAGCTGGAAAGCAAGAGGGACAGCCAGCCTTTGCTCCATGGAATCTGTTCTTACCTTTTTTCTGCCACCAGGAAAATGAGCACAACTAACTTCACATTACCCATGAGCATTAAAGATCACTGCAGATATAAAATAGCGTGATACTCTTTGCTGTTCTGAAACGAAGAGTAACCTAGCAGCTCTGTATTCTACCTTTGGCAACAGCTTAGCCCCTGTACTAAAATGAAAGCAAAAGGCTTTCCATACTGTGACATAACAGTATACTCAATTGGAATAAACCTGCTTGCTTCTTTGAATTTATACCCTAATACATTAGGTTCGATATGCTGACTAGGATCAAAATGACACCGATGACAAAAGCACTGCTCTAATTCATGTGTACATATAATTCTTGTAGGAAGCTCTCCAAACTACTTGACATCCTGTGCCAGTGAGTTCCACTGAGTAAGAACTTTGCATAAAACGTTACTTCACATGTTGCCTTTTAATTTCACTGAACATCCCCTTGTTCTTTTAATACTGGATAAAATAAAACGAAATACTGTAGTCGCAAGACTTCTTACTGGAACAATTATAAAAACTCACTTTAAAAAAGTACCTCTCCTCTGTCAGGTAGTAATAGAGTTGCGTATTTTTCAGTTGGCCAAAAGCATTATATCCGTATCAAAAGAAAAACATTTAGCAAAATATTTGCTTTCAGACTTGTTTACTGTTTATTATTTTAATTTACATAAGTTACTGCTTGCAAAACTTCCAGGGATTTTTTTTCCCCACTGCATAGTAAATACAGCCTTCTTAGTGTTTCAGAAGCACAGTACGATAGAAACGTTAGGGCCTGCTTCTGCTCCAAATGAAGTTAATGGGAAAACACCAACTGACTTTATCAGGAGTTAGGTCAGGCCCCAGATTTGCAGCTTTTGAAATTTCATCATTGAAAATTTTCTGGCTAACGTTCAGAACTGACTACTTCTACAACTAGAACACTATTTACAACTTTATTTATATGTACTTCTTTATTACAATATGTAATATCAATGTTCCTTGTAAAGGTTACTATTTTATAGAAATTAGACTGAAGTTATTGCCAATCAACCTTTAATAAACTTAAGTGGGATAACTTTCAGAATTTTTCTCAACATGCGATCCAGTTTTTATTCACTCTTGCTATCTTTCACAATTGCTTAACTACCTTAATTTCAAAGCCTTTTTCAGTGTAATAAAAAAGTCCTTTTGGTAGAAGTTTATTGGTCCCATTTCAAATTACGTTCTAAAACATTCTTGTACTGATGAGGACTCATTATTTTAGCAATTCTTCTGTTTCAACACAGTATATAAAGCCATGCCTCTCAACCAATCAACCTCAGTATAAAAGTGTAAGTGAGGTCAAACAGATCACTCACTAAATCTTTGATCAAGTTGTCTGATCACATATAGACACAACTCTCTGAATTGTTGCATATGCTGTATAACGTTATCATACAAATTTAAGCATTTCCATTATTAACTGCTGCTTGTGTATGTATATATTAATTTGCTATTCATAAAACTACAACAAAGGACAATATATACCGATACTGAATTAGGATCTCTGGTCTTGTCTCTCCAAAAATTAAGAAAAATCCGTGTTCTTTGTGATTGACCAACGCATGATGTTGTGCTTCAAATATACACATTTTCCAAAATTAAACTGTGAAGGTAATGTCAAATACTGTGTTGTAACTTTAAATATAACTGACATATTAAAACAGATAGATGGGTAATTATGATAAACTACACAATAGTGCTACTGTAGTTAATATCATTTATCAATCCTGTGGTCCCCATCATTCATGCATTTACAGTTTGGGAATACAGTGATGGCAAAGGATAATAATTCATAATGGCTACATTCTCAGTACTTCATGCTAGCTCACTAGACAAAATAAAAAAGGTTAATTGTATAACTGGAAAAATGTAAAATTTTATTCCAAGAAAATTAACAAGCTACACAGGTAAATTTTGGCAAATGCAACTTTATATTGAAATCCACACATCTGTATCTTAAAGAAGGAAAGACTCACAGACTCTAATGTATTTCTAAAATACTAAGAAATCATATTATATGCTTTCACAAGTTAAAACTTAAATAATTTAAAACAACCAATACACCAAAATGTGCAGAAAATATAAACAAGACTGTGCCTTCAGTAGAATAAATGCTTCACAAATTGTGCAAGATATCATACTAAGGCTGCGGTCTCCCCAATGACAGCTGTCTTAAAATATAAACATACATCAACTGCCTGTGTTTCTCAGAACAAACTAGAAAGGGCGGCACACCTAGAAAAAAATCATATCATCCCAGTGATGTGCATACTGATTTTGGGAACCGTTGAAGTAAAAAGGAAAAAAGAGGACTAAGTGATCTTTCATGCACTCCCAAATGACTGACCAGAGTTATTAAATTTTTCTTGCTTATTTGCTTCAATGCTAAACAAAATGGAAGATACTAGATAACCCTTTAAGGCAACATGTGTTTATTCTGTATAATTATAACTGTTCAATTATGACTGGATATTATCATTAACGTTGCCTAACAGACTGATATCTAGCTTTTTAAAAAATATAAATAAGAGTCTATTAAACTTTATACCAAATCAGCAAAAAACACAGAATACAGTTAAAAGTTAGTAATTTCACTGTTAAGGAAAATGTACTTAGAAAGAATAATGTATTTGGAAAAGAAAAAATAAAACCAAAACCAAAACAAAACCAAAAAAATGAAGTCTAAATCTAAACAAAAATACTGCTTTGGAATGCTCCCCAAAACTTACTCACAAGGCAAACAGATTTGTAAGTGTGATAATCCAATAATGCATGGCACATCTTTAATCAGTTACAGTACTTGAGTCCCCAGTTTTCAGTCTTTGCAAAACAATAATTGTATGAAATGTTTTAAAGGTCTTCAGATGTCTAAAATTAGTTTATCAACACATTAACCTCATATCAACTTAATTTATTAAGATGTCCAATGCTAATCATTTTGATGGTCTTACTTTATGTAGTGATATACACAGCATTTAGCACTGATACTTAGCACCTGCTACTTTCATAATCTAGATTTCAACCACATAAAGGAATTCAGGGCAGTAGTTCAGTCCTTTGTTCTTAATTACAAACCTTCAGCAGTGGTCAGCAGGAACACGTTTAGGTTTAAAATAGGATTAGAGGTGAGCTATTGCAAAGACTGCAGAATGTTGCCCAAATCCTTACAACTGCTGACATCCCATTCTTGATTTTCTTCTCAAGACATGGCTACAGGCCACAATTGCTTAGCAGAGAATGGTAGTGTTTCACAAGGCTAAAGATTTACAGATGCTCCCTCATATAACACAGTAAGGTTCCCTTGGTAACCTGGATTTTCTGCAGTAAAGAAGGGTTGTGCTGAAACAGCGCCTCAGCTCCCTGTTGGAGAAAATGCAGACAAAAGGATTGATTCCAGCTTGGGCAAAACTCATCCAGACAGCGGCCGTTAGAAATCCCCCTGGTACTACTGGCCCTCTTGCAAAAACTCTCCAGTAACAGGCTACCAAATAGGGACCCCACAAGGTCAGAAAGAGGAATGTCATGATGTAGAACATTCTGCTGATTCTCTTCTCCATTTTGAACTCATCTAAAACCAGTAGCCTTCTCCTGCCTGTGGTGTTCGCGTTTTGCCTGATTCCCAGCAAGGTTGGAGGTGTGGGACCCCTTCCAAATCCAGCCAGCCAATTAGCAGCTGCTTGACCGCTCGCTCCGGGACCATGAAAAGTCCAGTTCTGGCTCACTGCTGCAACAAACTGGACTGGCTTCATTTTCCTGCGATCGTGAACAAAAAATATCAGCTTGAGGTAGACAAGCTGTGTGGCTAGGAGGATAAGGGCAAGAAGAAGCATAAATCCCAAGGAATCATTAGCCCTGAAGGAACGATGCTGGAAAGTGCATTGGTCTTCCTCCCTAATGAACGAGTAGGTGCCCACGTCTAAAACTGGGGGGAAAGCCATGGCTACTGAGAGGGTCCACACCATACAGATAACGGCCAAACAAGTCCAGAAGGTCAGTCTTTTTGTATAAAAACGGTGATGAGCGATAGCTAGGTATCTGGTGACGCTTATGCAGAATAACATGAAAGCAGTGTGAAAGCAGGACAAAACCCCCAAAAAGGCAATCACTTTGCAAGTAAGAGTCCCATACGTCCAGGTAGAGCCATTTTTTACAGAGGTGAAAACAAACGGGAAACAAATTGCAGATCTGAGGATATCTGAGCAGCAAAGATCCAACAGGAAGTAGTAAGGAGCTCTATGCAAGGTCTTATCTTTGACTAGCAAAATGGAGATCAGAAGGTTACCCACCACACTGACTCCTATTATGAAACCCAGTGAAGTCAGTTTCAGAAAAGCTGTTAAAGGAGAAAGATTTTGTAAAATGTTGTCAGCTGCATGGCTGTAGTTCGCCATAGATGGATGGATGATATGTATATTGCCTCAGTCAAGTCTCATGATCTATATATAAGAACAAGGAAAAAATAGATCCATACATCTTACTGAAAGTGTAATCCACAAACAGAACTGATCTTGTGTCTAGTCATACAGTACATCCTCTTCTTTCTGATTTGTCATGCCATCAAAATATCTGAAAAAAAACGAGCTATCAGTTCTTAAGTTAACAAGAAATGATGTCAGAAAGTGCTAACAAAGATGTTAATTTATGGAAAACCAAATGAAGTTGTAAATTTGAGTACTATTGTTTGTTTTTAAAAATCATGGGGCTTTTTTTTTTTTTTACTTACTGTTCAGCATGATTGATTATTGGCATTTCAAAGATTTGGCTTGTTACAGTTTCAGAACTGACCGGTCCCCCTTATATTTGGTAGCAGACATAATTTTACAGTTAAAGCCTCAGAGATTTTATGAATCAAAAGATTCCCAGTTTGCAAGCTCAAGAGCTAATCACTGACATATTTTTTAAAAATCTCCAAAGACTGCTGATATTTTGACATTACCTACATTCATTTTATGGCTACAGTATTTGTCAATGTTTTAGAGGCAGCTGCTGTGTTGATACGGATCACACCCAAAGAAACCCTGCAGAATTTATGTTTTTTAACCCAAGTCACCAAAGCACATTAATCACACTGTGTTAGTTCATGCACATTGTAAGAGAAACAGCATTCATTATCCCCCTCCCTTCCTCCTATAAACCATAATTTTATCATTTAGGCTTTCAAATAAACAGATATGCTAGACAGTCGATAGCACTATGCTTAAGGGTCCATGTCGTCCCCCCCCATTTTAATGCAAATCTTTAAAGTCTGAACATAATTCATAATAAGCAATGGCCAGTGTAAATACTGAGTAAAAATAGGCAACACACCCAAGACATAATGCCCATCCTTCTGGGAGGGCTGGTTTTAGTTATGCTTAAATAAATATATAATAAATTGATTTTTTTAGCTAATTAGGGCTCCATGATTCCCACTAATGCTCCCATTGAATTGCACCGGAACACATCTCATGCAATAAAATGAAATAAATTAAAGAACAGTCTGGTGCTGCTGGGTTGGCCTTTTCTTTTTTTTTTTTTTTTGTTGGTTGGTTGTTGTTGTTTTTGATTTTTTTTTCCCTTCCAGAGCTGGGGACAGGAGCCACAGCAGGCACGATCAGGCTCCTTCGTTATTCACACGAAGTGTTTCCTATGCCACCTCGGGTGTACAAAGGATATTCCCACTGAATCCCAGCAAAATCCTTCCATTCTTACCGTCCACAAAAGAGCCTGATTGCTGCTGTGTAAACAGAGGCTGATCAGATCATGGCATCGTTTTAAAACCATGAAATCAGGCTCCCCCTCCCCCCTCCCGCCAGCCCCGCCGCTTTGCACCCCCCCCCCACCCCGGTGGAGCTGTCCCCGCGGCGCCGGCCCTGCCTGCGCACACACACACGGACACGCACACACACTCACCCTGGCACACGCACTCACACTCACAGACACCCGCTCCCCCCACGCACGGCCATGCAGGGCTGGACTGCGCCGCGCTGCAAGGGAGCCCGGGTGCCGCTGCCTGGCAGCCGCATCTGCCGGAGCCATGCGAGAGCCTCCCGCGGCGGGGAGCTCGGGAGAGCGGAAGAGGCATTGTCTGCCAACACTTCCATCATGCCGCTTCTTTAGAAATCACCCCCCCAGACCCGCTCCCTGAGGGGGGGAGCCCTCCCCGCACGCACCTGCAGCTGCGGCAGCCTCGGCACCCCCAGGCTCCCCCAGCCCCTCTCTTCCTACCTGTTGGTGCCGGAGATCCCCACATGCCAGCGCTGCTCCTTCCCGCCGACACTGGGCTGCTTTACGCCGGCCGTCTCCTTTAGAACCCTTTTATTTTCCTCTGCCGTCTTTCATTCTTTCTCTCAATCCTTTCCTTTTTCTTTCTTTTTTTTTTTTTTTTCTTTTTTGTTTTTCCTCGGTACCTTGACTGGGAATCCAGTCAGTGGCTCGGGCGGCGCATGCTCACTGCGCCTCCTCCCTGCGCGCCGAGCCCCGTCCTCCCCTGTCGCAGCGGCACAATCTCCCCCAGTAACGCAGCAGCGGCGGCGGCCGCCTCAATGAGGGCAAGGCAGCCCCGGTGGCGGCCGCAGCTCCCGGTGCCCCGGTGCGGGCAAAGCAACCTCCGCGGCACCGGCGCTCTCCTCAGCGGCGGGCAGGCAGCCTCCGCGGCGGCACGTTCCCATTGCGATGCATAGCCGAGCTGGATGTATTGGCGAGCCTGAGCGAGCCAGCTTGAGGAAAGGGAGGGGGAGGAATTAGGTCCTGCGCTCCTTGTTTATGCCTTTGAACTCCCCCTCCCGCCCCTTTCGCTGAAAATGGGGGCTCGGAAGCAGCCGCCGTGCCGCACGTCGCAGCCTGTCAGGAGGGGGACCGGGCGGTTTCTTCAGCTGCCGCGGCTCGGGTCCTCCCGCTGGCGGCTCGTTTTCTTTCCTCCCGGTTGCCACCCGGTGAATTCCTTCTTCCCAACCCCCGAGCCAGGAAGGGCTCCTCAAAAGCACCGCGGTTCGCGGAGGGCGTATTTTCCGCGGGGCCGTTCGGACCCCGCACCTTCCCCCCGGTTCCGCTGCCTCCCCCTCGCAGCCAGTAAAGCGGCTCCTCAACATTCAGCCGAAAGCCGGCGCAGAACTGTCAGCGCGCTGCATGGCGACAGTGATGAATTTTAATGTCAACCTGTTCCGTCCGTAGCAGGGCCAGCATCTCCCCCCGGCGCGCAGGGCCGGAGCGGCGGCGGCGGCCGCGCAGGACCGCCCGCGCCGCTGCCCGGCGGGGAGCGATGCCGGGCCGGCCCGATGATGTCATGCGGGCCGGTGCGCCGGGGCGACGGCGCCGGGAGGCGGCCTGTGGCCTGGGCCGCCGCCGGGGGCCTGTCGCCGGCCGCCCCGCCCGCCGGCCCCGGCCCTTGCTGGGTGCCACCGCGGTAAAACCGGGAGGGAGCGGGAAGGGTTTGGATAGAGCTTGAAAGAGCGCGTCCGTCCGCCCTCCCGCCGCTTCGGGTTTTGTGGAAGTTTATCCAGGAGGAGCGGGAACATGAAGAAAGGCTTGCCCCAAAAGTAACTCGCTTTGACTTGCAAGGAACAGCTTATTTTGGGTTGAAAGGTTTGGAGTCTGAGGAACTTCTTCACTGAGAGCTTCTGCTCGAGTCAGAATAAATCCTTCTGGAGGATAGATTTATGGGTTTGATTCATAACGTATGTCACATCTTTGAGACCGCTAGTAGACTACGGGCATTTTTTAAGGCTCTTGTTAAAGTTTGGGTCCTTTTTTGGCATTTCCTAAAAGTCATGGGAATTGATGGCCAAACCCTCAAATTAGCTTCAGTAACAGCCTGATCAAGCCCAAAGGTCTGCAGCCACTGGAAAATACAGTTATTTAAAAACAAAATTCCACTGTTTCAAGCATGTGACTTCCTTCAGGTAACATTTATTCATGAGCAGGAAACTTACACAGAGCTCAGGTATCACATTTTTTTCCCCCACTTTTTCTGTGGATATAATGACTTTGTGTTGGTGCTCATCTTTGGGGTTAGTTTCACTCTTAATAATTGGAATTTGGGGTGGTTATTAAAGTCACTTCTTCAAGATGAACTTTTCATGTCACAATCAGCCAAGCCAAGCAGGCCTCTCCAGCTATCCCTTTTCTGTTGTTAAATATATGTACCCACAATGACATAAACAATGACTTTTAAAGTCATTCTTAATGTTAGAATGTGAAGGACAAGGAAGCGGCTACTAAACCAGCAAGAGCAGGCACTTTAATTGTCTAATACAGCAAAGAATTCTCCCAATGCCATGGAAATTAAACACAATGCCAGATAAGGAAGGAGTTTTACAATATGTGGTACAGGATGGCAATAGTATGTTCATGGTCAGGGCCAATTCTAGTACTCTGACTTAAGATTTTTTGTAAAGAGTAAACAATATGACGCCATCATCATTGTTATAAAAAGATCCAGACCAGTAGTTTTTAACCTTTTCTGTCTATGCTTTCTCTTAAAGATGTAGCAGAAGTATGTTACTATGTAACATTTGAGAACTTTTCTATTAGACCTGTCAGACTGCGTAGAAGTAATCCGTGGACTTCAGAATTCATTCAGCGTTCAACCACTGGTTCAGCGTAGAGCCATTTGTCATCATATGTGTAATCTGAGAACCAGCGCTCTAATTTTGGTCAACAAAATGTAGACATCTAGACTGAAGCAACATATAACTGAGCTAGTTTCCAATCATCGTCAGTGGTGAGAAAAATATGCTTTAGGGAGCAGATAATCTCATTATGAATCACAAGTCTAAAACACATCAGATGGGTTGCATTCAATTCTCTTTATGATAAGGGTAGAGTTAGGCAACAGAAACCCGTGTTATGAAGGGAGAGATTTCTGGTGGAGTGTGACACAATGCTGTGCTAAGCTGTTGTACCGGGAGCAGGTCACATCTACCATGGAGGAAAAATTAATTCAGGAGTCGTGGGACTGGTAATCTGGGGGATGAAGGTAGATGGCAGCTAGAGATGGCTCCGGGAGCACAAACTGGGAAACAAATGTTCAATTAGAAGGGGAGGAGGGGAGGAGATATGGAAGAACAGGTGAAGAGATCCATGCTAACTAGTTATTCAGAATAGTTGGGCTGGAGATATGAAAGGTTCAGAAAAACAAGCATGACACAGCCTTTGTTGCAAGATGAGTGGTCTAGCAGTAACGAAGTGGAATTTCTTGGGGCCTTGCCCGCTACACAATGTAAGGGGGGCAACACTAAGGGCAACAGGAAGATGTTCAAAAAACCCAGGGGACTGGCATGGTATATAAGCATCTCAGCAGAAAGAAATGATTAGTCCCAGGCAAGTAAATCCATTTCCCTGCCCTTTTTCTTTCTTCTTCTTCTTCTTCTTTTTTTTTTTTTTTTTTTTAACTTAAATATCTAAGTCTGCTTTCCCCCAAGAAGGAAGGGTGAAGGTAGAGAACATAAGTGAAGTGTAAAGCATAAGAGCATTCATGTACTCCATTAGAGCTAGCAGCATTTTCTCCTGTTGGAGTTATTTAATAATCATGGTCTAGAAAGTAACTGGTGAAGTATTCAGCACTCTTGTTGGTCACTGAAGATCCTTTTTTCCAATTGTATTATTTTCAATTTGTGTACCATTTGAGAATGGATTATTGGAGAATTCTACTTTGACATTCTTGGTCTTTGGCATTATCTGCAGACCTGGGCAGCTCATTCCTGTGAGGTGGTTGGTGATGTTTGGGTGCACGTGGCCAAGTGCCAGGAACTTGCGCACTGGAGTGGGGGACAGTTGAATGCTGTTGTAGAGAAACTTTGTTGGTGCATAATTAGCATTTTGGGTAACTGGCACCTAATTTCTTTTGAGCATATGTGCCCTGGAATCCTGTACTGCAGTTGTGAGCCAGCTGAGGGTGTTGGGTAGGTGATTCTCATTGTTTTGAGCTTTTTCACCAGAACAGGAAAGGTTTTTGAGAAAACTCTGACATTGAGAAATCTCACTAATGGAGTCTGAGGTAGAGATTGGGCTAGAAGAGAGGCCAGTGATGACAAGCAACTATCAGTTGAAAAGATGGTGTGAGATATTGGCCTCACCAAGGTCAGTAACAACTCTTAACAGTTTCAGTGGAATGACGATTTCAGCTTAGGGCAAGAAGTTGTGAACAGCTAAAATGTAAAATACTCATGTCCTTATTCTCTTGATCATTTCAGTAATTAATGTGTTCACTGGCTGTCTTGAAATTTGCATATATGCAATGTCTATCCAGTTTGCATAATGCAAACTTTGAGGCACTGTAAGAATTTGCAACATTTCTACAAAACAAGAGAGATGCTCTGCAAGGTGTGCAGAGGCCAGCACAAGATTTATGTATTGCTTAAGAGATTGTGATAGTTGCTATCAAAGTACATCCTTTTCAAAGGGCTCAAGGAATCCTTCCAAGAGAAATTTCTTGCCTGTGCAGTAGATTTGTGCAACTTTAAAACAGTATTTAAGTAGGACTTATGTAATACAGAGACCTGTGTAAGACCCCTGTCCAATGGAGAATTTTGCCTGCAATATATTTGGTTCCTGTGCTTTGTAAAGTGTTTGCAGAGTAAAGACATTTGTTGGTAGTGTCTGGCTCCTGGGTTGGCTCTCAGCACAGACATAAATTTCACCCCACACTGAAAATCTCTCTTGTGGTCTCTGCCTCAGTGATGCATGTTTACACCTATAACAAAATCGCATCCATGTGACTAAATTCCTCTGGAGAATAATTGCCCTTTTTTTTTTTTTTTTTTTTTTTGTTGGCATTGATCTTTAGCTAGATCCTCAGATATTTTATAAAAATTTCTCAAAAGCATTTAATTAGTTATTTTAAAAAATGACTGTCCTTTCAAACTTAACTTTTGTTCTTAAAAGTTGATCTATGTTGCATGTTTACACAGGGGTAACTGAAAGTTTAAGGGCAAATACATATAAGTTTGACTACTGGGCATATGAAAAAAGCTCTGTCCTGTAGAGGAAAACCTCTGCTGTATGTGACTGTAGTGGGAGGAAGGCACCAATATCCTTCTGAAAATCCCATTAGATACTTACCTGTATCCTCATGCTTCTAAACACCTTTTACCAGTTTGTTCATTAGGGCTATGTTTGAAAGACTGGACAGGTCTTTTGCATCTAGATTTCACAGATACACTGTGGAATCAATGTTACAGTGTTAAGTTCAGTTATTTTTTGTGCTATTTAAGCAGTGTGGGCAAGTAATTACTTGACTTGACTTGCATATCAGGTAGTTAGAAATGCAAATGAACTTAGCTGTGGCCATGAATAATTACCAGTGTTAAACTGCACTGCTAATTACTTGTGCCTGAAAAAAGATAAGCTATGTTTTTAAATTGCTGGACTTCACAAATGGCCTTTTTATATTTATGATTCAGAAAGAGTTAGAGAGTCAAAGAAAGTTGCATATGCAGTGTTTGTTGTTTGTGCGCCATATGTATGTTGTCCTGTACTGAAGAATTATCAAATTACTTGTTTTCACAGAAAAGGTGGAGTGATAACAGGTGACTTAAAAAAATAGTCAGTCACATCCACAGTGATGCAGATTGGTGACTGAGCTCCACAGAAGGGAAAAAAAGAAAAAAAAAAGAAGAGGAACTTCATAATATCTGAAGTAATTCCAAATAGATACCTTTTTTGAGATCACATTTTTGAATGGTTGGGAATATTTCTCTAATATTGTCATCGTGAATTCCTCAGAAATTGTATATATAAATAATACAATACCCAAGATTTAATGTATGAGTACTTTGTTTAGCTCTTTTTTTTTTTTTTTTTTTAAATAACAGAGGGTAAACACTATCTTGTATGTCTGCATAAAAAAACTTTTAATGTGAATAATTCTGAACTTGAAGTCTTGTTAGTGGAAAGTATTGAAATTCTCATTCCGTCAACAGGTTTTAGTCAATGTGGGCACTACTGCAAAAATGCCTCAGTAGCAGGGTCTACAGTGAGATCCTGGGCTACCGGCCTTGGAAGGACACTTGCTGTTATTCCCAGCACTCCTGGGGGGAGAAAGAACCTCTTGTCACAAAATCAAGAGAATGTGGAGCAAGCTTACTGAAGTTGCTGCTATATCCAGTTTTTCTGCTCTCTTTCTATTGCAGAAAATCTGTTGGTGTTTTGGTAACTAAACATGGAATGGGAGGAAAAAGATTTTCTTCTTTCGCCATTACAAAAAATAAAATACCATTCCTTACAAATCTCGTAGATGGGATTTGATGAAGCATATGCACAGACACTGGGAATACTCTTACAGAAGCAGTGATTCATTTATTTAGTGTATTTTCATCCTCAGTTTAATTAATCCAATTAATTGTACATAGTATAAGCTACATTACAATATGTCTTCCAACTACTGTAAATACATGCCATTCACTAATTTGTTTTTCTGTGCATGAGATATGGTAATGTGAATACATCATAGTGGTACAATTCAGCAACCAAACTAGTTGAAAGGAATGATGCTGCACACAATTAGGAATTTGTGACTAAATGACTATGGGTGAAAGGCATGATTTTTGTATGAGGCTTGTCTAACCGATAATATGGAAACAGTCTGGTGAGAAACAGGTAAGAGAGGCTTTCAGAATTTAGAAGCTGAACTGGAAGCACTGACCCAGCACCATGCTAATGATTTCCTGACCCTGACACATGGCTAAACAGTCTCGGCCTCTTTGCTGACTGTTGTTCTCATCTCTAACCTTCTGACACTCTACCAACTGCGTTTGGGTAAAAGTGGAGCGTCCCCACACAAGAGATTTCCAGCCAGTGCAAGTCAGCACCTCAGGACCACTAACAGAGAAAACTATTTTAATTTACTTCAGCAGGAGAATCTGTTACGGTGATTTTAGAAGTGTTGTCTATTAGCTTTAGAAATCCGTGATAGGCAAAAGATGGTACATTTTCTTTTTCAAACAAAGGAAGAGTTTGGTTTGTATTGTTTGTGCACCTCACCCCTTCTCAGATATGATGTTTGATAGTCCTTTTGTCTCTGCTATTTTAACACTTGAGTTTTCAATAAAATGCTTTCTCAGTAATGCTCCTGGTTTACCTTACTAAATGGAAATGCAGGACTTGAAATCAGCTAAGCACTGCTGAAGCACACAGCAGCTCTGCAGTGTCATGGTCATTAACAGTGCCAATCACACCATTCGAGAACACTTTTTTCCTATCACCACTGCAGACGCCAGTGGAACACTGTGGAGCAAAATGAATGGGGTTAGTGACATTACAGAACAGAACGTTTGCCCTGAGAGACGAATCTGAAAATGCCTGAGAGACAAGGGAAGGATGACTTCTTCCAGCTGACCTGCGTCCAATGTTTTTATGCACCTGGTATTAAGTGCAGGCAGCCTCATGTCTGAGATGCACATAACTATACGACTTACATAAACCTACTCTGTCCCAAGCTCTTCCATAGTTTTCTGGCACATATGGATAAGTGAGGAATGCTGCTTTGGCCAACTGTGGGGACTGCCAGGCTGGCAGGTATTGCTCCCATCTCTTTTTGTACCGTTGACTCACTGGAGACTTTAGGACATGGTGAGGGCCTAATGAAAGGAATTATTATGGTTCATTATTTTTAATACACTTTCTGTCACGAAGCTATACAATGACCAGGTGAATTTATGCACATTTCCTCCCCTTCACTGTCTTTTAAATCTGGAGGCTGATTTCATTGAAGTCAGATACACGAGCAGAGAGGTCTCAGAGGCAGGTGAGGTTCCTATAAGTTTTGTGAATGTAGGTGTTGGCTGCTTGTCCTGACCTTTTTCCCTGGCTGTTCTTTCAGGCTGGCCACCATGTTCAGTCTGGCCTGCACTCCCTAGGGACTCTTGTCCCTACCTGAGGCTTCAACATACAGCGATTCATCTGCTGGTCAAAACTGGCCATTACTTGAAGTCTTAATCCCTTCCCAATTCAGACTCTTTGTGACCAGGCCTGGCTGTGCTCAGCTGTGCAACCAAACAGGACACTGGCTGTGTCCCCATGGTTCCTGTGGCAGGTGGCCACCAGAGCACTGTGTCGGACTCAGAGACCATGCTGGTTCTGTGACAGAATACACACATCCTATCCACAGGTCAGTATCAAAGGGATCAACAGTCACTCTGCTGAGCTCCTCCTTGCTTCTACTGTTCCATTTCTTCCGGTGCTCACAGAACTATTTGCATTAGTATTATTAGTGTGGAGGGATAAATGTCAAATCAATCACTTCTGTAGAGCTGAGATATACAAATACTCCCATTTTCTGCCATCTTTAAGGTTAGGTTAGAGGTGAACCATGAATGGACAGTATGTTGTAGGATTAAAGAGACTATTTGGAAATAGCATTTTCTATTTCTAGCAATATACTGAGAGGGGGATTTAAAAATAATAGGATAAAATAGGATAACTGTCACTGACAGCTTTCAGAGGCCTTTTAGGCTGTGCTCAGGGACAAAAATGAACACTGTCAATGTCAGAAATATTTATTTTTGGTGATATGTCTGGTTCACATCTAGGTATTAGACTTCCTACTAATTCATTGTTTAAATTTTAAGATAATACAGGCACATACAGTATAATTGATTTAAAGCTCTGCAAAGAGAATATAACTTGGTTTAAAAAAATACACTCCTGAATGATAATTGCTTTGAATGCGTAAGATTGAGACAATGGAGAGTCATGTCTATGGTGTCTGAGATGGAGAGTGAACATGGGCTTTGCAAGCAGCTAGCATGAATATATGTTCTACTAGTGAGCTTCAGCTCTTGTGATCTAGAAAGTGGAAATACTCTTGGATATTCCTGTGTCAACTCAGCTGTTAACTGCTCACTGCAACAATTTTGGTATCTAGAACCTGATGCCATGTCCCTTTTTTATTAAGTATGAAAAATTCTCATTCATATGTAGAACAAGAAGAAGCAATTTTAAGTTTTATACTTGCAAGGATGCAGAGAACAGTCTGTCTCTGGATAAAGGTAGGTCATCTGTTAAGAAACACGACAGTTTGAATTCTGCAGATACGGCACTGTGATGGCACAGTAGGAGGAACTGCCTGAATGCAGCTCTATGATGCAGCTGTACATATAAGTTTATTACTGCATTGCCTATTTCATGGAGGTATGAAAGAATTTATGTTTTATTGAAATGTCACTTACAAAACTAGTCAAGCCTAATGTTAGCAAATGGCAATGCCTTTGCTTAATTGAACTAGTATTTGCATATAGTTAGGCAACGTTTGAGTTTGGTATTTAAAGAAAAGGGTAAAAAACTGAGCAGGAACAGGATGTTGCACTGTACTAGATAAGACATGCAGCTGGCAAGAGAAACACACGGAATCTGGTCCCTGCTACCTAGATGGTTTACTGTTGGTTTTGCTTTGTTTTCTGATTGACTACATAAATGTCCAGCCACGGATCTGGGACCAGGACCTAAATCTTGACATAAGTGGCAGATATCCTAAGTAGCAGAAAGGGGAGTCAGTCTCTCTTGTCCACATCACCACCACTACCCCTCAACCTGCCCACCATTACTCTTGCATTTTTACACACAGAGGGTCCAGGATAAACAGGAGAGCATGCTTGTACCTCCTGGTGCTCCAGAAAACTTTTTTTGGAGGTTGGAGACTTGAGCTTGAATTCCAGATCTTCTGTTTCATGTGATATAACTACTGGGTGGTTATGGGAAAGGTGGGCTTGCTGCAGCATTCGTGCATTCTCCGGGCTCAGCAGTGCTGCTGATGTGCCTTTCCTGAACACACCAGCCAGATCAGACTCTTCTAGGACATTGCCAGGAGCGAGACACTTGGCTTAGGCTCTGTCTCACGTCTGGATCACAGAGATCCTGCCCTGCACGCTCTTGGGCAGTTCTGCACACGAATGGAAAGCTTGCAGCCTGAGGTCCAAAGTGTAAATGCCAACTGAAAAGTGATTAATTCTTGCTGTTGCTGCAGTGAGGATTTCTGGGTTCCTTTTTTGGAGGGTTTATGTCCTAAATTCTGTTCAAGTCATGTTTTGGATATTTAAACCACCTCTTAAACTCTTGCAGTTCCTCACTACATAATTTTATTAAGCCTCACTGAACTTATTCACTCTCCATATTAAAATAAAATGTGGAAGTAACAGGGCTAAATACTAGTAATCTGCTTTTCCTAATGTAGGATATGTATCCAGACATGAAAGTGCTCTTTTGATGAGTGAACACACCGGTTCCTCACAGTACAAGATCAACAGTAGCCAAGTAAAATGTACCTGTTGTGTAATTCTGTGCTGCATTGTAAATTTGGTATTAATGTAATGCTTCAAAAGCTAACAGAACATTTAGTTGATATACTGTATCTCTCTATTATGTATAATATCTCCTCATAAATATGCATGCATAACAAAACTCTGGCAATTTGAGGAATTTATGTAAAACTTATGAATTCTCTTTGATATCATGGGTCCTCAAGATATATCTTTTTCAACCTGCAAGCTCTATATTGAAAAGAGAACAGTTTTTTCTTCTTTTTTTCGTAACCTTTTTAGTGGATTGAATTTTCAAAGGACATCGCCACAAGGCCAACCGTGGAACATAATGAAATGCCAACAACCTGAAATCAAATGGAAGACCTTCGGACAAAATGAGCTGGCAATTGCTCAGAATGATTTATTTGCCCAAGCAGGTTAGTTACCAAAACACAGATCACATCTTTGGAAAACTTGGTGATGCTGAAAGAGAAGTAAAGTTAAAAAAAGAAGGGTGACTTAACAGTCATTCTGAAGTAACACAAAAGAAATGAAAAAAAACTTGTTGCAGGGATGTAAGAAGCTATTTTCTGCTGTCACAGGTAGCGAGAGGCAATTGAGAATATAAAACTAGTGGAATTGCAAGGCTATATTTAAATGCACTTTTGACCAATTTAGGCAAACCCAGTTAGATAATGGAGCTGGGACAGCCTTCGGTAGATTCAGTGAGAGGTTGGAGAGAGCCAAAGTTCGTAGTCTTAACTGTGAAACCTTCAGACTTCTGCTTCACTTGGTAGTCCTGGAATAGAGTTATGAACCTCCTTAAACCAAAATTATTTTAAGTTGAGGTAGGTTTTCAACCCTTACATGCTTTAAACTTTACTTAAAAATCTGCTAAATTGGGGATATGGATATTCAAATATGGCTCCTAAGGAACAGATACAGCAAGATACCTTTCAAAACAGGAAACGATCCTAAGTGCTTCTTTCTAATGTAGAAAACCTACATGTTAAATCATTCCTGGAGGTTTCTGAAATCAAAAAATATAAGAAAGAGTAAAAGGATGAATAATTACCAGTACTAAGAGTACGTTGACATCTCAGCACTGGGCTTCCAAGTGCTAAAATGAAGGGATACAAGTGTAGTAGACTTTGACCCAGCATTATGGTTTAAGGCTTAGGTGTGCTGTAATGTGAATAAAACTGCATTATATAGGCATTTTAAGAAAGGATTTTTAAAGTGCTTGCACTAGGGGATCATGAAATATTTGTTCTGGTGTGCTCAGTGCAAGCATTCCAGAAGGAATTTTTTGAACTACTGGAGTTTATGGGCTTTTATTATTTCTCTGGTAAGTGTACAGAAACATATGTACTTATAAAACGCTTTACAAATGTCCCAGTGCCATACAAGCTCCACATTTCTCAGTCCTGGTAATAAGATTAGAGTTACTGTAAGCTGGTTCAAAACTGAAAAACCAGTCTTTCACTCATGAAGTTTACTTCCTTAGCATTTTTTTTTCTTGAGAAACCAGAGTGCAGCTGTTGCAGACACAGGACAAAAGGAAAGTGGGTTTTCAACACCAGATAATGAAAAACCAAAAGCCCAGTCCTGTAAGAGGACATGGAGTTCTTAAGAGCAAATGGCTTGGCTACTGCTGCATCAAAGAGAGTGTATTTAAGTATGTCTGTCAGAGCCTCTTCACCCTGTTTCTATGACATTTCCTTCCCAAGGCCTGTATTTTGCACTAAATAAGGCAATTTTCATTGTCCCAAGTTAAGACATTGGCATTATGATATATTAAGGCAGCAGTCTGACAACTATTATGTACAGCCAATTTCAGATTATTTTGGTAGTGTGCATGATGTGATGACATGCTCTGCATTCACTATTGGAAGGTCAGTATTGCTTTGGAAGTAGAAGGGAATTTAATTCTTAATTCCTATTAAATCTATTGGGAGTTAAGCAGAGAAACCTCTGGCAAAACTCATGAAAGTTCAGATTTCGAGTCTTTTACATTTCTATCTACAGCTATAATATAATTTAGTTGCTGGTCCTTCTGAAACTGAGAGCACATAATCCTTTTTACTGGGATTTCATTGTTACTTCTGGATAGAAAAAGAAAATTTATGAAGTGCTTCTCATTTAATACAGAGATCTTCATGTAAACTAGGTGAAGTTTGATGTAGACACAAACCAGATTGCCCTTATTCCTGAAATGATAGGTACAACAAGGCAGAAAGGTAAACTGATCTACATGAGTTCACATACATTAAGAGTGTATGAAGAGGCACTTTATATTAGCATGGTGTCCTTGAGAGTGGGCTGTCTTGTGATTTCCCTTTGCCTTTGTTGATAAATCTTGTGTGTGGGGGGTGTGTGTGTGCAGAAACAATGGAGTCTAAGTTGAATATACAAGTTCTGAAGTGTTTGTGGAATAAGAATGGGAAGAATATTTTTTCCTAATATTTATCAATAGGTAGGTCAAATAATTTACTGGTAGAAAGCTGAGAGAAAAAAAAAGAAAAAAAGACAGCATCTATTTTAAGAACCAATTTAGATTTTCACATAAATGGAAATCAAGAATAATTCTACTGCATTACACAGAAGTGTAAGGGCTGGTGCAAGGTCAGAATGAAGCCTCTTGTGATTTCTGTTCAAAATGAATTTACATCAGGATGACTGCACTGATTTCAGCAACTTCGGGCTGTTTTTTAAACAGATGAAAATTTGGCATTCAGTTATTACAGTAAAGAATTCAGCTAATATTTTCCTAAGGAAAGAGATAGGGATGGAGCCTAATGCGGCTGCAGTTCCCTGTGAGCACCATCTGGCGCAAGGGGCACTACTGGTCAAATGACAGGGACCCCTCCATCCTATCCACGTAACTGCTGCATCCAAACCTGTATTTTGTCTTTGACCTTGTCCTAAACTCCCACTGATGCCGATGGGAACTCCATGTGCAATTCAGTCTTTTATTCAGCCTGTCAATTCTTAATATTTTCAAAACACTGACTTGGTCAGGAGTTGAGATAATTTGCATTTGGGGCTTTGCACTAAAGCACTTGAATTCCATTTGGAGCACAGTACTAGCTCCATAAACCCATCTCTAAAATCCCACTCTGAAAAGAGGATTACTGTACATATGCTATATTTGCTCCCTTTTTTCCATAACCTTTTAATGCCTCAGGGATTGAGTTTCACTAGACGCAGTGGGAGAATCCTGGTACATCTGGTTTCCCTGTGGTCTTACATGATGACTGAACAGCCTCACAGCTTTTGCGGTCAGGTTCCCTGTGGGCTCACACTGTGATTAGATTTGTTCACCACAAATATATCCTTGTTTGCCATAAAGAAACGAGTGAATTGAGCTGCTCTTTATGCATCGCATTTACAGCTCGGATTTCATAGAATCATACAGTAAATTAGGTTGGAAAGGACCTCTGGAGGTCACCTCATCCATTTCCTGGCTCGGTCTCTTCCCAAAGATGATTTCTTTTTTCCCCTTCTGTGGATGGACAATTTAGAAATATCTTTTCAGCTGACAGAGTGACCTCTGCTTTCCTGCTTCCTTCAAATGCAAGCACACAACCCAGCCCATGCACATTCCATATTTTAAAAGGTTATACAGAGGGTTTTTAAAAATAACGCGCAACATACAATACTAAATTTCAAAACCTGAAATGTGGCATGGAAGAAGGTTAAAGCCACACAGCTGTTCCTAGATGTCTAAACAAACGCCTGATCACACATCTGGCTTTTGTCACAGGAG
This sequence comes from Streptopelia decaocto, assembly GCF_964273445.1. Taxonomy (NCBI): domain Eukaryota; kingdom Metazoa; phylum Chordata; class Aves; order Columbiformes; family Columbidae; genus Streptopelia; species Streptopelia decaocto. The sequence goes on along the minus strand of NC_138663.1, from coordinate 29,060,049 downwards.
GAGATGGCTCCATGGAGCAAGGGAGCAGTGGCCTGGCTGTGCATTTGGCACCTGGGCAGCCCGAGTTGTCCGGCAGTTCCCAGGAGGATTTGAGGTTTTCCAGCATCCCTTGCATTGGGACAGCCTGCTGCCATAACGCTGGCATGGGGTGGGTAGTGATGAAGTGGTGTGGGGTTCAAAAGACACAGTTTAGTCACTCCTTTAGGAGAGCTTGATTTAATTTTAGGACACTAAAATTTTTTGAGCTGACTTCACTAAGATTTTCACCAGGGCCATAATTATTACTAGGTAGCACTGACTTGTTCTTGGAAAAGCACTCTTTGCCTGTTTTTAATGTATAATAGTTTCTGGGATTTACGCTTTCTTTCTGGAAATACAATAGAATGAAAAACATGGCTGTGTGACATTTATTGCTGAATACTCGTTTCTTATTGGCAACTGCTCCAGATATACGACCAACATCTTTAATTTTTATGAAGAGATGAAAAGTGACTTAGGTAAGGCCCATTGCAATATCACATTTTATGAAAAAGGACTTCTTTTTTTTTCTTTTTTAGTCAATATAGACTGTAGTCTATAGATTATATGCTCTCTCTAAATCTCAGATAGACTTTTGGAAGGTGACCACAAATGGCCTTTCTGAAAAGATCAAACTTTAAAAAGGCATAATTGCTCCTTTCTATTCATGCAGACACTGAAATAAATATGTGCTTTCGAGGAAAAATGAATCAAAATGGCTTCTGCTAATCCTTCAGATCATTTTAATAGATTCAAATAAAGTTTAAAACTGCTACCATGTGACTTACGAACAATGATGTTGGGTTAAAGTCTGAGAAATAAGTGCAGATATTGACCACGTAATTTCCATAGCCATCTGAATTCAGAAAAAGGTTAGCAGAAAATGTCCCTGAACAGTTCTGGAACTAATTAAAGACATTCTGGTTTCACAGGTAATTCACGAAGTGGAAAGTGAAACATATTTTGATAAAAGTGGCAATTTTCTTCACTTTAATTGTGCCAGAATGAAAATTTGTCATGTTTTAGAACTGCTGCTTTTCTGTGAGAGCATAGGGAAGGGACATGCTTTTATATTATTTTTATTTGTATCATCTCAATGTGTGCAAAGAGCTGCACCCACAGAAGAACATGAAGACAGACCCTTCTCTGGTAAGTTTAACATAACTATGTTGCTCTGCAGCATTTTGACTCCATTTAGGAAGAAAAGTTAATTTTCATGCTCTTATACTCGCAGAGCAGAGAGTAACAATACGAAGATGTGCACAGGCATTTCAGTGCCTTGAATGAACAGCAGCTGGCAAAGCTGCTGGCCGTGTTGGTTCAAGTCAGAACTTCCAAGACAAGGACTAGTGAGGAGGAATGCAGCCAACACCGTAAGGCTCAAGCAGAACACAAACTTTAACCCAGCCCAGCAGCACACTCTCATTTGCTACAATAGTGTGTCTGGGGACACGATTATTTCTTCCCTGCCTGGTGGTTGCAGCTCCCGTGTCTGCTGGAGGCCGCTCCACTTTCAGGCCTTCACATCCACCGAGAGCTTGTACGGGTCTCTTTGCTTAGCACTCTGCAGGGCTATTTTGTTTTGCTCATGAAAGTCTCTGTTCTGCTCTGATCAGATGAATGATCCAGAAACAAAAGGCTGTGCTGACTGCCCACTGTGCCTGCACCTTGGTGTGACAGAGCCTCCCACATGTTTTCAAATTTCGTTATGGAGAAACTGAGCTGAGGAGACCAGTATCTCTGGAAATGTTTTGAATAGCTATATAATTTTGTTGCTTATTTATTCTTAGTTCAGAATAGATGTGCTTTTATGGTGTTTACCATACCATAGCTGGTATGTAATAATGCAGCTTGCTTACTGGAAAGCTTGCTTTCTGAATATTGGAAACGCAATATTTAGGTGCTCTTGCATATTCACATAAACTGAAATTCCTCATGATTTCAAAGCTGGTTACGTTCTTTAATAATTTAACACTTAGTGATGTGGTTTTGTCAGTCAGTATCTGGTATAGTAAAAGCTTGTCCCTTAAAAGTTTTTAAGATTGATTTCAGCAGAAATTAAGCATTTTGGGTCCTGTGCATCTTTAGTCATATCAAATGTCACCTCCTATGTTTTCCTGCATTTGGTTCTGAATTAGTGGTCTCATTTTTCTAATCTAGTGAACAACCCACACTTTCTGTTGACTTCAGATCATGTACTAACAATTTGTTCAAGTGTAAACAGGCAGGACAACCAGATCCAAGCCCTCCTTTCCACCACTTCTAACACTCGCTTGCCATTACATCAGCTTAGATCTGCCAAACCTTTCATTAGATATAAAAATGAACAGCAAGGTTACTTTTGTAGTATAATAATTAGAGCATTTGCCATGGTAACAGACTTATTAGGGTTCATCCATTTAGTCACGTTTTGTTATCAATGGTGAACTCAACTCGCTACTCCCTTCTCACAAAGCTTATGTAAACAGCTGTGTGCAGAGAGGAACCAGGACCTCAGCCTACGGCTAGTCAGTACACAGAGTCTCTGAGCCAGTCCAGGGACAGCTGTGATGGCAGGGGCACAGTGGCTGAGAACCACAAGTACAACCCACTCCAGATATCTCAGTGAGCATCTTGGAGATACCACATACATCCTGTGACACCGCCACAAGATGTGTAGATGAGGTCCTGTGGACATGGTTTAGAGGTGGACCTGGCAGTGCCAGGTTAACAGTTGGATTTGATGATCGTAAAGGTCTTTTCCAATCCAAATGATTCTATGATTATGTATAAGGGTTCTAGATAGAAGATGTCATAGAATTTTCAAGCCTTACAATACTATTACAGCAGCATGCCCATCAGCAGCAGGATTTACCTGAGTGGAAGAAAGGGTTGGTAACAGTGGTTTATCAGTTCTAATGTACCCAGAGAGGCAGGTGTGTTAGTAACTGGGTGAAGCATTTGCATTCCAGCCCCAGATACTGCTGGACCCAGCAGAAGCTGGTGAGCAGCACCTAAAGGTAATTCCATGAGGAATTAAGGACTTCTGCCCACTCACACAGGGACTGTAAGCTGTTAAATGTTTGCAGGATAGCTAGGTTTGAGCTATGCTATTGTTAAAGCAGATGGAAATCACAGCACTCAAAAGCTACTCGTTCCTGACTTGCAGCTTTCCTGCATTGATTAGAGGGTAGGTTGTGCTTGTTAAGAGATAGGCACTGTCAGGCTGGTTTTGCTTTCTGCTCTGTAGACACCCACTAATGGCATTTGGTGCACAAAGTGAACGGTTTTGTGCACCAGCTGAAGTCCCAAAAGAGCCAGAACCCTGTTTTCCTAAAATGCTAGTATAAAACAAGCTTTTTTGAAGTCTAAAAAAAAGTATAATTCAAATAACTATAAAGCACTAGAACATAATTTTTCTTTAGAAAAAAAGAAAATGATCCTTTATATCCTTGTGTCTCCAGCTGGAAAACTGCCATAAATGGCTTTTCTGGTAAAAAGACGACTACATAATAGTAATGCTGAAAATTCATAGTCAAAAGGAAAAATAAATGTTTCAAGTTTATGTTATACCAGAGAAATGGGTTTCTTCACAACTGCAAGCTACCAAAGAGGACCAGCCCCCTTGAAGGGCTCTAAAGTAACTGATACTGAAATGAGATAATTTTAAAATATAGGACTAAGAAAAGTACACTTGCTGTACAGAACATACCTTATGCCACGTAAGTTTGTAAAGTCACCTAACATAAGCAAAAGTATATAATAAAATAATATTTTATATATGGAATTTCAGCAGTTTCAGTCATTTGTCATCCCTATTTTCCTTTTCATAAGAACGACTTCATCAAATTTACAAGTCTTATGTGAAAGTTTATTAAGACAGAAGAAAAATAGGGGTACCCGATTTTACACTTAAGTCACTGAGAAATGCAAGTCTTTAACAATAACAGCAGGAACCAACAGCATTAGGCTGCGCAAACACCTTTCAACAAGTACATACGGCTCCTGGCAAAGAACACAGTTCCTCATATCCCTATTGCCTGATGCTAATCACTCTGCTAAAATTTTGTTCATTTGCAGTAAAACTGTTGCACAATTCTGTGGTACTATTGCCAGGGATCTTGTCCAAAGTGAAGATACAGGAATTTGGGAAAAGTTGCTTGTGGTAAAATTTATTCTATGGAAAGAGCAATGTTTAATATTCTACTGAAAAACTGACAAACTACTTGAATTTTGGGAACTACAAAGTTAACTCAGTTGGGTGGTTTTGTTTTTTGTTGTTTTTTTTTTTTTTAAGGGTAATGGTTTCACTAAGCTGGAACGTGTAGGCTCACACTTGATGTATATGCTCGCATCCACCCAGCTGAACATTCACATACAGGCTCATCTACTGCCGCTGGGCAGCCTTCAAAGGTGACGCTACTACCTGAAGCTCCTCCTTGGGATGTAAATTTCTTTTATACATCATAATTGTCCCGTTCTGATTTTTGGAAGCTTACAAGAGAACAGCTTCCTTGCAAGACTTGCATCTGATCACTTTGTGACCACTATGACTCCCATAACTTGAGAGCAGGTATCTACATTCTTGTGGCTTTCTGGGTTGAGTCCTATAGTTTCAACTCCACGCAATTTTGGAAGTTTTCATTTTACCTTCCTCCCACTATCAACCATGAGAAAAAGACATAAATTGCAAGATTGAAATTACCAGGGCTTCTGTCTCCTCAGAGGCTGGAGAAAGAAGTCAAACCAGCTACAAATGGCATACAGAATACAGAAATTTTGGAATTTGGAAAACATGATCTGCCCACCCAATTACTTATATAAGACCTGCCTGACAACTCTTCCAGCCATTGCTTTGTGCTCTACTGAACAGAGACACTCACAGAGGAACAGAGGGAACAGTATCAAAATATATAACTCTGCATCACATTTAACCTTTTTCTCTAGCTCTGAAAGATAAAAGCTGAGATTTCTAGCAAGAGCAGCAGTGTCCACAGCATAAGATCAGAGGGGAATTCTGTGAACTGTGGAGAACTCACCTTCTATGCTCCTAATTCTGCTGCTGTTATGGACTGTGCTCCTTGTCTCAAGTGGACAGCTTACAACACCTGAACAAGCCAGAGGACTTGTGGCAGACATTCCTGGCTGTGCCATTTCACCTTTGGTACTCAAAGAAACAGATCCTGGATATGCTACTGAGTCTTTCAACCATATACCATACAATCTGACTGAGCATGAATAGAATAAGACTATTTACATCTCACATTTTGCATCAGGAGTTTTTACTTTGGTTTTGGTCCCAATCTTCCATGGAATTCACATCCATCAGGTAAGAAGCCTAAATATTTAGCTAGCAACACAAGTTTGTCATGAGTAAGACACTTGAGAACAACGGACCTGCTAACTAAAACCAAGGATTTAACAAAACATGTTATTTCCATATTGCAAAAGAAACAGGTACAACCGTCTTGTTACAATTCTAATAACTCCCTAATGCAGAAATACTACACATAATTCCTAATTAAAATAGGCAAATCTTCAGTTTTGGGGAAAAAATACAAACACCAAATTAAATAAGCATTGAACCTGGTGTACCTAAAGGAAAGCTGAATAAAAATAAAAATTAAAAAAAGGAGACAAAACCCATATCCCTAATCTTATTTATGTAGCCTTACAAATAGTTTTTGTGAAATACATGTTAAAAGAAAAATAGTGGTCCCATTCTTAAGTGTATCTACTTGGTAACAAGAACACAGGCTACAGAGGTAGCACAATCTAACATAAAGATACAAAAGAAAAAAAAAAAAATTGCCATGTTTTCTTAGTTCTCATCCCTGTGACAGCAGAAGTGAGCTGTTAGGTGTTAACTGTCATTATAAAGAATGTGAGCACATGCACACAAGTCAAAGCAGTCTGCTCGCTAGCTATCTAGTTAGGAGTACTTCCAAAGCTCTGTCATCCTGACTGGAAGATTAATAGCTGCTTCTTCCTGATTAACCCTTGAAACCAAAATTGTAGAACTTGTTGGTGGTCTGCCTAACATGTTCCATTTATTAAAATATACTGTGAACCACTCTATGGGGCCCCATTCAAAAAGGTTTTCCCTTTCTCTAAGGCAACAATTAATCACAGCAATATAAAATCATTTCAACATCATGAGGACAGACCCTACAAATCCCTTTTACTGCATACAGTCTTGCTTCTGCTCTATTGCACAGCAGCATTATCTACTACATGATTTTTGAAAGTTATTCAGAACACAGGAAACCTCAACCCCAAGCCACGTTTGGAAAATCACTTCATCTGATCATCTTCTTGAAAATCATTGCAGTCCGTTCCTTTTCCTTGCATACAAGCCAAGGCAGGCACAGAATCCGATGATACTGACAGCGAGGCCCAGCAGGAAGGCGATCGTATCTCCTGCGTCCATGGCTTCAACTCCTGGCAGCACCAGCAGCAATGTAACAAGGACCAGGAAAAGTCTTGAGGTGTTTTCGGTAGAAGACATGTTGCTGACCAGCTGACCCCAAGGGGAAGTTAAACAAGGAAAGTACTGGAAAACAGGTAAAACAGGTACTTCAGCGGTATCTACAATGAAAACAAAAGGAACATAACAAATTTCCCTTTTTTTCATCCTGGAATTGTCTCGCCAAAAGCCAACCAATATCTGTGTGGAGCTCAGGAAATTTAGGTTTTATCTTCACAATTACACAAGTAAATGAGTTACTATCATGAGGCAGCCACTGTGGGGTTGCCGTCTTGTTATGCAGCTCCGTGGAAACTCATCTTGTGGAGTCTTACCATGTGGTGAAGTCAGAACAGGCTCTCCTGCCTCGGCCACCCGTGCCTGCTGACTCGAGGCTGTGCAGTATCTAGGACTGGGCAGCTCCTGCACGCCCCTTCTAGTAGGGAGCACCCTCGGGATCCCCGTGCGCAGGACGGGACACCATTGCCCACACATCGCAAGGATGTGCTTTAAGCTGCCAGCCCCGCCCGCGGGACAAATGTCCTTCCAGCGTTCTCCAACTGGGGAGCGTCTCTCGGAGGCGCAGGCCAGGCCCAGCCCGGAGGGGCCGCTCCGCTCCACTCCGCCCCGGGGTACACCCCGCACACCGCGCCGATACCCGCGCTGGCGGAGGCCGCCCAGAACAAGCCGGCTCTCCGTCAGTTTCCCCGGCGGGGCTAGTGTCGGGGCTCTGTCCCGCACCCAGCCAGAGCCCGCCGCCTCCGGAGCGGCGCGAAGCGGGGCCCGCGCCCCGTCCCGTCCATCCGCCGGTGGGCTGGCTGCGAGACAGCCGCTCCCCCGGGGCAGCCTCCGCGCAGGCCCTGCCCCACGGAGCCCCTCAGTCACCTCCTGCCGCCGGCCCCGAGCTGGGGGGCGTCCCCGCACCGCACCGCACCACGCCACGCCACGCCACCCGGCCCTCAGCTCCTGGAGGCGCCGGCCCGCGCCACCCCGCCGCGCTCCCGCAGCCCGGCAGCGGCCATGACAGGAAGGGGCGGTGGCGCGGCCGGGGGCGGGCGTGACCCGGCCGGGCCGCCTCCCGGAACGCAGCGGCGCCGAGCGGCCCTCGGCCGGCCGCGGCTCCGGGGAGCCGGGACAGCTGCGCTCCTCTTCAGCGGCCGGGGCGGCACTAGGGCCTTGCGGAGGCCGCCCGGGAGCGGTGCCTGACGGGCTGGTCTCTGCCTGGGAGGATGGAGCCGCCAGCGGGCGGTGGGGCCCGACGCCACCGCGGAGCCCCGGCCTGGGGGCACCAGGCTGCTCCGAGAGCGGCCCCGGCAGAGCAGCGCTGGTGCCCGTGCGGCGGTACTATGAGCCCCGGCCTAAAGAGCAGAGGCCGCATGTGCGTTTAGTGAAGTGAATTTTGAAAAGGTACCGGCTTGGGCTGATTGCCCTTTTCTCTAAAAATAAAAAAATAGCACAAGTTACCTTTAGTTTGACTACAGGCAGTGCCCGCTTCATTTCGGATGTAGGTCCTCCTGCAACAGCGATAATGAGTACTAATGAGTACCAATTCCTGCTCTGGGTGTTGAAACGCTTTTATAGGGTGGAGAGCAGCATGGTGCCAAAAAACTAAGAGAAGTGTTACAAGCTAGTTACCTGAGATCACCCCCAAAATCTAAGTCAAACTTGCCCCTATTTTTATCTTATTTCTTCTTTGGAAAAAGCTGCTCGAAGAAATACTGTGTTGCACTGTTCTGTTATGTAGAACAAGGTTAAAATGTCTTTTTTTTTCTTTTTTTTTTTTCTTTTATAAATGCTGCAGGGCTTTACTAGCTAGTTCCTAGTCAGAGTGCAGTTTTTATTTTACAGAGGAAAATAGTGTGCTTAAGTTTGGATAAAAGACATGTAAGCAGTTATTATACATTCAAAATATGTGTGTCTTTGGAGTGTTCGCAGAAATAACCAGAAGCAACTGTGCTAATCTAATGGCAAAATTAACCTAGAATTTGTAATCCATGACTTCAAGCATTAATTCAGGATAACCCATGTTCTCACAGTGTTTCCCTAGATGTGCAAGAAAACAGCTTTTGTAAACATTTCTCTTTACAGAAACAATTTCCCATGAGCTGCTTAAAGAGCAGTGGAAATCCAGATGAATTGTTCAACATACAGATTGCTTTGCCTCTGCCTTATGTGATTTCACTGTAATTGCCCTTGAGCAACCATTATTACTCTTATAGGAACTTTGTAAGTCTGAAGTGGGATGTTATTGTTGTGCTGATCATCATTCCTTTATTACTGTCCTTCTTCCCCCTCCCGCCCCCCCCCCCCCAGCAGCTGTCAGTCGTCTTTCTTAGACTATAAACTTCCAGGGATGAGGAACAGTCTTTTTGCTCCCTCTTTATATGAAGTAGCATGAAAGCATCTTCTTTATGAGCAGCAGTGCCTAGACTCTGTGATAATGCAAGTAATAATAAATATCAGTATAATTTATAAGCATTTCTTTTATTCATTGCCAGTTTTTCTGATCTGAAATGCTTGGTGCCTTATGTTCTGTTCTGAAGGCATTTTCTCAAGAAGCTGGTGCCAGATAAACTTCACCGGAGAAAAATCCTGAAATTTCTGAGGAAGTTGCCATGGCATGGAGGAGAGTAATGCTATGATGTCTGGCCCATTCCTTAATAAATCACAGATAAAGTCACCCCTACAGAACCTGAAGAGTGGTGGGAGGGATGTGTCTTCTTAATCACTGCTGTCATCTCAGAGAGTGGGACCTGGAGTCCTGACCCTCTCAGTTCCCTGCTTGGCCTACTTAATGCATCCTGCACTCTTGAGAAGCAAATGTTACGCAGTTCTGCAATGTCAAAAAATGTTTAAATCATCCCGGTAAATTTCAGTACTGTAATTTTCAATAGTTTTCTTTAAGTCCCACAAAACAGATGCAAAGGGGTTGAACAATGACTTTCAAGTCTATCTTTTATAACTAGAAATGTCAGTACCAAAGAGCTATGGCATCTCTGGACTTGCATATCTTGAAGGTGAGGAACGTAAAATCCAAGGGGAAGACTGGACTCAACATACTCATCTTGCTATATCTCCCTTCTTCTTAACAACTGTGCTAATTTACAGACAGTTGAAATGACATGGAGAAGTACAGTAGGGATGTAGAAAATATTGATCTTAAGATAAATAATTTATTAGTAATATTATGGAAGTGCCATTGAGAGCTAGAAAGCAGTGCCATTTGGGGATATTTCTTTGGCTTTCTGGCTCTTTAAATGCCATTGCATTTTGTAGCTTTGGCTTCAGAAACAGTACGGCTTTGAAAAAAAGCCAACAAATTCTAAACAGTGAAGGAGGCTCTAGCGGTTTTTGTGCTATCTGAATAGCAGAGAAATGTGTATTCAGCTTCAAGCTCTGCCATCAACTTCCTGCATCACCTCAGGCAAATCTTCCTTTTGACCTATCACTGCTTTGATTGCTTAGCTCAAGCGATTATGTAACTAATATTCAGAGGAAAGACAGAGAATTCCCAGAGCTGACAAGCTAAAGCTTTGTAAATTTTGAGCACAAGGCTAAGGAGGTATAAATGAGACTGGAAATGGAAAATAAAGTGCACTTTCTTGAGAGCAAAACGTTAGGAGATAATCAGCAGAGCAAGGCTACACCCTGAAGGGGTATTCAGGTTTCTTTTGCTCCTACTTTGCATGACCACACTGATCTGTGAAGCTTTCTGAACAGTTTTTGGAGTTCAGTTGTACTGCCATAATGAGAAATGCTAACTCTGATTACAGATAAGACATTGACTACAGGGCAATGATTATCACTTCTACATCAACATGTTCACCCTGGAGCTACTTTTCCCTGGTGATATTTAATCTGACATTTTAGCTGTCTATCACTGTTTCCTCATCTCTTCACTCACAGATCTGCATCTGTTTTTTCTTCTACAAGAACTGTGACTTGCTTTATTTGGTCTTCTCTGGGTGTTTTTCTTTGAGCTTCCCATCAGAAAGTAGACTCTACCACAACTCATTTGCCTTTGCAGAAAAAAAAAAAAAAACAACCAAAGTTAAAATACAGCATGAATTACTTCTGTCATTATCCTTTTCCAAATTTGTTTCTTAGTCTGCTGTCACAGAAATGTTGACTTCATTTGTCTCTTCCTACATTCCTTCCTCACTCATTATCCCTTCCCTTCCCTTCCCTTCCCTTCCCTTCCCTTCCCTTCCCTTCCCTTCCCTTCCCTTCCCTTCCCTTCCCTTCCCTTCCCTTCCCTTCCCTTCCCTTCCCTTCCCTTCCCTTCCCTTCCCTTCCCTTCCCTTCCCTTCCCTTCCCTTCCCTTCCCTTCCCTTCCCTTCCCTTCCCTTCCCTTCCCTTCCCTTCCCTTCCCTTCCCTTCCATGTATGTCTGCTTCATCCTACCATCTTTTTTCTCATCTAGTTCTCAATGTCCTTAAGTTTCCTCTCAAATAAATGTAGGTAGTCACAGACCTTCTCTGTCATGAAAACACCAGTTGGATTTCCTTCCTGTACTATTGCTTCATCTGTTTCATTCCTGTCATTTCTAACCTCTCCAAACATGCTGTCCAAAACTGCTCTAATTACATCCTACACCTCCTTCAGTGTGGCTTGTTCCTTCCTCCATCACTTGGAGCTGCTCATGTTGGTATCTGTAGTTAAGATCTCAAACATGAAGGCCTGTGTTTCATCATTGTCTCTTGACTGATGGGCTGCTTTTGAAACTCTCATTCCCCTTCCCAAACTCCCCTTCCTTTAAAAAACCTTTTCATTTCCTTATTGTTCACTTGTACTTCTTCAGTCTTTAGTGCTAAGTCCTCCCTTTCTGGTGCTGAGAGTGTGCTAGATTTCCAACTGTGTTTGTGCCTTTTGATTCTACGTATTGTCCCTGGCTGCCCTTATCAACAAATACGGCTTTGGATGCCATCTTTCAACTCATGTTTTCTTTGTCTTCCTTCTCTTTTTATTCCCACTTGATGGTATTGAAGTTTTACCGCATGTAGCACAGAAGCTCCTGGGCCTAACTGTTCTCTTCTGACCGCGTGTCCTAAAGTGATGTCCTGACAATTATGTTTGTCTCCCGCTGTGATCCCTGCAGCGTTGTTTATTCAAAATGCTGCTGGGAAGGGCCCTCTTGGATTTATCATTTTTACTGTGTTCCCTCACTTCTTAATCCTCTGGTGTTACATTTCCTCTTTTGCTGAACCAAAGACAATTTTCTTCTCAGCCCTAGAAGGTCTTTGCAGTATAATCTTCCTTCATACTGGCTTATCCTATTGCCATGTCAGGAGGTTAACTTCTACCTTTCTTTTGTCACCCCTGGCAGACTCCTTTTGATCCCTCTGAGAAGCAAAAGTTACTTCTTTCTGAGAGCACTGAAAGGCTTACAGAAAGAATTGTGCCACTTTTTTGATGGAAAATTCTTTCCTTTGGTAACACATGCTTCCTGCTGTCCTTTATACAGACATGAAAATAAAGGATTAAATCACCCAGCGATTCCTTTTCCCTCAGTACTTTGCTCCTTTAGCCTGGCAGGGGATCTCCTCTGCCTGCTGGAATCTCTTTGAGTTCTCTTGCCAGCACTTCAGACATGTCTCTGTGCAGGGCTGGCTGGAGCAGGGAGGAATGGAGGCAGCTGCCAGCCCTGCAGAAAAACACTCTGGAGTTGGTGCTGGCAGGAGGCAGGAGCAGCAAAACTGCAGGAGTGAGCACAGAGGACGCCAGCCAGAGTTAAACACCCATTGATTGACTTCCCCACTGAACTCTGCAGGGAATGTGGGAGCTGACCATCAATAACGGCAAATCTGGGGATTCCCTGCCATTACTGCCAGTGCTGTCATGCTTTTTGTGGATTATGCGGAGCAGACTCCTGAGGGTTTTGTAGAAGAATAATAAAGTAGAGGTAGATATGAACTAAAATGATGCATCCAAACTCCCTCCAGCTTTGAGGAAGTAAATTCTGAATGCAGTCTTGTTGATTTCAGTCTTTATACTAATGTAAGCTATTGAGATGTTCTCACATTATTCATGAGTGTTTCCACAGGTAGGTTAAAAATTGTGTATTTGTCTGGGTCTTTTTGAGAAAAATAAATTATTGTACAATATTAGCAAGGAAGTTATATACAGCATCAGCAGTTCAGCTTCAGAGGGCCTGGCTATGCCATCTTCATCCATCTTGAATGGTAAGCAAAAAAAGATACTATTAAACACGAGAATGACAGAAAGAGATTTAAAGGGGTAGTAGCAGCTGTCACCCACACAATGTTTTGTATAGTACTTCCTTTTTTTCTTTCCAAACTATGCTGTCAGATGTTTTCTTGACTTCTGTGCATATGATTGTAATAAGTAGGAGAAGTTTCATGAAAATAAAAATTGATTTAAACATAATAAACTAGTATAATCATATGTTTCAAGTCTAGATCTAATCCATATTTGAATACCTGTTTATTTATAGGAACATGTCAATAGCCTTTTTTTTTTTTCCCCCAGCTTTAGGCATTATTAGAAATAAAGCTTGGCTACTTATGGAGTTTTATCCATCTAAATCTGAGTGTATTAGTCACAGATGAGAAAACTGGTATTATAAAAATTGTCCCTTACATTTGCATGCCTAAATTATACATTTTTCCGAGATCGATCCCCCAAAAAGAAGGTTGCTAAAATTAGAAGAGAATTTGGGAAAATAAGAGGTTAGTGTAAGGCTCAAGGTGTTGTATCTTTGGCAGAAGCAGCAGCAGAACTCAGAAGGAGGAGCTGTGCTATGTGTCAAAACTCACTGCCTAGGGGAGGAGAATCAAAGAATCACTGAGGCTGGAAGGCACCTCTGGAGATCACCTAGTCCAGCCACCTGTCCGAAGCAGGGTCAGCTGGAGCAGGCTGCTCTCAGCTGTGTCAGTCAGGCTTTGAATGGCTTCAAGGATGGAGATTCCGTGACCTCTCTGGGCAACCTGTGCCAGTGTTCAATCACCTTCATGGTAAAAAAGATTTTTACATGTTTAAATGGAGTTTCCTTTATTTCAGTTTGAACCCACTGCCTCTTGTCCTGTCACTGTGTGTAACTGAAAAGAACCTGGTTCTGTCTGTAACACCCCATGAGGTATGTATGTGCATTGCTAGAACCTGCCTGAGCCTCCTCCAAGCAAATCTATCCCAGTTCTCTCAATCTCTTCTCACGTGCCAGATGCTGCAGACCCTAAACCACCTTTGTGACCCTTTGCTGGACTCGTTCCAGTATATCCATGTCACTGTTGTACTGGGGAGCAAAGGACTGGACCCAGCACTCCAGACATGTCTCACCAGTGTTGAGTAGAGGGGAAGGATCACCTCTCTCACCCTGCTGGCAATGCTTTTCCTAATGCAGCTGCGGATGCTGTTGCCAAGTGGTATGGCCCTACAGTGCTGCTATTCCCTCCAAATTCTACACTAATCTGAGGAGTAGAGGGGTTTTAGAGTAATTTATACATCCCTCAACAGCTGTTCAAGTTATCACTCTGTCATTAAATACTTTGTGGTTCTGGGGCCCTAAATAGAACATGCTTTTATGTGGTTTTTGAAATGGGGACTCTTCATCAGCTTAGTGCCTGCTCTAGAGGAACTGCTTGGACTGAGTCAAATCTTTCAGAACCCTTTTGTCATGGTCCAGCGTCAATCTCCTGGGCAGGGACCAGGCTGCTCAGCTGTTGTGCATGAAGAGCAAACAGTCTGCCAAACACACAAAAAAAGAGGTTTTGATCACTATAGATTTTTATGGAAGTATATCTGAGACAAGGAGCAATTACATTTATACACAATTAAACATTAACAAAGGCTGGAGAAGGAAAACAGGGAAAAGTAAGATCTGAGCCACACAGAGTGAAATTGAGGGTGAGACTTGTTGAAGACAGAAGAGGATAAAACTAGGGAAAGGAAAAAGAAGAGTCATAGTTGCAGATGACTCTATTGAGAACTAATTAAAATATTTCAATTCATCTTTGATGTCTGTATTTAGTGTTTCTGACCTTGAATTCCATTCCAGTATTGTCTCCTTGACATGTGTTGGAATTTTCCCATTGCCTTCAGCTAGGCCATGATTCAACCTGTATCTGAGAAATAAAGGCAATCATTCTTCCCAATATCACAAAAATTTTATGAATTTTCTGATGCATGTGCAGCAGTCCAATGATATTGGTAAGACTACAGGAAATCCTATAAATAATTACACTGAAAGTCACGTATTGTAAAATCTACTTGCATTTCTTTGATAAATGCTGGAGTTTTGCTGTTACAAGCTAACAAATTGTGTTTTATTTGTGGAATATATTTCCTGTATCTTATCTTATCTTGATCATAGAAGGTCTAAAAATACTTTGTAGAATACAAAGTAAATCTGGATTATTTCAGTGCCAGTCTAAAGGAAAAGGACATCATTCATGAGGGGCACATTTAATGAGCCAACTGTCCGCTTTCAATAGCCTGCAATTCATTCTAGCACTTGGTTATTTGGCTCCTTTCTCATTAGCAAAACAGTTTGAGTTTCACTGTTGAACTAAATACACAGCTGTTATTACAAAAGACACCGTGATTCAGAAAAATATAACTGCTTAATGCCTTTGTGTTTTGCAGATTACACAAACTTTTAAAGGAAAATGCATTTAGCTTCTGTTACCAGTCTGAAAATTCATGCAGTGAGAAATATCACTCATCATGTAAACTGAGAAATATATTTGTAAATACATGTAATTAACACTGACATATCTCACCTTAATGGCTCCAGTGACCATGGTGATACAAATCTGAGCTATATGAAATACGGAAGCTATGTATATTTATATATGCATGTTTAGTAGTCATATACATATAAATAGTAATAACAATAGCTGGATTAGAATTAGAACATTCAATCCAAACTCACCCATCAAAGTTACTGGAAAACTTTTCATAGATTTAGTGGGTTTTGGGTGATGTGTAAATACTAGTTTGCATGCATGGATTTCATGGCATATTATGGATAGCAATACTGCTGGAATAATCAAGACATGGAAAGATGAAATGAATTCCTGAAATTCTCGCAGAAAATCAACAGGGCAGTCAGGAAAGGATCCTGCATCTTCTTTCTACCTCTGCTCCCATTGTAGCTGGTGGTAACTTCCACAGATTTCTGTGGAAATGAAAAAGGAAAATCCTTTTGTGAAAATGCACTGTCTCTGTCAAGATGTATGGAATTTCCTGCCAAAACCACAAATCCCATGAATGTCTTAGGAGATGTAATTTGCAATGAAAACATTCAACCTTTTCCATGCTGACTGGCCTTATGTTCCAGCTGAGATACAAAGATGACTGTGATGGAAGCTGTAAAGATGCGTACAACAAAGATATATACTTATGTCACTATTTTCAAAATTTATTGGTAGCACCTTAATTCACAAAACATTTTATTTTACCATTGCTCAGATTCAAATGTGATAGAGGCTGTTTAACTCAGGTGGCTATTTGCTGTTTTGTGTAATCACTCTAGAGAATCAGTCCTTTCTCCAGAGCAGTAGTAGGGAAAATTACACATTTTATGCATTAGGAAAGTATTACTTCTCTTCAGAAGTGTCTGTAAATGTGACCTGCAATCATTACATCTATGGCTGTGAACTCATCAGTATCAGAACATAGCAAGGTTCAAACTTTGTCACTTCTTAGGTAAAATACCTAGTGTCCATGATAATATAAATGTATAAAACACACGCATACACTCAGACATGTTTATATATATGTAAGAGTTTGTATATATGTATATAAACATGCATAAGCACACATACACTCTTGACTTTTGACTAAATCATAAATACATTGTCTATCTGTTCCCATTGTGGAATATCTTGAAAATATTTAATTGGTGGTGTTAAACTCTGGGGACTGCTTTTGCCAGTATCTGTCATTTTATGGAAGTGTCAAGAACTGAGGGATTCAAAATTTGACTCTTTCATGACTTGCAGTCCAAATAGAGATAATAAGTCACACTTTCTCTTCAACAGCCTGTAGTAATATAGCCTCTTATTTATCCATGACTGCAGGCAGGCTATATGCAGATTGCTTTAGACATCGCCTTCCTTACAAACATTGTCCTTCTGTTCCATGCCTTTTTATTATTTTTGATGCATCAGAAAAGATTTATAGAGGTCATGGGGAGGCCAAAAAGGAAAAGGTTATGTGGGTCAAAGAGCGAGATGACAAGAGCATGGACTGTATTTTAACAGTAGGTATAGAGTGAAAAGGTCGGACTTTGATTTAAAGAGAAAGCTGTGTCAAGGTTTACTGACATTTAGGTGCCTGATGGAAAGTATGGGTAGAAGCAGCCAGGGATCAGGCTAGGAAAGCTAAAGCCCTGATAGAATTGAATCTGGCCAGGGACATCAAGTGCAACAAGAAAAGCTTCTAGTGGTATGTTGGTGATAAAAGGAAGACTAGGGAAAATGTGAACCCTCTCCAACATGAAACAGGAGACCTGGTTACCCAGGATATGGAGAAAGCTGAGACCCTCAATGGTGTTTTTTGCCTCAGTCTTCACTCGCAAATGCTCCAGCCACACCACCCAAGTCACGGAAGGCAAAGGCAGGGACTGGGAGAATGAAGAACTGACCACTTTAGGAGATTTGAGACCATCTAAGGAACCTGAAGGTGCACTAGTCCATGAGACCTGATGAAATTCTTCCACAGGTACTGAGGGAACAGGCAGATGAAGTTGATAGGCCACTATCCATCATATTTGAGAAGTTTTGGCAGTTTGGTGAAGTTCCCGCTGACCGGACAAGGGGACGCACAATGCCCATTTTTAAAAAAGGGAAAAAAGTAAGACCCAGGGAACTGCAGGATAGTGAGTCTCACCTCTGTGCCTGGCAAGATCATGCAGTTTCCTCCTGGAAACTATGCTAAGGCACATGGAAAGTAAGGAAATGATTGGTGACAGCCAACGTGGTTTCACTAAGGACTGACAAATCATTACTAAATCATGGCTGACAAATTGGGTGGCCTTCTACAATGGGATTACATTGTAGGTGGATAAGGGAAGAGCAACTGACATCATCTACCTGGACTTGTGCAGAGCATTTGACACTGTCCCACACGACATTCTTCTCTCTAAATTGGAGAGACATGGATTTGATGGATGGACCACTCATTGGATAAGGAATTGGCTGAATGGTTGCACTCAGGGAGTTGCAGTCAGTGGCTCGATGTTGAAGTGGACACCAATGATGAGTTGTGTTCCTTTTGGATCGGTATTGGGACTGACACGGTTTAACATCTTTGTTGGTGTCATGGACAGTGGGACTGAATGCACCCTCAGCAAGTTTACCAACACCACCAAGCTGTGTGGTGTGGTCAACACAGTGGAGGGAAGGGTTGTCATCCAGAGGGACCTTGAGAGTCTTGAGAGGTGGGCCCACGTGAACCTCATGAGGTTTAACAAGACCAGGTGGAAGGTCATGCACATGGTGTGGGTCAATCCAAAGCACAAATACAAGCTGGGCAGAGAATGGATTGAGAGCAGCTCTGAGGAGAAGGGCTTGGGGGTGTTGGTTGATAAGAAACTCACATGACTGGGCAATGTGTGCTTGCAGCCTAGAAAGCCAACCATTTCCTGGGCTGCATCAAAAGGACTATGGCCAGCAGGTCAAGGGAGGTGATTCTTCCCCTCTACTCCACTCTGGTGAGACCCCACCAAGAGTACTATGTTCAGCTCTGGGTCCCCCAACATAAGAACTACATGAACTTATTGGAGCAAGTCCAGAGGAGGGCTACAAAGATTATAAGTGTGCTGGAGCACCTCTCCTATGAAGAAATTTTGAGAGAGTTGGGGTTGTTCAGGCTGGAGAAGAGGAGGCTCTGGGGAGACCTCATAGCAGCCTTCCAGTACTTAAAGGGGGCCTCCAAGAAAGCTGCAGAGGAATTTTTTACAAGGACATGTAGTGATAAGACAAAGGGTAATGGCTTTAAACTGAAAGAGGGTAGATTTGGATTAGATATAACGAAGAAATTCTTCACCATGAGGGTGCTGAGGCACTGGAATAGGTTGCCCAGAGAAGTTGTGGATACCCCATCCCTGGAAGTGTGCTAGGCCAAGCTGGATGGGACTTTGAGCAACCTGGTCTAGTGGAAGGTGTCCCTGCGTATGACAGGGTGGCTGGACTAGAAGAATTTTAAAGGTCTTTTCCAACCCATTCTATGATTCTATGAAGATTACATTGCAAGCTGCAGATAGTGGTAGTATTCCTCATACTAAGGGAAAGAAAAGAGAAGTTTGGTTTTTGATGAGTTTTAAGATGTGAAGCCAGATGGAGACCGTCTAAACATACTGCTATAAAGCAATAATTTCTGATCAGTTCTGTAACTTTTATTGCTACTGGACCAGGTGCCTTGTGCTATGATCCTGAGGCTGTCTTAGGAAGTCCCACAGAACCTGGATTACATTGGATAAGATAAAAGAATGGTAAGAGTTAACATTTTTTTCCCAAACTCAAGCTGATGGCAATCATTTAACTTTAGCAGGGTAGTTGTCAGCTGACTGTGGCTGAAAGGAGAATGCTGGTCTAGGGAGCATTTGAATTAGTACACAGATGAAAGGCTGCATAACCCCTCAAAAGCCATTGATAAATCCTTGTTCCTGGTTTCGCTGCTCTAACAGTTCTACATTGAAAGGTCAGCAACTATTACTGAAAGTTCTTCACATTGTAGTCCTTTGTTTTGCACAGGATCACTTTTTCCTTTGTGTTTAGGCTGAAAATCTCAACAGCAAGTCATTGTGACAGTAATATATTTGTGGAAAGTTATAGTGCACAAAAACTGCTCTTAGAAGGATGAGGAAAGTTACCTGGACTATTTAATAAACCTGTGGTGTCTGGCTTTATTCATAATGTCTCTGTGGAGTGTCAATTGTCCTGCTGTCTTCATGAAGGATGAGTGATAAGCCCTCGATTTCAGATTGAGGTAGGAAAAATGTTACTATCTGTTAGCATTACAAACCCTGGTGAATGAGTAATACAGAGATCAATGCTTTGGACTGTATCTGGAGTTCATGTGTTGACAAAATTCAGTACTAAGTCTTTTCACCCACTTAGCTGATGCCAGAACCAGAGCTTATTCCTGGAAGTGGAATGTATTTATTATTATTTTTCTTTCTAACATTTTTCTTTGTATCTGCTCTAAGTTTATGATGATCCTGAAAGTAGAATAAACCTTATTGACTTGTTTGATTCACTTCCTCCAATTGACATTTCCAAGCTGATAAGATGCAGCAATCATACTTCCCTGAAGATCTCTGTGTTACAGAAAACATATTACTTAGCCTTTAGATGCAGTTGACCTTATGATGAGATGAGTAATGAGAGAATTAATGTTCTTTAATCCTCCCTGTGATCATCTAAGGAAATTTGGCATAGCACCTTTTTTTTTGCTTTATGCTTACTCTTTCTATAAATTACTGAACTGAGTTCTGAGTGTTTTCAGTGTTTCAATTGTGAAATCTGGTTATGAGTAACTGAATCTGAATGGAAGTATTGATGGCATTATCAATAACAATGGCAACTATTTGATGTAAAAGCACTAGAAAATTCAAAATTTTATTCAAGATTTTATAATCTTGAAAGTACTGCAGCCATAACCTTGGTAAATATAGGTCAAATTCATCAAGCAGACTTGTATGTATCAAGCAGACCTGTATGTATCTCCACGTAATACCACTGTCATCAATACTGCCTGGCTGCCTCTTAATCTATAAATGTCCATAATCTTCCCAGCAGCCATGGACAGAAACATCTGTGAGTTGACACTGCTCTGCAGTTCACTAGCTGCCCATTAAATGTTCAGGAGAAACTTTAACTGACAGCTCCAGAAATGGGACCCTCAGCGCAGCTGGAGGGGTCTCCACCATGTCAGCATACCCTCAGACTTGGGCTGAGCTCAGCCCAAGCTGGATGTTAAGTTCTGCCACAGGGACCAAGTGTGTAAATGCCAGTGTATATACAGAATAGCATACTATGTGGAGCAACACCTCATACCCAAAAAATTTATCTTCAGATTTTTACTTGCGCCTGATTTAGAGTAGGGACTTGGACTTGCCTTTTCTACATGAGATGGGAGTGTCCTGGCTGCCAGGCTGCTCTTAGGATGGAACTGTGTCCTTAGGTACGCAAAGACATACAGGTTGGTGTTCCAGGCAGAAAAAGAAGGGTGTCCCTGGGGATGTCAGCTGTTTAGCACAAGCCCAAACCCTTTTCCTGTGCAATCAAATCTTTCATGGCTTCTGAAGATCCTGTAGAGTGGGTCTCTGGCCTCCCCTTACCCTGCGCAGTGAAACGGCAAGGAGAGGCTGGGGACTGTGCTGTGTGAGCGTGCAGCTGTGCTCCACTGTGACCCAGCACTGCTGGCAGAGGGGTTAGATATCTGGTAGTCAGCCTCCAGGCACAAACAAGAATGTTCCAGAGCTAAGCACTGACTAAGAAACATAATCCTCTGTTTGTGGCTGTGCAGTGTTCTGGTTCCTGCCAGGGGTCAGGCTTAGTCCATCTTTGGCTTTAGTCAGCAGGATGGAGCTGCAAGGACTCTCTTGTGCCACACTTGGACCTTCTGCCTGGGAAGCTCAGTCTTTGAAAGCATTATTGGCCAGTATCATCTTTTCATTTTCCTGCTGACAATTAATAATAACATTAAAAATTATATAAATGCATTAAGAAACAGCCAAATAATTACCTGTGCTAACTGTGTACATTTAATCTTCGCATTGTTCTTGGGTGGATGCAAGTCCCTGGTCCCTTAGCGGAGCTGCTTTTGGGGGTGGCAGGTCCAGATACCTGTTTGTGCCATGGCCAATTTGCTGTGCTTGGTCCCTCTCCATGACCTTCTCAGGCTCATTTCCCAGTCCTTCCTCCCCACCAGTGTCCTCAACACCTTTGTCCACCTCTCATATGTGTCTGTCTTGCATAAGCTACGGGGCAACCTCTCAAGAAACAGTCGTTGGTGACTGTAGTTTCTCATTGCAGAGATGAACAGTGTCATTTTCAGGAAGTGGTGGCAGCTCACAGAATACTGCTAGGCCTTTTTTTTTAAACCAAATTTGTCTCTTTATCATCCCTGAGTTCTTCATTGACTCTGACATTGTTTTCTGACTGTGCAGGTGTTTTGTTTTTGTTTAGCAAAGTGTCAGGAGCTGTCAGCACATGATTCATTGATATAATTTTGTGATTATATTATCTGTGCAAGGAATTATAAAGTGCAATGAAGACTGATAGGAGCAGAGAGTGAATGGAATGGTGGAAGCAACAGAAGTAACAACAGAAAAATGGCATGTGTTGATGCCACTTATATTGGAAGGTCTTCAGGAACTCTGTGAATTTTTATCTGATGCATAAAAAAAATCCCATATTTTCTGTCAAGGATTCCACAGACCCGCTGCAGTTTCCCACATGCTTCAAAGCACAGAGATGCTACATGTAATGAAGGTGACTTGGAAGGTGAAGGGTCCATCACAGGGTAGATTGAGGCAGGGCTTTAAAAGGGGAGACAAGGTGGTTCCTCAGTATAAGAGAAGGATCTCCTGATCTTTCCCAGGTGGTGGAAATGGAGTTGTAGCCAGGTGGGTGCTGGTACCTTCTGGTTTTGGGTGCTGGTACCTTCTGGGTTTGGGTACTGCAGTCTCTCTGCAACTTTGCTCTGAGGTGGGACATGTGCTGCTGACCCATGACAGTGGCATCACACTCTGCTTGGGATGTCCATCCCCACAGGGCTCAGACCCCCCTGGGTGAAGGGCAGTGACCACCCCAGGGAGCGGGTCACCCTCCTCTCTGTTAGCTGCCTGCTGATCTCTTGGGTGCTGGGGGAAGAGATTGATGCAAGGTGGTGATGTCCACCAGCTGGAGCATGAGAAGAGGAGGCTGTGGGTTTGCTGGAGAACGTGCAGAAGCTGATCACTGCTGAGAGGTGTGGATGAAGCTGGGTACCCAAAAGCTTCTTGTGCCTTTGGAATCGCAGAAGGGCTGTGGGTGATGATGGTGCCCTGGCTGCGCACCCAGCAGCACGGCTTGGGGCTGCAGGCATGGGACGCAGCTCCTCCTCCCCTGAGGAAGGTCATTTCTGGGGTTGACACCAACCCAAGGCACCCTCCTGTACCGAGGGGGCTGTTCCTTGAAGCCCCTGGCTGCTGCAGGGCCCCGTGCGAAGCCACATTGCACGCACCTGGTCAGCCAAACTCCATTTACTGTGTCTATGTATTTATTATATGGAAGCCCAGGGTAATTACTTTACAACTCTGAACATTAAATATCATTTGTCTTATTCCAGTAGGTCCAAATCTTTATGATTGACATTCAAAACCCACCTGGACATGTTCCTGTGCGACCTCATCTAGGCGTTCCTGCTCCAGCAGGGGGATTGGACTAGATGATCTTTTGAGGTCCCTTCCAATCCCAAACATACTGTGATACTGTGAACTCTGTGCATCTATGTACAGCTTCTCAGGACACTCAAATCAGAAGTCAATGAGGAAGTATATTCTAATAGCTAACAGAGGAGTCACAGGAATTACATTCCCTCCCTGAAGAATAAAGCACATCCAGAACCAGCATGTCATCACCAGCTGAAGAAGAACCCAGGAAGGTGCGATGAGGACTCGGTAGCTGCCATCCCTCATCTTCTGTATTACCCAAGACAGACAGACCAACAACCTGGGTATTCGTTCATTTTAACATTTTTTATTCTGGATTGGGAGTTAATATGGACTCACTATCATGTATGTAGTTACATATATAATTTTAAATTGCTGAAATTCATGTCCTCCAAACTATAAACCCATTGTCAGACACTGCTGTCAGATATAGCATGTCTGGCAAAAGACGATTTGGCAGGAAAAATTTCTCACTTAACTGTAGCTGTAGCTATCTTGGGGAAATGTAGTAGGAATACCTCATTTTTGCCAATCAGTGTAAAAATTCTAAAAATCTAAACTAGGTAGATATCATGGCATTAACGTTGGTCCTCCATTTTGATCACTTTGTCATAACAGGTCTTCAGTACTCCTGGATATATTAACGGAATATTTAATTCTGTATTTATTGTCATTGTACTTCAGGACTGATTACTCTTTTACCTAACTTCTTGTGTAACTTGTTAAACTTTTTATTAATACCACTATGTTGGATCCATTGTGGATTTTCTTGTAGTTGTACTTTCAGCTTGTCAATACAAAGCAACGTTGATGGCTCTTACAAGAGATCTCTGTGATTCTCCTGTCTGTTGAAGCAGGCACAATGGTAAAGCCTCAGATTACTATGAAATACCCTTGCATTCTGTATTATTCACTTCTCTCATTCCAAAACACAGAATGGAAATTATATGTTGCTTTGTTCAGAAGTTTAAACTGGTTTTGCAGTTTTGCTCAGATGAAAATGTCCTTTATGCAGGCCTCATTATAAAACATACATTATATTTTCTGGTGAAAAGCCTTGGGTGCCAAGCTCCAATCCAACTTCTTCTCAAGATGTTTAACACTTCTGCGACAGGATTTGATATTTTAAGGGCATTTGCCAGATTCTTGGAAATGTAAATGCCTTAGAGAAAATGTTTGATTATGAGCCCTTTTCCTTGATCTTATAACCTACAGGTAGTGGTGATGCCGGATTCTGTGGCCTGACTTTATCACAGCCGGTAGTCAAAAGGCTCGTGCTGACTATGCACTTCTTGAGCAAGAAGTAACCAGAGCGCTCAGTGATTGCTTGCTTATTCCTTATCTCTCAATATGGCTATAAAAGGAGTGAAGTACTTGGGTGTTTCGTTTCAAAACACTTTTTCAGCACAGTGCCCAAGCCTGGCAAATACAACTTTACTACAGACATTATAGCCCTTCATCATGTGTACCTGAGATAATGCTTAAGTCAGTGATTAATGTGTAGCCTCCACAGTCCTGGTCAGGCATGAAAAAAAAAGAAGCTACCATGACCACTGAAGAGAGAAAATAATCAGTCATGCATGTGAAGGCCCCTGGACTGTGTAAATGTCTGGTAGGACAGCGAGAAAACTGACCACCCAGGTCCCACCTGGGCAACATTTGGCCAGTGACTGGTTCTGCCATAGCTGATCAAGGAAGCAGCTGCATTAAACACTGGCTGTGAAGTATCACACTGCTAAAAGCTTGCCCTGTTTCCTATATCGTGTTAACTCTATGGCTGCACTTTGGTCCCTAAGTACAATGGGCTGTGACCAAAAAAAAAAACTTTGAATATCACATCAAATCTGCCATGCTAAGAACCCAGGCTTTAAAAAGGTACAATCCCAGCCCCAGAACTTGCAGTAGATCTCACTTTGTTCTTGGAAAGAAACAACTTTTTCTTTTCTAAAAATTCTCGATATGTTAGGACTTTGACATCTTGGATGATTGACTCTGAGCAATGGGCAGGAAGCTGCACTCCGTTCCACTCTCCATGAGTTGATTATGTCAGTGCTGGGGGAGATGGAGAGAGTCTTTCCCTAGGAATGTGGGAGTGGGGATCCAGGATTTGTCAAAGAATAGCAAAGGCTATACAACCCACGTACCCAGATGAACCCAGAGATCCTGCACCTGTGTCCTGGGCTCCAAGTCCCAGTTCTCATACAGCCCTGCTGCATAGCCTTGGCTCATAATGCTGACACAGAGCTGTGAGAAATTCTGCAGAAAGGTCAGAAAGGTAGACTTCTAGATAGAAGTAGGATTGTTAGCAGCTGAAGCATTCAAGAGGAACACACAGCGTGGAAATGTGTAAAACCTTAGAGGAAAAACACGAGGAGGTTGGTCAAGGGTTAGTCAGCAATCATAGGGTCATTGAATTGAGTATTCATTGTTATTGGTGTTGTTGGGGCTGGTGGGGGTTGGAAACTCAGTAACACTTAGGATCCCTTCCATGCATCTGTGGAAGGTGAGTCCTCCCAGCTTGCAAAGACCTTTTTGGGCTGGTGAGCACACTATGCCTAGTAAATGCTTTTTACTTTTAAGCATGTAAATCCTACTTGTAAAGTGTGCCCAGCTGAAGATGTCCAGATGAGCTGACACCCAAACCAGACTGTAACAGCCAAGAGTACAGAAACTGGGGGGCAGTTAAGTGATTGTGGAAAAATGGTGACTTACTGCTGTAAATTTGCTAGACATCAGGCTATGGAGAAGCAGGAAGACCTAGTGAGAGGTTTAGCTTGGAAAGCTGAAGTGGAGGAGACACCAGCAGTGTTTCACCGTAGTCAGGAAAGGAAGTAGTGAGGAGTCTTACCACAAGTCCCTCTGTATCAGAACAGTGTGTTCAGCCTGGCAGACTCCTGGCATGCTCAAACTCTGCACTTCAAAGATCCCTCTCTGCTCTCCAAATTTCACAGTATCTCTTTCTACCAAGATCATATTTCTCCTGAACTC
Source organism: Streptopelia decaocto (assembly GCF_964273445.1). NCBI lineage: Eukaryota > Metazoa > Chordata > Aves > Columbiformes > Columbidae > Streptopelia > Streptopelia decaocto. The sequence continues at coordinate 29,034,197 of NC_138663.1, read as the reverse complement.
CAATAATCCACAGTAAGATCCTTTTTGCTTAGTTGCAAAGCAGAGAAAAACACAGGAAGGTGCTTCTGAGAGACCCTGACCTGTTCTGTCTCAGGCTGCACAGTAGTAGCTGCAGCTAAAGGCTACAGAAAAGATATATATTTAAACAGTTTGCAAAGCCCTAACAGAGGGAAATTCATATTTACAGAGAATATGCATCGTGTCTTAAGTCAGTGTAGTTCCCACCAATCAAGGCTGACAGAATTTTGCTGTATTTGCTACAGGTGTTTTCCCTGAGGCTTTCCACACTTTCTTATTAATTTTTTTTTCTTAATCATACTTTCTTACTGACCCCAAAATTCATTCCAATGCTGATTTAGTTACTTCTTGTAAAGGTTAATGTCTTACATCTGGACATACATAGCTGTCTTGAAATTGGTTCTTCTTGGTGGTTATGAGAATTAAACAGTACCTGGGAGACAAAAATTAAATTCTCATGTGTTAATATTCCTCCTTACCTGAGAGCTGCTGATGACTAATGTTGGTAGGTATTTAAGATGCTTACATTGATATTCTGGGTTATTGACTATTAGATAAACTTCTCCAAGTTATTCTTGTCAGTTTACAAGGACAAATTTGTTTTTATCTTCATTGATCTTAAGCCTCATTATTCTTTCCACTTCTTTCAAGACTCCCATCATTATCTAAGAGTTAAAAAGGAGTTGTTAAGTCACCTTTTTGTTTTTTTTTTTTTTTTGTCGTGAGTACAAAGCTGTTAACTTACATTAGTCTTGTTTTCTCTTTTATGCTTTTTCACTTTTGAAAATCTTAAGTACTTATGTCTGCTGTTTTAAAATCAGATATTCAATTTAATTCATTTATACTGTCCTTAATTTTCAAATTTCCAAGAACTGCTATTCTCATGTATTACCCACACATCTGTTACATACAATTTCTTGAAATTTCATGAGAAGTTTCAATGTTTTAACCAGCGTTTCAACCACAGCTGGCAAAGGACTCATCTGAAAGAAAGCATTTAGCATTTGCTCATGACAAATTTGAAGCAAACTAGAAACTTATAACTGTGATTTCTTTATTGTTTCAGGCCATGTGACCCATGTTTCCATAATTTATGATCTTTGAGGATAACTATGTTTTCCTTGTCCACAAGATCTAACATCTTTTGCAACTGCCATGGACTTGCACCGTACTATTCCATTTTCTTTCTGAATACCGATAGATTTATAATTCCTCTATTTTCATTATCGAGTGCATAATTAGAAAAAGACCTTGACTATGGCACTGTAATAATATCACTGCATTATTAATATGGAAATCATTTACTTGCTTTCTGGGGATAATGGAGATCTTATTTGATTTTTAAATTATTAAAGCTTACCTACAGTGCAGTTACATAGCTAACAGACTTCGTTATTAGTTTTCCAGATAATATAAACTTTTAACTATTACAAGACTCTGCTGAGGCTTGTAGTTAATTGCTTCTTGTCAACAAGAAGATTTTTTGGTGTATATCCACAAAAGTACATTTCAGACCAATAATGAATGAATTTATTATGACCTTCCTAAACTCAGATTCTGGATTAGATGATATAGTTTAGTGCCAGGAAGGGACTTCTCTTTTAAACTAAATTCAATAAGGAAAAACCATGCACTGGGGCTGGGGAGGATGCCAGATATGGTATGTGATATACCCTTATGCTTACTAAGATTCAAACCAAAGATTCCTTTTGATCCTTCCACAAGAATAATGGTTTATCTGACCAACGTGAAATGATAAGCAAGCACATTTATACTGTGTCGTATTACCTTAAAATCAGGGAATGCATTTGTTTTATGTGAACTCCTCAATGTGAGTTTGTTAATACAATAACTAGAACTAGTTTACTAGTTAATCCCTCATTTATTAGAAGAGGGTTTCATGTTCTTAGAATCCAGTGGAAGATACTGTGGGCAAGAGCATGAATATACTTTATTAGTAGCAAACAATCCTTGAATACAAGGTGTGATATTACCAGTTCAATACAGGAGCAGGACAGGTATAGAGATTTACCAGGGGAGGAAAATGGGCTATAGCAGCCCTGCCAGTATCACCCAAAGGATCTGAGTTTCTCCATCCCATGATGTGATTCACAGACCCTCAATTCACGCTGCTTCTAATCTGAATTTGAATTCATAGATAGTTAAGTACAGTTACTGGTAGTTTGTAGAATGTTTAGGCTTCTTTAGATAAACTTGGCGAAGTACAAAGTATTTTTTAAAGGTGGTTATATTATCAGGTGCACTTGGGTGGACTCCACCGGTATCACAGAAAAAATCTTCACATCAGCTCCAGTCACTAAATTATCTTTTTTTTTCAGGTCAATGAACAGATGTTCAGAGGAGGGCCCCCAAAATGATCAGTAGGATGGAACACCTCTCCTTTCAGGAAAGGCTGAGGGAATTGGGGTTGTTCATAATCGAGAAGAGAAGGTTCTGGGGAGACCTTATTGCAGCCTTTCAGTTCTTAAAGGTGTCTTATAAGAAAGGTGAGAACAGATTTTTAAGAGGCATATAGTGATAGGACGAGAGGGTATATTCAGACTAGATATAAGGAAGACATTTTTTACAATGAGGGTGGTGAGACACTGGCCCAGGTTTCCCAGAGAGGTGGTAGATGCCCCATCCCTGGAAACATTCAAGCTTAGGTTGGACAGAGCTCTGAGCAACCTGATCTAGTTGAAGATGTCCTAGCTCATTGCAGGAGGGTTGGACTAGATGAGAATGATAAACTCCCAATCAGCCCCAAACTTGTGCAGGATTTGCTGCTCCAGCTAGGTCCCTATAAGTCAACGGGGCCTGATGGGATTCATCTGAGGGTACCTAAAGAGCTGACTGATGTCATAGCGTGACCTCTCTGCATGATTTTTAAATGCCTCTGCAAATCTGGAGAGGTTCCAGTTGACTGGAAGCTGACAAACACTGTCCCAGTTACAAGAAGGGCAACAGAGATGACCCCGGCAAGTACAGGCCTGTCAGCATCACTTCTGTGCCTGGTGAAATCATGGAGAAGATTGTTCTGGGAGTTATTGAAAAACATCTGAACAACAACGCAGTCATTGGTCCCAGCCAGCATGGGTTTATGAGGGGAAAGTCTTGCTTAGCAAACTTAATTTCTTTCTATGACAACTTTACCCAGCTAGTTGGCCAAGGGAAGCTTGTTGATGTGGTATTTTTGGATTTCAGTAAAGCCTTTGATATCAACTCTCACAGCATCCTCCTGGACAAAATGTCCAGTGTACATCTGGATAAACACACAAAGCCTGACAGTTGAGCAATTGGCTGATGGGATGGGCTCAAAGGGTTCTAGTAAATGGGGTTATGTCGGGCTGGCGACCAGTCACTACCGGGGTTCTGCAGAGATCCATCCTAGGGCCGGTACTCTTTTGTGTCTTCATAAATGATTTAGTCTCAGGATCTGATGGAATGCCAAATAATTTTGCTGATGACACAAAATTGGGAGCAGCTGTTGACACTTGAGAAGGCAGAGAAGCACTGCAGAGGGATCTGGGTAATCACCAACCACATGAAGTTCAACAAGGACGAGTGCTGGATTTTGCATGTGGGACATGGCAACCCTGGCAGGTATATACCGACTGGGGGACGAGATGCTGGAGAACAGCTCTGCAGAGAGAGATCTGGGGATTCTGGTTGACGGCAAGTTGAACATGAGCCAACAGTGTGCCCTGGCAGCCAAGAGGGCAACAGTGTCCTGGAGCACTGTGTGCAGTTCTGGGTGCCACAGGATAAAAAGGATATAAAGCTACTAGAGAGTATCCAGAAGAGGGCTACAAGTTGGAGAAGGGTTTAGAGGGGAAACTATATGAGGAGCGACTAAAGTCACTTGGTTTGTTCAGCCTGGAGAAGAGGAGACTAAGGGGAGACCTCATTGTGGTTTACAGCTTCCTCACAAGGGCAGGAGGAGGGGCAGGCGTTGATCTCTTCTCTCTGGTGACCAATATTAGAACCTGAGGGAATGGCAGGAAGATGTGCCAGGCGAGGTTTAGGTTGGACATTAGGAAAAGGTTCCTCACGCAGAGGGTGGTGGAGCACTGGAACAGGCTCCCCAGGGAGGTGTCACGGCCCCAAGCCTGACAGTGTTCAAGAAGAGACTGGGCAACGCCCTCAGACACATGGTGTGAACTGTGGGGTTGTCATATGCAGGGACACGAGTTGGACTCGATGATCCTTGTGGGTTCCTTCCAACTCAGGGCATTTTATGATTCTGTGAATTTTAAACGTGCCTTGCAACCCAACCCATTCTCTATGTTATGCCTCCTAGAAAGAGAAGGGTTACTGGCATGACAGTCAGGAAACCTGGATCATATTATTTATCAGTGACTTTTTTTCCCATGCCCTTGGCAAGTAATTTTGCCTCTTTGTGCCTCAATTTTCTCTCTGATTTCTCGCTGATAGAGTTTATCATCTCTTTGAGATGAGAATTGACGTTCACTCCATGATGGTAGGGTGTCTTACCTGACATGCGGACCAGCATACTTAGCTGCAAGCTCATGCTAAGCTAATTATTTTCACTCATAATATCGTTGCTCTGTATATATATGTATGTATATAGATGTAGTAATGGGTATATATGTATGTAAATACATATATACATATATTTGACATATATGCATACATGACATACATATACACACACATATTTGAAAGCAGTATTCAAAAGAGTATAATCATATTTATAAAATGTTACTGTCATAGACAGCTATTTGGTGTTTTTCTTTGTTTCTCAGTATAAAAATGTTATGCACTGAGAAAACGTCAACTTACACACTTGTATCTCATTCTGTATTAAAAGAAGACATGGCCAAAAAGCGTGAAATATAACATATTCTGCATATTTAGCAGAAATGTGTCCCTCTTTAGTTTAAGAGGCAAGGACTTGCAGAGTTCAGATTTCTTAACAGCTATGCTTTTATAGAACATTTCAGACGTCTAGTGCTCTGCCTTTCTTTTCTCTGTGCCTCATTGTACCAAAATGGGGTATCGTGTGCAACCGCAGTCTTCACAGAGGTTCACATCACAGTAGTAGATGTCAATGTTTAATGCTGTCTATAGCTTTAAATGATGACAATAATCCATGTAGAAGTAGATTTTAGGGCACTGAAGATGGACGAAGGATTCATATTCTTCAGGGAACTGATTAATTTTAAACTTTTTCTTTCCTTGTGTCTAAATTTAGTGTAAGAACAAATCATTTTCATATAATTTTCTGTTCTGGTTACAATCTTAAGGGTGTCAAGGGAATGGATAAATGGATAAATGTTCTGCTATTTTCTCTTTATTATTATAATTTTTCTCACAAGATGGAGAAAAAAGGGAGAATATAATGAGAATAAAAATGCACAGTATTGAAGCATTACAATTTGGTGATAATTCATTCCTGTGACAGAATACAGCAAGTACAGAATGCAGTGTAAGATATATTCATTCTCCTGACAAAACCTGTAGAAGGAGTAGGAAATGGTATAAAAGTAATTTACTCTTATGACAACTGTCCTAAGGCAGTAGTCTCATGTCCTCTTAGAAATGTCCCTTGTGCCAACATAGCTGCGGATATTTTATTTAAAAGGAGTCATCAGTTCAGATTTATTTCTAATGTATGGAAACAATACTGGGGTTTGTGCATAGGTCATTAATTCTACTTTAAGAATATGAATATCAGTTTTTCTGTCAGACTGCTTAAAAGGAAAAAATGTCTTCACTCTGAATTTCTAGATGTGGATATTGATGTAGGAGTTTTTTATGATCTGATCTAGCAAAACGAAAAACAATCGGGTTTTGACTTTTCCCTGTGTGGGTTTACTTCTGAAGTACTGTATTATTTACATCAGAGAGAATAGTAATGGCTCAATTTAGAACTCTGCTCCTTGATTTAATCCCACTGTAGCTACCAAGATGTGGCATAATAGGGGACTTTTTTCCTAGCAATGCTGGAATGAGATTTGTGGGCTTGAAATATGTCACTTGAAATTACATGTCCACACAAAATTTAGCAATAGTGAACGTTCAAATAAAAAAAAAACCTATTAGAGCACTGAGTATTATCTGTTTCCCTAAATTGTTTCAATTGAGTTTAATGCAGTTATATGGAGAAATTGTCCCAAGAACTTTACTGTTCGGTGATTAACCAATGAATAGCATGCAGTAGATTTTAATTTTAGACAGTATTTTCCCTGTGTTATAAATCTTCAAGTGCTCTGCCAGAAAGGTTTAGAAACTAGAAATGCTGTAATTGTCTGTGTGGATGATATCGTTGCTATATACTCACCAATAGTTTGCATACTATTGGTGATTAGAAGTGGTTTTGGTTGACAGATGGAGGCTTACACGGACCCTGGACTAACAACAAGGGAGTAGCTGAGCTTTAATTTGGGCAGCGTAATCAAGGAGGTGGAATAAAAATGTCTTTAGTGTGTACAGAACAGCCAAAGCCTATCTCAGAGTTGCAGAGAAACAGAGATTGTATTATCTCTCAAATAGTTGTCATGAGACTAACTTTGAAGAAATCTAAATCTAGTCATCTGTCACCCTGAAGGATCCATGTAGTAAGGTATTTAAAGTAGCTAAGATTAGAGTAGCTTCATTTGCAATTTAAATTTCCTACAGACAATTTTTTGAAAGCGTATACGAGAGTGGTAGGACGTGAAGTGTAATTCAGTGGGGGCTTATGTTTGAATTATATCGAGATAGTATTTCTTAAACTATCTTCTGCCCATATCTAGCTTTTCCCCACATCTAGTTTTTAAGAGAAGGCTGAAGCGTGTGTACACAACCACCACCCCTTGCTAGGCTTCAGTTTCTGCCTATGTAGTTCTGGCTCAGCACTGCTCTGGGCCTTCACAGATCTCCACCAGCTTCTGCAGGCAAGGCTTGCTCTGAAGTGGGTCTAGATCTCGCAGCCATATGAGAAAATGCTTCTGTATTACACCTGGATTAAACAAATTAAACACAGGCCATGCGGAAAGGTGCAGGACTGCAGATGTCTATAGTGTGGGGAAGCTCTTCCCTCCGGCACAGAAGTGCTTAAGTCATGGGCAGAAGCAGGGGCTGAACTGTGCCTGTCCACAGATGTTTCTGGAGGGCTGGCACTAGTTTAGTCCTTCCTGAGCCAGCTTCCAACAGAGAGCCCTGTCCTTGGGCTGTAGGTCTCCCTGCTCACTGAAGAGAAGGCCTAAGAGACTGATTCAGGAGTTTGGCTTACAAAAGGTTAAAAAACACTGCAGTGCTCTGGGTCGCAGAAGATTCTTTGGGATTTTTTGGATCTGACTCTAAAATTCTGTTGGTTCCTGTGAGCATTCCAGGAAACGTTTGCAAGCTAAGAAACTGCAATTTAGAATAACGAAGAATTAATTTCCCTTCACTGTTTTGTCAGGATGACTTGAAGGTTTATGATAGTGCAGGGCCCAAACAGAGATTAATAAGTGTTTTCTTTTCTGGTTAGCAAACCAAAATACTTTCACCTCTGTCCTACTACAGGTTCTTCTGGTCTCATTCTGGGGCATTGCAAACCCGTCCCAGGTTCTTTAACTGGTGTGAAGTATACCAAGGCCTAGCTGCTCTAGCTGGCATATAATGTAGATGTAATGTCTCTCCTTAATATGGGTGGTTCTAAAATTTGTACATAATCTTGCAAAAGTGTCACAGATTCAGTTCTATCCTACTGGAATTATGAGTCTGCATGGTAGAAAGAGCGTCAAGTAGAAAATAATATTGATGGTAAAGATTCATCCACCATTATTTGAACAAATGGGGATTTTTAGTGTAATGAAAAGCTATCTGGCTGCTACCAGCTTAACAGGTTTGTTTCAATGAGTATGATCTCACCTCACTATGTCGAGATCTTCGAGTGGTCGAATACTCCTCAGCCGCTGCAAATATACACCTGATTCTTGCCTTGCAGGCTGCCTCCGAGGTACTTCTGGTCCTGGCACCACCACCAAATTTTTAGATATGCTGGGGCAGATCCCTGTATCCCCAATGCTGTTCTTGCTTCTCCACTCTAAAGTGATGATAACTATGCCTAGCTTTTATCCAAAATATTTGCTTATAAGCTCTTTAAATTGCTTTAGATAATTAATTAGAAATGTTTGTTCACGGTTTTTAATGTGGTCCACATATTATTATTATTATTATTATTATTGTTATTATTATTGTTATTGTTATTATTGTTATTATTGTTATTATTAGTATTTCTAACCAGTATGTTCTTTCAGCTACAACCACCAAGAAGCAGAGCACAGGCAGTACAGTAAAGCATGGCGTGAATACTGTTAGAGATCACACCAAGGATAACTCGGGACAAACAATTGGCTCAGGAACCAGAGAAAAAAATAATGAAAAACAACAAAGTGAGAAAAGGGCATGCAGCAGGGCAGAATATTTATTCCCAAGTTATAGCAGCATGGTGTTTGGTTTAGTGACTATAAAAGCCATGCTGAACTAGGGTGCATCTCTTTTCCAAGAGAGAATATGTCTGTGTTAGCAATAAATGATCATTGTTTTTTAACAGTGCAGCAATTCTGATCAGGATACTGGAATGAAGACAAAGAAGGTTACATTTATTTAATGTCTGTCAGGTAAACACAGGGTCACATACAGCAACATGCTAGACTTCAAATTTCAATAGTCAGTGTCTTCTACAGAGATAGCAACAAAATCAAAACTTCTTTCAGTCAGCTACTGGCATAGAGGAAGCAGCTAACGATTGTGAAAAAATGTTAGTCTTTAGGTCTTGTCCTTAGTTGCTTGGTAAAGATTAGATATTAGTAAAACAACATTTTTAATCTCAAAGCTTCTCTAAAAACCTACTAAAAAGAGCATGCTATAAAGAAAATCCATATCATCCTGATTATATTGTCAATAATAATGAAAATGTTTCTGTTGGTCTTTGTGAAAGTGGGTTAAATATCACAGTGTCTCTGCATAGAAATTGCCAGCTAAGTGCATTTTTTTTTTTATAGAGACCTGTCAAAACCTAACATGGCAGTATGTTCCTTCTGTGTGAGATGAAACAGCTACACTGCCAGTAAGAATATGTCAACATGGTAAATTTTTGTCTCTCTAGAAGTGGGCAGCTTGATGATTGCAGCCTGATTGTGGGACTAAGGAACATTACTGTCAACTCTGCTACCTCAGATCAGAGGGGAAACACAAAGGTATGTCAGTCTGGATAATCTTTTAAATGGTTTTAAAATGCAGATGGTGGTTTCTCCCTCTTGAAAAACAAATTGCATGTCAATGGTAGCACTGTGTACTAAATAGCCATGTGGTGGTGGGATGCTTTTACCTCTGTTCTAATTTGGTTCTGATAAAACAAATGCACACACTGAATAATCTGGATTTTCACTTTCTGTATATTTCCTTGTTAGAAGGTTTGCAGGTAGGTCTCTTACACCAGCACCTCCAGGGGCATCTCTTGAAGCTAATCTGTCATGCCTATCTCTCTGCAAAGGCAGCATCGCTTCAGGTCTGTCACAGGAGGATGCTCTGAGCATGTTTTTATTGCTTCTGTTCTTAAGATACCTTAAATAAGATATTTTTCTGAGAAATAAGTCCTCATAGAGGATATTTTTCATGTTACTTTTCAAAAATACAGTAATAATGACCTAATAATATTCTGTACTTCAGTACAGAAACTTCTGTTTCATGCAAACTTCTGTTTGCATTTGCTATTTTCAAAGTACCATAAAACCATTTTCTAATTTATGTCTTTAGACAAGTGAATAATCAGAAATCTAGGCCTGATTCTCCTCCCTCTTATGTTGGCTTTACCCTTGCAAATATGTTAATTTGGCTTTATTTTTCTGCCAGATGGAGGAGGGACTGACTTCCTCAGCCCCTGCCTGTGTCCATCCCGTCATGCCAGGGGGGGCTGGAGGAGGTGGTACAGGCAGTGTGGCCTGGGGATATCAGTGACAGAAGGTGACAGGGCGTAAGCCCCCATGTGCTCCTGCTTTCCAGATACCACCTCTGGGAACAGTTATGGTTGTGGCTGTGCCTAACTGTGGGGACAGGGATGGGGTGCAGAAGTATCGGGGATGTATTAGGAAAGTTTCTTGCTTTAAAAAAATTCAAAGACAAGATTGTATCCCTCCTGATCTGACATGGTTTAAGATATCATGCTGTCTTTAGCTTCCTGAGTGATGCAGTAAGTGCATATGACACTGTTGTGGTGAGATGGATACTTTATTTCCTTCTGAAATGTCTTTCATGAGAGAGAAAATTTTCCTCTTAGTTCACTGGAGATGGTGAATCTTTGAGAAATTCTGACACAGGTGTTTTCAGCTGTATGCAACACTGTCTTTGCTAAGGAGTTTTGTACAAAATGGTATGGGTTCATATTGTATGTGACATAAGGATCACTGCATGTCAGAGAAGGTACAGTTTGACTCAAATTTGATACTAGAAGGAGCAGTTACAGCAGCAAGGCACACCAAAGAACATCTGTCAGGTGTGGATGTGCCTATAGGCACATGTTGAATATAGCCACATGTTGAATGCCCCACCAAAAAAGTCACACCCTGCAGATATTTAGGAAAAAACAATATTTCTGCACGTGTCACTGAGGGTCTTACACACACACTTTAGCTTCAGATCATAAGAGTGACAGTCTGCTCCTAGAAAAACGTTTTGACAGCAAAAATTGAGGCTTATCATGGCTAGGAGCCACCTCACCCAGCAATAGGAGTCATTGTACCCACTGAAGGGATCCCAAATCTTCCATACCAATTTTCTCAATGAAACAGCTTGATTTCCTCCCACTGTGCTTGTAATAGCTTAAGACTGAATATCAGAAATAGGTTTTATTTCAACAATCACAACATTGCAGAGATCTTCTTTCATTCCTCATTGTTGCTGTTAAATTCAGAACACATGAAGACGCAATAATAGGGCTATTTTTTCAGAGTAATTTACAGCTACTGAATGTGTGGGCCTCAGATGTGCAATTCTGACATAGATACCACAATTGGTGTGCTCTGTTAGAAGCTGAAAAAGTTTAAAAGCTTGTCTATTTTCTCCCATGGCCTTGAGTCTTTGAGGGAACTGTGTCCATTTCAAACAAGCTTGAGATACCTCTTGACCGTGCTGGTGCTTTTGGCATTTCCTTTCCTGTTCTTCATTCTCTGCAATTTGTATATAGATGCTTTTGATTATTTATGTTTACCCATTATTTTTCAGCATTTGTTTGAGATCTTCTCCATTGTGCTCCTCATGTTGCATATTGCCAAGTACATTGAATAGAAACTACCTCGTTCTTGCTTAATTTAAGTTTTGCTTATTAAGCTCTGCAAGTTCTGAATACTAGGAAGCTGTCACTTCTCTGCATAACCTAGAAATCATCAACACATTTAGATGACCTCCTATAGAAGTTACATCAGCTTTTCTGAATTTCCTAGTGGTGATTTATTAGCTGGCAATAAGACCACAAAAAACTTCACCTAGCCTATATTTATTCCTTGTATTTATTTTTTCCCCAGGATCATAGTTGTCGATATACCAACATTAAATTGGTGTGTTTTATATATTTATGCATCATCAGGAAGAAATTACCACTATTCATAACCCAATCTCATGTTCTTATCTTTCTCAAGAAAAAATATGCACTGGCATTTTCTATCGAAAGATACATGTCTTAGTCCAGGCTCCCTGCTATAGGATGTCTATTTGAAACTACACTCCTCAACATTCAACTCAGTGCTGTTTGTGCAATAATTAATTTGGAAGTCAGTGACCTTTTTTTTTTGTAGGTTCTTCCTCAGCATTTTCTCTCTAAGCCAGATCTTTTACCTTTGGTAAGTCCAAATCTCTATAGACCTAGAAAGGTCATTGTTCAGCTGTCAACAATTCTTTTGTTGCCTGGAAAACAGTTGCTGCTTTTCACCCTTGTTTTTACCTCCTCACTGCAAGGGAATTGGTTTCAAAGGCTTAATTGCCTGCTTACCACCTATTACACTTTTTTTTTTTCCCCAATGCAGAATTCAAACCAATGTTTTTCACTATTTTTTACTATTATCATATTTACTGAGAGCATAACAGGAAAAGAGAAGTTCCCAAGAGAAGTTCTAATCTTGGAGCACTGTTCTACAGAGAATGGCATCTGAACAAGGAACTTTGCTGGTTGAAATTGTTTCTTTCATACAGGAGTTTCCAGATTTATTGTAGCTACATCTTACTTGACAACACTTCGGTTTACTCCAGCTGGGTATAACTTCATACATAATGGCTGCTCCCACCTTTGGTTTCCTCCACCTTCCTCTATCTTGTGTGTTCCTCTTCCTTCTGCTCCCACCAGTGCCACAATCATGCATCAGCTTGATTCTGTCATCAGTTACTGAAGAGTGAGGAACTGAGTGTCTCTATAAATTATTTAACCATTTTTTAGTGTGGTATTTGTCTGCATTCCTCCTTGCTCTGACATTCTTGTCTAATGTCTTAAGGTCTAGAGATTCTCAAGGCAATCTAGGTCAGCATATGGCTTTTAGAACACTTGGAAAATTTGATGATAAACAATAAGGTCATCTTGACAATGAATGTGATGGTGCTATGAACCAGTGCAAGCTTCTGTATTCATTCATGGAATGTATAGATTGGTGTTGCATTTTGAAAATTCACTGAGTACTTCTACACCTACACATGAGGATTTTTGTTTGTATTTCCACCTTCATTTAGACTACACAGGAGGTAATGTTCTCATCAGAAATCCCTGTGTTCTCTTCAGAAAATGATGGCTCTCATTTGACCTTCTTTAAAAAGTGACAGGGTGGTTGTAGAAGGGTGCGTCAAATAGAAAAGCTGCTGTAAAAAAAAGAGAAAAGATTACGTGAGACAGGCTGGTTTAGGATTATTCGGTTTTTCAAATAAGGAAGAACTGAAGTATTTCCATTAGGATCTGAGCATCAAAAATCATTAAAATTATGGAACCCTAGTTTATGTGGAGAGAGGTGATTTTGCTAATCATGGATTCCCATCTGAATTGGGAGAGTTGAACAGTCAAGTGTTAAATGACCTAGAGAATAATATAGCTATGTATGTGTCGAGGGTTTTGATTACAGGGTGACAATAAAACCCTGGCAGATATATTGTTAACCTCCTCTCCCCCTGCCCCTTCCCCCTTTTACCCCTCCCTCTCCCCTCTTCCCACTCAGGACAGGCGATGGGGAGGGAAAGAAGGACAGAGAGAAGAGAGTTGGAAAAATTAAAAATGTTTTACTAATGCTACTAATAAGAATAGAGAGAATAATACAAAATATACAAAACCAAACTTGAAAGTCACAGCAACTGCAGAGCCAGCACCCAAAGTCCTGGATTGGACTCTGCAGCCAACCAGAGCTGGATTCAGTCTCTTACTAGGCCTCAGTTCGCAGGGACGACTAGCAAGGTCCTCTCCTAATGTCGGCCATAAGGAAAAGGGAAAAGAAAGGAAAAAAAGGGACAAGATCCTCGTGATCTTCCATTTTATATGAAGTATTCACGTGAATGGAATGTTATACGCAGTTTGTCAGTTTCTTGGTCACCTGTTTCTCGTTGCCCCTCTCGCGAGATGTCCATCCATGCTTATCAATAAGTTTGCATTCCATTTCTATGTTTACCAAAACATGTATCTGGTTCTCCAGGAAAATGCAGCTAATATGAAGGCTTTAGCTGACAGGCAAATTCACTAAAAGAGAAACTTGTTTTTTAACAAAACCAGGACAGTATGTAACCCTATCATACCTTCAGATACTACTGTACCACATGTATAGCTCAAAATCGTAAGTGTTTTGAGGTAGGAAAGATGCTCCTGTGGATAGACTGAGGAACAAGACAATGGGTCCAAGACCTAAAAAAAAAAAGCATAGTTGCATAGAATCTTGTGGTTTTCTATTGGATTTCCATGGTCTACCATGGGCTACTGCCTTCAGAACATAGCTCTCTACATGCAATGACATTATACATTGCATGCATCTGCCACCTGTTCCCGAAGTACATAGTGATGACAGAATTATTATAGTAAGACCATATATTAAGACTTGCACAAGTCTCAGAATTTATCATATTTAAATTTTCAGACCTTGCATAAGTTAATTTAAATAGACTGACCATGTACTTCTAAAGAGTGGGTGATTTGACCTGCGTGAAAGGCATTGCTGATACGAGAAAAAAAAAATTGTGTAGACATGGTTTATGAAAGTAATGTTCAAATTGAGACTGGTAACATAAACCAGGCTTCTAGACTTGTATTTATAATTAAATCTGGGAGTCACTTCATAATCAGATGAGAAAGTGCTGACATGTGGATAGTTGCAAAAAAAAAAAAAAAATAGTTCTTATATAAGTGGAAATTACAAAAGGATTAAGATCATCTGGATACTCTATATTTGTCTAAACTAAAGAAAGAAAAATTATGTACACTTAGAGATGTGTTCAGCTTTTGCGTGTACCATCCTGAAATCTGAAATTCTTTTGACTGAGAATATTTTGTGACCAGTTTTATGAAGTCTTGCAGAAACATATGTTGCCCATTATAGAACAAAGGCAGTGGAGCAGCTAAGTGTGGTTAGAAAACTGCAAGCAAAACTGACAAAGGCGCAATTCTCTTTCAGCTTTCAAGAGAGAGTCCTTTGACTTAATAGATTTGTCCCTATGTAATTGAGGGCAGGACTGGGGCAGAGGGCATACTGTGAAATTCATTCTCCTGCCTTCAGAAATAAGGAGTTGGTTGTGACATAATGTGATTCTCACATAATAGATGATTGTCACATCTGTTGCAAAACCTACTATTGTGCCCTCCTCTATATAAGGCTAGAATTGAGCCCAGTGTTTCTATTTTAAGCACTGAAATAGTCTAATTAGTGCTGTACTTTTGTGTAATTCCTACACTAGTGAAATTACTCTTACAGAAGGCTTGCATTCATGTAGCATATGTTTATTTAGCCTTTCGTATATGTATTATCTAACTATTGCTTTTATGGTTCAGGCCATGGATTATTAATTGTAACAGTAAAATAAGCAATCATTTTTGGTTGCCATAGTGAAGCTACCCGAAATATAGTTGCTGAGGAAACCATACTGAGAATATACAGAATATATAGCCTAATAATGTTGACATACAGCTTTAAGACTATGAGGATATAAAATATACTTTTGGTCTTGTTGTGGGATTAAATATTGAAATGGATACATGCTAATTAATTTCTTTTAAAAAATCTTCCTGTTGCACGTAAAGATATAGCATACTTAACTATCAGTTATATTATCTACATGATAACGTTTAGACTATGTAACTTTTTTTTTTTTTTTTATTCTGCTTCATTAAAGGAAGAAATGGACTTTGGAAAAAGATCATAAATGGACAAAAAGTGAATAAACATCATGATGACAAGTGCTGCTTTTCTAATCCAAATAAAGAGCTACAACAATGAGAAAAAGAATAATTACTTTTTCTTTTTTTTTTTTTTTTTTTTTTCCCCCTACAGCATTGTAGTACTCTATTTCTTATCACAGGAAAAGGCTAGAATGACCTGCCACTTCCAAGATGGGTTCTGCAACATATATATTGTATCTTTTCTGATAGATGTATTTATATAAACTTTTTCAGTATACTTCCATTATGGAGGGTTTCAGAACATCCCCATGCAACCTGTTCAAGGGCTTTGCTCCTCCAGTGTTAGTAAGATTTTCCCAGTGTCTACCATGTATATTTATCACTGAAACTCAAACCATTTACTTCTTTTCCTGTGCATCAAAACCAGAGAGAAGAGTATTTCCTTGCTTTCTGCAGCATCTCTCAATGCACATGAAAACTGTTATCATGTTTCCACATTAGTTGCATATTTGATTAAATAACCACACTTTCCCATTTTTATTGGTACTTTGTTTTATGCTTAGATTGCTACAACTTTCTTGAAATTCTGTGTCCAGAAATGGATCTCATATTTCGTCTGAAACCTAATCCATGCTAGACAGAGCAAGGGAACCATTTCACTTGTCTTCACATATTCCTAATTATAAGTCATAGTGTGTCTGGTCATCTTTTTCTTGGGAGTAGGACATTATTCACTCATGTTTAGTTTGTGATACATCGTAATCCCTAAGATCAATTTTTGAAGAACTGCTACCTAAATCAGATGTTGTACATCCTGCATTTGTGCAGTCAATTATTGATAAGAATAGAAACATGCATTTATTCATGGTGAATTGTTTCCTGTTCTTCAGTAAACCATTTCTTTTTTGTTAAGAATATTTGAACACTAATGATGCTAGCCAAGATACTTGCAACCCCTTTTAGTTTTGTCTTTCACAAATACAATAAGCATAATAACACAATCAAAAAGAGCATAAGAAGCTTTTCTATTTAATCTTCTGACTCTTAATGAAAATGTTGGTTAGTACTAAAGCCAGGACAGGCTACAGTAGAACTTCAATACATCCATCTAATTTTGACAGCTATCTGCTGTCAGCTGCTATCTAGCCTCTGGTTGTCCAACCAGTTTTGCATCATGCAGCGGGAGATGGAGCAACACCATATTTCCCTAACTTGTGTATGGCAATTCTGTTCTGCTAGATTTCTTTCCCTAAACATTCCACAGTCTGAGATTCCCCATTACCTAAAGAACCTGTACTTTTATCTCCTGCAGATAAAAACTCCCTTAGCATAATCTTCCTTGTCTGTAATCAATTGCTCCCCATGACTATACCTCCACTCTTTTCTCTTCTTAATCTTGAATAGAACTTCCTTCAGCTGGCTAAACTTTCTCCATATTCTGGGTGCTCAACTTTCTCCATATTCTGGGTTTCCAAGTTGCTAACTTGGTGCTGTGTATACAGGGTAACATCTCTTAATTTGCCTGCTCTTAGTGAAAAAGATATATCCTCTAATATTTACCAGTGAGTCATGCAAGATTTTCCACAAAATATATGCTGTGACTATTTAGTCATGTCCTTAATCATGTAGTAAGATTTCCAGCTCTTATTTAGCTTCGCAGTTCTGATGAAGATATGCAGACATCTAGGGTATTTAGCAAATCAACTCACCATCTTCTCTTTCTTTGCTATACCCTATTATGGATGGTATTAGTTTTGTCATCTGCGTTTAGACCTTTCCCAAGGCTCTTGTATCTTGTCACAACCCCTTCACAACAGATTGGCACGTGACATGAGGAAGATGCTGCATTTGCTCAGCATCACAGGGAAAACGACTGTGGAAGGAGTCATGTCCCTACTGACAAAGCTCCCACCTAACACCAACCCTTCAGCCTTTCCCCAGGACCCTGCAAATATTCCTGATCTGGGTTCTGCCAGGGCTAGGCATGAGGATGCTCATGTGTGAGTGGGGCTGGGCTCGAGATGTGGTTGGGGAAGCCCAGAGCCCCATGGAGCTGTAGCCACAAGGCAGGTCTGAGGCCCCAGAAGGAAGCCCAGGAGACAAGTCAGCATCAGGATCAAGACCATCAGGGCACAAGACTGGACAGAAGCACAGCTGCAAGGTGCTTCCCAGCAAGTACCAAAGGAGCAGGCCTGAGCTCAGTGCAGGTCTCACCTCAGGGGAGGCCCTACAAGAGGTTTTTCATGGCCCTTTTCACAATTTGGCTGTTTCCTGTGAAGTAGGATCCTAGATTACATGGCTGCACCAGATCAGGGCAGACCTTGAGCATGGGCAGTTAAACCCTGAAGGAAGACTACTGTCATGGTCTGTTTGGATCTCCCAAAATTTGCAGGACAACGTACTCTGTAAATGAAGCTTTATTTTATGAGCTCATTAGGAGAGCAAACAGATGCACATGACAAACGAGAGCTCGATCCACTTTGTACAGACTAGTCTAACGTGAATTCACTAGTTCATCACTTAATTAATGAAGTTTCTAACTCACTCCAATTCATAAATTGCAACTTGTAATTTGTGCAGCTGTGAGCAAAATAATCATGCAGCCAATGGTGAGAGTGCTGGTCCTTCGAGCACAAAAGCCTCAGCAGTCCAGCTGCTGTTGGATCCACTTCAAAACCTTTTTGGATAAGCTGATACATTTATACCTTCCAGCTTGGAAGTTTGGTCTGTCTTATTTCCGTGAGTTAGCAGATTCTCAAGAAAACTGCCAGTCAATCGATATACAAGGACTGTGGCTGCAGGAGGTGAAAAGCTGCAGGTGGTGCTGGCTGCATAATGAACTTCAGCCCTTTCTGGCCACCATACCCAGCCTACAACACGTATGCCTTGACCTAGTGGCACTGCTCCCAGCGTACAGGTTATTTTTGGCAATATCCTTAGTGCTCCTGTGGATGGCAAATAAGGGAGACAAAATCCTGGGACATCTTTTAGTTACTCCCAGAAGGTGACACAGGTTTTGATCTCCAGGTGCCAGAGTGATGCACAGGGTTATGTTGTGGCAGGCATATGCCTTAAAACAACAAGTTACTTCACACAGAAAACTGTTTTTCCACAGATTCATCAATAATTTTAGCTGGAAATCTCAATAAGGATTTTTAGGAGGCTGAGCTCAGGAAGTTGCACAGATTTATTGCCTTAATGCTCCCTAAGCAAAGCCTGAGTAGTCTGGAATGGTTCTGAATTGTGTCAATGAGTGATGGATTAAAGATTCCCCAGGTACTGTGTACAAAGCGACACCGCTGACCCAGATGGTTCCTTGAAAGCTATTCTGGTTTATCGTGTCAGTGATCCACAGATAATAGGTCTCTGGGGGACTTTTGAACCAGGTTTTTCAATTCATAAGGCAGTAAGGATGCTCTGACTTGCCAAGTCTAGGCAAACTTTGGCACATCTTGAAGCGTATTTGAAGGGCTTGAAGCAAAGTCTCACAGACTCTTATTGAACTTGTAACAGATTTAAAGGAGGAACAGTCAGGAAATGCCGTGATTCTGAACTGGAGAAAGGCATGAGTGGGAGGGAAATCATGCAATGCTCAGCCAGAACCTTAACTGTAGAAACAATTTTCAGGCACAGAGGTAAAGAAAATGATTTTGTGTATTTTAAAGCCTTGCAATAGCTGCACAGTATTGTGTCAAACTTTCTGACTTGCTGCAGACTCCCAGTAGAAGATATTTACATTCTTCTGCTAGAGTGAGAAGTAATCACACAGTAATTTCACAAGTAAACTTTAAAACATTAACAGTTCTAATTATTGAGTGACAGGTAGCATATTGATAGTTTTGTTTCATGTAATTAAAAAACAGCAGAAGGAAAATTTCAAAATTAATTGCCACAGTTTCATGCCATGATGTGATATGGAAGTAGGAAACTAAGCTTTGAAAGCTAAATAAAATCTGTCAGCAATGGAATTTGCTCCTGAAAAAGGCTAATCTCAGATAAAACATTTTTGCTTATTTAATCCAGTTATCATGTGCTCACAAAAACTGGTATTAAACTGGTCTTATCATATATTCATGTATTGTTTCATGTTTGTGTGCTCACAAATTTAATTCTTACATTAAAACCTGTTGTTAAATGCACTTATTATATAGCACATTTTCATTTTTTTAAAAGATAACTCTCTCATAAGTAAACTGTGGAGTTATAAAGACTTTGTCCTTTAGAAAAAGGGAATTCAAAATGTAAACTCCCGTGGATCATTACATGTTTTTGACAAATTATGTATTTTCAGAAACCTAAATTGCAATTTAGAGATCTAGCTACCTTTTATCAACTTGTGGATCAATAGTTAATTAATGCTCTTAGTGAATTGTTGTTATTCATTAATTCTTGTTATTCATGTCTGGATCCTTGTTTATTCAACTGAAACATGATAACTTCAGAATGTGGACTGAGCTCAATAGTGTTAGTTTGCATGGTGTGTCTTTGTAAACAAATTCCTTATTTTTGAAGCATGCTTGTTTGTGTTGAATCATTATGAATACCAATGTGCTGCTTAGGCTTTACTTACACATCATTAGAGTGCATCTTGAATATTTTAACAAGAAAAGTAATAACTGTTGCGCCTTTAAATAGCAAATGACAATTCAGCAGCATGCCCTTTCATAGTGATACGTACCAACTATCAGAAGACTGGAGTGCTCTCTTCTGTCAAACCAATGATGTGAATGACAAGTGTCATTCTTTCTTAGTATCTAAAGTGGCACAACTGGTAGATGGTGCTATGTCTAGTCACATGAGGTGTTTACTTAACAGGTGGTCTGCAATAACTAAAATAGATGTGTGGGAAAAGTTGCATGGAAACGCATGCTGCGTACCTCTTTTTCTAATCTTTTCCCATTGCATGAGCACTTTCTGTTCTATTAAACTCTGTATTAAATGAACATTGTGTCCTACTAGAATTACAGCAAGAGGAAATTATTCTCACTTATCACATTACAGAAATGCAAAGCTTCAAACAATAATGTCAAATTATTTTCCATGATGTTTCTTCATGTGAGGCTGCACTTACTGCTTTAAATTCATTGTTTTAAAGTTGTGCCTCCATTACATTACAAGTTGCAGGTGGCCTAATTAAAAACAAGACTTATTAGAAGATGAGTAGGAAGATCAAATCATAATGAAGGAACTATTATGAATAATATATAGTCATTTATATGCAGCAGAAGCTAAAATAGGTGGGCAAATGTTGAATTAGTTATCTCAAATTTATAGAAAGCACATTCCCCATTCTCCCATTTGAACCTGCAGAAGACCCAGCCTGTCACACACCATTCATGCCTATTGCAGCCTCTATACTTCATTTCACCTGTCATCCTGTTGTACTTCACTTCGTTTGGTATATCTCATTATCTAACTCTAATTAAAGGAGTCTGTAGACTTTAAATAGTTCATACACACATCCAAAACACTCAAATGCTAGTGGAAGCTGTAGACCTGTCTCAGGAAGGATGCTAAGAGATAAGATAGTGTGGCAAAAGTAGAGCACATACGAAGAGTGACCTAGGGCAAAGTACAAAGCTGGCATATGCCACATGCACCTGTCAGTTGTGATGGTGATTGACATGGACCAAAAAAGAAATACATTTCAAAATGGAAACTAAAATAAATGCTTCAATGACAAAAACCCAAACTGTGCAGAAGTTGTTTGTTTGTTGATGTACCACACAGCCCGCACATGTGTTGGAAATGTTTCAGTCTTGTGGCATTCTGAAAAGGATTGGAACCAAAAGAGAGGCATCCATGTTATGGGTCATGTTGCATCCTATAGCACTGTTTGGGTGTGATGCCAGTTATGTTAGAGCCTGTAGCAGTGATGGGAAATACAAAGTGGCCTTGATAAGCCTCCCTTTTCCTTTTCTTCTTAAAAAACACAAGAGATGAGGTAAATTGCTTAAAATATGCAGAATGGGCAGATTGAACCGTATCAAGAAAATTATGATGAGTTGCTATTCAGTGCAGTGTTTTAGTGCTCCAATATGTTTTGCACTGAGCTTTTTTCTAGAGTTTTTCTCTCTTAAAGATTTGTTGCATACAGTCCTGCAAAGACACATTCAGGTAACAATTCATGTAAATCTAGTCTATGGTGGCGGTGTCTGTAAGCACAGGCATACATGGTTTCAGGATAAGATGAGCTTATACATACCTTAGAAAATATTAGTGCCACAAAAAAACTAGAGCTTTTTGCATCCATTCTATTTTATTGGCTAAGATATGCAGATATTAGCTTTTAAAATCAAATTAGAATTAATGGCATAAGACATTATGAATTCCATTTGTGTTACACGTGATCTGAAGAGATTTGGGGTGGGGAGTGGGACAGAAACATAGTTAAGCCTGTTGGGAATTGTTTGTTCCCATACCTTATTTACAGTTATATCTTTCTTTGAAGAGCTTTCCCTGAGAACTAAAGTGATTGGAAACAATGCAAGCAGAGTCCATATGTGAGGGTTAAAAAGGATATCATAAAGATAAAAATAATATTTAAAATACTTTCCCTGTGTGACAACCAAAGCCATGTGGTACCTACCAATATCTTGTGACATTAAAAGAATTTTTGCAAACTAAATTAACATTTGTGCACTCTTCATACTTTCCTCAGCTCAGATAGTGAAGCCAGCATGGTTCTTTCTGTTAGTTTAATGTTCTTACGCCTGATTACAATGCCGATATGCTTGTTCCTAGCCCTCCGAGCTAGTCTGTCCTTAGGCACAGCCCTGAGCAAAACAAGCGTCACAGACTGAAGCACCAAAAAAGCAGCCCTTGGAGGCATTGTGCACCAAGGATGCTCCTCTTCTGCTCATATGTTGGTGGGGGAGGAGAAATAGGAGGCAGGAAGAAAATTTCCAGCATGTAATCAAAAACGATAGCTCACTGCCTTGCTCACAGTGGCCAAGTGTTCTGACTGCAGAGCACATGGCTGTGGATGAAGCACTTTGGATGGAATTCACTTTCACCTGCATTCCATTTCACCTCTCCGAGGTTGTTTACTGGCCCAGGCCTGCTTTTGGGATCCCAGGAGACTTGCTCTCCTTTTCAACAATGAAATGAGAGGCACAGGCTACCTCACAACCCAGTGATTGTTTAATGTGTGATAAAATCAGCCTTTCAGGCTCAATTCCAATTTCTAAACCCAATGTAGGAACCATATGAATGACTTACTGCGCATTAATTAAAGTCTAACACTTCCTCTGTTATCTCTCCTAATTTATTTAAGGTCCTACCAGCTGCCAAAGAAGTGGAGGAAATCTTTAATTCTGATGGGAGGAGGAAGTTGGAGCAATTAGAAAAAGTCAAAATCTGCTGGATGTCTTTGAGACATTAAAATCCCATAGGATTGGCAAGTTGGGTCTAGACCACACTTTATGAATTCTGTGGCAGTTTTCAGGATCATGCACATGCACAATATGGTAAAATCCATGTTTAATCATGTCTCCTGTATGTTAGCTAATTTATCTGTCTCTTCTCAGTGTTGAGTTCTGCCATGCAGATATTGCTAAAGAAATTTAGGACTGGCCTGAGGCAGCCTGGGCAGAGTGAGGATCTCAGATGTCCAATTCACTACTGGCCTCACCAGTGGAAGAACTTCCACTAATGTTTGCAGACATTTAATAGAAATGGAAAATAAATAAAAATACAGTGCGTTCTTATTTGTAATCTTACTTTTACATTTCAGAAGGAAGAAAGATACTTTCTTAGAGAAGACATGATGAGTTGTCTAAGGGGCACAGATAGCTTCTTGGCTCAAATGTGGAGGAGGAAGCACGATGATGACAGTTATGTATTTTAATAGATTCCCAAGGAAGCCTTAGTTGTTAGGTTATTATTTACTCACCCTAGCATAAAAGACTGTTACACTCATTTTAAAGTAACTTTCAAATGTTTTTTCAACATGGTTTGGATGCATGGTTCAGTTCTTTTTAAGAAAATTATTCCAGCAAGCTGTCATAATATATACATAACAGCTATAGAAAATAATTTTAAAATAATATTACTCCCTTGCAGAGAGAGAAGATCTTATGCCAGTAATTAAATGGCGAAGACTGCTGCCTCCTTCATCTTTAATAACTGAAGTGTGGCCCCTGGAGACTGAAGGTCACTGCATGTAGTGTTTCATAATGTGATATGCAGTCCTAGCATATAGTGCTGCAGCCTGATCTCAGGGGCAGATGGCAGGAGTCACAGGTACCAATATACAAACTTACAATTTCATGCTGTTTAGATCAAGATGAGATGCCATGTGATGGCACCTGTAGTCTCTGAAGTCCTTGCAGATTTTTCCTCTGCATTAAAGATGAAAAGACTCGTAGCTCAATAGACTGTTAACCTGCTTTCCTTTTTTGTGATCATTCTGTCTCTCTCTGTCAGTCATTTCCTCCACCACAAATACATTTTGAAGTCATTGGTCAATTTCCCCAAAATTTTTCTGAAGTAAAGTTTCAAAGACATTAAGCTCTTAAAAATGTCATAAAAAGCAGTGGATGAGTAAAGGAAAGGCATCAGAATAGAAGCCCACACTGGCAAACGTCCATTTAAATGACTGCACTGGCTGATACGTGATGTGAAGAGTTATTTGTTTGGTTTGGGCTCTGGATGGCCAGGGACCCTGTGCACAGGTCTGCCTGGCTGCAGAGCAGAATAGCTGGAGAAGAAGTGTTAATCTGGGATAGAAAAAGGAGCTGAGGGCTGGAGGACAGTAGCAAAAGTGGGGCAAAGGAACCAAAGAGGCTGTGAGTACAGTGCCTGGGGACCAGAGACAATTCAAGGGCACTACAGGGCCAGCAGCCTGCGTGGTGTGAGTAAAACAGAGTTTTGTGGAAGGTGGGACCATTAATATACATTAAACTGTGATTACAGCAGGGGAGACTGTGGCATGTGCATAAAACCAGTTCTACTACATCCAGCGTGTTTTTAAAAACTGCAAATAGGCACTATAATTTAATAGAATAATAGAATAATTTTGATTGGAAGAGACCTTTAAGATCAGTGAATTCAACCATTAACACTGTAAAGTCTACCTCTAAACTGTGTCCCTAAGAACCTAATTTACGTGTCTCTCAAACACCTCCAGGGATGGTGACTCCACCACTTCCCTGGGCAGCCTGTTCCAATGCCTGACAACACCTTCTGTGAAAAATTTTTTCCTAAAATCCAATCTAAACCTCCCCTGGCACAACTTGAGGCCATTTCCTCTCATCCTATCATTTGCTACTTGGGAGAAGAGACCAACACCCTCCATGCTACAACCTCCCTTCAGGTAGCTGTAGACAACAATAAGGTTTCCTCTCAGTCTCCTTTTCTCCAGGCTAAACAGCCCCAGTTCCCTCAGCCACTCCTCATAAGACTTGTGCTCCAGATCCTTCACCAGCTTCGCTCTCCTTCTCTGAACTCTTTCCAGCACCTCAATGTCAAAGTGAGGGGCCCAAAACTGAACAGAGTATTTGAGGTGCGGCCTCACCAGTGCTGAGTACAGTGGGACAATCATTTCTCTAGTCCTGCTGGCCATGCTATTTCTGATACAAGCCAGGATGCTATTGGCCTTTTTGGCCACATGGACACACTGCTGGATCATATTCAGCTGTCAACTAACACCCTCACATCCTTTTCCACCAGGCAGCTTTCCAGCCACTCTTCCCAGAACCTGTAGTGCTGCCTGGGGTTGTTGTGACCCAAGTGCAGGACCCAATACCTGGCCTTGTTGAACCCAAAGGCCAGCTTTCATCTGCAAGGGGCTTTTACACCAGACAGCCCTCGTGCCCTCCTGGAATGGCCATGGTGAGGTGCCATACGAAAAACACATCTCTAATGGTGGTCAGGCCCTAAATTCAGTCAACTGAATCTGCCCTGAGGCATTTGATGTCTTCCCTGCTACAAAAAGAAGAGCAAAGGTGACAACTCTACAGCCAACCTGCTACTGTGGGTACTTCACATGCATTGCAAATTGACAATGAAAGCTTCAAAGTATTTGAATCTTGATGCAACAGTGGCGTTTAAGTCTTAAAGGAAAACAAGATCTGGGGCATATCCTGCTTTTTGCATAGTACTAGCTGCAGAAGGTGCTTTGCACATCCACATGTAAAGCAAGAAGATGTGATGACCTCTGTGGTGGATTTAAAATGTAAGAACATTTACACTGAAGAAAGGAGGGCAAGTGTTGCTGCACATGGTGAAACTGTCCATGTCTCAGTTGATGGAAGAGGAACTGGCTGTGCTGAGGGAGGGAGGAGGCAGTCAGGGCCACCATGGAGATGCAGGGGCTGTCCTGCCTTTGGTCCTGTCACTGCTCAGGCATTCACTTTGCTTTGTTTAATAATCTGACTAATAAACTTGCTTTGCTTTTTTGTTCTTGTTGTGCAGTGCATTACCAACAAGGATGGCTCGCTCATCTCTGAATCTGCCTATGCTTCGTCTGCAAAGCCTGGGTAAGCCTTCAATTATTTTTCATCTTTGGATGAAAGTCTTTGAAAATAAAAATTCAATATGAATGTCAAAAAGCTCTGCAGTGTGAGGTGTGTTGTTTATGCACCATTTTGGTAGAAGAGATCAGCATAAATTTTACACTCCTTTCCAAAGATGAATATGTTACAGGCCTCACATCACTGAAGAAGTTTTTTGGTTCTCAAAGTGATTATTATAACTAAAGACTAGCAATTTCATTCAAGGGAGAAAAGAAAAGGAAGACTCTACAGAACTTTCTGTAAGGCACCTTGTTGTTAATGAGAGCTATTCTATTATTGAAAATTTCTGTTCTTGGAATTTTTGTTGTTGGAAATAATTGCATTTTTTATCAGAGAACATTTACTACTTGCATAAGACTATAGAAAGCTAAACCCTTTACTAGCCAAAGGAGTTGGTGATGGCAGACATAAAGGTATTAAGTAAAGGCATTTCAAACACTGTTCACATCACATAAAGAACAATTGTAACTGAAAGCAGTCTATGAAAAATTATGAAGTTTAAAAATACACAAAGCAAGCTCATCTTGCTACTCTGAACCTACCCGTTTGACCTACACATCTCGTTAGAAATTCCATAGAAAACATGAGGTGCAAACATGCAGAAAGGCTGGACATTTTGTGAAGGTGTTCTCAGTCTAACCAAGAAACAAATGAAATTGCTCTGCTAGATGCTGGTGTTCTGAATGTGGATAGAAGCTGTGTGAAATACCTTGCAGGTGCCATACTGTGTATTGCTAATGTTTCTTCTACATCAGGAAACCAGCCTCAGGCTATTGGAATTAGTGCTGTATACTGGATCAGCATTTTCTGTACTACCCCAATTTATTTACAATGCTTTAGAAGCTTGCTGCTTTCTGAGCCTAGAGGACATCTGTGTGAGGAACTGAATACCTGGGTTTGACTTTCTTCAGGTAAATATGAGTTTGATACATAGTATTGCCTACTACATTGAGAACTATGCATAGCTGTATTTCCACCCTGAGCAGAGGCTTCTGGATTGCACCACCTACTTCAGAAGTTAGTGGCCACTCAACATCTTCGGCTTCCTCAAAGGGGGTTCCAGCATCTGCTGTAGTAAAAGGCACTACAGCCCCCCCCACCACAACTTTGCTTTGCAAAAGCATTTGTCTGCTAAAATAAAAGCTAATCAAATATGACATTTGGATGACAAACTCGACTACTTACTGCTCTCCATTAGAAATTGCTGTGAAAGGTTTAAGCAGCCCAGTAAAGCACCAGTGAAGAAACATCTTTTGATGAGGTCTTTAGTGCTCCATGACAACTCTCCTCCAAAGCAGATGAAAAAATAAGTCTTTATCTAGTTTTGTGGATATAGACCTAGGCTGACTGGGAATCACACATATGAAATAAATCCTTCTAGAGCACTGTGGAACAAATGCGTTTGTTCATTTCACTTCTAAATTATAGCATGTGAATCATTCTATTATTAGGACAGCAGACACCTGATAGTATTTGTTATACCAAACTGCTTGGTTTTATATGTGCTGGACAGATTTGTACTCCATGCACTTCAAAATGTCAGTAATTGTTTAGTTTGGATCTAGTTTTATCTTGATGGTGTATAAGTCCTTAAAAAGCTTACTGTAACACACAAAACACTGATGAACTATTCTGCATTAATCCTTTGTAACTTGATTAAATGTCCTGCCAGGCAACTGTTTGTCTTTTTTTGTGACTCATAACTTTTGCAGACTACATTGAAACCTTACTGTTCAATGTCTTGCTGTTACAAGAGCACCACTGAGAGACAAGCATTATTTTTTGTCTTCAGTCTTTCATCACAGGATGCAAAGTTGACTCACAATTATGCATCAGTCACTTAACATTTTACAAATCATTGATTTGTAAAATTTCAGGCTAGTCCTGGACTGCTGTTGTGGAAACTCTATTGCATCCTGGGATGTATTAGAAGGGGGGTGGTTAGTAGGTCGAGAGGGGTTCTCCTCCCCCTCTACTCTGCCCTGGTGAGACCACACCTGGAATATTGTGCCCAGTTCTGGGCCCCTCAGTTCAAGAAGGACAGGGAACTGCTGGAGAGAGTCCAGCGCAGGGCAATGAAGATGATTAAGGGAGTGGAGAATCTCCCTTATGAGGAAAGGCTGAGGGAGCTGGGTCTCTTTAGCTTGGAGAAGAGGAGACTGAGGGGTGACCTCATTAATGTTTACAAATATATAAAGGGTGAGTGTCACAAGCATGGAGCCAGGCTCTTCTTGGTGACAACCAACGGTAGGACAAGGGGAAATGGGTTCAAACTGGAACACAAGAGGTTCCACTTAAATGTGAGAAGAAACTTCTTCTCAGTGAGGGTGACAGAACACTGGAACAGGCTGCCCAGGGGGCTTGTGGAGTCTCCTTCTCTGAAGACATTCAAAACCTTCCTGGACACATTCCTGTGTAACCTCATCTAGGTGTTTCTGCTCCAGCGGGGGCATTGGACTAGATGATCTTCAAGGTCCCTTCCAATCCCTAACATTCTATGATTCTGTGATTGAAACAATAAAGCCCAGTCAGTAGCAAGTTTAGTACTGTTTGTTTTAGTGGCACCCGTAGTTGAGACAAATTACTTCTCTGATTACGGACTTCTTGTTCAGTAGTGGCAGAACCATTACAATTAATTAAAAAAAAAGAGTTAAGAGAAAATAGAAAATGCGATGTCCCCAGGCTTACAGACCAATAGCATGGAGGGAACTTTACATTCATTACAAGTATGTATATAGCAGTATGATTTAGATTTGTTTGACATACTGATTAAAGAGAAACTACAGAAATGCCTGACAATCCAATGGCTAAATGTTCTCAAATGTCTTGATTGATGGATCTTTAGTACAGTTCTTTATAGTAAGCAACAAGTTTCTCTTACAAGGTGGATGTGAGATATCAGGTATTCTTTGACTTCCTGGGTTAGAAATGCTGTGGGCAAAATGTGTAGTTGTATTGTTGGTTCGGACTGGATATTGAAGTTAAAGCCAGTCTAAAATTGTGGTACGTGAAGGTCATATTATGGGGCAGTAGCCATGTGTAGCACTGTTACTCCAATTCGTCCTTTTCTCTAATGTATTGTAATAAGAATTTGTGAGTGATACCATAGTGCAGTTTGACCTTTCAGGTCATCTCTCTGATAAATTGCTTCAGGAAGGAATCAGACATGGTGCTTATGTTACCACTCACTTTCAGCAACCGTAAGTGAATTGTCCTTTAGGTGTCCTGTGGAACAGGAAGAGTTAGCATCTGACACCAAACTGCAATATATATCCCCAGGATTTGAAGCTTTACTCAGAAAGAAATATTGTATTGTAGGAGATTGACAGTACGCTTTATTTAAGATGGTGGAGGAATTGAATGCTTCAGTATATGTTTGGAAGAGGTTTTCCTGAAGTTAATCAAGGAGGGCCTTGAAAGCCTTTGCTGCTGCTCTCTTGTGAGTGAGGTGATTCAAAAAGGAGGATGAAAACTTCAACACTCTGCACTCTGGATCATGCCAGTTTTTTCACCTGATTGTCAGCTGGACAGCTTTTTCTGGGAGTAGGGATCAGTACCACTCATTCCTACCCTCTCCTAAATGAGTGTCTTAATCACAAGGTCACAGTGCTGGCATCTTCCTCATTTGCTCAACTTTTGATCCCATGACTCTTGCTGCCTCGGTTTTATACTGACTCTGCTTTGGCAGGAGGGGTGAACAGCAACTTTAATCAGCAACTTTTGTTGTGTTTGTCTTCTGGGGAAGTTTGAAACCTGTCTGCTGGAAGAGAGCCTCAAATGCATTTTCCACTTTCTAGGTGAATGACCTAACCACAGTGCTATTCTGAGGAATGTAGAGAGCAGCACGAATGACATTATCTCTCCTCCAGTCCTGGTTTCAAAAGTAGATGTGATCAATTAAGCAGCCACTGCTAGAGGAGGACTCAGGCTTCATAGAAGGGTGGGAGAATAAAGTAAGCTGCTACCTGGTGCTTTGTTTTGGCAGTACCTGGGCAGGATCTCACATTGTAATTGGTGTTTGAAGTGTCAGACTCCTGTAGTTTCCATTCCCCTCTGCACAGTACAGGAGGCCTAAGGTTTCAAGGTACATAAAAGTTATGGAATAGATTAGAAATGAAAGTTTTTAATTATGCTGGACATTCCCTAGCCTATTGCTATCAGTGGTAGTGAAGTGACAGCAATATGCATGGGAATGCCAAATATAATTAAAAATGTTTGTTGCAAGTAGGATCTGTTATTTTTCTGACACTTGTAATGTCACAGTCTTTCAATGGATCTCATCCCATTTGAAGGCTGACAACCTACCTGAGCCTCTGGAGGAGAGAATCAGCTGGGATAGAATGAGAACTGTGCCAAATCTTTGCTCTTCGCAATTTTCACTGTACCTTCTCTGAAGTCTGAAAATGTTTCATTCACATGTTTTAAAACTGGCAGTAAGCTGGGACTGTCTGTTTTGCCGTGGCACACAAATAGTGCTGGTTGCCCATGGCATAGGCGAGAAAAAAAACTGAAGCAGTCCTTGCTTTCTGGATGGAAATGCTAAACAAAACCATGCAAATCCACCTCTCTAATTCTCCATTAACAGAGCTGTCAGGTTTTTAATTGATGCAGTGGCATCCCAGGTATGTTCCATGGACACCAGGATGGGATTCATCACACCTGATTTTAGAGATCAGTAATGTAGACAACCATGCCTGAGGTAGTCAGCCTTGATTCCCATGATAGTAGAGAGAAACTGATGCACTTGCATGGCTTAAGTTGTCTGATCTGTTTTATATCCATACTTTAGGATGGGCAGAATCACATGCAGAAGAAATTATTTCCACTCTGTTAACCATAAAATTTTCAAGTCCAACACAATTGCAGATGTCTACATCGTAAACATTTACAGTGGTGAATCAGACAGATCTAACCCCATGTCTATGTAAGTGTGGTATCTTCAATCAAACTGGTGGTGGTTCACCTGAAATCTCTGTGTTCAGGCTGTGTTAATCTACAGTAAAATCACTGTATATGCTTCAAATTATTTTGTATCTCATATAATCACTTGCACTTTGTCAAAACAATCCCACAGAAGAGCTTGGGATGATATATTTCTTCATTTATTTTAAGAAATGTTAAGACTTCATTAAGATGTTGCCAAGCTGGCATTTGATGGGCTTGGAAGGAGTGAAAGTGAAGAAAGAGGGGACCCATGATGGCATAATTTAATTGTTGAGACTTATGAGTGGTCAAGTTGGGATGGATTTAATGCAGCTGCCCTTGCAGCTTGAACACTGTCAGGGAAGAGACCTTATTCCTCTTGGTGACTTGTATGCCCATGTAGGAAGATTAACTGCATCTTTTCAAAGTTTCAACCCTGCAAAGTGTTCCTTGGAGGCTGCTCTAGAACAATGAAACCTTGTGAAGACATTATACCGCCTCCCACAGCAAAAGTTGCATTTATGCTGGTGCTGTAGACACTTCAGTGGCATTAATTGGGTTCCTGTTTAATGTTCTTCAAAATCAGACTAAATTGTAAGTATTTTTCAGTATTTCTGGGTTTATAGGCACATTTCAACCATTAAAATATCACTGCGGGAACTTGATTTGAATTATCAGGCAACTGTTTACACAGTAACCAGATTTTTTTTTTTTTTTTTTTTTTCCTGAGGGTAAAATAAGTTCTTTGGCTGTTACGTGAATTGCATAACTTCTGCACCATCTGACTTGCTAATGAGCTTGTCACCTACATACATTAATGCCAAAGATCTGATGTCAAGGACACGTATCATGTTGGTACAGGCTGTGTAGTCCAGAAGCTGATATGCTCACTCTCTGGGGTAGGCATCTGTCTAGCCAGTGTAAGCAGCATGCCCTGCTGTCATTCCAGAGAGGAAAAACGCTAAGTGACAGCTTAACAAGAACTGAAACAGTGTGTGAGGCGTAACAGAGAACAGTGGAAGAGAGAAAAACATAAAATATGGTTCTCTCAAAAAACTCTCATTATTTCACGAGAACCCAAATTTAAATGAATATATTTCTTCCTGCCTTCTTGCCAAAGAAAACTTAACTAATGTCTCAGAAAACAAGTTTGTTTTACAGAGAAAACAGTGCTATTATTAATTCATTTCCTTCTTAGTAAAAAGTGCCAGACAGAGACTATCACTAAAAAAAAATACATTTACTATTTCCAGAGTATTTCATCATTCTATCCAACTAGCTGAAGAGGTCAGCAGGTTGTAACCTACACGATGTGAGAAAGGGCTAAACTAAAACTCAGAAATTTGATAAAGTAGTGCTGGAGAGAGCTGTCTAGACAAACAGAACAAGGAAGGAGCACTGGATCCCAGCTTTGGCCAGAAAGCATTTGGAGGACACTCTTTAAATGAGACCCAGGTCCAAAGGTGGAAGTGAAGGAACTATGGCTAATCCTTGTGCAGAAGCAAACCAATTAGCTTAATGGTGAAGGGATTATGGGGTGGTTATTAAAAATGAAGTAGGATATATTGGGTTTTTGTTTGCTTTTCAAGGAAATCATGCTGGACCAGTTTCAACTAACCTGGCTTCCATAGTCATTCTAGCTCTTCTCTGACTTCCATTTGTTCTTCACCTAACTTGCATAGTTTCTTTTAGTACTAGGGCTTGTTGATTATTATTATTTTTGTCTCGACATCATGACCTCTATGAAGCCTTCTGCTCAAGGCTGTGATCCAAGATTTACCGTGGCATTATACTTCCCTTTCTCAGGGAAGTTTCTGAAGGTGTGCAAGAGCCTTACTCCTTCCTCCACCACAGGTTCAGGCCAGGAAGCGGAGTCTGGGTCCCTGTCACTGTGGCACTCACTCTTTGGGGTCGTTTTCTGTAGTGCTCCAGCAGTCTGTCTCCAGCCTTTCCTGCAGACCTTCTTCTGTTGGCCAGCAGCATTCTCAGCTGTGTTCAGAGGTTAAGTGACCCTTTTGGTGATCTTTGTCACACCCTTTGAGCAAGATGGTTTATTTGCAACCTAGACACAGCAATGCAAGCATTATTCAAACATTTGCAAAAGCCTGGCTGCAATATCATGATGGTCAGCATATGGAAGAAGGCAGAATTTGTCTACTTTTACTGGAAAAAAATAGCTCTTTTCTGCTGTGGTTTGACTGCCACCAGTATTCAGGCTAGTTAGTAAAATATAAGCTACAATGATGTCAGTCTGCAACTGCAGTGCAGACATAGCTAATGTCACATTAACAATTCATGTATGTGAAAAGCTGAAATGCAATGCTGATTTTATTTGATATTGTTGGTACTCATCAGAAATCCACCTCCTGATGGGGCATACTTATTTTTCAATAAATATCATGTCTTCCAGAGAACTTGCACAGCAGGGAGTCACAACAATCTCTCTCTTGGTAGCTTTTGCTAAATAGGCTGTGGGCACACATCTATCTCTTATTCAGGGTCACATTTTCTTTACTTTGTTTTCAGTTGTGCCTATTACTTATATTTTCTTTTATTGTTCATTTTCTTTGTGTCAGTTATGATTTTTCAGGTCACTTTGTTCAGACACCTTTTACCACATGTGAAGAGAGTCTGCAGATAGGATATACGCAGCTTACAAATACAGAATGGTTATTTAGTGGCTAACAGAAATCTAAGATAGCAATGATTACCTTACTATTCAGCTAAGTGTTAGCTCACCACAGAGCTGTCAGCAGTCATGTGGGGTAGGGCTGGACTTCATTGCTAAGCGGTGTCCTCAGTGGTGCTGAGCTGCTGTTTTCCAGATGCCTGGTTTTTCCTTTAAGATTTTATACTTCCCAAGGTTCATGTTTTTAGTTTTCAACTTTCTTCCTTGAGCTGCCAACAACCTCACTCAACATCCAGGTGCCTGCAATTTTACCTTCCTTGTCCCACCTTCTTCTGCTTGACATATCTTCTCAGTGCTCTTTCTCACAGCTTCATAGATTCCTTAGCAGCTTGGCCAAGGTTATATTGCTGGGCTCTATCAGAGCTGGGTCTCAGACTGCAGAGTGCCAAATCCCTCGGAGGGGCAGGAGTCACATTTTAGCACATCACTCTTGATGTTGGAGTGTCTGACCATTTCTAGGACCAGTGAGCACCGTGAAGAGATTTGGAGTTTTTCCTGGGTAGGTATAGGCTTGTTAGGAGATATCAGTTGGCTTCCAACAGGTGCTTTTCTGAACTTGCAATCCTTTGTAGTTTATTATTCACTACTAACTCTCTTCCTAGGGCCCTTTTGCTTATTCTTTAAAATTATCCCAAATCCAAAGTAATCATAAATATTCCTCTCCCAAACAAAACAGTTACTTGGCTTATGTTCATTTATCACTGATGAAAGAGAGCATATACCTAGCCAAATCTTCACCATCTTTGCAGTTCACGAGTCTGCCATTTCCTTTGCCTCTTATCAGAAGGAAGAAATGTTTGGACTCCCCCAGGTACTTGGTCTACTTCTATATCTTGTTTCTCTCTGTGGTGTGGAAGTGGGCAATGTTGGGATTCAGTAAGATTGCAGTATGTCTTTTAATCAAGCTGAGGTACTTATCCACCTTTAGCTGCCAAACCAAAATTCCAGGGTAGCTCCGCGGAGGCCTTTATAAAGCTTTGTGGGAGCGCTGAGCTAACAGGGTTAGAGCTGACTTCAGTATGTTGCACATGCCTCTAGCTGCAGTTCTGGCCTAATTCAAGAGGAAGAGAGACTCCTTGGAGGCTTCCTCTCTGCTCACTGGTGGTGGAGACAAGACAAAGTTTGTCCTAGAGCTTGTTCAACATCATAATCAGCATGAGTTTTGCTCTTTATCCTGTGGTAGGTTTTGTAGTAGGACTCAGATCGTAAACAATTTTAGGTAAGGTAACAGCTTTTTCAGGTCTGTATGTGAGATTTGGGAAAGGAACTGTCTTATATCAGTGTATTTAAGACATACATCTTGTGTTGTTTCTGTAAAACATCATTCAGCGCATTGGACTAATTAACCTTGTAAGTTTCCTTCCAGAAGAAAGCATCCTATACATTTGCTTGTAGACATTTTGCTTCCAAGAATCTCTAGCTCTGATTCCACTAGAGACAGGTCTTTGAAAGGATTGTATAGATAAAAGAACATGCATTGTCTTGATTTCTGCTTGAAAGACACAATGCAAAACTAAATTGTACTTATACTATATTTAACTGAAATGGCATCTTCCTGATATGTGTAGTTATCTATGCCTGGCTAGATTTAAGAAGTGTTCCATGTATTTATTTTCATGTTTTCCTATTTTCCCAGTAATTAATTTACTCCAGGGAACACATCAATTTTGCAAGCCAAAGTAAGGAAGCACTACCTCCTTTTTCAGCACATGCTATAAAAATGGAAGAATCAAGTTTCGATAATAAACATTTGCTATTGTAAATGGGCCAAAGTGCCAGTGCTGGTAAATGCTTGACAATCACATTAATCATGGTGAGAGAGCAGGCTTATGCAACGCAACATTTTGCTCTGGAAGTGCTTGGGCATGCATTTCCTTCCGAGACAGATCTGTAGTTTGAAGAACGGCTGGTTGCTACTAGTCATCAGTGTACACTGTCCATTTTGAGCAGTGAATTCAGAGCTATTCAGCCTGGATGAATCCTGACAAGCAGAAATGGAGCCATATTCTATTTTCTGAAATGTCTTCTCTCATTACACATTGGTGCTCCTTTGACAGCTTCTCTTCCTGCTGTCATAACTTCTTCTGTCATCCAGCTTCCAGTGGGCTCAAAACAAAACTCTGAATTTTTTCTTAACTAATGACTGCTGATATTCAGGGCTTCCATACTCGTATTATCAGTGTGGAGTTCTCCTAACTCCTTTTTATACCATATGATGGCACAGATGCAGTTTTTGCAGTAGTGAGTTTCTTTGGCTTTCCACAGGGCTTATTGTATTTTGCAATGGTGTGCAGAGTTCATATTTATCAGGTGAATATCATTACCAGTGGAAACCAAAGCATTGCAACAGGAGATATTTGAGGTACTACACCCAGTCTGAGAATGACTCAATCATATCTCTGTTTTCAAGTAAATAACATACGAAAGTTTAGTTAATTTAAAAAGTAAACAGAAGTTGTAGTGTGTGTTTCATACCAGTCTCTTTAGACATTGTAGCATTTTGCTCTAAATTTGATGAAGAGATTGGAAGGTGTATTTGACAAGGACTTTTTTTTTCTCCACATACCATCCTGACAGCTTTATGATATATGAAGTCATAGTGACAAATTTCTGGTGAGATATAAAAATTACTATTAATCTAAGTTATTCTACCATTTCCCAAGTAAGACATGAGACAATTCCAAAAGCATTGGAGTTGTCCTAACAATTTCTGGCTTTGCCATTATAAATAATCAGAGAGTATTCAGTCTGGGGGTTAAACTTTCGTGAAAAGATGCCCTGTACCTAATACCAGAGAATTCTTTAAATTATTTAACAAATATTCCTAAACTTTGGAACCACTCATGTTAATCTGTTTTTTATGAATGCCAGACATTGCCACATATTTCTGTTATTTGTCTCCCGTGTACTGCCACTTCAGATCTAGTCAGTGGCTGACATATGACTCGAGGAAGTACTGCGATTGGGGAACTAATCACCAGAAAATCTATAGAGTATGTTTAAAGAAGTTGCTGTACCCTGAATGAATTAAAGAAGCAAGCAAGTACAGGAAGGAGAAAAGAATATTGTGCACTTAGATGTGGTCTGATTTTTCAAGGATTTGAACATTTGAAGCTCCATTTGGCTTCGCTAGGAACTGGGGTTATTTAAATCAGTGAAAGTCAATCCAGCAGAAACTAGATGGTGACAGTCACTATCCATTTGTGGCTGATTACTTCTCAAACCATGTTACAGAATAAAACAATATTTTAAAATGAGTCATCTTTCATATTCAAGGAAATGGTTCGTGTATTTTTTGGGGAAAAATTGGGAGTTTTCAGTCTTTCTAAAATAAAAACCTATACAAAAACTCCCTCTAAAATGTGATTCATAGACACAAATTTTGGTCATATAAAAATACTAATTACTTCCAACTATTGAATTACACAAAACAATTGAGTATCTCATAATGTTTAGACTATGACAACTGGAAAGCAAAGCTCAAGTTTGGAACTGGTAAGAGATATTTAATGGAAAAAAGACATTGAATCAGCATGCTAGGATTTTTTTGAGACTTGGGATCACAGGGTGTTCTGCACTGGCTGTGGCAGGGGGACATGGAAAAAAGAGATGGTACAGAATCCTTTCTGCATCTCAATGACAAAAGCTTGAAAACAAATGGCTTACTAAGAATAAATAAAATTCTGCTTCAATAAAACAGAGTGAGAAGAGATAGAGAGTGAGTAAATCTTCCATCCTTTCAGATACTGGGCACCTCATGTTTGTGCAGCATCAGAGCCCAGATGGATTTTCCCACAGTGCACAGATCCTGTTTGTGGAGAGGAGCCCTCCCTACGATATAATGTCCTTACAAGAAAACAACTGTATTTGTAAACTCATGAAAACTTCTTGCTGCCCTGTTAGGTAAAGGCAAGGCCACATGGGTGGCTTTATTACACTGAGCTGAGCTCATCGTGCGGCGAATGGTTTGTTCAGCACAAGGCAAGGACTGTATCTGTTCAGGTTAACTGCAGTGTGGATCACTGGCTCACAAATGTGTAACAGTCTCCCAGACAGGTTCAATATATAGGGTTAGTGCTTTTTTAGTCAAGGAAGCAAATTTAACCTTTACCATCCCTTTTCACTATTTTCTTAGACTGAGGATGGAAATTGATAAAAAGGACACAGAGCTTTGAATAAATGCAAGTTTAAAGTATTAGTCTAAGAATTCTATCTTCTAAGCAAATTGAGTTCAATTGTAGCTGAAATATTTAGAGCAGAAAGAAACAGACACCAATTTAGCCAATGCAATTTTGAGTAGAGTTAAATAGTATGATCAACTACACCTGGGAAAAAAAAAGTAGACTGAAGTCATTTAAGAGAGGCTGGAGAAAGAGACAAAGAATCAGAATCCTAACTATTAGGACTGAAAAGCTCATTATATGTAAACAATTAGAAAGGAAAAATTAAGTGTGTGTGCAGGCACCTTTTATATAATATAGCAAAGCAGAAGACCAAAGGTTTATACATGTCTCAGAATACAATGACATACAAACACAGAACAGCTGAAGTTGCTTTGCTGGATAATAGAAAGTGGTGAAGGAGCTGGAAAACAGGAGAGCTGGAGGGCTGCAGACATAGTGGATTCATGGAGATGGCTGGGGAAAGCAGCACCTCTGAGGGAGGTAAGGTGCCTTGGCAGATGGGCAGCCCAAAGCCACACTGCTGTTAGCTGCAGAGGAGGGAAACACAGCCTGCAAAGGTGTTTGGGTCCTTACAAAGGTATCTGTGGCCTTTTGCTGCTGCCCCGTGATGCTCTCAAATCTGCAGGGGTCACAGGTCTGGAATGGATAATTAGCATAGCCTACCACACACCCCTCCTGATGGTAACATCAGGAAGATCTGCACGAAATTTCCCCTTCATTCCTCTCCAAGAGTTTTTCCTAGCATTTAGACCTGAGGTACCTAGATTAAATAACACAATGCCAGTGTAAATACTTGTTATATACTGGCACTGTGGTAACTGAGCTATCCAGTTGGTGATAGGATAGAAATAAGTAGGAGCTACTAGGATGTGATTTAAAAGGGTGACATAAGGCCCCTAACTGGCTATTTTTGATGTGTGCAGAAGTCCAATTTCAGATGATTTACAGGAACTGAGAATGTGAAATTGTCGATGTGACATTTTGAGTTTCTCCTCTCCGTGTCTGTTTTGTGTAATGATTGTTGAGTTATTCTGCCTGTGTATGGTGAGAAGAAAACAGATTTTTTACTCTGGCTCTGAGCTATGCTGCAGGCAGATGGGAGTATTTTCTTGAAATAGAAAATGGCCACAATAAACAAGGAAATATAGATGGGGCTAATCATGATGGCTTCCATCAGACATGTCAGTCCCGCACTTATTGCCTGATTTATCAGAACATTGTGAATGTTTCCTTTTCCCTAAGACATCTGGCTTGCAAAGTTGTCAATGGGTAATAACTGATTTTGAAAGTTTTTTAAATTTTAAAACAGGAGAATTCTCGCCAGTAACATTTTTGAGAAGTAAATTGTTCTCCTGAACAGCACTGGGGCAGTTTATGCATATCATAAATATGTCGAATCGTTGATTGTTTTTCCGTATAGATTCCAGTACTGCAATTATTTCCATTTAGGAGTCTTTTACTCTGATTTGTTATTGGTCATAATGTTTTTTACGCATCCATTGCTACCCCTTCATCCAGGAATCCTTGAGTATTAAAATTAACTAGAGATGGGCCCAAACCACAGATTTGAGACTCATATCTGAGTTGTCTTCTTTCTCTCATTCACTATGAGAGCTTTTTCCATATGGCTTTAGTTCAGCTCCATCCCACTAACCACACAAAATCATCATTTTGAACAATACAGAAGCAAGCAGGAGATATAGTACAGAAGATTTTTGTTACAGGCAGTTGCAGCGATGGCTCTTCTGGTGGGGCATGGGATATGGATGGAGAGTCAGCAACAGTTACATCACTTCTTCATTCCACACTTCCCAGTGGTATCCCATTCACTGATACAGCACAGATAAAAAGTCCTGTAAATAAAGGAAAAGGCTATCAAGACTTGTTTCTTGCCCCCAGTAACAGTCTTTTCTAAATGTTTCAAAAGAATGAGAAAGAAACCTTGAAGAAAATTACAGGACAATCCACACAAAGAAATGTTTCTTCATAAAGTTGATTAGTTTAAGGATGGCTTACATGGAAAAAAAGTACTACCAGTAATTTTATTTGTAGAGTAGAATTTGGACTCTTAAGTTGTAAAGAACTCTTTTAAAAGTATATCAAAAAATGAAAAATATCTTTATTCAATGTCCAGAATAGATCTTATTTTTAAATTTATTTAAAAATTTCCAGTTAATAATGTATATTAATTTCCTTTGTGTAAGACTTTTA
Source organism: Streptopelia decaocto (assembly GCF_964273445.1). Taxonomy (NCBI): domain Eukaryota; kingdom Metazoa; phylum Chordata; class Aves; order Columbiformes; family Columbidae; genus Streptopelia; species Streptopelia decaocto. The sequence goes on along the minus strand of NC_138663.1, from coordinate 28,994,315 downwards.
AATTTAATTTAGACTTAATAATGGAATTTTTCCCTCAATTTAATTTTACATTTATGCCTCAAGTATTATCTTTTTTGTAACTTCATATTGCATTGTATAATCATATTGTTCATTAATTTCTGATATATACATTTCATTAATAACAAATCCTTATGTATGTCAATGCATTATTATTATTATTAAATATTCCAGACCAAAACATCTTATTTAATAAATCATAAGGATATTCTGACAAAGGCTTTCTTAATACACATTATTGTATTTGCTATTTTTAGTACAAAAATCTACATTTGATTCTTTTCTCAGGGAAAAGTGAGAATGAGAGGAAAGAATCAGTGTAATCCAACCTAGATTGTATACTATGCTTATCAACATTGTGTCTGTAGCATTGGCTGTAGATAAAAGCAGTTGTATTTTGATTTATATCAATGTTTAAAATAAATGGCCACTGACTGATGTAAGTAAAGGCTCAGATAGATAAGTGATTTCTCACAACTGTAAACCTTGTATTGCCAGAAGAACATGGAAGAAATTTTGCTGTTTTTCCAAAACCAGACTTTTCTCATGGTCAATGTATTGTGGCATAACGAGTTGCTGTGCATTAGCATGCAACAAGTATACTTAAATCTCAGTGATGACAGGTAATGACAGCTCCACATACCTCTCACTTGCAGTGTGAAGGATTCTCTTGCTATATTTTTCCACCACTCCATCCTGAAGCTTTTCCAGTGAAAGGAGGTGACCTGAGATTACATTATCCTCCAGGTGACTGAAGATATGCTAAAAATATCAGCATGTCTATTCTGCCTTGCTTGTGGTGATTTAGAAAATGAAAATGAAGGCAGCACAGATAACAGCACCAGTATCTTGGGATGTTTCTTCATTCTTCTTTTTTTTCTTTTTTTTTTTTTTTTTCTTTTTAATATAGTTTTTGATTCTGAGCAAAATATGGGACTGAAATACCAGATAGGAGAGAGGCTATGACCATCTCAGTTAAGATTATTAAACATGGAAACTTCCTTAGAAAATCCATTCCTATATCATTTTCAGACAGGCTTTCACTCTGTGTGTTGGAAAGTTTACACAAATAACCTCAAATATGCCCATTTCTATACAAGTGCTTTGGAACTGCAGAAATTCAGATGAATCCCAGTTCTTGTTTTTTCACAGACCCGGTACTTATGCTGGATGCATAAGGGGTTAAATTACAATTTAGAAGTGCCTCTGTGTTCTTGCAATTACCTGCATTTTTTTTTATACTGTATTTTATTTTTATTGAGTATAGGAAGAGCACTCTTTTTTTTCCTGTCAATTGCTTTTGGAGGAGGACACTTAACAGTGGCATTAATGGTTTGCAGCTTGGAGAAATTGTCTCATCCTGAGGGCATTGGATATTACAACAATTGACACAGAGGTGCTCACATCAGCAACATTGTGCGCTTCTCACTTTCACTGCTAGTGGCATTGATGGCCAGCTTAGAGGGGGTTAGAGAATATCAAGTGAGGAGCCTGGGGACAGAAGTGGCAGCTTTTCTTCTTTTTTTTTTTTTTTTTTACTTGAGATTTATGCATTTTAAGTCACTCCTCATTGGTGTCTGGGAAAGACTTCTAGCAGAAAAATACACAAGAGAAAAGGTAAAATTGTGGAATGCACCAAACAGAAGCTCCTGGTGGTGATAAAATCCATCCAAGAAAATAATGAATTAAATATTGCAACTGCCATTTTTGTTTCTCATTCCAAGATGGCGTTTTAAAAATGAATTTACTATGCTCAAAAATATGTCTTTGCTGAACAAGAGAATTAATGTTTCTCATTTGTTTCTCTTTATTCTTTATAGAAAGCAGGAGGAGCCAGTAATAAATTTATTATTGATTCTCCAGTAAGGAAAGATCACACAGAATTTGCTTACGTCTGTTTTTGTTGCTCTTCCTATATATACCACAACTTCTAAAAAATTGTAACAAATGACAGATGGCAGTGATGGAGTCACCTATAGGCCAGATGGACGAGAGGCCTGAGGCAACGTAAACTAGGACAGCATGGAGTAGTCAATAGTGAAAAAGTGGTTGCCTCAAGATTAAAGCCAGCTTTGTAAAATTTTACTCCTCTAGTCATCTGGGGTGAGTGACTACATTTTTTTTTAATCTTCAAAGCTTCTGCTTTTTGCCACAGCAACTAAAAGCAGGGATGGTGCGACACATGTTCCATCACTGAAGCACATGATGCAGATTTTCTGTTAAGAAAAGTGGGTTCTATTCTTCTCTAAATTTATATTTTGTTCATTATTTCTTTATCAGCAGATCATATACATAATTTAATGTCCTGTGGTGCAAATATAAGAAATATTAAAGTATTAGTGATCAAAGAAGAAAAAGATGAGCACCTACAAGAAATGGCTCCAGTTCCCCTTACCCTTGGTTGATGGTTGTGTGTGTTTGCTACAAACAAGATTATGATTTTGGTCAAACTCCTGAGTTTGGCAATATTGAGCTGGGTTGGAATGTTCGCTATGAGACTATGGTAGCACTGGTGGATGTCCGCAACTGCAGCCTCATCACTGTGTCAGCAGGACAGGAGTACTGCAGCCCTGGACTCAGAGTAGGGCAGAGGACTTGTGGCAAGACGTAGGACTTCTAGAGCTAAAGGAAGGACCGGTCATGGCTTTAGTAAAAGCATAAAGAATTAGGTATGTTGTGATGCAGATATTCACTGCTGGGTTACAAAAATACCTGGAGAATTAAGGACAAATATTTTCAAGTTTTCAATAGATGGAAGAGAGATTATGAGAGTTTTTATTTCTACTGTGGGTGACAGAAGGTGTTACTTGATCAGCAAGCTATTTTCTTCAGAGTGATTTCATTTAAAACCATACAGAAGAAAATATGCTATTGAAATTAACTCTGGTTATTAATTAATATCCAGCACTGGATATTGCTTAGAATTTTTTTTGTATATTGTCTTTTCTAAAGTGAGGTTTAAAATGGGTATACAGTAGTTCAGGATTCTTTTTCTGTTTAATGTAAAAATTCATACATGAGCCAAACATTTATGTGTCTGCCACTTCAGAAGAGAAATGTGTTGTGCATATTGAGTGGTGGATCAGCAACCATTAGTGCCACTAGCAATAAACTGCCATGAGAGGAAGCTCACTTAAACTGTCAGCATGCTGGCGATGGAGAGCCTTTATTTTGTAAGAAAAACTTTTTCAAACTTGCTTTTCAGATCAGCGTTTCTTTAAAAGGTTTTGAAAGCCTTTTTTAGCATTCAAAAGCTTTTACATCTGTGCTATTCAGATGAAATAATTCAGTAGGTGTCATTTCCTTTCTTGAGGTAATTTGCCTTGGAAATTGTGTTGAGTTGCGGTTGCCTTAACCTGCTTGGAGACAGGTCTTTCTAAGGTTAGCTACATAATGACACAGCATTGCTTACCCAGGGGCATGACAAATCTACAAAGCAGGACCCTGGGACATCCTAGGAAGTGCCTGGCTCCCCTGCATATCCCTCCTGTAGCCATGTCGTGGTTTAACCCGAGCTAGCAATCTAACTACCATAGCCACTAGGTCACTCCCTACCCTCTCAAATAGGGGAGAGAATCAAAAGGGGAGGGAGAAATTTGTGGGTTGGGGTAAACACAGTTTAATAAAATACCACTAATGTATTACTACTAGTAATAATTTATATGAAATGGAAATAGAATACAAAATAAGAGACACTCAGTGCAATTCCTCACAAACTCCATCTGCACTGAGCAGCCAGTCTCAGGAAGCAGCACTTGGTCCTGATCCCGGAGAAGAGGAAGCTGGAAGATCCCAACTATCCTTAAACATGAAGTGTGATGCTAATGGAATGGAATATTCTCATTGATGAGTCTGGATGTTGATCAAGTTCAGCCCCATCTATGCCCCCCTTCCCAGTGGCCTCACACCTGTGGGCAAAGCTCAGAGACCTTGGCTCTCAGTCTACAGTAATTAAAAACATTACCTCTGTCCCAGAGTGTTATCTTCTTGTTCTCAAACTAAATCCAAACAATGACCATGCTAGCTACAAAAAAGAAAGGTTTCTAACTGCATGAAGAAAATTAACTCATTTTCAGTCAAACCAGCACAAGCCAGAAAGGAGTAGAGGGAGCTCTGTAGGCAGCATTGAGAGGTAGCAGAACATGGACCAAAGGAAGTAGAAATGTCCTCTGGGGGCTATAGATGGCAATGAAGGTTCTTGGACACACTGATTCTCCACAGATATTGTGTCAGCTGTGTTAATTGATGTAACACAAAGTGTAATGGCTTTGCAGAAGTTCCCAATACGGCATGAGGGTCCAGTTCAACCACTTTCTGAATCAATTTAAAGCAGGGCAATTAAAAAACAGGCAGTATCATTATTATGGTGACACACACTGATTTTATGCTCTCATAACACTTTGAAATCACAGCCCCAATTTACACAGCAGCTCGCACTGTGAATCCTGTCCAGTATGTTTTATGTCATTTCCCTTTTCTTATTTTGTACTGGTTTATATGGGAGTATACTGTGACAAAATATACAGCAACCAGTATAACAAACATCTTGACCACAGAGCAATTTCTGCTGCGGTGGATGTGATCCCAAGGCTCTGAATCATGTTTGCTGAGCAAGGAGTTGTGGTGGCTCAGGACACGATGGTCCTGTGGAGCGGAATAATCTTCTGCTGGAGGTTGTCACAGCAGCTTCACTGGCTGCCGGGAAGCTGGCAGCTTGCCTTAGCTGGTCCAGTTTGCAAACCAGTGTTCCAGCAGAGGCAGTTTAGGCTCTTAGAAGCCCCGTGCATTGGAGTGGCTGACATGGGAACAGGCTGCTTTTTAATGCCTTTGCTATGGGAGTGGAAGCTTTCAGTAGAGGCAAGGAAACAAACAGCAGAGGTTGATCATGTTTTAAACCACCACAGTGAGTTAACACCAGTCATCTGTTAGAGCTCAAGCCCCCCTGCAGACCACAGTAGATGGCATTACAGGAAAAAAAAAGGCTCTTCCGTGGGCAGCAGCATTAAGAAAGCCTGATTTTCTACAGATTTTTTGTGCTGTTCCCATTAAATGCTCCTAGCATTTTCTTAGCTACTTCACATGCTCCAGTGCTTGTCTCTCAGCCCTCCGTATCCCCCCACAATGGTCCTTCTGATCACATATGTTGGCTGCAATTGCTAATTGTTTGAGGTAAAAATGGAAAAAAAAAATATTCATGAGCAGGAAATATATTGTATAGCCTGATTTTTCAACTGATCAGATAGCTTGACACTATTATTAGATTAAAAAAAAAAATCTATTGAAGTGGCTTTTTCGGTAGGAATAGTGTTTTTAAATAAATGAAGTTTAAAGTGTCAGGTAGCTATTGAGTTCTGAGCAATCTGGAGGAAGGAAGCATCGTATGATCATCTTAAAGTCCATCTTGGCAAAACAGCAGAAGCTTCTGATCTATTGTTAAAAATAGTATAGAAAAAAAATAGGTTTACTCTTTTACAGAAAAAAAGTACATTTTTTTTTTTTCCAGAGGGAAGAAAATATTTCTAACTAACTCTACCTAGTTTGCCTCTACTGAAATAAATTTAGGCTGAAACAAAACTAGGCAAGGAGAAGGGGAAGGATGGGGTTTTGTGAAGTACCCCACCTCTGTCTAAACACAGTAACTCTCAGAAAAATGCAAGGCTATACCTTTTATAATACCATGGTATCTCACTTCACGCCTGCAAAAAGAAATAGACTTGAAGCAATTGCTCCCCCCTCTCAGAAGTCTGTTTTACTTTTACTTACCAGCATGCAATTATTTCTGCTTTTCCATACTTGACTCTTTGGAAACCAAAAGCTGCAGGATGAGACAATCTGCATTTTGATCAGGTGAGACTGGCACAGAAACTGGATCCCAGTACATGTACTTCAGACCACTTAGTGAAACAGGCGCTGTAAAAATAGCTTATTTGTTCCTCAATCTCTGTGTTTGTGTTAAGGTCAAGAATAATTTCAGTTTATTTCCATTTATGCAGATGTAGCTGTTGAAACTTCCAAGAGAATTGGGAAAGGAAAATAAGAGGTGAGGGTGAGAGAGAGGCACCGAGGTGAGAGAAAGAGGAACATATGTAAATGGAAACAAGTACAAGACAATAATGGTGGAAGGGAGAGGAGAATTTCTTAAATGAAAGTAGACAAAACTGTGAAAAAGAAAATCTGTGGAGAGAAATCAGAGAAAGGAAAGGCATGAAAAATGAATAAAAAATAAAGCTTTCCATTATAAAGAATATTTCAGATGTAGTATGTGTCATATGCAGCAATTGGCATGATCAGTTACCAATAATTTTTACTTCTATTACTTTAGCTCATATTCATGGATAGAATTGTAATGTCTGAAGTGGTGGGAAGACACAGAACAAAAATCTGTGTGTGCTAGAGAATTTTCAATCTGAAGTTGAAACAAAAGACACTATATGATACAGACCAAAAGAGAACACGAGGAATTGTTTAGACAGCAGTAACTGAAGGTGTTAAACAAGCCTAATTCATGTCAGGTGTTTCTAAATGTCATGGGAGGTTCTAAGTGGGAATTTGAAGGACAACAATGAAGTAGATTTGAAGACAGGTATTGAAAGGTCTTCTCAGGCATGAAGAGCAATAAAGAAAACAGACCCTGGGTGTAAAAGAGGCAGTTGTGACTGTGTGGCTAGTGGGTCATGAGGAAACCAGCAAATGCATTTTGATGGTCAAGAGAGCAAGGTGGAGAATGACCTTCAAAATGGAGAAGACTAAATTGTGTTTGAGTTTGATGAGAAGAACATGCTAGTGAAGAAATAGAGAGGTGAAAGGGCAGAAGGATTATGTTGAAATTTGAGTTTTGCAGTGCTAATCTCGATGGACATGAGCAGCACAAAACTGCATTCACAAAGACTGAAGAAACCGATGCTACAATAACAGAAATACAGAACGATGAGAGTTTGGGCAGATCATTCAACTGGGTGGTTGGATGAGGCCTGTATTGAATGTTTTTTCTGTAGAAAGAAGTACTTACATGTAGTCACGGGGCCCAAGACAGATGTGAGTCAAGAATGGTGCTCTGTTTATAATCCCGAGTAAGAGTTGAAAAGGTGGGACTATTGGAAATTATTTATGAGGAGCATAAGAAGAGAGATCAATGGTGAATGGATATCCAGTGCATGTACAGCTTGTCGAGGTCTGGGAACTAGTTCAAAGACTTGTGATGTAAACCAGGATTTTTACATTGTCTTCATTCGATGGTACACAGAAAACATTGACTGTTTACTCAACAAATGTGCTTCTTTCTAGTGGAGCCATTTAGAAGCACACACTACATTACTGTGACAGATTATTATTCTGAAGAATCACTGGTTTGAACAGCATCTTCTGATTTGCATTATGCATTTGAATCTCAGCACAAGATGGATTGACAAAGTCTTCAGGAAAGGGACCACGAGAAAACATGTTCAAAATTATGTTAGTGTTTGGACGCCCAAGATAGTAGCAGACAGTAGGAGAAGAAGTTGTTTAATCTGCGGACTATGTAGGGACGTGCTGGGGCTGACCTTGAAATTCAGACTTTTGTTCATAGAAACAACTGCAGAAAGAGACACTTAGGCCCAGGAATCCTGTTCCACTCTTTCATCATCAGAAGAGTGATGTAACTAAAGCTTTATCAAAGTAGCCACAGGTTTTTCCCAGCAAGTGAAGCTCAGAACCATAGACATGAAATGACTTTAAGAACTGGGCTGAAATATGCTCTGGTGAATGTTTCTGACAGCCTTAAATGGCATTAAACATCTCTCTGTGGTGTGCAGTGAAGTTGTCTGGAATTTTACCAGCAAATTGATTTTCTCGTGATTACCAGGGCATGTTAGGAGTTCCAAGACAGAGAAACTTTTTAGGCCATTTTGGCAAAATGTTCTCAAGTCAGTGTTTGAGGCTTTATGTGGTCATTCCTGCCGCTGTCAGGACTGAAATGAAAATTGATGTGTAGAAATTGTGTAGAAATATGCTGTCCATATGAGACTACACTGAGAAAGTAAAGAGGAAAATGTAATATCTGATGGGAGAAGGACGAAAAGTGACTCTTTTATAAACTTGTACTTGTTTTCAGAAACTTAAAATTATTTTACTCTTCCTTGGCTGTCATTCTAAATACCAAAGTAAATTTTAAATTATAAAGGTCTATGTATTAAAACAAACAAACAGATAAACAAACATTACTGAACAAAGCAGGAAATTAATCATAGTTGGAGTTTTTTTCAGAAAGTTTTGTGAATAGTTTTACTGAAATAGTTCAAATATACCTGACCAGCTTCTATGAAGAAGACTAAAGATATTTTTTTCTGAAAACTTGTAGCTGGTCTTTTTCGTTCTTCGAATAGATATTCCTATCTATTGTGTGTATGTGAACTGAATATAATGATAAGACTGACTTCTATTTCAGTTAAATATAATGTTCTCTTTAAGTGGATAATTATCAACATTGTTTTTGAGATGTTACTGTGGATCTTATTTTGCACTGTCACAATAATTTTCTTTGCCTATTTTTCACTGCTTGTTTTCTAAAAACATTTATTCAGAAGTGACGTTTTTATGCCTTATGTTACTATTTTACATCATCATGTTGCTGGAAAACAGAGGCAGATAGGTATGAACTGATCATCCTGAAGAATTCTGCTGTTCAGTATAAAATATAGGTATTACAGATGTGCAAATAAAAAAAAAATTTGCTACACAGTTGTGTCTTAGATCTTTGAAGAAACATTTGCTTTTGGTTAGCCTCTCTATTTTTTGTATTTATTTTCAGTCGACTTTAAAATACTTGGATTTCTGTACACGGAATAGTCCAGGATTGGTACAACACATGGCTGAGTATTCACAAGCGGAAAGGTATATATTTATAAAATAAGACTATCAAGATAGTGGGAGAAAAGACTCCTTAGAACAAGTTCCTAAGTCCAATTGCTGGGACCACTAAAATAGTTGGATTAAATTACTTTTTGTTCGTTTGTTTTTGTTGTTTTGTTGTTTGTGTTTTTTGTTTATCTCTTTTTTTCTTTTATCTTTTTTTGTTGTTGTTTTTGTGTTTTAGGAAGCCACCAAGTTAGTGTAGCATCTTAATACTTCTAGAACATTTTCTTGCCCTTGTTCAGGTTATGTACATGTGTACCCCATAACATGCACATGCACAGAAATGCCATCCTACACTCATTCTTCTGACTTTTCAGAGGTGCACAGCTGTGGGCTGAGCAAAGTCTAGAGCAAAGGAATTAAGAGTTGCAGTTATTGCAGCTCCCTAGAACAAAAAAGATTCTCAGGTAAGCAAATAGGCCTCAGTTCTTGTGTACAGATGTTGACTGTTGCCAGTCTTTGTTTCCAGTCTCAAGATTCTGAGGTCATTTCTTCCAGACTGTTGGCTTATATAGGAACAACCAAATCTGTGACCCAAAACCCAGCCCCCTGCTTTGTTGCATGTATAAACAGACCACTGACAAATCAGATAATGCTTCAGTTTTTATTCCCTGATAAAACCATATCATTTTATTGCATGGAGAATAAAATGAAGTAACTGCATTACCTGTCATTATTACTTGTTACCTGATTTACTGCTTATAATTTACATGATTATGTCTAGATAAATTAAATTTGATAAAATGAGTGATTAAAACAGCAGGTTAAATGAACCAGCTGAAGGGGAGCAATCACTGGTAATGAAAGAAGATAACAGAATGCACTGGAATAATTACTTTTTATTTTCTAATGAAGTGTTATACTTTCATTTTCTTTCCTCATATTTTTCTTTCTGCTTTTGACAAGTAGCTTACTCAAATATTCTTGCAGATTGTTGTTTGGTTTTAAGGAAACAGAATTCATAGACATTTCTATAATCAATCACTTGTACTTTTTTGTGAAATCTTGGTGTGTAAAATGGCAACACAATGCCATATATCACATCTCAAGTACATAACATACTGACTGCAGTAAAAGCAGCAAAGAAACTTGTCATACAGAGGTTGATAGCATTTAGGAACTGAAACATTTGCAAAGCTTCATTAATTTTACCTTTATTTCTCCAGAACTGACAGATATATGTCCTCTTTCACTATTATTATGATAACTTTTGAACCTTAGGTTCAGACTCTCTCACAAGAGTTTGTGGGGAACTGTCCCATTTCTTCATCTCAGAATTCCCTTCTGCATTGTTTAAAGAGAGCAACTCGTGTAGTCTTTGTCCACTCCCATTCTTCAGTCCACTGTTCCACACTTAGCACCTACTATCTTCATCTATTTGTCATGCAGATGAATCAAGACAGTCTGTTTCGTTACTGGTGTTCGCAACAAATCTCAAAATTCCATGCCATTTGCCTTCCTGGAATTGCAATCCTGTACACACTTTCTTAACAGGCTTGCTCTTGCTAATTTTAAGCAACACTTTCCGATATTTTAAGTGTATTTGCAAAGCTCTAATGTTACTGGAATTTAAAGCTTCTTTGATTACTGCTCATTCTTCTGTTGGCCAGGAAATATTTCTGTATGTATTTTCTTAGCCATGAAAAATCATTACAGAATTTGTAAGCAGATACACTGAGGGCTGACTCTGTGTGGCTGCTTCTGGAAGCACAGCATAGAAATTACCAAGTGAGAGGTAAGCAAATGGGTTTTGAAGCACTGCAAATACCAGGTCATATTGTAGGTTAGTGCACACCTTAATGTGAAAAAATATTCTGAATATATGCACTATCCACAGGACTTATGGAAAGGAGTTTACTGAATGACCCACCTATTGTTTTGCAGGGACACTCGTGGACAGAGAATTTTTAAAAATCCTAATTTATTAAAATCTTTTACATAAGGACATGTTTATGCATGTAATCAGATTTCCTGAAGGGGATGGTCAGCCATTGTCCGAAAGGTGATGGGAGTCTTTGTTACAATTGTCCCTTGCAGTGACAACTTCAGCTATATCAAAGGAGATTCTTTGCTCCAGTGAATTCTTATAATTCAGCTGGACCATGGTCCTATGTGACTACTCCAGCATATGCATGAACCATTGCTATTGATTGTCTTGAATTCTGTGTAAAAAATGTCCTATCTTAAATAAATACAAAATACTGTCCTGTGTGAGCATTTCTGAAGCTTCAGAAACAGTTCTTATTGACTGTTTAAAATAATTTATATAGAGTTGGGTCAATTCTATAGCAGAAACTGCCCAGGGGAGTGCCTGGGACTGCCAGTTTCTCCACCCAGGGAGTTAATCAGCACATCTTAAGCACAAAAATAGTGCCTAGTAATTGGTCTAAGCACGGCAGGAGATGCCTGGGGGAAGTGACTGTCCAATATTCTCACTTGGAGAGTTCCTGTAAGGGTTAGTCAAATGCTTTTTTGTGCAGTGCAGTCAATCACCTTCTTTCAAGCCAATATTTGTATCAAATAAGCCTGTCATTGTACCATTTGTCTGCCCTGTGCAGGGATCAGCTGAGGAGCTCCTGGGCCACCCAGGCAAGTGCTGCCTCGGTGTGCCGGGTGTGCACACAGGCACAGCCCTCACTCCTGGCCACGCTGACACTGGAACCTGAGTTCTCTCCTTTTAGCACAATTTTAACTTACGGTCCATGGATTTGTCACAAATAACAGAATTTTGGAGAAAAAGCAGAGTCCCTCATTGCAATAATTGCATTTTGACTCTTTCAAAAGACACAAATTGTGACAAGTAATCTTACTACTGTTCAGTCTGTCAAGGACTATATACTCTCATCACTGAAAATGTGTAGTTAGTTTAATATTGATCTCTTAACATCTGCAACACTAATGACCAACTACTTACAACTAACACTCTTAATTCAAGGTATTTCCTAACCGTGTTTACCATCGCCATTCAATGCAAATGGCATTATGGATCACACTTAATGCAAAGGTAAACTACTGCTCCTGTGTCTTCCTGTCCAGTGAAAAGCTGGATCCAAACATACCCAAATGTAGCTGCACACCTCTCACTTCCATGGAAATTTCATTTTATCATGATGGTGCAACTAAAATTGGCACATCCAGGTTGTTGTAGCCCTAATTCAAATTAGGTAGAAGCTTAACATTTACTAACACAGCTATTTCCACTTTCAAACCCCAGAGAAAATCCGTTGTACCTTAAAATTAAGAAGATTTAAGAATGCCTATTTGTTTATGATCATGAGATATTCTGACTGCATTTCTGTAAAAAGGCTTTTTATGAAAAGAATTGGAAATAGCTTCTGTTTATGTTTAAATATTGATAAATATTCTGTGAGATGTTACAACAATAAATGGATGTTTGATGTTTGAAAGTTCTAAGGATTACAGTTGTTCATATCTTGATATTTAATTGCTCTAGTGGGCTCATTTTAATTGTTTCTGCTACAGCAGTCAATGAGTATCAAATTCAAAAATAGTATAGCAATTCAGTTGCCCTCTGAAGAATTAATTTGTTAAATTTAGACATGAAATCCAGTCCTTAATGTGTGACATTTTAATCCTGCAAATCTCAAATCATTTAACTATGAAGTAGCTGCTGATATATTTGCAGTGTACGGTCTCAGCATTACACCGTCTGCTTTAAAGACAAAGATTCAAGCAAAAGTCCCTAGTAGCAAGTGTAATGAAGTTTATGACAGGGTTGGAGGTACCACAAAAATAAGTTATCATACCTGTTAGACAGAAATACAATTTTATTTGGATTTTGAAATTTTATTTGGATGTTAACCCTAACCCATGTTGACGAAAAAGGAAATATTTTTCCTTGGAGACTGATTTAAAACTCTTTCGGCTGTCTTTCGGATGGGCCGTAGGTTTGCTAAGTCACAAGTATTCCCAGGAGAGATGGATTGGCAGAGACATAGGCGAAGTAGTCAACAGGCAAGAAACTGTAATTTATTTTTTGCCTGTTTACCTTCAGACAGATGAAATGTCGCTCTCACTGAAGTCAATAATAAAATCTTTGTAGAGAATGTACTGGTCTGTGTGTCTTCGTGCGTGCACTTCTGAGTGTGTGTTTATAATTAAGCGCACGCACTGGTAGGGGAAGTTCTGATCAAATTGTTTTACCAGTTTTAGCAAACAGGAGGTATGACGTCATGATTCCTACGCATTTGGTCAGTGTTAAGTGATTGAGTATGTAGCTGCATTTCAAGTCTTGTAGGGCAGCACAACATGTGTGTGCAGCTTATATATAAGGTAGATTACGAGTATATGAATAAAGCAATTATAAGCCAAATGTGTTATATTTATGTGCGTATGGAGGGCTAACATGTTACAAATAGATAGCAGAATTCTGCCATAAGAAACCAAAATTGTCAGTGTGTTGCTGTCAGTCCTGTTCTGAGCACTTCATCTATGAAAGCAAAGTCATGTACCTTTTTACAACTGATAGCAATCACGGTATTGCTTCACAACAGAGATAAAAAAAGTGAAGCAATGGAAAACTGTATCTGAGCTTCAAAGAACCTGCCCTTATTTAGACACATTTCAAGTAACTTTTGTTAGTAAGCACTGTGCTCATGGATATTAAAGCTGCCATGTGTAGAATTTATACTGCAGTGGGTCTGTTGGAAGCTTTTAACAATATATGGAGATAATAACATATGGGGGCTGATTCTCATTTCAGATATATTCCAATGCACAGAGTTAACTTGCTAACTTCAGTGGGACTATTTACAGTTTGTGTCAGTGTAAACACAAGAGAATCACCCTGATTGCAACGAAAGGTTACTGTCTGCTGGCTTTTGGGTGACATGTTTTTCTGGAAAGCACAGCATAATCAATCCATAGTCAAAGAAGGTCAGTGGTACTTTGAAGCATCCATTTTTTTCCTGGTAGAGCAAGAGAAGAAGGTTGTGAAGATCAAGGCACTAATTGCAATGGAAGGAGGTCCAGCTCAAGAAGGAGATTTAGAGAGACTGCCAAGCAAAAGCAATTAAACTCAGGCAAGCATGCTTAGAAATAATTCTCCATCTTATCAACTTTGCAGTTTAACTCTGCGAAGTTTCTATGACAAAAGTAAAGGAATGATATTTGAGAAAAAGATGTCAAAGAGAAACCATCTAATAAAAAATAAACAAAAAGGCAACAAAAAGGGAAAAGAATAAAGAAAAGAGAAGGAAAGGAATAAAAGAAGGAGAGTTTTTGTCTCTTCTTCCAAAATCAGCATATCTTCTCGCTCAGGCGTGGGAGTGCTCTCCAGAGATCAGGTCAGTAAAGATGACAGGAGGTCTCATGTTGTGTTTCAGGCAAACATTTCTTGCATTTACATCTAATGCAAAACTATTTTGCTTTAAACATTGGGCATGGCAGATGACATCTATAGGTGTATTTATAGTTCAACACATTGCCAATTCTTTAATTTATGTTTCCATAGTAGCTATTAGCAGAATCCAGGCAAAGAAAATATGTGCAATCTTGGTTCAACAATTACACTGCCACATACTCAGCATTGTTCAGTTGTACGCAGCAGTTTAAAAATATGCACTTATAGGGCCTTTTCCTACTGTTATTTCATTCTGACATGGCAGAACCTGGAGTTCCTGGCTGTAAAATGTACAAAACCACAGGAAAAGGCTATTCTGCAATCCAGAGAACCAGCAGTCCAGATTTATAAGACACGAAAGGCATGCAGATGCATAAGGGGCAAGGACCTAAGGGAGGGATTAAGGTGACAATAATCATGGGTTTCCTCACACACATATGAAGTGGTCACAGAAGCCACAGAAGATACCCAGGGTCCTCCAAGACACATGCCAGTGACCTGGCAGCATTGTGGTACGAAAAGCTGTGAGAAAGGGTTTTAGAATTTAAAAAGTTGAGACCATGAGGAATGGTGACATAAAATTAACATAAAATTCTCATAAACTTAAATTCACCTGGAAGCTGAGGAATGCTAGTGAGAGCAAGGACCACTATCAGAGACAAAACAAAATAGTGTAAGTCGTTTTACAACGTTGTGGAAAATCTCATTGGTCTTGTCAACGCAGGAAGCACAAACCAAATGGTCAGAGGTTCCTCTGGGGTGGGTGGTCAGGGCAATCCAATTGTACTTTCACTAAGCTGTTGGCAAGGTTTCACAATGGATCTCTGGAGCTCGCTTTCTGCTTATCACTCAGGTGAAGAGAGCATTCAGGTCCTGTTGAAGTCAAGGGTGAAAAATGGTGTCTTTTTAATGCTGGAAAGTGTCTTTGCAAATATACTTTCTCTTTTCACCATCAACTATCATTTTCCCCTCACTGACTAGGAAAAGAAGTGGTTGCCTCAGGTAATTATGTGTACAGGAAGAAATTCTCACTGCTTTCTGAATATCACCAGTAACATGTTTAAGTGATTTACTGTACCTTGTAATTGGTTTTCTGAAAATATGAATATTTTACTGCCACTGTGGCAACTCTCCACAGCATCTATAATACTGACATTGTGCAGGACATGATTAATGAGTTTTATTTTTTGCTCTGTCTAGAAGTAGGGAGGCTAGAAGTTTTAAAATGATTTTTTGAAAACATACAAAAATATCATAAAGCTGCATCTGATCAATGTGTGAGAGCTTTTCTGATGGGCCAAGCAACCAAATTAACCCAGCAAGTATCAGAAACAAGCTAGAGGAAGCCCGTCATGTATAAAGTAATACTATCTTAGTAACATGCACTTTTTACAGCTAATTTTGGGAGGAGGAATTACTCCATCTCTGAGAATATTATATGAGAACAGGAAAGTAAACAGTGGCTGTGAACTTTGAAGTCTGTTTTACTGTAGTGGGTGCCTTTGAAATCACTGAAAAATATATGTGGGGTAAAATAATATAAAGGTGAGGTGAGTCTCTTGGTGTTCTGTGCAAATGCAAAATAAAAACAGCTTTGTAACATATATTGGAACTGAGATGATGCCAAACACTGAGTTGACACTTGCCCTGGAAGTTTTGCAACCTTGAGAAGATATTTTAGTATCCATTTCTCCTTACTTACAAGTAGGAAAGAAAATATGATGATGAAATAAGCCTTTTCTGCTGAACACTTTCTATGCTGTTTTAAAGAATCTAGTTTCTAGATCACATTAGGAAGGGTTCTTAAATGGAAATAATAATAAAATTAGTAATTTCAGGTTTCTTGGCACCCAATGCAATTCACAATTCCAGGCAAAGCACCCATACTCTCTTATATAATGCATGGAGAAAGCTGTAAGCCTAAAAAAGAGATTTACTATAGCAGAAATACAAAGGAGAATAGAAGTGTTTGTATCCCACCTGTGACAGGCAGTTAACTTCTCTGAACCAGAGACAGGCACCTCTTTCATAACAAGGAACTGAGCTTACTTGTCTTCAGCATTCAAAGTGAAACTGTTTATTCCAAGAGATGACTCCAACAGCAAGCCCTAATGTCCTTTAACTGCAAAGCTGGTATCTAGAGTACTTATGAAGATGTAGGAGAGTTAAGCTCTGACTTTAGGGCTTTGCTTTAGTAACAGCAGGAGCTGGTTCTGAGTGGGCCTTACCACTATGTCTCGTGGAAATAATCCGAATTTGCATTTGCTAATTATTTACAAGCTAGTTCATAGTCCTACATGCCTCTTCTACTACCTACCAGGCAGTCTGATTAGAATAATCCATAAAACTTTAGAATATTTGAAGGAAAACACAAAGACACAAAACCAGGTGGAAAATAGGAGAAAAATGCAATGGGGGATAATGTAGGACAGATCATGCCAGACCAACTGGATCTAGGTTGACATAGCAAGCATTATAGCCAAAGGAAAGAGGGTAAACTCTTAAAGAATAGATTCACCTGACCCTAAATACAGTTTGCTGGGGATGACAGAGCACAACACAAGAGCTGCAAAGCAGAAAAAAACCTGGTTAGCAGGGAGGCTGCTAAAAAGGGAACAGTGTTGCTGGGGTAAGGTAGCTAGCGTAATTCCTCAAGGATAGGTCTTGAGGCCAATTATATGTAATGTTTTTATTGGTGACCTTGGCACAAAGAGTAGTCGTGTGCTGATGAAATCTGCTGATGACACAAAGTTGGGAGCAGCAATCAATACAGAGGAGCATCATAATACTATACAGGAAAAGCTGGATGACCTTGAAGACTGGAGTAATAGGAACAGTAGGATAACATGCAGTACCAAGTGCAAGGTCATGCAGTCAGGGACTAAGAAGAAGAATGACTGCCATGAACTGGAAATGCAGCAGGTGCAAATGTGAGAGGGAATGGCAATTATGCAGGTGTGAGTCAACCACAGAATGCCTGTGAGCCACTTAAGGGACATGACTACCAAATAAGTTCATGCAAAGTATTTCCAGTGATGCTAGAAATGGAAAAGGCCATTGCTCAAATGGTTGAAAAGACATTTTTTAGAGTATATTCAAGTATACACATGAAAATCTCCCTAAAAAATTAAAACAGAATGAGTGTCACAGTGAAAGAGGAGTCTCGTGTTGTGGATATATGAATGAGTTACTACAAATTTGGGAAGGGTGAAGGTTTATTAGTTATCATGAAGTAGTCTCCACTAAATATTTGCCTGCCTGCAGTTGTCTCATGGTAAATTCAAGGTAGTTTTTTGTTATTCTCACTGAAGAACAAACTGTCTTGAATTTACCAAGGAGAAATACTATGGCAATTTCCATAATGTGGTTAATGAGATCCTTAAAGGCACGAATTCTTGCTCAAGTAACCTCACATTAAAATAAGTTACTTTGCCCAGTCTGCCCAAGACATGGCTGAGTCTGCAAATATGCAAGGGAAGTAGACACCAGAGATGAAGAAAAGTTTTTGAGTTATAGAACAAAGTAACCTAAAAATTGATTGGTATTTAATTAGCTATATTTTGAATGGAAATTACCAAATACTTTCTGATCACAAGAAGGGTGGGTGGTCAGAAGCTTTCAAATAAGCTTATTGAGGGCAAGAAACCTAACTGCTTTTGGAGATACAACTTGAAAATATTTTCTTAATGACTGCCAACTCTGTGTCTGTAATTCTTGTTAGCAAGGTGTTTCACGTGTGGAAAAGGTATGAGATGGATATTTAGTTTGTGAGAGTATCTTGGGACGGGAGATGGTTCTCTGGAAAGCATTCCTTCCCTTTTCTGCTTTTCTAGTACTTGATTATCACTAATAAAGACTCAGTACAATGCACTTCCGTGTTGTTTTTCTATTCTAATCCTGTTCCTGAATGTCTTACAGTGCTCCTGAGCATTGTAATGAAAAGAATATATGACTTAAGCATATTCAACAAGAATAGAACCTCCATCTATTAATAACACAGTCAGTAAATGAGCAGTGGGAGTATGACTAAGCACAGATTAATTTCAATGTTCCCTTACATGCTACTGTGTTTTTTCTCATTTATATATTTCATCTGACTTGAAAAAATAAAAATAATTATTAATCCTCTTTTTCCTGCCACATTGAAATGGGGAAAACTGTTAATATGGTGGCTGGTTAGGCTGACATTTATACAAATGTCATTATAAAAAAATATACACACTATAAATTATATGAAAATAAATATATTTGATGATTCCATAAATTATTTAAAAGAATGACCAGATGCACTTGGGTAGCCTGAAGGTGATATAAAAATGGGAATTTCCATAAACACAGAAGAGTGTTGAGTGTATAGACCCTGGTAGATAGAGCAATAAGAAAACTTGTCAAAGACAAAAAAAGGTAAGTTTCTATCAAGCATGTGTGTTAATACATCTGGGGAAACTGTTGTCTAATAGATCTATCTCTACCTATCATGTTTCCATGGATACAGCAAGACTGTAAATATTCTTAAGACATATAATTTTGACTGTTTTTAACTGAGACCTCAGTTCGGGAAATCATATGACTAGCTGCTTAAATTTCAGCGCATTGCTAGACTATTAGAGGGAGAAAACAGAGGTAGACAATTCCCATGACTTCAAAGATACCTGTTCATTCTCACAAAATGAACAGAGGCTACAGACAGAAAAACATCCTGGATTAGTCCCTGTGAACAAAGGGGTCTGTTTAGTTGCACACAAAGCCTGAAACCCCTCAGCAAAATGTCTGGACCAAGAAACAAGAAGAAATGTCTAATATTAATCAGTGGGAGTCTTGACAGAACAAAAGCAAGTTGCAGGAAGCTCAACACACTCTTTTCTTTCTCCTGGCTGTTTTGCCTATGAAGAGCAGAAACATAAGTTACTTCATGCTTTGTGTTCCAATCTTCATTGACTGACTGATACAACTAGTATACAGTATTCTGTCCCTTTCCTCCATATTTGCCCTATTTATCTGAGGGAAGAGCTGGCCATAACTCTAAACTGATGGCTTGTGAATAGTTTTGATATTTTAAAGTTTTTTTCACGAAACATCAAAAATATTTTACTATTTCCCATGGTGTGGACACTAAAAAAACTTTATTCACAAATTTTAATTACTTTAATAAAAATATTTGAAAAGTAATCTGTACTTCTACATTTTTATTACATTTTCATAGACTTAGAATATAAAATTAAGGAAGATGTTCATTAGGAGACATTTAAAACCTCTTACATTCCCTTCAAGTCCAAGCTAGTTTTCTCCTATTTGTTTTCTAATTATATAGTTTTATAGTGCAGTTTCCACCAAATTCATTTTGATAAACATTTTTAACCAACTACAGGTAGTAATAACAGGTTGGAGAAAAATGATGACAGGTAACCTGTTGATAAGCAATTTAGCTTACCTGCTTTAGAAATTAATTTTCAAGAACAGAGCTGATAGGTTTCTTTTTGAATAAAACAAGAGCAGTCAACATCAGAAACCAGGAAAAAAAAATGTAAAGTGCATATTTTACTTTTTTTCCTAAATTTTGTGTCACATATTTCTGTCTAATCCTCGTAGTCTCAAACTTAACACTTGCATTGATGAGAATATTTCTAAGATAAGATAAACCCCACACAGTTTATGACCAGTATATTTTTAAGTGACAAATGTTAATCTGACAAGTCAATGCTGCAAACAACCTGATTATTAAAAAAATGCCACGACCAACAATTCTTCGTATTACTGAAAATTATGCAATATAATTCTATACTTGTTTTCAAAATTTTCTGGCACTATATATTAGATACTAGGCAGGTGATATGATGTTTTTGCTATCTAAATACAAGTGTTACTCCTATATCTTCATGTTATATAAACCCACAGAACTAGCACGCAAAATTTGTTTTTCTAGAAGAAAAGATGGGCTGTGCCTGACATAAGAGTTTGATTCAATAACTCTTTTCTGATACTGAGTTTTATTAGAGAAGCCTAGTGCTTTTTAAAGCTAAATTGCCCTTCTTGGCAAAGTGGTTTTCCCAATGAAGTGAGGTCAAAAAGTCTGCTATAAATCAGCTGGGCCTAAACAAAATTTGACACTGTTTAAATTGAACTGGCTTGTAAGCCACAGAATAATTAACAAGGAAAAACCATAGATGGTATTTTAATTCTATTAGTTACTGAGAAACAATGATTGTGAATTTCTGAAGTTGTCCTATTTTAATAATTAAAAGAAGGGTGGTTTTTTTTAACTGTGGGAAGACCTTTGGAGACAGACTTCTTTAGCAGAGCCTGTTATGATAGAAGAAGGGGTAATGGTTTTTAAATAAAAGAGGGGAGATTCAAGGTAAACATAAGGAACAAATTTTTTATTATGAGGGTGGTGAAACACTGGCCCAGGTTGCCCAGAGAGGTGGTAGATGCCCCATCCCTGAAGACATTCAAGGCCAGGCTGGATGGGGCTCTGAGCAACCTGATCTAGTTGAAGATGTCCCTGCTCATTGCAGGGGGGTTGGACTAAATGACCTTTGAAAGTCCCTTCTAACCCAAACTATGCTATGATTCTGTGATTTATTTCTGTTCATAAGCGCCTGAATTAATTTATAGATTTAAATTGCATTAATCATTGTGACAGAATAAGAAAGGACTTGCTTGGCGCTTTTATTTCAATTTGCTAAAATTGCGGCATTGTCATTGGCCTATCAATAGAATTTAAAATATTAATTTTCTACCTGTGGTGTGTCTATTGTAGTCAGTCCCTGGCATGCTGGGACTTCCAAACCATGACAGGAAATCTCTGGGAGAGTGAAGACTGGTGCAGGTGCAGCCATTCCCAAAATTGCCATGCCAACTCCATGGTGTGCGTTCCGGCACCACCCAGTGCTGATGGCATCAGGATAACCTCTGTTCCCAACGTGCCAGTGAACTGAATTACATAGCTGAAGCTAGTCCTGCATTGTGGACAGGATAAATGATCTCTTAAAATCCCTTTCTGGTTCTAATGTGGCATGCAAAGCCTTATAATGATATAATATTAAAAACTTATTACTTCACTAAGATCTTTATTAAGATAAATTGAATTAACTCATTCCAGCAGTCCAAATGTCAAGCATTTGAGTCCTGGACAACACTTCCTTGAATGCTGACCTGTGATTATTTATCTTCTTATCACTGCACATAAGATTTTGGAGCAGAGATAGTCTGAACCTGTAAGAAATGATCCAGGCTTCCTACTTGTCACATTTTTTTCTTCATTTTTTCCTTGAAAACTACTTATTCCATACCTTGAGAATCACAAAACTAGGACAATCAAGAGATATTTGCATCAAATGCATGAAGGCACACAGGATCTCGAGTTTCCACTGTAAGTCAGTGGGTGATAATTTTGTTTGGGGGATTGAGGACTACACTAGAATTCAAAACTGGTAATTGGATGGTTTCAGAAAAAAAGCAGTGACCCCCCTGAGCAGGCTGATGTCACAGGCACGAAGGGTGCTGAGCCATGTTTCCCAGGGAGGGAAACAGCAGGTCCCCCAGGATTTTTTAGCATTCCAGTCACAAGCTTATTTCAATGTGCTTTGTATACTCCAAGATCTCCTATGCAGAGTCAGGCTCCAGCCAGCCAGGGGGGACCTGAGCTTTTACATTGGTGGCAGCTGCGCCAAAAATGTCCTTCCTTGCTTTTTAAGGAAAACTTGGCAATTTTTTAATCTTGTTTCTGTGGTTGTCAGGCATTTCAATTTTATTATTAAATTGATACAAAGATAGAATTTTTGACAGGAATATGATGACCAGCACTGTCTGATCAGTTAAGGCTCTGTGAAACACAGCTGTTGGCTGCTGTTCGTCCCAAATGGGAGGATTTGTTCTTATGTCTAAAGGACAACCCAAAGGATAGAAAGTGTCAGGAAAGGGGCAATTTCCTCTGTGAGGACACAAATCACCACTCATAGTGATTCTTAAAGAGTGAAGAGTACATTTTTTCAAAAAATGTTTTGAAAATAGTACTTCTAATGCAGATATATATGTCAACTATAAGAACACTTTGAAAAAATGTTTTTTCTTATGCACTATTTAAGTTCTGAAAAGTCACCACTGGAGTTTTTTCTTTACTGTGACTTTTAACCAGCCAGCTTTAACCAACAGACCAAAAGTCCTCCTTAATTCAAGTCCAGAGTAATATTGCAAGGGACTTGAATGCTCTCCCCTTCCAAGAGCTGACTGCCTTTTGGCTGGAGGCTGACCCAGTTCCCTGTCTCCAGACCTCATCCTGACCTCACCTGCTGGCTCACAGCTGCAACTCCCAGCTGAGATCCTGCCTGCCCTGCCCTGGTGCTCAGGCCTGGATGCTGCGGGGACCCTTGTCCACATGGCTGCCCACAGCTTCAGTTTGACCTTCAGACCCTGCTGGAAGCTGCAGTCGATGTGTAGGTGCAGATCCTTATTAAAAAGTTGGTTGAATACATACTCGTCCAAATAGTTTAAGAATATCTGCTGCTTAATGCAAGAAATTGAGTACTTCTCAAATGTGGTCAGATCCAATAGACTGGAACAGTTGAAAAGGAAATTTTCTTATCCCTCATAAATTATGTACAATTTAAAGTTCCTGTGTAGATTAATGCAGGAAAATTTTAAAGACAAAAAAGCTAAAAATATTATATTCAAGTTTATTCCACAGGTGTGCCCTTCTAACTCTGTTTCAGTTTTGTGAGCTCATGTCAGCTTTTTGACCAAAATAAGCACAATAGGGTTTACATTTAATTTATGTTTATGTGGAAGATGGTCATTAAAATAGCAAGCTACAGCTTCTACTACAGATCTGCAATGAGTGACTGCACCTATTTTGATTGATTGAAATTCACCTGTCTGCAGGTGCTTGTGAACACGTCTAAACAGAGGTGAAATACCACCAGCAAGATGCTGCGTAAACAGCTCACAACCTTTATTCTACATCTCTGCTAAGACAAGAATTTTACCTCCTAGGTACAGAATTCCTGTGGAAATCAATCTATCGATCCAGCAAAAATAACCTCTCTCTGCTGAATATAACACTGTTTAGTTATAGGGCTAAAAACGTGTCAAGCCTGATTCCTATTTTAAGGCTTTTCCAAGCAGAACCTTTTGAAGACTTACCAGGACAGTGAGCGAAACTGCAGTCTAAAAGGTGGTAAGCTAAGGCTGGGTCGGGCTTGGATTCCTGCTGTTACTGGAAGGGGAAGGCAGGACATGATGGGGCAAGCGCTGGAGGAAAGGTACTGGGAAAGCAGAGCTGCGGATCAGCTTGCTGTAGGGAAAGGGAGCTCATGGGCCACCGCTGCTCCATCGCACACACTGACTACTCCTTTAGCAGCCAAGGACTTACCCACGCTCTTCCACAGACACAGGAGTCAGTAGAAAATTCTGCAAGGGCTGTTACCCTGAGTGTTTGTGAGAAATAACACCACTCCTTAATAGTTAACAGTGTTGTGACTAATGAAACTCAGTTTTACCACCTGTTTTTAGATAAGTGCTAGTGCTAATTATTATGCCAAGTGTCAGCAAGCCTGTAGAGGACGATGCTTCCAAGGGCTGCATTTTTCTTCTGGCAAATGAAGAACCAGCTGATGTTATAACATATCTCTTTTCACTTTAGAAATATCGAGTTCAGTCTCACCACTCCTGGAAATACTATAAATCATGGTACCTGTGTGCTCCGCTTATTGGTAATCAAAATACACAACTTAATCACAGCATTCTTTAAACATCTGCCCCTCAGTTTTCAAAACAGGGAATGTAATACAGCCTGCAGCACATTTCAGAGCTATCTAGTCCAACAGGAGGATTTATGGGGACTTTATGTGGTGGTGGCATTAAACACAAGCTACCCAAGGTAGTCTGTGAGCTAGGGAGCTGAGAGGAATTACTGAGATCCACCACGAAAAAGGACAAGAATTAAAATTAACACTGGATTCAGGACAAAGGATGCTTCTCTCCTCTATGCTCTGAGAGATCATACAGGGAATTTAGCAGCTTGGTTCTTATAAAACATAATAGTCATTGCACGCTCTAATGTCTACGTATTGCTAGAAAATGTAGTTTTGAATAGCTATGACTTGGACTTTCAGCATCTTCCAGATGTAGTATTACTAGTGGTGTGTCTATATGTCTGGGAGTAAGGGCTGTTTGAGCAACTAAAATATGTCAAGATAGATAATTGTACATTGGAAAAAAAAAAAGGCAAAAATCTGCAATGGATGTTATTCATATGATATTGTTTATCCATTTATAGAACTGGCTCAATAGAGGACTATGAATAAATGATGCAAAAATTGCCAAAATTTACAATGACTTCTTTATAAAAGATATTTTCCCTAGCTCTAAATAGAATTTGGATCTAAATCATTACCACAGAATGCAACATGAATACTGAAAATGAAGCACTCATTTATATCCACTGCCCTGATTTTGTCTCTTGAGTACTCTAGATAAAGGACTGAATATACTAAAGTAGCAGGTGATAGGTATCTAAGGAGGAGTTGAAGATGAATTTTATATGTTTATGTTTGTGACTCTAATCCTTGCTCCACTACAGTCACCTCTCTGCCTCTGCAGGCACTATAATTTTCATTTTATTGTGTCCCAGGAACTATAGTTACATTTCTGAACATGCCCAAAGCTGTTATTATCTTTTTGAAACAAAACCTTTCATTGTCTGGCAAAGAAATGGAAAATGAGGTCTTCCACCAGACTCCCAAATGGACTCTGTCAACTATTCTCAGTGCAATTAATGTATTAACATCTGTGTATGTCCAAGCAAGTACAAAAGAAAGAGTTATGGTGCTGGATATCTTTTATGTAATTAATTCAGGGTGCTAAATGAGAAACTTTCAGGCTTCAGTTTCTTTCCAGATCCCAGGACCTTTAATGCATTTTGTTCGAAGAACTGTATTTCTGATGCCTGCAGAACTATTGTTGTGCTGCCTTACAGTGCCCAAATCTTGGTTGTGGGTCAGCACATAAACACCAACAGAGACTCTTCTCCACATTAACTATTTCTGAGGAAGCAAAGGATATCTCAGAGTCATAGTGTGGTGTCTCACATCCTTATCTTAATTTTGCTGTAAGATTTTTAGCTTTTCTGTTCCAATACAATGCATAATAATTAAGCCATCAGTTATTAGTTATTCCAGGATGGTACTTTCTCATCCTCTTTTACTGTAGCTCTTCCACTGGAGAACCTGAATTTGGTTATTCCACAGCCCTGGAGGGACTGTAACCTTATCATTACCAAGGATTCAGCCGTCTATGACAGAGAATCCAAGGTCCAGCTCTTATACAGTCCATATACATAACCTTGGCTCAGACTTCTGAGGGAATTGTGAATTCAGAAAGAGGTGTAACAAAAGACCAAGGAATCATGTTTTGCAAGACAAAAAGGCAAAACTGCAGAGAGATGTGAGATTGTTGTGACTGGGCACAATAGCAGCTCAAGGGTTGAAGAAGAGAAACCCCAACTTGGAAAGGTAAATAATTCTGAAGGAAAAAAGCCCTGGATTTGAAAGAGAGCAAGTCAGCAGCATGGAGGAGCTGCTCTTGAGACCAGTGCAAGTCAGATGTTCCCCATCTGACTGATGCCTACCTGGCCAGCAAAGACGTGTTATCAGGGTGGTGAGCTCATTAATCTTAGATACTTTTCATGTGTATTGATCAATAAATGTTTTATACTTGAACTGGTGCCTAACGTGCTTGCAAAGTCTCTTTGTACATGAAAAAAGGCACTTGAATGAAGTAATGTAAGGTAATTTGGTTACAGTGCTCTAATTCCTACCCAGGGAAGTCAATGAGCCCCTCTCACTTTGATTCTATATTTAGCTCTGACAATAGTCCCCTGAACATATTGCCCTTATATGAAGTGGAACAGTGCTAAATAGAAAGACCTGAGTTTGTGTCTCTGCCTTGATTGAGGGAGAAGATTTGAAATCCACTGCTAGGAAAATGTACAAGCTGGGTCACCGCTCAGAGGGCTCTGTCTTTCTGTCTTTCGTGAACACATTTGCAAGATGAGGGTCAGCTGCACAAGATCCCAGCTGCAGCAAGCTGTGGAGGGAGTCAATCAAACACTGTAGCTGAGCATCTCACTCCTTAAGCATACATAGCTCCTTGTCCATACAGCTTTGAGGATCTTTTTTCTTATCTTTAGTACCTGCACTCCAAAGGCCCTTTGAGGTTCTTTCTCTGATCCAATAAATTGTTTGCATGTATGAGTTGCCTGAAGCATGCAAAGAATATTCATAAATTTAAGTTACCTGCATGATTAGGATCATTACTAAAAGAAAATGGCCATAAAATATAGTTATTATTAAACTGGGGCATAACTTGACCCCAGGGTCCTGTAAACCTATTTGAGTTTAAATGTTTGCTCTGGAGTTAACCTTAGCTTTAGAAACATTCAGGTTGCATCTCTTAACCTAAATACTGTAAAACACAAGTTGTTTTTTTTTTTTTTGTTTTTTTTTTGTATTAAGGCATATTCACTGGTCTGAGTCACTGTATTACTTATTTCAGCGATGAACTAGATTTGACAGCCAAATGCATTAAATCTCTAAAAATAGGACTGCATAATGAAAATGCTGACAGACCCTTATCTGTAGTAACATTAGTGGGCACCTCTTTAACCAGGAAAATGACTTTCAACTTATTTACTGAAAATGAGATCAGGTGACCATTTTTAATTCCAGTTAAAATATGCAGTCATGCATGGGTATGAGGCTCAGATGGCCTTTTAATAAGTTTGTAATTTGGTTATCTCTCTGAGCAGACTTAAGAATTTATCTCAAACACAAAATTTATATTAATTTTTTTAATGTTGAAGAAGCTACTTGGAAGGACCTTTTTATTAGTCAGAGTTATAACTGTTTGGTTTATCTTAAGCACTTCTCAAGTTTTCATTATTGGATTTTAACTTATTATATAGTTAGGCTCCATCTAAATTGTAACCTTTCATTATTGCTATTACATTGATTTCTACAACCCTTCAAGGCATAATTGACCTTTGTACATGAAGGAGGCATTTTTTTTTTCTGTGTTAAAAAGGTGATCCATATGTGTTATTAAATCGTTAAAAAACAACATAATCCTTATATTCACAAAAGGAGAAAAGAGATCATTGAGATGTAACTACAGAATTATCTCTACCTTTTAATCACAATTTGTTCCATATAGCTATTATACATATGTTGTCATTGTATGCTCTTGTACAGAACATGGATTGAATACTTATCTGGAGTTTGGAGAAAAACAGCAGACATTTTGTCTTGTATCCTCTTATATCATGTCATGGCCTTAAGAAAGATTTAGAGAAAGAAAGTCTGATTTTTTCACTCTTTATTTGATTCAAAATAAATTGTTTTTTTAATTTCAAAACTGCAGGTGTATTAATAAACTGGAATTGGGATTGCATGTTAAATATGATCTTAAAATATTTTTAATTATACAATCATTACATATTACCAAAGCAAAACATTGTCTTAAACTGTAAATGCCTTTATTCTGTATACTACTTTATTTTTTTTTTTGTACTAACTTCTGGTCAGTAACCAAGTTTCCTTATTAAGGAATACTATTTTGTTTGCATTGCAAAACACCTGGTAATTAGAAAATGGCTGGTAATAATTTGTATGCAGAAATTTTATTTGTTTCTGTATGAAAGTATATGATGGTGTGGTCATTAATTATGTGATAAGTGATCCTATGCAAAAATGAAATTTTATTTGTTTTTTCCTGTATTCCCCTCTCCTGCCCCTTTGTTACACGTCTGGATTATATTATACTTTAGCTCATTCAAGCCTTTAAAATTTTGAAAAAAAAAATCATTTCTTCTTATTTTTTGTTGAGTTGATCTTTGGTGAGACCTTAGATAAGCATCAAAATAATACGCAATTCCTTTTCAGAAATCAAGAGCGGATCAAGATCACATTCTAAGGATAACCTCAACATCCTGGCCAAGGCTTGGACACATGCCAAGGAAGAGGTGCCACCTACTTAGCCTTTTTGTGACACTTCTCCTCAAGCTACCGGTCGCTGTCAGAGACAGGAAATTGAGAAGAAAAGTCCTTGGACTGGAGGTTTTTCAGAAATGCCTCACCTGGCTGGATCTGAGTAAGTTTTCATAGGTTTGATAAAATTTCATTTGAGGGGTATCAATTAATTCTTCTGACTGATGTCAGCTGCCACCTTGGAAGTGTGAGGTCAGGAGAGGTTTACAGTAAGGCTGCCAGGCTTCACATAGGTAAAGCTATATATTACATCTGCAAAGCTGTATATTGCATCTGCTCTCATGGATAGAAATAACTGCATCATTTCTCAGGAAAACTAATTGGGTGCAAGCATCACACAGCATGAATTTTTTCCTAAAATGAGATCTTTCTGTGCTCTTTCTTTCTCCGTAGTGCAAAGTGAGCACAACAGTGTTAGCGGGAGCAAGCCATACCACAGTCTCAGGGTACTTACTGATTAGTCACACTTGTCAATGCTGGATCTGATCTCCTTTCATGGTATCTTCATCACAGATGACAGCACAGATAACACAAAATCTCTTTTAGATGAAATCTGAGAGTTTATGTGGCCATCTCAGACCAATTTTCTGCAACCACAGGGTCAGGTTGCAGGCTTTGAGATCTCCTTGCCTCTTCTGGCCTTCTTCAATTCACCCTCTGCAGGTCCTGAGCTGGATGAATTCAGAGGAGGTGCTATGCATTATATCTGCACGTTTCTCGAAATGCGTGGAGTAGGTCAGGACTAAGTACTGAACCATTTGGACATGGGAGCCCTGTGCAATGACATATCAGCTATTCCTTGTTTCCTGGAAAGAAAAGACAGCATGGAGGCCCTGAGGCTCATGTGATTCAGATTTGGCCCATCTTGGATTTGGAGAAAGTATGGCATATTAGTTTCATAAAAAAAGGCTTGTAAAAAGAAAAACATATAGTCATTCAAAATACACAAGCTCTTTATTTCATGAGAATGTTCACCATGGGTTCTCTTCTGTATTCAAAGCCAAACTGAGTTTCTATTAATTGTATTTTATTAGCAACATCTGACTCCTATGTGAGCTACTCAGTTAAGAAAGGGTTTTTCCTCCCCTTAGATTTTGTTTTCCCTTGCATTTAAAAAATCATGTTTTTATTATACTGAGGTTATGTTCTGAAATTCAGATCAGTTAGTCCATGTCAAAAAGATAATATAAATAAAGCATACAAGCTCTCTCCTATTTTCAAACAAAGTATCAATCAATATGAGTATAACTAACTATCAATAGCCTGCACTCTAGAATCATCTCAGTTTCACAATTCGGAATTTTCTGGATGGATTAATAGGCAACATATGGGATTCGTATGATGCATGCATGTACAAGAAAGAAGGAGATTGAGCAAGCTCTTTTCCCATTCACATATTCATTCTGGTTCATCTTTCAGATGAAAGCTGAGAACCTTTGAACTTCTCATCAAGTGCACAAGATTATGAATAAATGAACCATCCAAAGGTCATATATCAGGGAATAAAGGTCATAAACTGTACTAGAATGTTCTGCATGATACGGTTTCATTTGGGGGTAAATTTGCATGTTCTAGTTTGAATCTAGAACACATAATTTCTACAAGTATTTTAAATGTTGCTAATTTATCACTAAATAGCATTAGTGTTGAAACAGGGATAGAATAACCAGCTCATCAGCAATAAGCTATTTTGTGCATGCTGCCAAATTTTACATACTACATATATATATATTAAAAACATATATATAAATATAGACATAGACATATAAACAGTTGCTTATCATTAGTGTCTGTTCAATTTTCTGTGAAAATCAAGCTTGACACAGATTAACCTGGGTCCCCATCAGTAGAGAAAATAATTAGAAGATACTAGCTTAAAGCTTTAAAAAATCAAAGGGAAAGTCGCCAAATTATGAAAATAGTTTTAAAGTCACAGCAGCTAAAATTGTTAATCTTTTCTCTGAACTTCTGAGGAACAAATTTTTTCTAATAAAACCAGAGAGCCTCAGGTAATAACATGGCTCTGGGAACTGAAGTTTTGGGAAAGTGCAGAACATCTCAAGGTCTACAAAAATGCTTGTAGAGCTGAACACTGCCCTCTATCTCTCTATCTTTCTGTCTCTCTATCTGTCTATCTATCTGTCTGTCTATCTGTTGATCTGTCTATCTATATTTTTCTGGCTTTTCAGTCTCTGTTTACTGGAGGCACTCTAAGCAGGCAATACAACTGTCCATAGACTTTGCTCAAAAGTATTGGTCTGCAGTCTAAACCAGTGTGTGGGAAATGGTGTGATGAGGCCTATCTAAGCTTCAAAACTGAACTACTGTTCCAAGCAAAAATATTAATCTAGATGTATTCTATGTCATGGTGATTATTTTCTCTAATCTTGTCTTGCTATTACTAACATGTACAAAACCCTTTGACAAACAGAATGGATTTAATACTCCTAATGGCTAGATGATCTTTCGAGATCCCTTCCAATCCCTAACATTCTGTGATTCTGTGATTCTGTGATCTAGATACCACACTAACAGGTTTATTGACTATGCCCAGGACAATGCAGTGGTAATGCAGATGAACAGCAGAACATAAGTATTTCTGGACAGATGTAATAATAAAGTAAGAAAACACAATTGAAATGGAAATCTGCTGGTTAAATTAAAAAAAAAATACTAAAAAGAAAAAAGTAAATATTCTGGCACAGTTTATGCTGAAGTGACGCAGCCTGTGCCTTGCAGTTGTGCGACACAAGAATCACACAGTGTGGTGGCCTTGTGTCCACATCCAATTGCTCCTCCCAGGGAAGCGGGTGGTGTGCGAGGCCTCCAGAACAGGACCATCAGGGAGCATAAATACTGTAACCTGATTGAATCCTGAGGAGTTGTGTGTGTATTTTAAGAGCCTGAAAGTGGAGCTATCCCCAGGCTCTATAGAAACACAGGTCATGAGGAAACCAAGGGCTCCACTCCTCATTCTTGATATTTATATTTATGTTGGTATATCTATTTGGCTTCCAATCCAGAATAAGGGGATAATTGGAATGTGTGTTTTCTCAGAGGGAGAGGAAGACCTAATGTGGTTCTTTTAGCAAAGAAAGAGAAAAGAAAAAAGAGGTGTGAATGGATAGGCTAAAGCAGCAGAGAAGTCAGTGTTGGCTCCCTGGGAAAAGCAAAGTGCCTCAATGACTGAAGGGGAACAGGGTGTTATATTTTGCTGCTCATATCACTGTGTGACTTTGCCTCGTTCTTGTATTGAACTGCAAATTGACTGAATATGCAGCTCAGCACTAGAAACACTGTGGAATTCACTCCCCTGACTGTCAGGAGACAAGATCAGTCTGTGATATTTCTGGCAGATCCAATATTACACTATGGCATAATTACAGCATGCCAGTAGTATCCCGATGGTGTTATTTTCATGCAGCCACCCCAGAAGTATGTACAGACAGGAATGACTTCCCAGAGCTGAGATGCTGAGAAAAGAGCTGCCATTTCTCCATCTGTCTGCCCTTATCGTGTTACTTGAATTCCATCACCAAAGATCAGGCTGCCATGAGCTAGCACCATGTCATGATTACACTGCTGTAAATGTCATTGCACTGGTTCATGGCAAGATTCATTGAAGACAAACATGTGCAGGGATAAGTACTTAACTTTTCTTTGTGTCTTGGAAAAAACTTCCTCCGGTATTTAATCTTTTGAGTCTGTTTGTGCTTGCTTACGTTCAAAAGGATCTTAAACCTTTTTATATAAAGAGATACAGATGAGGCAGTAAGTTTGCATGCAATAACAAGCTATCTGCAGAAATTGTGAAATTCCTGTCATGTGCAGGCTAGTCACCAAGTTGTATAAAACCTGATTGCCTGAGGAAAGGTGCTTGCCTTTGCAGAGCTCTCAGAACGTGAACTGAGCTGCTTTAGCTTTGCAAAACCTTCCTGCTCTGAGTTTTTAATCATATATGTAATTGACCAAACTAATTTTGCTCATAGCTGACCCAGGTTCAAACAAGCACTCAGAAATGCTTTTGAAACAATGCTATCCTGCTGATGTCAATCACCAAAACCTTGTCAAGAGCATGGAACATTATTTAGACTGCAGATTCATGAGAAATAAACCAATTTTTATTGGGAATATAGGCAGTAATGAGCATAGCAGGATATTATTAAGTCAAGAAGGAGTACAGTCAACAGTGCAATATGTACAACATGAAATTCAGATATTTTTTACTGAGGCCAGTAAAATTATAGTAGATTAAATTATGGGAGATTAAAACAATATATCTGCAGTCTGCATGAAGGTACAATTGAGACAAACCATTCAGATATGGAGCTTTTCGTATTTTCATTCAGATATGGAGCTCTTCATATAATATTTTCTTTTTTTTTTCTTTTTTTTTTTTCTTTTTTTCAATATACTGAAGTACTCTCAGATAACTGAATGGATACAAAAAGAACCTAACATTTTGGTTGGTACACACTCAAATCTTAACCAAGGGAAAGTGTAGCAGCACAACAAATTTGCCCATTAATTTAAATTTAACTTGAAGATTTGGTCCTCTAACTCTGGGTGCAGTGCTAACAAGTGTCAGTGGTTGAGCTGGTGAAGTTGAGATCTTTCTGGTAGACTGTGACTTCTCCAGAAGCTTTCTGGCTTATCTCAGAAGATCACAGAGGGCTGTATCACTGTCTTCACTCCTTGTATTATGGGTCATGAGATTGCTCCTTGGACTCACTTTAACACCCTCTTCTGTCAATGGCTGTGCTGGGTATGACCAAAGGCAAGGACAGGTAAGGTGAGGGAAGGACAGGCTATTTTTCTTCTACCAGTGTATGTGCAAATGTAGAAGATAGTGTGAAAAGTCTGAATTGCTTTCCTACCTGCCTAGCTTCTGTTGTAGACAGCTATACAGACTGGTAACATAATCTCAGCCTAGATTTTAATTACTAAGGATCAAGTGTTTTCCTCCCTGTAAAGAAAGGGTTGGTTTGTTGTTATACTGATGTGTCCTGTCCAGGTGACCTTCTTTTTGGTCTGTCTTCCTTTGAAATTTATCCTTAAATAAGATTTTTACATGATTTTTAATATTATCCTGCCATTTAGAAATTGCACCCAAACCAGGAAAGTTTCTGTAGGCTCTTGACAAGCTTATAATGTTTACACTTTCGTTTTCTTGATCTCATTAGCAAGTTTATGCATATGTACATGCATATACAATATATTTGTATGCGGTCTATAGACCATCACATTGTTGTAACATGAAGGCTAGCTTGTGAAACATGTTTTGTGTGCCTTGCACCCAGATGTATCATAAGCCTGCTTGAGGTAAAGAAGGAAGTGAAATATTTTGTAATGTCTGTTTGACTAGCACAGTTATATCAAACCAATAGATCTAAGGTTAACTGTACCATTCTGTAACTGCCTGAAGGAATCAAATGTCTGGCACCCTCTCTGCAAGGAGGTAACACAGATCTGAAAGGAGACGTGAAGGGACTGGGACATGGCAGGTCATACCCTCCTGAATAAGCTAGAATGGACTAGTTCTGACTTATGGAATGAGAAAACAAACGTTTGGACCTAACTGGTCTTCAAACGCAGGAAATGTATATGGAAATGCCGGTGATTTGCAATAGAGCTTAACGAAGAAAGAAGAGACCTATTTCTGTTCTGGCTTCTCTTATCAAGGATTTTGATCTCAGAGACTAAGAAAGATCAAAGTCTGCAGGCACCAGAGCAAAAATCATGACATCAGGCTTGACTAATATGTTTAATTAATGCATCACAACAGATAGATTGTCTATTAGAAGCACATAAATAAATTAGTGTTTCATGTTGGTGTCTATCTCAGAATACTCCCATCATGACTGTACTTAGTTACCTAATAATAAGAGCTGCATCACTGCCTTAGCATCGCATCTGGCAGTTAAAATGTAATCGCATGTAATGCAACGTAATCAGAAGTCTTAGAATTTCCCAGAATTTTTTAAGATAGTCCTTCGATTTATGTTTTCCACACTTATGGTTTGACTTTGGCTGATTGCAAACGGGTACTAATAGGAGGCTTTCCCTTGGTGTCATCAGGATAGTCACAAGTACTATTGGCATAACTAATATATTGCTAAAAATCTGTCCACAAGTGTAACCTTTCATTATGTCACAGCTAAATAAAATATTAACATACTTTCCATATTATGTATATGGTGCTCATTTATGATATTTATCTTCTCTTCTGAGAAAAGATTAGAAATCTTTTGTGAAAGCAAATGAGGTCATCTACCAGGTATTGGTTTAATCTTTATTTATTCATCATTAACCTTTTGTAAGCTTTATAAGTAGGATTTGCACACTAGTCTGCAAATAAACTGTTTTCCTGAAAATTGCTTATGAATGGTATGCAGGATGAATGTGTGTGTATCAGTCCGGGAAGCGGTTCCAATATTCCAAAAGTACCATACTGATCTGAATAACAAACTCTTTTAGTGCTAGTAGGATATTTTCCCATGCAACTATTCCATAAGTGTACCTCAGAGTAAGTTTATGCCAAACTGACTTGTGAATATGTCATTTGAAAGCTGCTAGCATTGGTGGTGGATGATTTTGAAAAGGGAGCCCTTCTTCCTTATTTCAGTCATGATAGCAATATGTCTGAACCTACTTGTTCCTAGAGTGAGAGGTAAGACATCTAGTTGTGTGGGATTTAAAAGGGGCTCTTGTCAACAGATTTCATCTACTAATTACTGTGGTCTTTTACTGAAGCTAAACCAGCCACTTCCAGTATTCCTGATGCAGAGTCCATTTGGTAGGTAGTATTTCAGTGTTAATAACTGAAAAGGCTGGTCTTGCTGCAGAGTCACACCTAAGCAGCTTTACACCTGCATCTGCTAAACATTAGATTCTCATTTTCCTCTAATTAGTATCACTGTATCATGTGATCGGTAAGATAGCACATTAAAATAACAACAAAAAAAAAAAGCAAAATGACTAAAAATAGTTTACTACTTTCTTACCATTGAAGTTACATGGTCCAGTGTAAAAGTAATACTGAAATGGTAAACATGAAGCCTTTGCAGGTCTTTTACAACTGTATTTCTTATACATTGTTTTGGAGAAAGAATTTTGTGGTTGAAATATTTTGGCACAGGTAGTAATGAAATTATTACTTGATTGAGACATATGGCAGCAAGAAAAAGAAGAATAAATAGTGTCTAGAATGACTAGTGCTTGAATAAATCTTACATACATATTTGCTAATTGTAGCAGTTGTAGCCACTCTCAGTTTATTTGCTTTATACACATACCCATAGCACATCTGGCTAGAAAAATATTGATTGATATTTGGATTGGAAATCTTTGTGAAAGTCCTTCATGTAAGGTAGGTTAGCATCTCAATATTGGGTCAAATGTGCTCAGTGCAGGTGAGATTTTTCTGTTCTGTGGAAGGGCACTGCACACGAGTAAGGGTACTGAGGCGAGGATCCCATCTGTCTGGGCTGGGCTGTGGCTGCCACAGGCACCTGGACTGTTCCCTACTGCAGGCTGGATGGTCCAAGCTAGAAAGGACAGGGACAGCGGATCTGCTGCACGGGTCAGGGTTGCTGTCTAAAGCCATTGAAATTATGTTTAACGAAGAGCTTTACTATTGAAAATGGCCTTTTTCACTCCAAACTGTTTTATGTTTGTTTGAAAAGCTGTGCTATGACTTCTTTATTACAAAAACCCTTATATGCCAGAAAAAAGTTCCCCTATGTTTCCCCCCGTTACAAGCATTAAACAGCCTAGGAAAAATATCCAAGCCAAATAGCCATTTTCAGATTTTTTTTTCTTTGTAAAAGCAGTCCCAGTTTTAAAAGTTTTTCAGTTCTTCAAATGTGACTCTCATTTTGCCTCTAAACCACTGGGATGACACTGTGCGAGGGAGATCATGCAAAGATTTTGTGGGTTGTGAGAGAAGGGGAAAGCTAACTACAGCTGCTGATGGCAGCCAGGGGTGCTGTGCCTGTTCTGCATGGCTACATGTACCTGTAGCGTGTGTGCGCTACTTCCATTGACAAAATATCCTGCCTGGAGGGAAGAAAAATGCCCCCAAGAGTTTTTGCCAAAGTAAGGCTCTTCTAGACATTGCGTTAGTGAGGGCCTGTACATTAAAGCTGCAGTTTTCCCCTAAAAGTAGTTTAATATCACGGAGCTTAATTCGTAATCTAAAAAGAAAACCGAAGATCTTGATCCCTTGCTCATTAAAGCCAGCAGGTATTTTGTCAACATTTTCAGCAAGAACAGGTTCAGGCTGCAAGTGAGTCTACCTTCCCAATGACTCCTTCATTTCAAATATCTGTCCCCTTTTTTATGCAGCAAGGAGGTTTCTGTGCAGACTGCCTTTGAATGCTGGCTCTGTTGTGAAACCTTTAAGAACTCACCCAGCTAGGTCAAACTACAGTGAAGAGCTTTTTGAATTATTGAACTGTGGGAAAAACAAAAACAAAACAAAACCTTGTTAATTTTAAAGTTGCTCAATAGCCTGAAATGCGCTAAATGGAAGTATTATGTGAATGATGTTTTGATATACAGGTGTATTCTGAAAATCACTTTAATGCAATGCTATCTTTTGTTTCTCTGTAACACACTGATCATAATTCAATTCCTTTAAAAGAATTTATTGTTCCATGTGACTGCTGTGTTAGATAGCTTTACATTCCAACTGAAGCATCCAGCTTGGTGTAAGATGCAATAGTTTTGAGCCAAGGCTGTGTCTTTTCTTATTTAGACATCAACAGTACTGTGCTGTGCTGCTCTCATTGCTCTAAGGTTAAAGCCTGTTTTCTGAAGGTGGCTTTTCCATGCTCTTTTGTAATAGTTCTTTTCTTGGTTGTTATGGAGATAAAGCTCATGAGGTCCCTTTTCTGCTTACTTTATCATGCTCCAGGTCCAATAGCACAGTAAACAACCTATTAGGCAACCTATTTGTCTATGTTGGTGCTGCAAGTTCAGACCTCTATTATTTAAGGTATGAATCTTTTTTTCAAATATGTTTGTCTGGAATATTTTTTTTTTCCAAATCGTGCTAGCATTTTAAAAAATTTTAAAAAATATCAGTAAAATTGTTTTGGTAAATATGTCTTTTTTGCAAAATAACAGTGTCAGTTTTCAGTCAAGCTTGTGTTTTATCTATTAAGTACAACATTATCCAATCTAGTATTTTGCACATGAAAAAACTGATAACACATTCAGCTTATTTTCTCCTGAAACTCTGTGAATCAAAGTGTTTCAAATCTTCCCTCTCCTTTTTCTTTCTTTTTTTTTTCTTTTTTTTTTTTTTTTTTCCCTACTAGCTGGTTATAGTTAAAATTTACTTGAAATCTTGTCTATGGTTAAACAAAATCTGTCAAAGGATAAGTTATCTTTTTTGAATCTCCCACTGAGAAATTAGATGTAGTTTTCTGACCAACTAGTTGATCAAATTTGCTATATTCCATTAAAGAATAAATTCTGAGCAGGTCCTGGTGGTTTGTTTCATTTTGGTTTTGTTTGTGGTTTTGTTGTTGTTGCTGTTGTTTAATTTGCATGATACTAGCCCTGAAAAGTACCTATGGAAGTGTTGTCTACAAGGATTCTGAATCTATTTATGCTTCCTGCCTTGCAGAAAAGTGTTCTGAGTCAGAAACTACTTGGTTCTTGAACATTGCCTCACAGGAGGAGGAGCTGAGCAGTGGTCCTTCCGATGAGCTGGGCTTTCTAGCTGGGCTTCACCTCCCAGCACAGACCACAACCACCCACTGGGTCTCCCCTCACCAAGAGGTTCTTCTGTCCCAGGAGAGGCAGCCGGACACACTGCTCAGCCTGTGCTGGAGAGTATTGGTATTAAACCTGCTTGGGTGTATGTTGCAATGAAATCCCAGCTCTCTGCAGTGGAGAAATCAGTTCTCAAACACTGCTTTAGAGGCAGGTTTCTGTTGAAAACCTGAAGTTTATAAATTCACTACGTCCTCAGTTGCACAGGTAAAACGTCTGCTGCATTGAAATGTCTGAACATTTAACTGCATTCATAAATTGCTGGAGAGTCTTTGTTCAAGGAAAAAAAAAGCATTTCTGGCAGCTATAAAATAAGATACATAGAACATCTTCATGGCTGTACTCTGCTCTTCAGGGACCACATTAAAGCATAAAGCATCAACCTTTCTTACTCCCTCAAATTTGTTTTATATAAAAAGAAATGATCCTGGGAAACGCTTTGGGAAAGAACTCTGCTTATGGAAACATAGTATTAGATCATCTTATTATAACTATCAGGGAAAGCAAAACAGAACAAAAAAACCCACCACCAACAACCAAACAAAACACGACCTTTTTAGCTCTCCCTATTGCTCCTTTCCTGTAACTTCCATCATGGATTATTCTATTGTGAGACTTAATCCTGTAGATAAAATGACTTCTCTTACTGCTATGCTGACTTGGGTATATTGCATTATGCAGTAATTTTCTTTTAATCCTTATCAAATAAAAGACATGCTAGGACAGTTTTGTTAAACTATCTATCTATTATAGCTTTATTTTTCTTCCAGTCAGTATCAGCAATGATGTTTTTGCAAAACTTTTCTGTGACACATCAACAACGAACACACAATACGTTGTCTGCTGCTTATAACAGATTTTTTTTTCTCTCTAGTGGAATTTAATATAATTTTTAGCTACTAGTCATACTGTGAGGACAACTGTCTTTATTTTTGACATCATTTTTTTTCAATTTCCATAATGCCAAGGGAGGGAGTTTAGTCTTGGTGTGGGATTCAGTGGAGTTTTGTCTGAGTAAATCAAGGCTGAGCCTAGTGTAATAATGTGTAGTATTATATTACAGTCTTGTAGCTTTGGGGTGGGGGGTTTGGTTTAGTATTATATTACAATCTTACAGGTGCTCATAGAGGATGCAGTGCAGCCAGTCTTGCTCTGTCACTGCCACATCATGAGGTCATATAAATGAGGTAGAAGACAGGGAGATATGTACACTCATCTACCTTATAAGTTTGCATCTATACAACATACTTACATACATATGTGTATGTATATATGGACTTCTATAAGTACTCTTTTTTACCCCCAAGAGAAGAAAATGCAGACTTTTTTTTTTTTTTTTTAATTTGAGCCATAATTAAGTCCCCAATTCCTTGTTCAGGATTTTGTGGTTGACCTTGGCAGGTTCCCCTTGCCACTTAAACACAATACAGTTTTAAAATAAAATGCCATTACTTTAACATTTTTAAAGTGAATATGTTATTCATATAAGGTGGCAGTCTGAGATTTATACATATTAGTGCTTTCTTATGTTCCTCTTCCGCTGTCCCAAAAAGCATACTTCAGCCTTAACTAGGTGGAACTGTCTCTGAGAGAGGTGTCAGATGGTCTTTCTGCTTGTACTCAATTCTGATCTCTCTGAAAATAGTGGCACCAATAGAGCTGATGCTGGAGTTGTATTAGTCTTAGTGATAATGAGCAAACTCGGTATGCTATGTCTGTGCTTTCCTGTCAGCAGGGTCTCTGACTCCACTTTACCCTCTAGGGAGTCAGCAACTCTTAATAAATATTAGCGAGTAATAAGACATTATCAGTCAGGGTTCATTGTTGACTGGCATTGAACCAGAGGAATAAATGCAAGTTGAAGCTGATTGATAATGACTAATCTCAGTACCATCTGTCAGTGGTACATCTGTCCAAACCCTGTGGTTCTGCATCTTGTCTAGCACCACTTCAGATGGGGCCAAGCTGCCAGCTTTGCTGCATCTTGGCTTAAGAAAAGAACCCTTTTGGAATGAGCTGCTGTATTGCTAAAAGGTTCCTGCTGTTGAGATGCTAGTGCATACCATATACAACCATTTCAGCAAATTCCAACTTTGTTCTCTATCAACAGTTATGTAGAAATATTTCACTGAAATTAATTGCCCTACAATACATCAGCCTTGTCATATCTCCTACACTCCCTGACTGCACAGATTAATCTTGGAGGGAGAAACATATTTCTCATGCATTTACTGTTCATGGAATCTTATGAAGAGAGACTGCATGATGGTAAAGTATACGGTTTAGTCATCTCAGTTGGAGGGGTGCATATTTCTCAAGGGTGATGAAGCAATGAATAAATTAGGTTATATCAAGTGAATACCAATAAACATTACCCCATCACCATGTATGCAGCATAAGCTGTGTCTTACAGAAAGTATTTAAGAAATACTTCAGAATTCTACAAAATGTTCTACTTTAATTCTTCAAGTTACAGACCAAGGTTACCTTAACACAGCTTAGGAAAAGAAAAATAACTATGCTTAAAATGCCTCTGACAGCTTTCTCATACACTAGAGTGTCACAAGCTTAAATCTGAATTGCAAAATCTACCAGAAGAAACAAATGTTGTATTGCCATCTCTTGTCAGAGCTGATTTTTAAATCCTACTGATAGACTCATCTATCCATGTTTTATTCCATGGAGGAAGAGCACTTTTACCCCTCTTGTTCAGAGATCTCAAGCATTTTCTTTTCCTACCCTTTTCCGTGGGCCAGCAGTGTGGTCTGTCTCTGCTCTGGTAGATCAGCTTATGGGATGTTGGCGATCTGCAGGTGGGAAGTGTGCCAAGCTGTGGAACTCCTGTGAGGACCACACCAGGGAACAATCCCTGGTTGCAGGGCCACACTCCAGTCTTTCTCCTGCTTTGTGTCTGGTGTGGTGTGGTCACTGCAACCCACTGACCAGCTGCATGCATGCAGAAGGAAGGTGCAGAGTTATGCCACATAAGCATCCAAAGACATGTTCTTTGTTGAGGAAGAAGCATGGAGGAGTCAGCTGGCTGAGTCTGAAGTTTAGTGTGAACTTGGTAGTCTTCATACTTGGGAGAAGAAGCTACATGTGCACCAGGTTAGAGGAAACAAAAGGAAACGTATCTGCATTTCTAGTTGCCTAGAGCAGACATTTTCTATATCCAGTTGTAACAAATGTCATTAACATAAAGCTACATTTAGCTTTAATGTGAAATTTAACTTTCTCAGTTTGGGCTGCACAAAACTAAATGTCTAAAAGGACCCAACTCTCAGAGAGTTAGTTGGTGGTTTCAAACAGATTTCAGTGTTTCAAGGCAGTCACTTAAAAACCAAGCCACCTGAATATGCTTGCCTTCCTATGAAAATAAGTCTAGATTAATGAGGGAGAAAGAGTGCCTTTTTTCATAGCTTCGTTCTGGTAAGTGTAAATATTCCAAGAGAGCACAGGCACAGGAGACTATATGCATTTTTATGGGGATTGTGAGATCTTCCATAATTTAATGAAGTTATCAGCGAGACTGCTGCAGAAAAGGTTATTTTTTATAGAAAAAAATATTTTTGCTGTTTCAGCACTCTGTCACTGATCCATGAACTTCTTTCATATCAGGAAAATGTAGTGTTATAATTGATCCTTATGCTTATAGTTTAGGGCTGAAACATGAAAATAATAAGACATAATGAGGCAGTCCTGCGTGAAAATACTCAGGTAAACAAATGTGATGTTAAACAGCTCTCCATTAATTCTAGATTTCTACAGAACCAGCATGCAAACACTTAATTGCTTCTGAGCAACAAACATCCTCATAGCAACCAAAAGTCAAAAGAACTTTTTTATTTCATTCTTTTTTCCTCCTGAAGGCTTTTGCAACAGCTCACTTTCTTCTCAAGAAAAAAAATAAAATAAAAAAAAAATATATATATTTATATATATGAACCTGTTTTTAGTTCAGTTTAAATGAAAACCAGCTCATTGCCATCCTTTCTGACAAAGTTGTCACAGTATGAACTAGTTGTTTAGACTCTAACTGAAGCGAATTAAGGTCTATGTAATTGGTGGTATTTGAGTATCTGAGACATCGATAAGAGGCTAACAAATACAGCAGAGAGGCAATGGAAGGTATGTGTATTGGGTTTGTGTGGCAAGGTTTTGGTAACTGGGGGGCTTGCAGGGGTGGCTTCTGTGAGAAGATGCTAGAAGCTGCCCGTGACTGACAGAGCCAATGCCACCCGTCCTCCAAGACAGACCCAACGCCGGCCGAGGCCAAGGCCATCAGCGATGGTGGTAGCACCTCTGGGAGAACATATTTAAGAAAGGGGGGAAAAAATCGCACACTGGCAACTTCAGCCAGAGACAGGAGTGAGAATATGTGAGAAAAACAGCTCTGCAGGCACCAAGGTCAGTTAAGAAGGAGGGGCAGGAAGGCGCTTCAGGAATCAGAGCAGAGATTCCCCTGCAGCCCGTGGTGCAGAACATGGTGAGGCCGGCTGTCCCCCTGAAGCCCACAGAGGTCCAAGGGGGAGCCGAGATTCACCGGCAACTTGTGGAGGACCCCACACCAGAGTAGACAGATATCCATAGGAGTCTGTGACCCTGTATGAAGACTGTCCTGGAGCACGCTCCTGGCAGGACCTGTGAACTCATGGAGAGAGGAGCCCATACTGGAGCAGGTTTGCTGGCAGGACCTGTGACCCTGTGGGGGACCCACACTGGCGCAGTCTGTTTCTGAAGGGCTGCACCCCATGGAAGGGACCCACTCTGGAGCAGTTGATGAAGAACTGCAGCATGTGGAAAGGACTCACATTGGAGAAGTTCATGGATTTGGTTTTATTTCTAGCTACCCTACTCTGATTTGATTAGCAATAAATTAATTTCCCTAAGTCGAGTCTGTATTGCCCATGACAGTAACTGGCGAGTGATCTCTCCCTGTCCTTATATCAACCCTCCAACCCTTCATTATATTTTCTCTCCCCTGCCCAGCTGATGGGGGAGGAGTGGTAGAGCAGCTTTGGTGGGCACCTGACATCCAGCCAGGGTCAACCCACCACAGTCTGTTCATCTCTGGATTGTTTTTTTTTTCTTGCAGCAAGCCACACCATTCTTTATCTGGGGAATCTACAGCCAAGTGTCAAAGTAACAGTAGTAAGACAGAAGACAACATGGGACATAAAGGGCAGCTGAGAATCCAACTGGATCAGTCCAAACACATTTTGTATTAGAGGAGCAGTAGCAGTCTTCATCCGATTGGATGTTATGGATTTAGAGTAGTGTGCACAACTTCAGGCTTTTATCACACTATATCTAGCAGTTTCACTTTTTGTTTTGTTTTGTTTTGTTTTTCTGTTTGTTTGGTTTTTTGTTTGTTTGTTTTTTGGTTTTTTTTTGTTTTGTTTTTGGTTTTGGTTGTTTTTTGTTTTTTTTTTTTTTTTTGCATTAATGTACACAGAGCCCATCTGCAGCACTGGAAGACTGCTGCTCCAGCTAAGGGAAAGGAAGTAATTCTTGCTTCAGAAAGCATGACTGGATCAGGAAATTTAATCCAGAACCTGGATTAATGCCATGGATATTACATGTGCCTTCTCTCTTCTTTCCTTAGCAGAGTGACTCAAATCTCCTGCATTTTAAGTTGATTGGAAAGAGCACAATGAAACTCTCTCTTCATCTCCTCACCTTAAATTCCTTAAATGTCAAAAACAGTTAAATCATTTTGGTAACACATGCAAATTCAGGGAATTATCCCTATCAAAACATGATTGGTTGACACATCTAAGAATGCACTTGCTATCATAAATGTAAACACTAACTTCCTTCTCCTGATTCTTGAACCTTGCGAGACACTCTCCCTAGAATGAGATTTACAACTTGATTATTTCTTGTAGTGTGCCTGGCTGTTTCATTTGGACTGAAGAATCAGACACCTTTTGGCTAAGTATCTGCTTTCATGCAGCACTGAATTCCAATTCTCCACAGTTCACCATTACTCCACTACTTGGTCATCCTCAGTTTGCCATCGGATATAACTATCTTCTGCTTAACATCCAAAAAATATTGCCAGGACATGCTGTAGAATACAATTTGCAAACATGAGTACTGCTGTACCTTCAGCTATAAGAACATTCTCTTCCATGATGGGAACCATACTAGTCAAAAGGCCTCCTCGTGAGCAAAATGTTCGTTACTGCTCTGCCTTTCTTGTTACTTTCCTCTTCTTTCCCCTTGTTCATCCCTCTTCCCCTTTTTCCTTTTCCCCTTCCCCCTTTTTCTCCTTCCCTTCCCTGTTCCCTTGCTTGCTTTGTCCTTTCCCTTTGCCTTCCCTTCCCTCAGACTAAAAAGGACAGTCATGTGATTCACAAAAAAAACCCCAACAAACAAAAGCAAAACCACTCAAACCCCAGGAGTTTTAGAGCAAGGTGATTCCCTTAACTATTCTTCAGTTAGCCATCAAAGTAGTCTATAGCTTGGTGTTTAATTAAGTTGTTGGCTACATTAATATTTAACTCTTATTCAAAGCTCTACGATAAGGGCGCCGTGCCCTGGGGTGCATCAAGCACAGCACTGCCAGCTGGGCAGGGAGGTGATTGTCCCGCTCTGCTCTGCAGTGGTGCAGCCTCACCTGGAGTGCTGCCTGCAGTTCTGGGTGTCACAGGATAAAAAAAGATATAAAGCTGCTGGAGAGTGTCCAGAAAAGGGCTGCAAAGTTGGCAAAGGGTTTGGGGGGGAAGCCGTATGAGGAGTGACTAAAGTCACTTGGTTTGTTCAGCCTGGAGAAGAGGAGACTAAGGGGAGACCTCATCGCTGCTACAGCTTCCTCACAAGGGGAGGAAGATGGGCAGGTGCTGATCTCTTCCTTCTGGTGACCAATGA
Organism: Streptopelia decaocto; assembly: GCF_964273445.1. Lineage (NCBI taxonomy): Eukaryota > Metazoa > Chordata > Aves > Columbiformes > Columbidae > Streptopelia > Streptopelia decaocto. The sequence continues at coordinate 28,949,345 of NC_138663.1, read as the reverse complement.
CAGAACTGAAGGGAATGGCAGGAAGATGTGCCAGGGGAGGTTTAGGTTGGACGTTAGGAAATGGTTCTTCACGCAGAGGGTGGTGGAGCACTGGAACAGGCTCCCCAGGGATGTGTCACAGCCACAAGCCTGACAGTGTTCAAGAAGAGACTGGACAACGCCCTCAGACACATGGTGTGAACCTTGGGCTTGTCCTATGCAGGGACAGGAGCTGGAGTCAATGATCCTTGTGGGTCCCTTCCAACTCTGGACATTCTATGATAAAATGGTTTGAGTTCCTCCATAGCTAAAGTTTAATGGTATTACTTATGAGGATCGGAGATGCAGGTTAAAGTCCCTTAGTGCATTTTGACAGCTTAGTAATGTAAACTACTGCGAAGTTAAAAAATAACAGTAGCTGTGAAATAACAGAGACTATTTTTTTTAGCCTTTGTATGAATAGGCTGAAATAACAATGGGCAGGTTGAGGGGATTTTTTTAATATATTTTATTTGGCAACATGGTAAAAAGGAAATAGGTGACCAAAAATTAAAGGAGACTGCCTTTAATCCTGTAGCTTGTCCTTCAAGGATCATGCTGACAAATGTTTTCAATGAGGGCTAAGACAAAAACCTTAAGTTACTCGAGCACCAATGAATTCAGTTCACTTGAAGACAGCTATGCTCTGGTCCTACTCAGCCATACTGAAGCTTCACCTGATGAAGAGGGATGAAGGAAGATTTGTTATGAACTGTAGTTAAAACACAATTTCATGATTCAGCTTGTTTCAGCTGCCAAAATCCATTAACAGAAAAAGATCTTCCTGCTTTGTTTGTGATTGCAAAGATGCCCACTACTTTTCTGGGCTTTGACTTATAATACAGTTAAACTGGGTTTTCCCCCTTAGGTTTCTGAGGCAAAGCAGCATATATGTACATATATACTGCACTTATACACAATTTTGGAAGTGCTAATGAGCCCCTGGTGACTCTCTGCTACTGGCCATGACCCTGCTGTGTCAAGCGCTTAGATTCAAATAGATGGCTCAGTTCCAAAAATAGGCAATTTTTTCAATGTTAGAGAAGAGGTGATGAGTAGATAAAGGGAAACAGATCAACCGATGCAGCCTACATGCTTCAGTACTTCAGCATTTGAATTTGTGCCACAGGACAGAAGGAAACCAGTTAAAAAGAAAGGTGGATCTTAGCTGGAATATTCTGGAACCCTACCTACACGTAGAGGTCAGGGTCTCTAAAGTACAAGACCCAGAAAAATCAGGAAGAGGAATATGGTAGACACAAGTCATGCTTAGTAGCTTTTCTGGCACTGCCTGAGGAAGATTTTGGTTGATCACTCCCTCAAGCCATACATGCTCACCCTCCAAGAGTTCTTCTAATCAGATGGCAGGAACAAAAACAACAACAACAACAACAAGATAGTAAGAAAAAAGAGACTTGAACAGTGGAGAACCTAAATGAATTTGCTGTAAATTCTATCCTCTACCTCGACCACTTTCAATACATAAAATGGTTTAATTTCTTTGTTGTGAATGAGTTTTGACCTCACAGGTTGTTTTATGGACCAGACAGAGTACACGGTGAATTAGTTGTCACCTCCACAGATTACACATTGCATTTTGCTATTCACTGCTTTTAAGCTGGGATTCTGCCTCTTCTGAGAAGATGATGCAGACAGGTGCACCTGGGGTGACAGTATGCTTGTGTGGATATTAGTATTTTATTTACCTGGGTTTACAGTAAGAGGATAATGTCTTGTAGCCCTACCACCCATGCATAGGCAACTGAAATATGTTCTCAAGTGAAACCCTAAAGATACAAGGAGGAGATCTTGTATTTGATGAATCCAACAGCTGTCCTACTTCTGTGTTAACTGTTAGCTGAAGGGTCACCAGTGATTAACCTATGATCCAGAATGTGGAGAATTAAGAGAATTTGTTGGCATGAGTCAGGAAGACAGTGAAAGGACTGAGATGCTGCCTTTCTTTCTCAACATGGGACCCCAGGTGACATACAGAGGGTATCAGAAATATCCTGGAGAGACCAAGAAATCACCTCCTAAGAAAAAATGTGGAGGAATGTATTTGCATGGGCACTAAATTATTTTAGTGCTAATGCAGTGTGAATGCTATGTAAATGAATATTGCAGCTGAAATCCTATTAATAGAGGTAGGAGAAGAAAAGAGCCATATCTGTGTAGGAAGAACCGCAGCACCTCTATTAGCTAATTCCATCTTATTTTTAGTTGTGCAAAACATTCCAGATAATATTTAAATGTTTTGTTTTTTCTAATATTTTCTCTATGTATTTGATGTTTCCTTTCCTAAGAGCCCTTCCTCTGAATGCTGGCTGGCAACCACTAACATCTGCTTATCAGTATTTTAGTTAAGTTTCTCTGAAGCCCAATGCCATGTAGGGCTTTGTGAGCAGATAGAGAGCTCTGGCTCACATGGCAACAGAGTTAAGCTGAGGGACCAGGAAGGGAGAGCGACAGAGGAGGCTGCTCAGCATCCTCCTCCCACATCACACGGGCGCAAGGAAAGACTCAGACCAGCCTGGGCAGCACAACCCAGGGCTGGCACAGGATGCCAACTGTCTGACTGCTGTCAGGCTACTGTGACAGGAGAGGAGGGGTGTTATCCGTTCACTGTGTTAGTACTGTCAGAAAGCATCCATCATAGTGAGGTGAGTGTCACTCAGAATGTACTGCACACTCCCTATCTTTAATATTCTGCAGGTGCAGTCTTCAATTAGGCATAAGATTGATTTGCCAGACAACAGCAGCAAAGGGCAGAGACGACCCCAGATTTTTTTCTGGCTTCAGACTAAATTGGTTTTATCCCTGCAAGGCACTAACATTAAAAGCTCACCCCCAATGTTCTTGAATTTAAGGATGTGGGTGTAGAATTTTGAATTGAAATTCCAGCTTGCTTCACTTTAGGGCATTCAGATTCAGCACATTAGAGCAAAAGAGGCTTGAACTGTCAGTTCTCATCCTTCGAATACTGAACCAAGCTGGTAGGGCACATCTGCAACATGCGCTGAGATATGTACTTTTCCTTCTTGTTTCAACTGACAAAGTACAGAAAACTGCAACACGCTTAGGAAGAAGACCTCGTATTTGACCAAACTGAATGTGTTAAATATTAGGTCTGATTGTGGTTATGAATTTGCAGATCATTTTGCAGGGACAATGAAAGAATGGGAGTCGCAGGAGGAGTTCTGGTCTGCTCAGCCCAAACCCTCCTTTCACCTCCATGATAGCATATACTGCTGTGGCAGCTCCTGCTGCTCTTAAATGAGCATAACCTGCTCCCATCTATATACACAGCAAGCTAATTCCCTGGGGCCAGAACCAGTGAACAGTCCTGCCTTGCACCTGTTGTGAAGCAAGTGTTGCTGCAGGCACTAACTTGTATCAGGGCTAAAATAGGTGTTTCTTACCTGCATTGGTGTTGGCTACTGCAGTCGGTTCCCTCACTATAGCTACAAGATGTACCTGAATGAGCTAAAAAGTGCTTACTCCTCTAGAGTTTCTGTGGTCTGTGTCAGTCAGAATAGAAGAAATAAATATCTAGTGAAAATGATGTGGCATCCAAGGTAAGTGAACATATGTTGCATGGATCTCTGGTAATGTGAAAGGATACCATGATATGAGTAAAACCAAAATGTCAAAATGAATTAAAGCCGACCAAATTATAATGGTGATAATACGGTAAGCACCAAACTGTCAAAGATATCCTCTCATGGCTATCCAGTTAGACTTTGTTGTTGCAGCAATTTGACTGCTGAATGAGAAAATAAATTCAGGAAGGGCTCAGGACAATTGTAGCACATTAAAATGAAAGTGGCTTGTCTTGTAATTATGTGAAGGATACAGAGGTGATAATGGAACTTCAATAAAAATATTGCGATATACTTCACCGTGGGTCAACCTATGTTCTAAACAAGACGTCCAGTAAAGCTACAGTAATCTTGTAATGCAAGCACTGAAAAGTTACAAAATGCCTGAATTAAGCTTTCTGTGTATCTATCTGCATTTCTGTCTGTACAGCCCTGGGCTGTCCCCTTGTTGTGTATGAATTATGGCAGTTTGACTGAGGATCACATACTGTTTTTTCTGCAAGACTGTCTCATTTGGTGCCCTGGGTGAACAGCACTCTGTGATTGAGAGCCTCCACAGTATTTTTGTTTTACCCCCATGTTTCAGTGCATGGCCCATGGACACATTTACTTCATGCTACTCAAACCTTTCCATCTCACAGAATCACAGATGTCTTTGGGACATTTTTCTGTGGTGTTACTCGTTGAAAATTTTATTCATGCAATATTTTTGTGGTATGGGGGGTGATGTTATCTGCATATGTGGGGGAAGACAGACAGATTAAGATTAAAATTAGTCTTTAATTTGGGAAGCGAGTCTGAGGCACCAAAGATGATATATTTTGTAGAGTATTTAGTACAATGACTAATTTAGCTTTAGGTAGAAATTTCCTGACGGGAGCAGGGATGTTAGACTGTCTTAATCGCAAGACCACTCTTTTTCCTACAGAAATCATGTCTTTCTCAACACAACCCTTTCAGCTTCTGTTATAGATGCACTGAAGGAACTTACATCAGAAACCTAAGTCATCACAGAAAATGGTCCACCTCATGCAACTTTTATTCCGAGTGTTGGATTCCACTTTTTGAGCTAATGGAGAAACTGGGGGATGAGGATGATAGTAGGTTGACAACTTTCATGTGGTCCAGACAGTGTTAGAAGTAAAATACAAATATCATGCAAAACTCAGCACTGACATGTCCAAACTTTCAATGGTTTTAGAAGTTCACCTTAAATCTAGCTAATTCGCAGTATTGTTTTCTGGAGGCAGAGCAGCATGGGCTGCAGCAGCAGCAGAAGCAAAGTGGTGCACAGGTCACAGTTGCAACAAAGCTACTCCAATGTCTGTGATGGGAACAGCTGGAGGTAAACACATGGCACCAGGTGTCCAGCATAGAGCCTTGACGTGATCAGGAGGAAAAGGGACAATTATTGTCACTCACCCATACTCATACATCTTCCTACATCCTCTTGTCTTCTCTTAGAGTAACTGTAGATGCCTCATGGCAGCTGTCACATTAGCCCTTCACCAGACAGGGAGATGGGAAGCTAACTGTTATGGCTTTAACTGGTTGCAGGGTTTCATTTCTCCTAGCAACTTTTAACCTCAAAGTAGAGAGCTGCTTTAGATCTTGTCAAGACACATTCCCTGTAAGATAAAGATAATTAAAGTTTATATAAAGTCAACAGTTTTATTTAATCTGCTTCTTTCTGTGTCTTTGCCCCCTCCAAATACTGGGTTCCCCAACACATACCTAAAGCCTTGGACTCTTTCCACAGGCTTTTTCAACACAGGTGCTCACTGCCCTAACCTGCTGCCCCTGGTGGACTCAGTGTCTCTGCTTCCTTACCATGCACTGCTCCATAGCCGGGCTTTTTAACACTCAGAGCCTGGTTCCTTGCCCCAGTCTTCCCACCTCAGCTCTGCCTCCCTGTGTGATATCTCAGAGACACCCTTCTGCCAGTCCCCTCCTGTCCCCATCCCAGAGCCTATCCCAAACTCCTATTGCTCATCCTGCTTGATTTTACGCTTCCTTATCCTTATCCATGTTTGTTTTAATCCTCCATCTTGCCTCACGTCCATGCCGTTCCTGGCTGGGCAGGAGAGATGGCCTCCCTGCTTGTAGCTCCTGAGCCAGCACTGCACAGCTGGGGCCAGCAGTGACAGGGACAGCCCTCCTCTGTCCTCTGGCCAAAGTCCAACACAGTTAGGAGCAACTGCAGATGGGGGCTTTTAAAGCAAAATGGCAGATGAGTTTAATTCAGCATCACTACTTGCTCTGCCAGTGATAATGCTGTCTGTACTAGTCAACGGAGAGCAGAAGACAGCTGATGCATGTCACTTGCATTACCTGTCCTTACACAATGAAACTATTTGCTAAAAATTATCTACTGGTGACCTAGCTAAATTACACAACTCCTTCTGCTTATCTCTATATCTCTGATGTGCATTTCACGTAAAGGTAGTCATTGGGTAAAGAAAGAAACAATGGACAAACTCCTGAAAAGATGTTCAAATCATATATAAAATACCCTTGTCCCCACCAAGCAATCCACAATTCTCTGCCAACACAGTCAATAGAATTAAGGCTGTTAACAAACAAATATACCAAAATTCAAGGAGCCAACTGCCTACCAGGGCCTGTCTAAATAAATACCAGTGCATTTATATGACAGCTTCATGAAATGTCTGATGTTGAAAGCGTTCACACTGCAAGAGGGTTGTTCTGTTTCTCATGAACAGATATTGCAATGATGTAGGATTTGAGTGTAGAGTTTTTTTTGTTATCAATTTAAAATCAATCAAACGGCAAATCAAATTGGCAAATGGAATTGCCGAGTGAGCTAAGACACCGCCAAATGTTCAACTGAATGAGAGCGTCATGTGTAAATGAAAAAATGTGGAGCTTATCTGCAAGCATTCAGTTCTTTGAACCTATCCTCAGATCTTTAAGGGGGTGGTCTGTACCTTTTGAAAAACAAGAAACATGGGAAAAAAAAAAACAACATGGGGGAGTAAATATTTAAAGAAAATTAACTAGCTGCATATGACAGTTTATAATCTAATATCTGTTATGATTTTGAGACATTTAAATTGTGATTCTTGCACTACTAAGAAATCCTGGAAAAATTTAAAGTATAAACCTGCAACATTAAAGCATAACAGATCTGAAGCATGAAGACGATGATCTGTCTAGTGCTGTCCCCACATTTCAACCCAAGCCTGCTTCTTCAGGGGAACGTACTCATATCACTGTAACTGACAATTGTGGAGTCATCAGGGAATTTTTTTTTCCCATATGTCCTCACATTTAGTAGGTGATTTACAGATGTTCTCCTGTAACTGCTCATCCTTCTTAATATCCTGATAAGCTCTCAGATTCAATGATAACCAGTGGGAATGCAAACATGATACATTAAAAAGAAAAAAAATCAAGAACTTAAAATTTCCTTTTATCAGTTATTACAACTTCCTTTTGATTTTCACTGAAAAGTTTAACTATACAGAGCTTTTTGTGATTCATTCCATTCATAAAGCCACGGAAAATAACTTCCAAATAAAAGTGGGGCTGAAAACTTTAGGCTGGATATATTCATTATGATATACTCTGATTTTTTACATGGTGCAAATCAGATAATATGAACCAATAGTCCCTATGAAGGAGCTGTTTTGGAATAGGAAAGTGAATACTGAGAGAGACAAATTTGATTCAGAGACTAAAGGTTATTATCTTCTCCTCATAATCAGGTGCTCCAGCAGTTAATTACTGCCGCTGTCAAATATTAGCACATTGCTTCCATTCTGAATGCTTTTAGTTTAAATTTCTAGTCATTCAATATTGGCTCTGCCTCTTTATCTCAGGTTAAAGATTCCAAGACTTTTTGACGAAGTGAATTTACTTTTGGTTACTTAATGGAAAACAGTTTTGGATACCTCCAATCATTCTTTCTGACACTGACAGCCCTTCTAAAGTTGAATAATATAAACGGTAATTCTATGGAAGGCACAGCAGACATTAGGCAAAATCTTGTAAAAAAGAAATCCAGTATTCTAGGGCAGCCAATGATGCTCTGGGATAGAATCCATCTGCCTGTAGCGATCCTACAGGATGTGTACAAGAGAATCTGTTCCTCAGTGGACACCAGGGTGCAAAATACTGAGAATAAAAAGAAATGTAAATGCAATTGACAACATCCAGGAGGACAAAACAGCCTGAAGAGCATAAGCATGAGATCTGCCACCGATCTTCAGTACTACTGCAGAGCACTCCCCAAAGGGACAGATGGTCAGAAATTCTGCAGTCATATCTGGATAAGCTGGATCCATTTCTAAAATCAATATTAAATATCCTTTAAAACTGGTTATCATCTTTCAGTGGATATCATCTTTTAGAGATCATGCTCAGATAAATTGATAAATCAGACCTGTACTACCTTTATTTGAGTCTTTACCAGGCACAGAAACTGTGTAAAATATCAATTTAAATCCACTCCACAGATATTAAAATTTATCGTTTTCATTACTGGAAGAAGGAAATGAGAGAGTGGAAGACTGCATTTTTAGAACCCATATTTTAAACCTTATTTTAAATTACTTTTATTTTAAAAGGTGTTTTCATCGTTAGAGATTTTAGTTTCAATTTTGCATGATTTGAGAGGGTAAAACGCAAATGTTGTTAAAGGCAGAATATTTAGTTGTGTGTCTACAATAGCTGTATGATCACAGATACTTCCAGCTCACAGAATTCAAAGAAGAATTCCTTTTGGCCATGCACCTAATCCTCCTCTGGCCTCCTTTTTTTTTTTTTTTTTGCAGGGCCAGTTGTGTCTTACTCTCCTGGAAACTACAGATCAGGAATTGTAAAGGCACATACAATATCACTTTGCCCTTTTAAATAGGTGGTGAGGTTTTTACTCAATTCAGCAGGAGAATGGGTTTCCAGGCAATTATGTGAGTCAGGTGGGAGTCACGGATCTGCAGCATGGGAGTACAAGGACAGGAATGAAGCTGAGACTCTGCACCCCTCCCACTAAAACTTACATTGGGCTAAGGCTTTTGGGGACGAGGGCTCACTCGTGCAGTGCAGAAAGACAAGCTTGACTGTTTTTGATACCTGTATAGTCTGAGAGTTTTTCTCTACCTGGTGAGTCATAGTCATGTATGCAGAAAACTGAATCAACACTGTGACCTTACTCCCTAGTCACAGGTACCACTTAGATATAACTGTTTATCTAATGTTTATAGTGCAGAGTATTAAAAAAAAAGGAAACCCAATTAGAATGTGATTCACATACCAAAATTTGATTAAAATTGCACTGATCCCAGGACCTGTGGTTCCCTCACAGAAGGGTGATCCAGTTCATTACACCAACTATTTTGTTCAGTCATAGAACTGCAAAAGATCCCAGGTGTCATAGCACTGAGAGTCGCAATACCTTGGAATTTCCAACATGCACTTTGTGGTGCTGTTGACCCTCATTTAGGACTGGGCTAGCAGGGTTTTGTCCTTGCTCAAACAGTATTTCTTTGTGTTGAGAAGTGTTAATATGATAGCATTCTAAAAGAGCCCTGGAAGCAGAAACCAGAGCCTGATTCTCCCTCTCTGACTTCACCTGAAAGTCTTGATTCTCATACTAGTTACATCTCAGTAATGTGAGGGAAGCAGCTTCAACGGGAGGACCAAAACAGACAATCTCCTGGGAAGGTGGAAATCCATGCTCCGTGGGTGAGCACTGTGCCTGAGCCCACCCCTGTGCCTTCCCAACCTGGACCAGCACCCTGGGGGCCACTGGCTCCCCTGTGTGCCCAGAGCCCCACCTGGCCAGGGTCAAGGAGGGAAAGGTGCTGAGTCTGCAGGCTCCAAGGGAGAATGTGTCACCATCTCATTAAGAATTGATGAACTTTATTAATAAAAAAATCGAGTGTCTACAGATTTCAGGCATTGACAGAGTCAGACAGCAGCCGAGCATAGTTTTCAGGGATCTATATTTGGACTGGAGTCCAGAGAGGCAGTTCAGTAGGATGTCAGTGTGACAAATCTGACAAGCTTATACGAATCTTCACCTTCTCTTCAGAAAGATAGTTAACAAGACTTGGAATTACAGAAGGTGTGGTTACGAAATCCATTTCATGCCATGACTTTGGTCATCTGACTCTCGCACTGCTCTGGGATGAGAATCCAGGTGCTCTGTGCGTCTCCAAATCTTTCTTCTGATGCCATCCTTTCCTTGACACTGCCAGCAAAGCTCTTTTCCCTTCCTATTCCCCTCCCCATGCCAACAGGCACTTTAAATATACAAGTACGGCTGAAACTTTCATTTAGACTCCTGACGACTGGCACCACAGTTATTATATCCCCAGACTGACAGTTCCTGCTGATTGGTGCCACTCAATTCAGAAAGCAATATCGCTTTGATACATCAACCTGGCAACTGCCTGCAGGAAGCTATTCTAGTCCTTCTCTCTGAATTTCACTCTAAGAAATACACTCCTTTCAACAGAATATTTCAGGGAAAGGTAGAACATTGAAGAGAGGGGATGGGAGCTCAGTATGCCCCACATAGTCTTAAACAAGAGCACCTTTTTTCTTATTGAGGAGGTAGTAACTCTACAGGAGACAAAGACCCTAGGAAGAGCCTTTACTCCAGGATTTTGCACACTTGAAAAATCCAGGTCTTACTCACAGAAAAAGAAAAGGTTTTTCAAAAATTTACAGCTGACCTATACGTCCTTTATGAAGAATTTGACGTGTTGGTGTTTTAAGAATATTGTTTGATGTTTCAGTTCAGGCTTTTTTTGTGGAGCTCAAGGGTCAAGTAGTCAAGATATTATGGAGCAAAAGCAGTTGGGAGAGTTGTGCTCAGCAGCACTTCACTTGGGAGGATTAGCAGAGAGTTCCCTGGGATACTCACAGTACTCAGCTGCCGCCGAGTTAGAGGACAGGCCATTTGCACAGTGCAGGAATCTGCTGCTGCTAATATTTATAAGTAAAAAGTAAAGACAAAAGCATTATTTTTAAGCGTTTTTCTCAAAGGTGAAAACTAGCATGACTGGAATATAAGAAGTAGGTAAATTATTTTTATTTGAACTTTCTAGAAGGAAGAGAATCTGAAATCAAGGAGTTGTAGAATCAGAGTGCAATTAGATCAAAGTCAATACATATTCCCATATACATTCCCATCAATGACCTAGTACAAGGCTAATCATGTTCTCTTGCTTCTGACTGCCAAAGTGCTTTCTATTTATTCTGAAAGATGGTGTCAAATAAACTTAGTTGTGACCAGATCTTCCTAATCTCATTTTAAACAGTGCTCTCAGGACAGAAATTTTCCCTCTGTCTCATGGCATAAATAAATTCTGAACTAGAGTTCCCTATGCAAGCATCTGGGGCTAGGGTACCCTGACAGGCATGGAAAGGAGTCTTGGGGATCCATCCCTTAGTTCCTCTGCTTAGTTTTGCTAATGCTGAAGAAAGTTTCCTTTCAGTGCCCAGGGAAGAATTGCCTGGATACTACTTACTTATAATAGTCTTTCCTATTCCTAAGTAACCACTGTTCTCACAATAGCAATGCAAGCAGACCCTGTGGTTCAACCTGAAAGCTTTGGGAGCAGACATGGGTGTCTGCTGTGAAGTGTTTTGCTAGAATTGCCAATAGCAAGAGCCCAAGGACTTTACAGAAATGCAGGTGGATGCTTATGATTTCTTCATCTTCTCTCATTGTGATTGCATTCCCTTTAGCTATTGTGTGTATCATCCTTCCACTTTGAGTTATTTTCTTAAGTGTATCTGGAGGGCAGTAGAAGGCTTTTAGGGAAGCAGTATTGCATGCTTCAGTAGTGCTGTATGAGAATATTCATTCAATGGTTTATTTAAGAAGGAAGCAGATGTTTTTGACATGTCAGAAATGTAAGAACACTTTATCTTGGTGAACTGCTTCTATCAGTTCCTACAGATATTATTCACCTGTATGCATCTCTGAAGGAAGAAAGAGCATTTACAAGCAGCAGGGAATTCCTCCTGAATTCTCCAACGTGCTGCTGCAGACAGAGGTCACAGCATTTCTGTGCACTTTGTTATTAATACAATTGTAGTGGAGCAGGTGGCAACACCTATTATATTAAATCTTACTAATTGAACACCTGGTTAAAAATACCTTTTTTTTTTTTTTTTTTAGAATGTTGTATAGCTACTAGCTGCAGCAATTTAAAGACCAGCTATTCAGCACATTTTCCCAAGGATTTGTACTGATTTCCTTGTAACCACAAAAACCACAGTTTCTTTGTCTTTTTACCCTTCCTCTTCCTGCTCTCACCTCTTGGTTCACTTGTTAGCGTGTAACATTTTACACTTTATCTGTCTGTTCGCACACAGCTGGTAAAGTAATTAGGTTTGCTTCTTCAGCACACCTATGAAGGAATTGCCATAATGTAAAAGAGACTTTTAAAATATTTCTTTCAAAGCTACTGTTACCTGCATGAAGCTGTATTTCTGAATGACTTTACTGCCAAGAAGTTAGAATATGAGGTAACTGACGGCTCTCTGTATCTGTTCACCCTCACATCCTCATTTACATGCGTCAAAGTGAGTGAGAAAAAGAAAAAAGAAAAGCTTTACTGCCATGTAACTGTTAAGGCAGCTGCATATAATATTTAAAATCCAGACTTCTAGTGTTTGTGCTGGAGCTGGAATAAGGTATGAAATGTTTCTGTCCAATGGGCAGGTAAGTTGATTAATAAGCTACTACCTAAACAGAGCACTGGAGAAACAATGAGCTGTGGTCAGGTCACTTGGTGATAGTGCAGTCATCACGTTTGCGAGGCTGTGCACATACACCAGGTCTGAGATGAGCAGCACTCGTTGCCTTCTCTTGTACTCACCCTAACCCTACTATGGGACAACTTGGCCTGCACAGTGAAAGGCACCTCATTCCCCACATGATGAACCATTATAAGGAATACTGGAATGAACCTACTACCTCTTTTCTGAGAATTCAGTTAAGTAAAATTTGCATTTGCATGGTCATTCAGAAATGTATAAACCTCTCCACCCATAGGACGATACTTTGGGTAGGACAAAAAATGATTTAGAGACTTTTGTGGGAGAAAGAGAACATTTGGGACTGTTATTGTAGCTGGATTATCTTTCTTATGTAGACAAGATGAAAATGCACCCAAGAAAAAGAAAAGTATGACAAGGAAAATGTTTCTATTTCTGTTGCTGACTCCTTTTTACACCCTCTCTGTTACTGAGATGCAGCACCTGGTCAGACGGGCTGCTGATATAGCTAACAAGTCCTTCCCAGTGTCTGGCTGTTGAAGACATTGATTTATCTCGATGTGTCAGTCATGGATCACAACAAAATGGTGAGATCTGCAATCTACAGGCTTTTTAAAGACATAAAATAGAGAGGGAGATTTTTAAAAAAAAAATAAATAATAAAATCTGAAGATGGAAAAGACCCTTTGGGAATGATAGTAGGATGTGTGTGCTTTTCTCCTAAGCATTCCTGGAGATTTCACAGAAGCAGGCTGAGGTGGTGAGGCTGACAGTCTCTTTCTCTCCAGGTGGTTATCTTTGAGATACCCCTCGAGCATGAGTAAGCCTCAACAGTGCTAGGAGGACACAGTGGTACTGGGAATTACAAGAAAGCTTTGAGGGTTTAACTTGCTTCCAGTATCCCATGCACTCCTGCACTCACCTTTAATGACCTTTCCACTGGAAAGGGCTGACGAATTTGTTTGATAAATTTAACAAATAAAAGCATATATGCATAAAAATTGTCCATTTCTTCATTCCTGCCAAGCCTATTGTGTGAAATAGTCTCAATATGTTGAGCTAAACAGGGAGCATATTTTGCAATTTTCTATGTGAGGAAAAGAAAAGGCTACGACATCTCATGGAATTCTCAGAAAACTTGAAACACTCAGGTGAATCAACCATATGATATAGTCTGTGTAATATCAGCCACATCTGAGTGTTTAAGACGCCATCGTAGATGTGAGTGAAAGAGGAGAGCAATGAATGGAAAAGGAGGGAGAAAAAAAGCTGAAGTATAAAATCCAAACCTTTTGTAAATGGGCATTACACCACTGATTTCACATAAATTATAGTATTCTGCTGAGAGTACAAAATAGATATAAGGTTTTGACAGGCTGGTTTCATGCAACCTGAGATACAGTCACTTCACTTGTGAAACGTCTTCTGCACAGACTCAGAGGAACTGGTACCGCAGACCCGCTGCATAAACACTCTACCTACCACAGCTACAAGGAGAGGTGAGAGTGTTATTAACACTGAATTCTCTGTAAGTGCTTTCAGGACAGCATAGCAAATTTATAAATTCTCAACATTTTTCAGCTAACAGCCTTACAGCAAGAGTACCTTCATGGATTTCGCTCACAGCTATTTGCAAACTTCATTGTTAATGGGAAATATTATTTTGGTTTTGTCAGTTGTATTTGTAGACAAGCTATACTGTTGACAAGGTTTTCTGAGTTTGCTGTTGTTTTCCTAGAGCTACTCTGTACATTTTGAAATGAAGTATTTCTTCATAATAAGATATGTCAAACTTCATTTTGCAGTGAATCAAAGAGATTCTGCATTGAAGTGCCTGAGGAGAACTTTAGAAACTGAAGCATGCCCAGAATTAAAACTTGAGGTTAGGCAGTTTGTCCTAAAACTCAGGTTAAGCATCAAAGATTTCCAGCACCCTCTGTAGAAGATAGTCCTAGATAATTAGTGACATTTGATTACTTTCTTGTTTTGCTTCATTTCAGTGTTCCAGCTTGATAAAGTTCCCCTGACACACTGCTCACATGCATATATTTACTTGAGAATACATATTTCTGGAACCTGTCAGACGTACAACCTGAGCTTGAGATCTGGTCCTATTTCCTACACTTGACAGGCTCAAGGCCTGAATTATAACTGCTTGGAAGCTTACAAAACATCCAGATTCTGTAAGCAATGATGTTAGTGCTTCAGAAGGTGGCAGTCTGCCTCCAAATCGTAAGTGAAAACATACTCCAAAGCCAAGACAACCAAAGAGGTAGTGAAAACAACACAAATCTCAACACTGCAAGGTACAAAGCTCTCCGGCACTGCTCCAGTACAACACTGAAATAAGTGACTGGTCCATTCCCAAAATGTACCCATGCAAACATGCTGGGCTGGATTGAGTCAGAGTCTGGTACTTTGGAGAGCGGGGCTCATGCCTCCTTCTGGGATACAGGACACATAGCTGGGTTGTTTTAATCAATTCTATTAACAGTCTGAATAACTGAAGTTTCCTACAGTGGAGTCTGTTTATCTGTTTCCAACAGCAGTTTGAAAAAGGAGAAAAAGGAAGAAAACAAGTAATGCACCCAGGATGTTGTGAACCATTGACATATATTTGCAAAAAAAAGTCAAGTTCATGTAATGGTTTAGTTTTTGAGTACTCACACTAAAAAATAAGATTTTTCAGAAAAGGACCTACATTTGCCTTATGAAGATTATTGTCTATCAGATGCCTCAAGATGTCTACTGATAAATAAAGGCATTAGAAAACAACAGTCACTTTGAACAATGTAGTTGCCCTAAGCATAGAATAATCTCAAATTATGCTTCTGTGTGTGTAGTTGTGTGTATATAGATTAGATATATATGTGTATATATATTCTATTTTCATGTTCATGGAAGAACTTTTGTCAGACACTATATGCATGATTCTGAGTGGATATTCAACACCAATTCCTCTATTGAAATTACAAAAATATACATTAAGAGAAAAAGATCTGTAAGAATATTCCAAATTATTTTCCATAGCTGTGGAAATTGTAATGCTCCAGGAAAAGCAAATGTCTTTACAGAATTTTTCAGTCTGTTAGAGATGAAGGCTGAATGTCTTTAATGGTTTGCTGTTCTATAGGCATTAATATAAACTCCATTCAGTTTGCTTTATGGTATAACACTGAGAACATATTTAGAATATAATTTCTATGATTATGATTACCCAGTCATAGTAACAAAACTTGTCCCCTTTCCTCTCTCCTCTTCCCAAAATGGCTACTAAAACTGCATGGTATTGAAATATTTGAATCTTTGCCTTTTCTGTCCCTCTTCTGCACCAGAATTCATCTGTAGGGTACTCATCTCAGAAAACAGAAGATAGGAAAAAATAACGTTACATCCATGATAGGGTGAGCTCCCTATCTCCATTCTTTTGACAGCAAGAGATTTCTTTTTTTTTCTTCCTTTTTTTTCCTTTTTTTTCCCCCATTTTTATAAAAACATATATTTATAGCAAGGATTTCCCTCACCTCCACTTTTCTCTTGTGTTGCCTCTCAGGCCAGCCAGCATTCACTTAATTTCTGTGCAAAGCATATGTTGCTCCTTGGGATCCTTTAAATTAATACAGATTTTGCAATTATTCTGATAAATTCAGTGTGGTTATATGGTTTTATAAGAATTTTACTTTTTTTTTTTTACTATTAGAAATACTAGAATAAAACAAGAAAAAATATTTTCTATGCAGAGTGAACATCCATAAAGAAATACATTTTCTTTGGACAATATTACTACATTAAAGTGTCATTGCATAAATAGAACAGTTTCATATAAATATTATTCTTGTAGTGTAATAAAAATGGAATTATCAACATCTGACCATATCTATGAAATATTTCAAATATAGAGGAGGTCTGTAGTGTGTTTGTTTTGTTAAACTTATAGTATAGATTAAAAAAAAAAAATCACTTCTGTGTTTTTCTGATTGAATTTTTATTTCTTTACAAAAGGAGCATCAGTGCATGTTCCACTCAGTAGGGCACATTGCTCAGAGCATTCTGTCCCATTTTCAGTGACCTGGAAAGCACAAAGGCTGTTGTGCTGAAAAAAAAAAAAAAAAGAAAAAAGAGAAAAAAGAGAGAAAAAAAAAAAAAAGGATAAGAAGAAAAAGAAAGAGAAAAGATTTACCAGGGTAGCTGTAGACAAATTGTACCTTCATTATCAACCTAAATTTGAAACCTATCAGTTTCCTTCATGAAAACAATTGTCAGGGCATTGGAGGCGTGGTGTTCCATCTCACTTTGGTTTCATTGGAAAAATGTTGAGAAACAACAATGATAATGAATTTGAAAAGCAACATCTCTGTTACTGTTGTAACAAAATAGTAATAAATGAAAGACAAAAAAGCCAGACACTGGAGAAAATGATAGTTCTCATAGGAGAGCTCTTATCGTGCAGGACACCACTGACTAAAGCACTATTTTATTCCATAGTCTTTCTTTGTGGAGTATTATACAATATAATAAGACATTATTCTGGTTATGCAAAATCAATTAGAATAAATTCCAGAATTATCACAGGGTGATTACAATTCGAGACATTGAAACAATGAAGACAACAGGGCTTTTTTCCACTGCTGTATACATGACCTTTTCCATAGTCACCCTGTAGCTAATGGATGCATGTCACTGCTTCCTCTTCTCTCCTGTAAAATGACCATGTCACTCACCTGCAAACATTCAGCCTTCAGGACAAGACACCCACACACAAGGTGATCAGTACGGTGGGTATTCATGGAATGAGTGGGAAGGGAATTTTGGCAGCAATAATTTTGAGTAAGGTAGAGATAACACTCCAGATGATGTGAAAGATCACTGAGCAGGCACTGTATGGACATGATAAAAGCTTTGCTAACAGCGGTAGTGATTCATGTGGAGTTTCCACGTGCCACAGAAGGTGGCAGGCAAAATTTAATGGAGCTCTCACATTGGGTGTGGGACTGCAGGACATGCAAATAGAAGAGAAAAAACCTATTTCTTCAGTAAAATAACCTTCTGACTTAAAGCCATGATGATTACTTATTACTGTCTGTTTTTAATGAGACATCTTATTCATGGCCAATGGATAATTCTCAAGCACTGACAGCACAAACATGACTCAGGATGTTCTGTGGTGGAACAAGTGCAAATGAAGAGGAAAATTTCCAAAAGGGTGAGACTCGCGTTTGTGGGTATACTTTGTCTGCAAAATCTCAGTCTGTAGTTCAATTATGCACAGAAATTTGAATAGTCCTGTTTCTAGCTACCAGATCTCTAAAAGGTTAAATAATTTACCTGGGGAGATATATGCAAACCAAGAACAAATTTCAAAACATAAAACACATTTATTCTTGCAAACTGGGAAAGATAGCCTTGCGCTAAAAATATCCATTGATGACTCCCACCTTCACTCTAAGTTATTCTTAATAGGGTAAATCCAAATATCTGTAGAAATCTGTATCTATTTCTTCTCATTTATAGTTAATCTTTAGGTATTATGGAGCAGAAAAAAATATCTCATTGGCACGGGCATCCTGAATATTCCATATTTGTTCTAGCCTTACATATGGCTGAGAGGTGGTCACTCTTGTTAAAATTACTGGCATTAGAAGTAGGGGCAAAAAACAACAATAAGTTTGAAGCATCAAAATAAATCAGTATGATACAATAGAGCTTAAAAGGACCAAGGTATTTATTATTATATTGCCACACACATTTGCAATGTTAAATGATACAGGTAAGACTGCGAAAGTTAAATGCATCATAGTTAAATGTAAGATGAATATATGTGGCAAATTCTGTCAATAGCCTATTCATCAACAATTTCCCAAGATTTCTGACTCATTTTTCACTTAATGCAATCCAAATTGTGGTGTCTGTGTCACGAAATTCCTAATAAATTTTAATGGATAGTGGCCCACACTCCACTCAGCTCTGCAAAACTGTTTGTTGTGAGTTTATTTGTGCAGTAAGGCTAGTCAAATAAGCTAGGAGAAACTTTAGAATACACAGGAAAGCAGTAATTAAAAAATAGTGTTAGAAAAGCAACATCCAGACAGGTTCAAGAAAACAAGCATTAGCTGAAATTAACAGATTCCATTGTCAATGTCCATCAGTCTCCAGATTATGCATTCTTCTACAGTTTAAGTCACTTCAGAAAAAGCCATTCTAAGAAAAAAAATTGTCTTCTGTAAAATAATGGTTCTGTCTGGAAATATTTTGATATGTAGGGGTAGAATCTTATACCTGAAAAACCTTCAGCTTTCCTCTCTACTTTCCTCATTTTCATCCCTGCACCCTTCGCCTTTTCTACACCTATTACATATCTTTTACATTATTTTTGGTTTTTTCTTTACATTCACTCTTTTATTAAGCTTATCTTTCTGTTTCTTCATCCTTCACATCCCTGTTTATTGTCTTGTTCTTTATTTTCTCTGCCACAATTTCCCTCCTTTTTTTTTTTTTTTTTTAACTTTTTAACTACATTTTTCTAATTTTCCCCCTAAGTCTCTACTTCTGGAGGGGACAATACCCCCGAGTATCAGCAGTTTGATACTGTCAAGTCTTCTGGGGTAGGATGCAGAAATTGCAAGGTCCCTTGGAAAATACACTGACTGAAGAGCAGGTGGGCTCCAGTCTTGTTACTACTCAGCTTTGTGATTTTGGGTAAATCTTTGAGCATTGTTGTCTAGCAACTTTTAATTCCTCTTCATGTGGGCAAAGGTAATTAAATGCCTTGTTTTGTTTTGTTTTTTTTTTAATCGGCTTAGTTAACCAGGTATAAACAAGAAATATATTTCTCACTGGTGAAGTGTTGTAGCTGGCCACTACTGCCTCACATTCACCAGTGGCTGGTTGGTTGACTGATTGTTGGACTGAATAGTTGCAGCTGAAACCCCTTGACCTGCTACTTTTATGGAAAGTGCTGGCTCATGAAATATAACAAGGGCAAATGTAGAGTATTGCATCTGGGCAGGAACAACCCCAGGTTCCAGTATAAGTTGAGGAATGACCTATTAGAGAGCAGTGTAGGTGAGAGGGACCTGGGGGTCCTGGTGGACAGCAGGATGACCATGAGCCAGCACTGTGCCCTTGTGGCCAGGAAGGCCAATGGCATCCTGGGGTGTGTTAGAAGGGGGGTGGTTAGTAGGCAGAGAGAGGTTCTCCTTCCCCTCTATCTTGCCCTGGTAAGACCACACCTGGAATATTGTGTCCGGTTCTGGGCCCCTCAGTTCAAGAAGAACAGGGAACTGCTGGAGAGAGTCCAGCGCAGGGCAACAAAGATGATTAAGGGAATGGAGCATCTTTTGTATGAGGAAAGGCTGAGGGAGCTGGATCTCTTTAGTTTGGAGGAGACTGAGGGGTGACCTTATTGATGTTTACAAATATACAAAGTGTGAATGTCATGAGGATGGAGCCAGGCTCTTCTTGGTGACAAACAATGGTAGGACAAGGGGTAATGGGTTTAAGCTGGAACACGAGGTTCCACTTAAACTTGAGAAGAAAATTCTTCTCAGTGAGGGTAACAGAACACTGGAACAGGCTGCCCAGGGAGGCTGTGGAGTCTCCTACTCTGGAGACGTTCAAAACCTGCCTGGACACATTCCTGCGTAACCTCACCTAGGCGTTCCTGCTCCGGCAGGGGGATTGGACTAGATGATCTTTTGAGGTCCCTCCCAATCCCTAGCATTCTATGATTCTATGTTTTTATTAACTGCACCTACCTTTTAGCTTCCCATACAGAGAATGACATAGGGTATTCTCCAGTGCCAGTGGCACCTTGATAATGCCACAGGGTTGTTACAGGAACTTGCATGCAGTAGTATTAGGGCCCTGAAATGGGTTTTGAGGGCAGCATTTCCATATGTGCTTACAAGGACTGGGGGTGCTGTCGGAGGGCTCCCTCATGCAAGTTGTCCAGACTGTATTGTCAGAGGCAGAGACACACTGAGATCAGTTATAAAGATGAATGTCCTTCGGAGTGCGCTTCCCTGTCGTGCCAACTGGGCAGCTCTCAGCACAGCCCAGAGTTGCCTCATGAACAAGGTAGAATGAATAGTGAAGCAGTTTGGCCTCAAGGATCCTGCCAAGGATGATCTAGAAACCCTGGAACAATGTGAAGTTTGCTGTGAATGAGTAAATAGGTGTAAGTGTTGTTAACACTGTGTGAACAGTCAGGAAAGGCAGTGCTGTGAATAAATACCTGAAGTCAGCTAAATATCTCATGGTATTTCGGTAAGCTCATTACAGTGTAAGTTGATCTGAACTCTGTTTTATAGTCACTGCAATAGGTTTGTGAATTCTTAACTTGTTAACTATTTTGGCTTTTGTCATGAAAACGTCACCATAAATATATATTGTATCTGTGTCCTTTTCTTTTTCTAGACTTTCTTCTCCTAGTTTTATTATTTTGTCCTCTTCTTTTTTCCAATTTTCTTGTACCTTTTCTTCATTTTTTTATCTTCCTTTCTCTCCATCTGTTCTTTGCAAGATGTTGAAACAAGTCTTAACATGTGCTAATGAGTATTCCTAAGTGCATTTAAAATTTACATAAGGAGGAGCAGGAAGAATGAGCTGAGGAGAAGCAAAAGCACAGCTCAGTGTGGCTTCTAGGTTCAGTTCATGTCCATGGTCAGCTGTGGTAAGTCCTGTGGCATTTGTTGTGGCAGGAGGGAAAGAGGGGAGAAAAGCAGAGTTTATTTTAATTTGTATTTCATAAAATATTGTTGAAATTCCACATAACCTCTTTCAGGCTACCAGCAGAGCTGCTTAGTCATTGTGATATTTTCCAAAACAAAGTCATTATTTGTACCTGAAGTTTCATTTCCAAAGTAAGAAAAAAAAAAAAAGGCAGTACTTTTTTTCATGAATGAAACTGGGAGCAGAGCAATAGCCCTCATGTTCATTACATGCAGGTCTACTGTTCTGACTCCCCCAAAAGTCACAACACAATGGAAGAGCCTCAGTTCTTTGTACCAGGGGATGAGTCCCCATGAGGATGAGGATCTGCTGCTGCTGCTGTTGAAAGATGAAGAAGCTAAGGAGAGCAAGAGAAGCCTGCTGTGAAGCTGACTGTTACAGTGCTCATGCATTTCATGGGTCTTACGGATTTTGTACCAGCCAAGTATGGATTTGTTTAGCACAACAGCAGGAGCTGCTCTTGCAGCCCATGTTGGAGGATGCAGGGAGCACCATGGGCCTCGTACAGAAGGGCTCTTCCAAGGACCAGTGGCACTGGGAGAGGAAGGGTCGCTGCTCTGTTACCGTGGAAAGGAAACAGCAACATTGATGTAATGAAAACTGCTGCTACCCTATTTCACACTTCCATCCTAATTTCTTAAATGAAGATAACACCTCTCTGGAGGGCTCTGAGGAGAAAGCAATTAGTGATTAACAGCTACTCAGACATTATAATAATGGAGACCATATAAATAAACATAACTGCAGCTCCTAATTAGAGGGAGACACTGTTGTCATGTGAATGAAGTAGGATGCCAAACTTGACCTCTTCCTCACCATTGTTGTTTCCCTCCTGCGTGAGGATTCCCTTTAAAAGTTCTTATCCTTCCTTATCCTCTCAGGGTGTAACAACATCTTCTGAACACCAAGATGCCATCTACTTCCCAGTGAAGGGCAGAAGAAAAAGGCCTTTTTCTAAAAGCACAAATCAAGCTATAATTGACCAGACAGATTCCTTTTTCACTGGATTACTGATTGCAATGCTTTTGGCAACATCTATACTGAAAGGAAAGCTCTGAAAATGTGTCAAACTAAAGCTCACCAGATCACAGTCTCACTCCTTATCTTCTCAGCCTCCTGCAAATCTGGCTGGCAGGCTCCTGCCCCAGAGCTCTCAGAGCCTGGGCATGTGGGACAGCCCCACTGCAGGGGCAGCAGTCACTGTTTGCTGGATGTGGAGCTGGGAGCTGGATTTGGCAAGCTCTTGTCTTGGGAGCTCCATGTGTCCATCCCACGTGAGCCCTGTCCCTGCTCACAGGTGGATAACTTCAAACTGCAGCACCTGCTGAGATGGATTCACAACATGCTGGCAGGAATTCACACAAGTTTTGGATAGAAATCTGGCCAATGGTCCAAGTTCCTTCTTGGCTGGAGCTTGCCAAATTAGAACACTTCTCAGAAAACATTTTTGTCTCAACAAATCAGCATTTTGATAGAAAAACAGCTTTAGCCAAAGACATGTCTGTCACTGAAATCCATATTCAGAAGTATTCTGTTCTGTGGGCAAGATGGGATTCCTGCTAGCTCCTGTTTCCACAGACTGTCCTTCTCAGAAGAATGAGGGAGAGGGTGTGTCACAATATAGGAAGGGATTTAACATCCTCTCACCCTTTCACACTGGGATCATTCCTTGTCCTGCACAGGTATAAAGATCTAGATCTGAATTTATACTTACATATTGAGATTGTTGTAACTGTATCCTGTCTGAGCAAAAAGTATGTATTTTTAATCTTTTTTTCCTTACAGCTCTCCTGAATCTTCTGCCTGGTTCGCAAAGACTGAAGCACAACGAAAAGTTCTTTAGATAGGAATAGGTGTGGAACAAAACACAAATCTCAACACACTGCCTGTTATTGAACCATCATTTTTATATTCCTGTTTTCACAGCTTCTACCAGCACGTTTTCTACTTGCAGTCTGTTTCTTACCCTGGGAGATCAAATGAAGAATTGCCAAGACCGGAGTCTTGTGAAGATTTCCTTCCTCAAAGCTGTTTCCACTTATTTTACCGTGGAAAGGAAGAAAAGACAAGGTCAGTCCAACCCTTGTCTTGAATTTTGGAAGGACTGAATGCCAGTACATACGCACTGAAGTACATGAAAAATATTGCTTCAATACATTTTCATACAATATTTTAAGATGCTTCTCAAAGAGTTCTAGTTATCTACCCTGCTTTTTGCATGGCCAAAGGATCTCACATATAGCTCTTTCTTATTTAAGAAGTTGGTGAAGATTTCTATATTAGTATCTAACAGAATTGCCAAATCAGTCATTTCCAGGTTGCTCCTGTCTTTACATTTAAACTACAGAATGGAGTAACTGAGTCTAGACAACACAAACTTGTCCCTCCCTGTTGATTAATGTTAGATGTATAGAGGAGACACGGTATTTCAATACAGAAATCTTATGCACTTACCATGTTTAAATGCATATCCATGTGCATATCACTTTAGTTAAGAATCTTGTCAAGGAAGA
The DNA here is from genome assembly GCF_964273445.1 of Streptopelia decaocto. Taxonomy (NCBI): domain Eukaryota; kingdom Metazoa; phylum Chordata; class Aves; order Columbiformes; family Columbidae; genus Streptopelia; species Streptopelia decaocto. The sequence continues at coordinate 28,925,725 of NC_138663.1, read as the reverse complement.
AAGAATGAAACTCCCAACCAAGCTGAAATTGAAAACACTTGCTCAACTGGTATTCTTTGGTCATACAAACACAACAAAGAATCACTTTGGTTCTTCCTGGCACCTGTTTAATGAAGAGGAGCCTTATGCCTTTCATTCAAACAAATCTTCTACCTAGTCATACACCTCCCACATTCTCATTACCCACTAAGTTGGCCAAAGCTTTCATCCAATGACCCAGCTTCATTGCTAAATCTCAGTGTTTCCTTTTTTTTTTCACCAGGATCTTTATGGTCCTGTCTAGTTTCTTCCATCAACTTAATTTCTGAAGGTTTTCTCGCAATCAGGAAGGATAGTGGCTGCAGTTGTTGAGAATGGGAAAAATAATCTGACTGTCAGGAGCATATGTTTGGCAGCTGAGTGAAGCATATGTCACTTCCAACGGATTCACGTAGATTTTGAAGAGCACTACAAATAGTACCAGGCCTTTGAGACCTTGTAGAGAAGGAAGAGTTGCACATCACCTCCCTTTTTATTTCTTCATTGGCTTCCCCATCTTGAGCACCAGCATCCTGTCTTCACTTTAAAAATATGTCTCTGCTAATCTCCCCTGCTGACTCTTCCTGCGAATTCACTCTCAAATCAACAATTACGACAAAACTCATCTTAAACTTTTTAAACAAGAAATATTGTTGCTCATGTTTCCCTCTGAGACACTCACAATAAATATCTCAAAGCAGCTCAATTCATTCCCTCAGAACCTCTCCCAAAATTTGTTTGCCAATACACCCACAGTCAACTAGACATTTGTTCAGCAGGAATATACTAATTACTCCTTAGTCTGTTTGGAATTGCTTTTGTAAAGAGCCTAACACAGTGGGGTCTTGGTCAATCAGTGCACATGGTACTGCTCCAGGCACCACAGTTGCTATATTATGAAGGCAAACACGGGAGAAACTGTTCAGTTGGCTAAATAATCTAGTGACATCTGTAATGCTGAAAAGTACCTGAGATACAAGCATAGGGTTTCAAGAATGGAGATCCCACAGCTCCCTGGGTCACCTGTTACAGGGTTTAAATGTTTTGATCATAAAAAAATGTGTTCTCTATATCAAGTTCAAATAAGAATTTACCACTTTGAAGCTTGTTACCATTGGCTCTTATCCTTTCACTGTGTGCTTCCTGACACATTAAGAAGGTTTAGACAATATCCCCTCAAATCTTCCCTTTTTCAGTTTGAACAAACATAGTTCTCTCAGCCTCTTCTTTTACATTGTGTGTTTCAGTCCCTTACCATCTTGGAAGACTCCTTTGGTCATACTCCATTGTGTCCATGTGAGGAGAAATGACATGGACTCCAGATGTGGACTCACAAGTGCCAGAGAAAGAAAGGGGAAAAATCGCTTTGCCTGGCCTGATGGTTACACTCATGTTAACCACAGCACAGTTGCTGTGGAGGTACATCACTGGCTCATGTTCAGTTTTCTGTTGACTGAGTCACTCCAGGTTGATTTGTTTGTTTGTTTGCTTGCTTGTTTTATTTTGGCAAAGATGCTTTCAGGCCAGTCAACCTCCAATCTGTACTGCCACATTGGGTTACTCTATCCTAGGTGCAGGTCTTTACATTTACTCCAAGATATCGTATTTTACATTTGTCAGTCCCTTGTCCCTACTTTGGAGCTGCATTTCTTCATATGGTAAGAGGACCCTTATTGCCTCTTCAGTTTGAAAATGCAGGTAATATCTGATTGCAGCAACAGATAGATATACACCGAAATGAAATAATGTAGGCTTTGTAAAATACCGGCTGATTATCTCAGAAAACCAGTAAATGCATTTCCCAGTCTGGTAAAAAAATGAATGGGGTTACCTCAAAATAAATGTTTTCATTAGCTAACTAGTACGAATAAATGCTTTTAGGGTGGCCTACAGACTATGTTTGGTTCTACCTTTCAGTCGCCTTACCCTCAATCTCTTGTAAGTTTTAGCTGCAAAGTAGAACAGCCAGGAAAGAAAGGATGATTATAACAAATACCTAATAAAAAAACCCATAAACACACAAAAAGAACAGACACTGCAGAGTTCCATTGCAGGCACTTGTACATAGAATTTGGTACAAATTTGATAACAGATGCTGCAAAATTTAATTGCACTCAACATCACAAATTCTACTCTTGTCTCTGCAGTTATGAGGCATTTGATCACAGCCAAGATGCATGTACCAGAGAAAGCTGTAGTGTCTTTGGATGCAAACTAGTGGATCTACCTTAGAAAGCAATCTGTGAGCACAAAGTTTGTATGCCATATCTCCACTTGATGTATTACTCATTATAAGGGTTAAAAAACTCTCCAAGGTGCTACTACAAAGGCATAATCCACATTTTACTGAAGTCAGCAATGGTTTTGCTCCGTAGCCCTGAGGTACTAATGTGGGGATACAAAGTGCTGAGACAGCATCAGAAGACACTAGGCATAGATATCTGTGCACTGAGAACCATTTCTAAATCTAGTAAGAACACCTTCCAATTTGCCATATTATTTATCTCTATTATTATTATTTTTTCGTAATTAATTCTCAAAGAGTTATTGTTGTGGTTTCTTTATTGATTGTCCTGGCTATTAGCCAAAGTCAAAACTTGTAAACAAGATAAACCCTGAAACACATAGTTGTGAGACATTGCTTGTGTGATAGAATTTCAGGCTGAAAAGGCTAGTGCAAAATATTTCCACAACGCTTTCTTAAAAACAAAACAGTGAAACAACCAAACCAAACCAAAACAAAACAAAACAAAACAAACAAAAAACCAAAACAAAAAACAACACAACAGAGAAATAGGATCAGGTTCTGAACAGCTGTTGGTAATTTTTTTACTCTAATTGAGGCAAAAGATTCTGAAGTTCAGATAGCATGAACCAAAGCACTCATTCTGGGGCTAAATGACATAATTTAGAAACTAACTCAGAAAAATAGACAGAAACGTTTTGACAGACTGTTTAAAGTTTTATCTAGTTCAGGAGTGATGATGAATGGGAAAGAGATGAAGAGGAGGAAGAAAAAGTGAGGAGAGTATAGGAGATTTGGTAGTTTGTCTTTAAGTGGTCTGAATTTTAAAGCACTTATAACTGAGTTACTTCTGTTTTAAAAATCAAGGCCTTTTCAGTACATTCACTTGGATTATAGATTTACTCAACCACAGTAGTCTCGTGATGTAGCAAATTGAAAACTATTTCAACTACCCAGGCTCCAGGGAAAGGTAAGAAACACAAAATCAAGATACTTCAGACCTGACACTTAAAAAAAATTCTCTTTTAATTAAATTTGAAACTGCATGCAGAATCTGGGAGACCTGGAATGGAAGACATTTGAGAGCTACTTATGATTTCCTGGTCTTGTGGACTGCATTAGGATGGCCCAGCAAGTCATAAATTACTGTAGCTTTTTTCCCAGCTTCTATCAAGAGCAGATGAAATCTGTAAGTCCTTGTGCAGGTTGAAAAATTATGCAGAGACTTTCCTTAGAATGATATTGTTTCAGCAACAAGCACTCCATTCCACACAGAAAATGAGACAGCAACCACACTGGAAGGAGTCTACCACTTCAGCTTCCTAAGTTCATGATCAAGGAACACCAGCTGTGTTGTTATGTCTCATTTTTTTGTTTTGAGCAGCCTCTACAGAATGATGCAACATTTCCAAACACATGCACGTATTTGACACGCCATCCAGCAGAAAATATGCTGTACTCACACACAAATTACTGATATTGACTCAGACACCTAAATGTGTCAAGTGGTTGAGCACAGAGAGTTCCTAAGCCAGGCTGAAGAAGTGTGTGTTTAAAGCTCTGTCACTGTCTCTTAGACACATATATTGTCTGTGCAGCTCTGAAACACCTGCCTCTGCAGAACTTGAAACTGCTTTGAGCACACAAGCAACTGTCAGTACTTTGGGCAGAAACAAAGAACTTCGGCTAGAAAAAAAAAGGAAAAATGGACAGAAGAGGTAATATTATCTTCCATCAATTATGACTCACCCTCCAGAAAGCTGAGACATATTTTTTAGGCTACAGAATAATAAGCAGAAGTAGCTATTTTGAAGCCAGAGAATGAAATCGGTAGATCCAATGGCTGCTTTGGTCATGATCTGAAATAAGTCCTTTTTTTGGGGCAGGGGGAGGCAGTTGGCTAGTATGAGCAAGAACATCCCTCTGATTCACAGAATTGTTTAGGTTGGAGGCGATCTTTTGAGATCATAGTAATAATTATCTTGAACCGAATCTGTACATCAGGCCCCTTGGTCTACAGTACACAGAACTGTGCTGTAGGCAGTTTTCCTGGTTGTGACATTTAGCAAAATTACAGAGTTTGTCCAAAACAGACCTGAAAACAAAATGAACTTAATGAAGCAGGTATTTCCATGAGAAGCTTGAGAAATTGCTGGCCTCCTGCTTACAAAGTGTTTCAGATAATATTCGTACATGCATTTCACTGTAGCTTTGTTCTAATGATTAGTCTGTCATAATGAACTGTAATTGGATTCATGACAATTACAGATTTTCCATCACCACTTGTCAATCAGTCATTTCAGAAATGTTTCATTAAGAAGGGGCCTGAATTTCAGCAAGGGAAACTGCAGACGTTTTATCCATTGTTAACAATAGATACTTCAATTTTAGAATTCCTGTCAATTCCCAAAATTTCTTTGGCTAACAGTAATAAAAACTGGGATTTAGATAAAAGTTTGTATCTGAGAATATTCATATCACTTATTAAGAGTAGTTCCTTTATAACTGTTATAACCCCTGAGTATTTTTCTGTTTTATGAATAAGAAAAATGAGTCACAGCTAAAGGACTGAAACAGGGCCCTGAGTGACAATTATATTTTACAATAACAAAAGATCCAGTCACTTCAGTGGAAGCAAACTTACCCTAGGTGACATAGAAGATGAGGCTAAACAACAACTCCAATAACACAATTGATCTTCATAGTAAGACTGAAACTTAAGGCCTCAATTAATTTCCTAAACACAGGTATGTGAACACACCATTTGAACTGGCAGATGTGCAGGAGCTAAAGGTTATGTGTGCCTTTTTGGACTATCAGTTGGAAGCCAGGTAAGAGGCCATTTGCCATTTAAATTGGCACAAATGCCTATGTCTATGCAACTGAATCAAGCTTCGAGCATCTACAGCTAGTGCCTTTATGCAAAGGTAAATATCTCCATAATAGTCATTGGTGATCTGGTCAAAATAGTCAAGGGAGCCTGGAGAGCAATTCCAGTCACCCTGCAGTGGACACCTAGTGACTGAATAATTTTCTGGACTCCGGCACAATGCTATTGCCTAAATACAGGTGTTAATACCATTTTACCTTACTGTAAATTGCCTATATATTTGAGACCAAAAGTTATGATGTAGGTCCTTCAGGACTTGTGTATCCTTCTGGAGTGGGAACTGGAGGCCAGGAAGGGTACTCACTGTCTATAATGCCATCAGATGCCTAAGTTTCAGTTGAATCATACACTAAGACATTGGGGGCTAGGATTAATAGGTAACTAAGGAAGTTATGTATTTTCAGGCCAAGTGATCCTGACTAACAGCATCATTAGATAGTTAAAGACTGGCTGATTATACTTTAGAGCCATGAAGAGTCATATTAAAGATACTGTGAGAAATAAATGTCATATCAAAAGACCAGAGAAAGGAAAATCTTCCACTAAAAGAAGGCAAAAAGAAGGAGCCAAGTACTACAAACTATCTGAGTTAACTTCAGTTCCTTCTGTGCAGTTGAACAAATCATCATACTAGATCTTCTTGAGCACCTGCAAGGCGACAAGGAAATGAACATCAGCCAACAAGGATTTGCCAACAACAAATCACATCTAGATAATCTAATTTCCTTCCACAGTAGGATGACAGGTTTTGTGGACAGAGGGGAAACAACAGATGTCATATATCTTTCATTTAGAAAGACATTCTCTCTCATGAAGTTCTCAGAAGCTGGTAAAGAAATGTCAGTCTAAATGATAATACTATGGATTAGAAAACTGTACACAGACTGTAATTATTAATAGTTCACTGTCTTCATTAAAGAAATTGATGATAAAGCGGTGAATTTACTCATTAAGTTTGCTGGAAGGGACAAAATAGGCCTGTTAAATTTGAGAGATGGAATGGTAAAAGGGATGAAATTCAGAGCAGACCCATAGGAAGTACTACAGTTGGGCAGGAATATTCAAATGTTTAAATAACATAAAGAGAAGAAATCGCTGGAGAGCACAAAACTGAACAGGACAATTATGTCATGCTATTGTGAAATGGTGAACAACATGAATAAAAGTAGAAATGGGTGTATGGTCTCTAAAATACGTGAAATCATTTCCCTGCTTAGCTGTGCATTGGTTATTGAAAAGATCTCAGGTGAAGTGTCATGTGCAACTCAGAACACTGATGTCAAGAAAAATATGGACCATCTGCTTAGTCTGGATGAAAAGAATAAGAATTTTCAGAGGACTAACACATATTCCCTCTGAAGAAGAGTCAGGAGAAGTGCAGTTGGTTAGTTTGGAGAAGAGAAGGTGGAGGGGATGTGTGTCATCATTCTTGGCACCTGTACTGTGCTGCCTGCTGTAAGGACAATACAAACAACCAGCTTTCCAAGACCATGTTGTCTGGGAAAAACTGTGGACTTCAACTGAAGCAGGGGAGGTTTAGAACAACTTTTGAATGATCAAATGAGAAGAATAGGGAGTAAATGTCTGGGAAAGGTGGGGAGTTTCCAGTCTGAAAGTCTTTTAACAGTATATCTCAGTAACTACCTGCTTAAGTTGATCATGCTTTGGAGTCTGTTCAGGACCCTTCCAGTAATAACATGGAAAATAAAAAAATTCCAGTAGTTTCAAAAGATAATAAGGTAGATATTATTTTCATATCATTTCTCCATGGAAATTGAAGAAATAGGATGAATACGAGATATAGAATGAAAAATCTCATGCCTAACTGCAGATTCTATGATTCTGTGATTATGGAAGACGAAATTGAACAGTGCCAAATGAACATCTTCCAGTGCTCATTCAAGGATTCAAATGTGCTTTTCTTAGTTACTACCCTTAATCTAAAAGATAAATGAAGATCATAGATATTCTTTAAAATAAAAGAATTCTTATACCATTCTTAAGAATGCTCATTTAGCTTTTTGGAAAATATAGCTACTTCATAGTTGATTGTCTTTAGTATTTCCTTACAGTAAGCGAAGGTAGCTTGGAAAGCTTTTCTAAAAGTTTGATTCAAAGCTTTCCAAGCAGATGGAAGTGTTTACTGCTAGCTAGCATTTGAAAATCTGAACTCTAGTTACTGTTCTCTGTATTATTATTGTTTGTCACATTAGAATATGAATCAGATGTTCTGTCCAAAATAGAACAAATGTAAAAATATCTACTGTGACAATAATTTAATGAAATATAACAAGGGAAAGTGCAGAGTCTTGCATCTGGGCAATAACAACCCCAGGTACCAGTATAAGTTGGGGAATGACCTATTAGAGAGCAGTGTAGGGGAAAGGGACCTGGGGGTCCTGGTGGACAGCAGGATGACCATGAGCCAGCACTGGGGCCTTGTGGCCGGGAAGGCCAATGGCATCCTGGGGTGTATTAGTAGGGGGCTGTGTAGTAGGTCCAGAGAGGTTCTCCTTCTCCTCTACTCTGCCCTGGTGAGACCACATCTGGAATATTGTGTCCAGTTCTGGGCCCCTCAGTTCAAGAAAGACAGGGAACTGCTGGAGAGAGTCCAGCACAGGGCAATGAAGATGATTAAGGGAGTGGAGCATCTCCCTTATGAGGGAAGGCTGAGGGAGCTGGGTCTCTTTAGCTTGGAGAAGAGGAGACTGAGGGGTGACCTTATTAATGTTTATAAATATACAAAGTGTGAGTGTCACGAGGATGGAGCCAGACTCTTTTCAGTGACCACCAATTGTAAGACAAGGGACAATCAGTATAAACTGGAACACAGGAGGTTCCATTTAAATTTGAGAAGAAACTTCCTCACGATGAGGGTGACAGAGCACTGGAACAGGCTGCCCAGGGAGGTTGTGGAGTCTCCTTCTCTGAAGACCTTCAAAACCCACCTGGACACGTTCCTGTGTAACCTCATCTAGGTGTTCCTGCTCCGGCAGGGGGATTGGACTAGATGATCTTTCAAGGTCCCTTCCAATCCCTAACATTCTGTGATTCTGTGTGAATAAAAAGAAGGAAGCAAAACATGATTCCTACACAAAGATTTTACTGTTCTTTTATCATTACACCAGTTATCCATTTTATCCAAATTACTAATCAATAGCATTCAAAGCCTATTGACTGTTTGCAGACCAAAGATGACCAAGCCACAAAGTATATTAGGTACAAACTTGCAAAACAATTATTGAAATGCTAAAAACTCTCAAAGGTCTTTCAAACCAAAATGGTTCTTTTCTCTGTGTTCTAATGCATAACTTAAGTAGTGCTGAACAGGATCCATACAAACTGTGCACTGCATATAGTTAATCACAAGACTTAAAATTAGCAAATTAAAACATAATAAAATAATATCAACAAGCAGCAGCAGCAAATAAGCCCATCTCCACAGCAGGATACTGCAAATGTTTCAGGGAATTAAAAACATTTCAATTATATGACACATGCCTAATATTATCATGCTGTGCTAGCCAGGTTGAAATTGGTTTCCCATTTTTCATTTCCTTTACAACCTACACAAAAGCATCTAATCCACTAGGACTTCTTCATTCTACTGCAGAAGTCTGTGAACTTTCCATCCAAAGAAGTCTGGATTTAAATCAGAAGCACAATTTATACAGTGCAATCTTCCTTCTCTGCCACTGATTTTACACTGTTCAAACAGATAAATTTTGGCCAGAATCGTAGTTTTCAATGTATTAAAGTAACATACAACAGAATCCTGTAGTCTCTGAGTTTCTCCAAGAATAAGTTATATTTAGTTTCTGTTAAGCTTTTTTGTTGTACCAAAGAACAGTTTTCAGAGCACATATCTTGTAAATGTAATTATATTTGTTTGTATAGATAAATAGATATGTAGTTTGTTTATTTTTTAAAATTTATTTTCTTTTATTTAGTATACTAATAGCCTGGTGTGCAACTGGCAAATTTTCTTTGTTTGTTTTGCTGAAGAAAGTTCTCCAAAGGTCTAGACAAAAATGAGGAAATACTCCTTATCAGTACCACTACTATTAGGAATATAAGAATGTAAGCTGGACTACATTTTAGAGACAAGGATAATTGTAGTAAATCATTCACAGCTTCAGGAAAGTAGCTTTAGTGTTTGTTTAGCCATGTTTGCTGAGTTGCTGCTTAGTTTGTAGAAATAACGAGAGGGAGAAACGGCAAATTCTGATTATACTCATTGTGTGGTTAGGTTTTCTACTGGCTAGCTTGCAACACCTACCTTGTGTATGCTTACGAATTTTGAACACACACTTCTTTTCCTTCCATGATTCCCTGAGAAAAATAGTGAACCAGTACAATAATCTGAATCAGTTGAACTATACCGTTTGATGAAATTTAAGCACTTAAGCTATTCTGAATTCCAAAACACCGAAAAGAATCCCTTGAAATACTTTACCGAAATTCTCACCAATACCCCCAAAACCATTAACGTAACTAAATTTGTGTAATTTTTGCTGATACCACAAAAATTCCTGATAAAAACATTCTGTAGGAATACTGTTTTAACACTTAAACCTACCTTATTTTGGACTAGATCTGCATTCTTCCTTAAATCAATCTGCATCTGTAATATCACTGGCTAAAATGGAGGAGCAGTTCAAATTTTAAGCGTCAATTAATAGCAGTATCTTTTTGCTACCAACACACTTGCTGCAAGTGATTTCCTGGCATTGGTATGCAGCACATATGCTTCTTCTAAGAATAACTAAGAAACAATCTGCCTAGAAATTATCTACCCCAGCGCTATAAAGCACTGTTCATCTATAGTACCAAAAATGACAGCTGGTTGTAACCTATTTACGAAAAATCCCCAAGCCTACTATTTTCATTACTGTTGCTGTCATCATACAGACACTTAAAAGAATGCAAATGCTATCAAAGAACCAGCTTAGCATAACCATTCCTGCAATGAAATATTATAATCTTATATAATTTCATGTAAACTACATGATGAAACTGTATAACAAAACCAGTACTTATATCCATTGCTGACTTTATAAATAAGTACCTTGTACTCATCTCTCACGCATGGTTTACAAGAAAAAAGCTACCTGCCATCTATCACAAAATACTGTCATATATTTTTGGATCCGTAGTGATGTGCAAGTGTCTACCCACCATCAAATTGGCTTCCACATTTTGAGCCCACATTGGGCCTTGTTAAATATTTGCTGCCTTATCTAAAACACCCAATTTCCCACCAGTTAACTTCTCTAATGAGTAAATTTCTGATTCTGGAGCTGCATATCCACCAATCATATGGTCATCATACCAGCCTGTTTCTTGCCAGTAAGTCACAAAAAGTATAGTTAGATAAGGCATAAAACAAAACAGCTTGTGCAGACCCCTTTTCATTTTTCTTCTCTGGCTAAGCTAGAAGAAAACCCACTGGAATTCCAGTTTTCTGTTTTGAAAGGAACAAGGCTGAGAAACATGCCTATTACTTTTTCCTGTTTGTACGTCAAATAAAGAAATATTCATTGGGCCAGGGAGAGAAATACAGAATGTGACATAGTGCAGTACCCATGCCAGATGCAAGTATCTTAGATTTGAGTCCATACTCCAGTCATAATTAGTTATACAAGAGGAAACCACTTCTATAGGAACAATAGAGACATTTACTTTATAATATATGTACTCCATTGTTCAGCAGATTTTCTGAAGAGGCAAATTTTAATCTGTTCCCCAAAGCAGACAAATGAGGCTGTGAGCACGTTTCTGTCTCCCTACATAAGCATATAGAGAAGCAGACAACTGGGGAAAATGCAAAAGAAATGAGCAAGTACAACTTTTTGTATGTGTTTGTCGAGGGTTTTGATTGCGGGGTGACAATAAAAACTGTGGCAGATGTATTGTTAACCCCCTCTCCCTCCCCTTCCCCCTTCGGCCCCTCCCTCTCCCCCTTCCCACTCAGAACAGGCGATGGGAAGGGAAAGAAGGACAGAGAGAAGAGAGCTGGAAAAATTAACAATGTTTTACTAATGTTACTAATAAGAATAGAGAAAAGAATACAAAATATACAAAACCAATCTTGAAAGTCTCAGCAACTGCAGAGCCGGCACCTGAAGTCCTGGACTGGACTCTGCAGCCAACCGGAGCTGGATTCAGTCTGTCACTAGGCCTCAGTTCACAGGGACGACTCGCAAGGTCCTCTCCTAATGTCGGCCATAAGGAAAAAGGGAAAGAAGGAAAGGGACAAGATCCTTTTATATGAAGTATTCACGTGAATGGAATGTTATACTCCGTTAGTCAGTTCCTTGATCACCTGTTTCTCGTTGCCCCTCTTGTGAGAGGTGCATCCATGCTTATAAATAACTTCACATTCCATTGCTATGTTTACCAAAACATGTATCTGGTTCTCCAGGAAAATGCAGCTAATATGAAGGCTTTAGCTGGCAGGCAAATTCACTAAAAGAGAAACTTGTTTTTTAACAAAACCAGGACAGCGTTCAACATGAAAAGGGCCTGACATGGGCTAGAGAAGAGACCTGGCTGTCTAGGGTCAAAGCCTGGACTTGGCTACTCTAGAAGGCAATTCAGGGCACCTTACTGAGGCACCAGCTCTAAATCACCCTCTCTCCTCTTGCTGTAAAAATGTAAATTATGCATGTGAAGTAATACCGCCCTTAGCTGGGCAGCATTAGGTAGTATGACAACCTTGGAAAGCAAAGCAGCAAACCCACAGGCAGTGTTTCAAGAGAATAATTTTACTCATAACATCTATTGGCTCTTTCTCTCACCTGTTTTTTTCTTAATCTAAAAAGAGATGCTGCAACAATCTCATTAACAACTATATTTAGCCCCTCCTCTTCTGAAATTAATCTCTGCTGTGGAACATCTCTTATTGGAAAGCCACCTGAGGAAATTACTTTTGCATAGATTCTCTTGATATTAAATTATCTTGAAGCCAACAATGTGACTGCAAATATAAAGCAGAGAGGATCTATTTCTTTCTGTGTGTGAAGAATTGCGTGGATTATTAGTAGGAATAATGTTAGCATAAAAGGTGGGACCCAATTTAAATGTCTAAAAGCTGTAAATATGCATTTAAGTCATAATCCCAGGCTCCCTTTATAGCTAGGAGAGTGGAACAGAGCCCTCTGGAGAGTGACTACTACACTGAATGCTCAGGGAAAGATTCACTTGTCATAACACAAGTGTCTACTTTTGGCCACTTTTGGCCCTTCAAGTTACCAGGTTGCGTATCACAGGGGCAGGGGTCTCCTACCTATCCTGCATCTCATCTGCAAGCATATGCAGATATTTGGATGTCAAGAGGCCCAAGATATCTGTTTTTGGGAAACTGATTCTTGCTTTTGGCTAGCAATGAGGTGAGTTGTCTAACAAAGAGAACTATTTCTCTGCCTTGATGAGAAAACAAATATATGGTAGTCTGCTTCGAGCTAGATGCCCAACTTTCAGATGCAGGAGTGAGGGCAGAAGAATCTCAGCTTCACAAGTCTTTGGCATGAAGGAATGAAGTCAAATCAACATAAATAAATGGTACGTTGTGGTTTTATACACACTACTAGAAGAAAATATTGTGATCAATAATGTGGATCTTTAATTTCATCTAAGATATGTCTGCTGCATTTCAAGAGGCCATAACCATCATTTTTCCCAATAGCTTCTACAATAATTTTCATACACTAGTGTGGTGTTTTGTAGTGTTTTTTGACAGAAATGGTTGATATAAATGGTGTTTGTGTTTTGTTTTGTTTTGTTTTGTTTTCCCTTATCCCTAGTTAACAAATAGAAGACTAGGGTACTGTTTTACTTCTATTTGAAAGTCACAGAATAATACAATAATTAATTCATCAACAGTTGGAAGCAACAACCTTAGATTTATGGATTTTTCAGTTTATTTCGCAAGGTGACAAAAATCACTTTTCTGTGTTAACTTTGTTTTTTTCAGTCTCAAGGTTACACGTTTCTTAGCCTTGATTGTATCTCAGCAGTATTGACTGCTTTAGTGGATATTTCATTGCCACTTGCATAGATATTCTATTCATTATAGCACAGTCTCACACTATAGGCAGGTCAAAGAAACATATATTATATATGCACAGATATTGAGAAATGAAGTTGTCAGCATCATTCAGTATGTCACATAAATATTTCTCTTAAGAATTATCTTCTGCTAGGTGCAGTTCTGTATTTGTATTCATAAGTATGTCTCCCTTCTGATAAAAAACAAGATTATATAAATTCTGTTTTTCCCCCAGTGCCTGAAAAACATTCTAATACTGTGGTGTTCTTTTCAGTTTCTCTATCATGTACTTCCTTTACTGTTTTCTGATTCTCACTGATGTTTATTCCCTACTTTAAATTACTTTTTACCACTCTGATGCACAAACCTAGTCTTGCTGCATACTTTCTGTGATCTGCTTCTGTTCTTTCAATCTCTGCAGAACTGCAACTTTAATTAAAGTGAATGTAAAAAAGTCAATATTTACAAAAATGGTGAAGGTTCTGGATGTGTTTATTTCAGGATTTATGCCACATTAATTTTGTTAGAGGAAATGAACTTTTTAGTAGCTGTTCTGACTCCGCATTGCTAAGTATTTAATTCACAGTAATTGCTATAAAAATATCTGATGTTTGTCCATACAGAGTATGGTTACACTAGAGAGCAAGGTTATAACTCAAATCACACAAACAGTCCTCCCCAAAACATTCTTCAGTTTTCTGGTCTTTTTAGATGGCCAGACGAATTGGATTTGACTCAAATAAAGATTTCTGGGAGTTCCTTACCTGGTAAAAACAACGCTCCTGATGGCATTCCGTGCTGTCCTCTCTTATCTCAGAAGAATAAGGACAATTTGGATTAATTTATCAGAATATTTATGTATTTTTATCCTTTTCAGAAAAACTAAGGCATAGTGAAATCAATTGATCAAACCTCTGTCCACACCTCATAGAAAGAAAAACACACAAAAGCAAACAAGGGTGTGTACTATGTAGCAGCTGTCTTCTTATTGACCCACCGTTCTTGGCAATCTTTAATATATTTTCACCCATTATTTTAGATAAAATGAGCATGTCTCAGCATATTTGAATTTGTTGAAGTTTCAGCCCACATTGTTTAAATCAGGAAATGTGAATCTGTAGAACAGTCTCCCTCTTTTTCCCTGTGTATTTTCTAGACAATGAAAGTTTCAGGAATAACTTTCTGGCCGTGTTAATCACAAACACCTTGTTTTAAAATGCTATTTATTTTGGATAGGGAGAGGGAATAAGAAATTGGGTAAATTTTCTAGCATGAAGTCTTGTGTCTTCATGCCAGTTAATTTTTGACCATTCCAGAAGTAGACGCCTCTATTGGTAAAAATAAAGATACTGTGTCCTGTTCCTCTTGTATGACTATTTTCTCTCTTATTTGCTTGCTTTCGTGTGGCAATTACTTCTCCTCAGTCTTTTAGGAACTTGGATAGATGAAAAAATAATGCCATTGAGACACCTTTTTAATGCAAGACTTCCATTTCTTGCTGGTATTACAGCCTGCCATTTCAGGCAAGGCTAATTTCTGCAGGTGGCTGTGTCATGTGATTTGTCAGTATCATTTAGAAACAGCCTGGCTGTTCCTGTATCAGGAATATTAATACAAAATTGAAGTTAAAAGCCTAGTAACATTGCTGTAGCAACAGGGCTTGCATATTGGAGGGCTAAACAGTTCACAAACTGTCTTGTGACAGGATAAATCCCATCTGTTGAATGAGGATGCTTTAAAATGAAATACTCTACAGCTCAAATACAGGGAAAAAAACAAAAGAGACTGACTGGGAAAAGACAGCAAACTAGCTTTGGGAAGCTGCGTCTCATCAGTTGCACTTACCCCACTTCAAGACCCACTCTCACATGAGGCCACACACACTCATGTGAACAGGAACGCCTCAACTTACCCAAAATGCAGTCTTCCATTAAAATAACTTTCTTTTGTTATCTATGAAAAACAGTGAGATTATGGTGGCCAAAATGATGTCCCAAAACACTCATGTCACCAGCTGTTTCAGAGCACTCCCATCAGACAAGGCTGCATTACTAGGGATATGCAAGGGGCATAGCTGAAGATGTACCATCTCCTGACTGAATATTCACTGTCATTACTTAGCAAATGACTGCAAGATAATCTAGGCAGCATAAAGGAAAATGTTGGAACAATTGCAGTGTGGGAGACAAATAGATTTTCATTTGGTTACTATTGTGTTTTCTTCGAATGGTGCTTGCTTGGAGCGTAGGTATATGCTTCCTCTGAGAACAATGAGTTATGCCTCTAATAGGTAAATCTGGCAGTATAATTTTTAGACCCTCAGAGTGAAATACTCATTTGTGTGTCGAGGCACTTGGCTTTCTTTACAGAAATGGAATCAGACACCTCAGAAAAGGATGCAAACAGCAGGGTACCTCTAAATCATTGATTGGTATTCGTAGCAGTGTGCTTGAAAACCCATTTCTCTTTAGAGCCTAAGTTCTCTGGAGACAACCAGCACTGAAGGAAGCTGGATTTGGGATTTAGAAGACAAAAATATCTTATTTTTCAGTAGCACATTCACAGCAGTATTCTTTCAGAAAGCCTAAGCAGGCTGCATCTTTTGTTGAAGGGGGCAGCATCCACCATTTATGATAACCTTGTGGTTAGACCTATGAAAGCTGAGTTTGATTTTCTCCTCCTTTATTCTGAAAGACTACTTTAGCTATCAGGGTTTCTCAGCTATTCAAAGCAAGAGGTATGCAATTCTGGCATTAGAAAGACAAATGCATATATGTCCCCACATACATTGCCAGAGTATCTGGCACTCTTGGGAGTGCCAGAGTATCTCTATAGCTGTGAGTGTCTGCCCTCACCCGATATCAGACAACTTGAGCTCATCTACTTGAAAATAGTGATCAATCTTAATTTAGTCATGTGGCTATTATATTGGAAAGTAAAATTCTAACCACACCACCCCACCCCCCCCAAAAAAAAAAAAAAAAAATCACATTTACCCCAATAACAGAATCCACATGAAAAAAGCCATGGGGTAGAAAAAGCTGAGCAAAACCTCCTTGCTCAGTCATGATTATGCTGTACCTCTTTCCAGTCTTTGTCTGCTTTTATAATAGGCTTTGTAAGTAGAGATCTTTAGTTTTTAACTGTGAAGCAAATAACATGCTGCTGGTGTCATAAGACATATGATTAATAATCATCACCATGAGAGAGGGCAAAAGGGCAAATGATGGCCCCAGATCAGTACTGAATCCTATTTTAGTCTGCCAGCAGCAAGTTACAAGTCTGACAGATTCAATAAACTGCTACTGATACTTACTAATTTATTTTTTCGAGTTTGTGGTATCTGGATACAGAAGGATATGCATTTTATCAAAAAATATGCAGCAATAGCCAAAAGAGCTCAGTTCCAGGAAGCATTATTGCAATCCACATATTTAGAAGGAATCAAAGTAGGATTAAACATTATAACGGGTTGTGATAAGAGGCAATACTGTGCTAGAAAAAATGGATCATAAGACTCCATGTTTCAGGATTGTTTTGAAGCATATGTATATTCAGAAAGAGCAGTCAACAAGAAGGTACAGGTCCCTGATATTTATCTTTTCCTTCTGCCTAAATAAAAGTAAGGTCTTTCTCAAATCACACACTTTTTTTTTTTTTCTTTTTAAAATTATGATTTAGTCCTTCAAAACCATAATCTCTGCACACTGTGCCTTGTTAATGGCAACACTGTGACACGTAGAAGTCCAGACTTCAAGGTGTTATGCAAAGAGTACAAGAAGGATATAAAGCCACAGAAGTAAAAGTCTGAATAGCCAAAAGTCAAAAGAGATGCTGGCCATATCTTGGCTCCTTTACCCGTAAAAGTCACACCAGTCAGAGCACCCACGGCAGAGCATCTCACTGAATCAACAACACAGACCTGGAGGACAACCTGGGTAGCTCCTCTTGAATCCTCACAGTATATCACATATGTTACATTTCTAAAATTTTAATCACAATACCTGCCAAGACTGATGGAACACATTCTGGGAAGACCTAAGATTTAATTGACAATGTAGGTGACATTAATGAGCAAACTGTAGTGAAAAACTTTTCACACCCAAATTAGTACATTAAACAACCTACATCTACCCAGGGTATTGCATTAATCTTCTCTGTAGCAGTATAAACTAACAATATAGAGTTCCAGGTATGTGACTGCATGTTCCTTGCCAACAGCACCTATCCAAAAATCTGGAAGTACAGACCTAGGAAAATAAAAAAATTAAAAACACAAAAGTGGTTGGTAGTCAATAAGAAATTGAAAAAAACTCAAGTATGCAAATCAATACTTTTTGTTCTAACATAATCTGCATTATTGGATATCAATATGGACTGGCAGAAAAGGACCCAATGTCCTTAATTGTAAATAAGGATTTCCTTTTTTTTTTTTATTCCTAAAGCCCCATAGATAACTAGAATATTCTTAAGCAGCTTCTCAGAATAATATAAACACTTTGAATACTCATTCTAAGACACTAATTTTTAACCTAAATCACTCATTTTCAAGCACATGTTCATTTAAATAAAAAACATGTATATCTATCTACATGTATATAGAATCATATAATTGTTTTGGTTGGAAAAGACCTTTAAGATCATCAAGTCCAACTGTTAACCTCACACTGCCACGTCAACCTCTAAACCATGTCCCTAAGAACCTCTTCTACGTGTTTTAAACATCTCCAGGGATGGGGACTCCATCACTTCCCTGGGCAGCCTGACAACCAATTCGGTGAATAATTTTTTCCTAATATCCAATCTAAACCTCCCCTGGTGCAACTTGAGGCCATTTCCCCCTGTCCTATCACTTGTTACTTGGGAAAAGAGACACTTTCCATGATACAACCTCTTTTCAGGCAGTTGTAGAGAAGCAATAAGGTCTCCCCTCAGCCTCCTTTTCAGATTAAACAACTCCAGTTCCCTCAGCTCATGAAGGAATCCTCAGCTTGCACAGGGTCAACAGAGTCTCTACTGTAATATCTGCATCCTTGAGGCTGATGGAGAAGAAAGCAGTCAGAAGAAAAGATGATGGATCAGGAAATTTTCAGAAGAGCACAAGGGGTCAGCCAGTGGGCTAAAGTTAGAGCAGCCCTCATACTGCTTTGTATAACATTTTACATTTGATCCAATGATAGAAACTTTTACTGATTACAGGATCTCCTAGCTTTTTAGTCTTCTCTCTTCTGGAATAATGAACATTTATGTAAGTCTCAGAATGATGATTAATATGTTCCCTTCTGTTATCAGAACTGGCTGAAAAAAGCATCTTTGATTAGCCTGCTGAGTTGGACAATGAAGTATCTGTGAGGATCATTAGTGGTCGGGTAAGTGGAGACTTTTCCTGAGCCGTCTGCCAAGCAAAGAGAGTAAGCATTTTACTCTTCCAAATTGGAAGCTTTTTCATTAAAACTGATAAAACTAAGAATCTGATATTTTTTTCATTCACAACCTCTAAAGCAAATGTGCTTTTCAGCCATGCTTTTAATGTATGGCATAGTTCAGAGAGAGATTTGAATGAAAGCTAAGGACAGACTGTAGCTGTTTTAGATGGGTGAACAAAGGGAAGAGGCAGCCTCTGGGACATGTCTGCCCTCATATCATGTATAACACACTGTATTGTGTCTTATACTTACCATTATTAGCACGATCACAGAATTCGACTAGCCAGAACATTCCCTGCAACTTCCTCTGGGACTTGACCCTTTTCATATTCTTCACAGTATTGCCTTCAGAGCAGTTTTTTGGTTTTAAGGGGCAGTGTCAGCTTGCCCCGATGGCCTGTATGCATTTCTGCTGTCCCCACATGGAGACTGAAAGACTTAAACAACAAGCAAAACTGAATGGCTGAATAATTTCAGTGCTCTAGTGTTGGAACCATTTTGTTGTCTGTGAGGAATTCACTCCAATCTAAATATATTTACACCTCCCAAAATGTGAACAGGTTCTGCAGGTGCTGCTAGCTGATAACTGTTTATAGAAATCTAACTAGAGGTGATATTTCATACCAATAAATTCCAGTTTATCTTAGCATAACCCAGATATAGAAAGAAAATATTCCCATAAGAAGAATAACTGGACTGACCAAGATGTTATCTTTATTTATGGACTCTCCATTTCTCATCTGAGTCATAGGGGAAGAGACTGTAGTTTAATGAGTGTACAAAAATCTGGAGTAGCAGTAGCATAATAAACTTTGCTTACATTTGAATACACGTCTATGTGTGATTGATACATATAGTTCTTACATCAAGCATGACCACACTGATAATTAATAATGTTTAATCAAATGGAGATCACTGACACAGGAAGTTTATGTTTCATGGTACACATTAAAAATACATTTATCTTGTAGTGATAACTTTGAACCCATCACCATTTGTCATTTCAATTAATTGAGGTACAAATAATAATGTTTTAATGAATTTCCAACAGCCCAATTACGTCAGAAATTTAAATAGTCGACCAGATAAAAACATATAGTTTGTGATTACAATAACCATAAATCTGTCAACTTCAGAATGATAATCCTGGCATTTGCATTTTTTCCAGTGTCAACCTGGACTCTCTTTTTCTCTGCTTAGTTTTGCATTTTGTTACATAATCTGCTACAAGGTAAGTCATGTTTCAATAGCTGAGCGAGATGTGGGTGGGTGTGCCATTCCCTGCCTACCCTGTTGAAGGACGTATCTCACTGCATGAAAAAAGGCAAACTTTGATATTAGCCATTGTATAGGGACAATTTTTCATCTAGACAGTTAAAATCAATGCAGCAGTGGCAATTTACTCCAGGAAATAATAAAGAATAATATCTTGTGAAATTAAGATAGTTTTAACTTGTAATTTCTCTAGTTTCTCCCCCTTCCCTCTTTTTTATTTTTTTTTTAAATTTTGTTGTGTTTTGTTTTTGAAGAATCATATTAACAAAAAAAAATAGAAATAAACTATTTTCAACTAAACCTCCCAGTGGTGATCCAGACAAGGAGTATTTTCCACTATTAGAATTTTAATTCTTAATTTTCCAGTCCATTTCTTGTGAAATGTACATATATTTCAAGCACTTAAGTCTCTGTATCAATATTACTTACCGCAATAAATAGGAAGATATATCTATTATGAAAACCTGAAGAGATGAAGCAGTAACTTAGATCTGCAAAGACACTCTTCTTCTTGTAGCAGAGATCCCAGGGAGATCTATTTTTGTATTTCACAGTAAGGAGGATTTCTGATTTTGATTCTTTTGGGGAAAATATGTCTTTTAGCCACAAACATCAAAGGAATTTTTTCTTGGTGCATGCACGGAGCCAAAGCTATTACCAGATTTGAGCAAAGTGACGATATTGCAGTGATGAGACTAAAGTTGGAGCAAAGAATTACACAATAGTTTAAAATTACTGGCAGGAAGGAAAAAACCTTCCTAAGAGTTAGAAGTAGCTATATCCTCACCCTGATTTGACGGATTAGCCTCATGTTCGCACAGGTGATGTATCTGTCCTGTCAAATTTAAGTCTGTTCATAGCAGTGTCTCGACCAATAAGATCGATGTCTGAATAAAGACTTCCTTATGAAGACTTATTTTACTGTGTGGCATCTAATATATTTATACTGGTTTTGTGGCATTATACAAAGTGCAATGTATTAATGCAAATTGAAAACAGAGAGTTGATTGTATTCTGTCTTTGCACCTTTTATCTCACCTTTGATGTTGGTTTATCATCCAGAGAATATCCATCACGAAATCTTTCCCTGATATGGTCTCCACATGCTCTTGCCTTCTTTCTCGTAGCATTGATTTTTGTTCGTCTCCTGGAAGCACAGCTCGACAGGTCATTCTTCCAAATCCCAGTGCTGCAGCACTGAGGCCATTTTTCATCAGTGGTCAGGGAACACAAGTTACAGCTTCTGACTGGACAGAGCTCTGTTAAAGGGTCTTTTGAAGCACTGTATGGAGCTTGTAAAATACAGTAGATCCTGTGCATTGATTTCTGAAAGAACACTTGCAGCAAATTAGTCACAATCCCTTACACCACTCCGAGGTTTCCAGGTTAACATCCTCACACCTGGGAGGAAGATTTGGCAACCTAATATCTATTAGTATCTAACTAAAAATTTTCACTTGCTTGCTAGAGGGGCTTGACACCAGCAGCTTACAGCAGTTTCAGTGAGAAAGCAGGAGTCCAGAATATCGGCACTTTTTCTTCATCCACCTTGAAATATAATGAAGTGCCTACAGATTAGCCCTTAATAAACTGTTCAGATCCTAACTGTTAATTTCTGGAGTCTGCGCTTTATAATATATAAAATATTATTTCATAATATATTATATATTTCTATCCCATTATAAAAAATATTTTACATTATATGTCAACATATATCATACCATAAATATGATAACTAGAAAATAATTAATATGTAGAGTCTGAGATTACATGGGTCTTGTCCTCTGCTGCTCTCAGAGAATCTTGAGTTCGAATTTTCAAACAAAAAGGATGTTGAAGTCATCATTATCATCCCGTCACACCTGCTGTAGGTATTTCTTTTTTTCAACTGTCTTTTAGTAATTTCATAAAAATAAAAGTCTTTCTCATTGTTTTTGAAGGAACCCCTACGAACAACAGTGGTCTTCTTAAACAGAAGTGAGATTAACATCCACCTCTCTTCTACGGTTTTCAGTTTCCAGAGAAACAGCATTCAAAGTGTGAAGTATTCCATCATGTACTGCTCAGCTGGGGCTGGAGAACACAAACCTGTCATCTTCCAGTCCTCTCTGTTCTTCAAACTTTCCAGAAGTCAGCTTATTATTTGCTGATTCTGCATGCTTGACTGAAATTCAGTTTCTCCAGCTTTCACAGGCTTATGCAGACCCCAGTATTATATAGAAGGTTGAAGAATAATACATGAATGAAAGCTTAGAGAATAAGCTCCAGAGTACAGTCATGGGGAAGCAGAGATGAAAACTTTATTAATCTTAAACTTGTCAAGAAATTTAGCTGTACATAGCAATAAATGATATAGTCTTTTTAAGCACTGTGATTCATTGGATTACGAAGATCAGAGATTTAGAAAGAAATCAATCTATTTTAGAGCCGTCAAACCAATTATATGTGCAACTGCAATATTTTAAAAGGAGCCTAAAGCTTGATTTATTTTATAATTTTTATACCTGAAATGGGATTGCTTCTATAGTAACATGCAGTGCTGCTGCAAGTGTATATATTTCACAACCAAAAAGGAACTCTTTGTTTTCTATGCCTGATGACATTAAAATGAGTGCTCCTTAGTGAGAAATTACCAGATGATTGTTTGACATGTCTTTCAATTCTAAACAAGGCAATTACTTTTCCTTAAAAAGAAATAAAAGTTTATTTATGGTCTTTAGAGCCATGATAGTCTCTTTAGTAGCATACTGACTGATAGCCTGAAAGATTTTAATGCAGTCATGGTAAGATTTAATTATTTTGCCTATTCTTGAAAAAAGTGATCTTCACACAGATCTCTGAATACATCTTTGACGCTTTTAAATATAACACCATTGAAACCACATGAACAAGAATTCAGAGTATTTAATATGAACAAATTCTTGGTAAGACCTTACATAACACAAGCACGATATGTATATCCATTGAAGGATGAAATGGAACTAGTTAGATGCAAGTCAATGTTCTTTGATAAGTTACAGCTAATGAAATACAAATAAAAATAGGTGCTGAATTTTTAAACGAGATTCAGTTGATTAGACGGGGATCATTCCATATTACTCAGTAGCAACAATTTTATGTGAGATGAGCAAACATCAGGATCATTTGTTGTTCTTCGTTTTTTTAAAAGTTTACTTGGGAGTGGGTTCAAATTTGTCTTTCTTATTGTTATTGCTTACTTATAGAGATATAATATTAGAAACTGGAAAACATTGATTACACTAAAATAGGTTTTAAATATATTGTTGAATATAAAAATGATGACTTTTTTATTAAATATCAGGCTGGAGGCAACCATTATGTAAGCAGAAAAGCACTGCAGAATAGAATTCAGCCATCATTGCCTTCTGATTAGGTTATCATTAGGTTTCATCATCCTTCCTGCTAAATCCTCTGTTTGACACCCCTCTTTTAGCAGAAGACAAAAGCAAGAACAATTTTCTATATAGAAGCTAACCTGTTTTTCAGACAGCTCTTCAGTCTCATGGCTTTGAACGCTCTGCTCATGGAAGGAGCTCTCCAACACACTCTCTAGGACACAGAAATGTTCATTCCAAGCCTGCACATTATTTGTGCAGGGATGGTCTGCACATTATTTGGAAGTAAAGCTATTTCTTACTGCATTTGCCTAATATCAAACACATTAGAAATCCGTGTTTTATCTTAGTCAATGTGTATGTGGACTGCACAGTTAGTAGATCTTGATAAACCATCTTGCAATCCAGATGAAACAAACTTTATGTGTCCAAAAGTGTATGCTGGCATTTGCAAGTACTTCATAATTCTGGTTGATAAAATAAAGCTGTCAGAAAATAAATACCAAAAAACACCAGTGGATAATGAGAGTTATTGCTAGATTGTGTAATCAGTTGGTGAATATGGTTCAGTGGGCCCCACCAGACTTGAGTTATCTTCCTGTTTCTATTTCCACAACTCATGCTACTTCAGTTATACTTAGTTTTTAGATTATTGCTTAGACATGTGCTTGCATTTTTTTTCTCCATCAAAATTAATATGACAAAGGAGGCTGCCTTGTGAGTACAAGTGGAGAGCACTGTTGGCCTTAGCTCCTCGGGGTAATCCTAGATGTTGTATGCTGTATGTGGCCTTTCAGACAAGGATAACATGACACTTGCTAAGTGATTAGCAATGTGGATCTTCCCTCATAAATCAGGACCTAAAAGACATATCTCAGTTGAAAGGGAAAAGGTTCTCTTCTTCAGGGAGGCACCTTTTGGATAACTGTCATTAATATCTATGATGTGCTCAGCTGCCACCAGAGCAAATGGTACACAAGTGCTTACAACGGTGCATCTTGAAGCACGACAATATGAAATATAAATACAGTCATACCTCCAAGACTTGTTTATAAAGCCTGGAGAAAGGTTGAACTTGGTCCTTTGGCCTGAGTGAACAGGTCAGGAGAGACAAGGTTCAGTGATGAACAAAAGGCATTGCGGATTCTTGGGACCCTTGAACATCTCAAACAGCAAGTTTAAATGTAATTGCAAACCTTTGCCATTATAGAGGTGACAAATAAGATGACATAAGATTGATTTTGTCATTTCTCTTCTAACTTCCACTTATCAGGCAATCAAAAATTACCATTCCAAGGGTACTCAGATGAGCTGGTACCTTTTGTACTCTGAACAGCTGATAAATACCTTGGGCATAAGAAGTGTTTGATCATTATGAATTCACATGTCATTAATTGTAATATACTGATGAGAGGAATTCACTTTATGTTCATGCAGCTCTCATGTGTACTGTCAGGGGTGTTATGTTCTAATTTAGTGCTAGTCAATGGGCATAATAAAGGTGTTACTCATAAAACCTTGAGTGTATTTGTGTGTCCCATACTGCAACCAAAGCACAAGGTAGATGTACATATCTTCACATTGACATTAATATGCTAAAATTTCATGGCATCTTTAATGTCTATGCATCATGAAGATAAACTGATAGAACAGAATAATTAATTAAATTGCATTTTAATAAAAGCTGAACCTGGTATTACACTTTCATCTAAATTGAAACCGCCTGGTTAGTATTATAGAATTAAAGCTGCTCTAAAATGAATTGGTTTCATATCTTCAGTTTCTTCATGCTTCTAATAGCTGTGAATTGCATTGTACTGCTTAGATATCCTACCATTTTTTCAAACTTCATTACATACAAGCAAAGAATGCTTAGTTCTTCTTTAACAAAATATCTAAGCAAGGAAGAGCATAATAAATGAAAAATATACTACACAATTCTCAAAGTGCTATCTTTCAGCCTCACAACAAAAGATGGGCTTTGTGGCATGCCTTTCATACCTTATTTTTTTTAACATATCCAGAAAAAAAAAAAAAATTCAGAAACCAGGGAACCCTTGAAGTATGCTGCCTCTGTTCTAAAACTCTGGTTCAGCTATATCAGCAGGTTGTGACTGATCATGAGCCTATGGCAAAAGATCCATTCAAAAGCTGACAGTTCATATGTGACTTGTAAAGTGGAGATGTGATGAAGCTCAAGAAATTAAGATCAATTAAGATACAGATTAAATTCATGGCTAATACTGACACATCAGCTTCAAAGTAAGTATTAGATAACCTTCAGCATGGCTTATGCCTATTATACACATTATATTCTGTATAAACTCAATGGATGTACTGCTAGTAGTATCTATGAAAAATAAATCATTTGTTGTCATGAACTGTGGATCAGGAACAGAAATCAGCTATAGATCACTGGTCTGAAATGTAAAAAGGATTCATGCAAAGAATGTTGGACATTTCTGGCATAGGAAAATGAAGTATCCTGTATTTGTTATTTTTGATGGAATAAAGCCATGAGGAAAAGACATTAACACAATTATATCATTGTGCAGCATTAAGTATTTAAATGTAGTTTGGGATACAGAGTGTATTCCCTGAGTAGTTCATAGGCTATAGTCCCTAGCTTAGTCCAAAAGCAAAATACACTAGAAAATTAATGCTGAAGTTTGGAAATGAATTATTGAGAGCCCACAGCTCAAAAAGCAACAAAGCCAAAATGCACAATGTTTTAAAGTTAGACAAGTGTTTATAAATCTTGATCAAACCCTACTCCAATGCACAGATTAGAGAGAGCACTCAGGTGAAGACATAAATAATGTAAATCAAAAAAAAAAAAAAATGGGAGGAATTTAAGTCTCTACAGCCATGAGACTGTAAAAAAAAGCTTTCTCTCCAGCACTGTCCAGCCAGTAATGTACTTGGCAAAACTCATCAGGTACCTCCTTGCATAACATGAAGGTTTCTGCTAGGAACATGTCCTGGTTTTGTTAAAAAACAAGATCAGTTTGTCTTTTAGTGAATTTTCCTTTCAGCTAAGTTCTTCTAAGTAACCGCACTTTTCTGAATTTGGCTGCATGTTTTTTATACACTGTTCGCTCCAGAGGTGATAACGGTAGTGACAGTATGCAGAAGAGCTCCAGGTTTAGACTTATTGTTATGGCAGCCAAGGTTACTGATAAATTTTACACATCCCATAAGTGAGAGGGGCATATTTGCAAGTAGGGGTGGACAGAACAGGTGATTAAAATTGACCAACTAAGTATTCCAACTAAGTATTCCATCCCATACACGTCATACACCCTATAAAAGCAGGAGATCACAAGGGTCATGCTCTCTTTGACCATAGCCAGCATCTGAAGAGGACACTGCCTGCCGTGCCTGTGATCTGAGGCCTGGTTCCAGACCCTGCATCCCTGAATCCAGGTCTGGTTTACTGTGGAGTCCAGCCCAAGACTTGTGGGTGCCTGCCCTGCAGGCTGCTCCGATGTGAGCAGCGCTGCACTACCCCAGGAAATTCAAGATTGGTTTTGTATATTTTGTATTATTTTCTTTATTTATTAGCCACATTAGTAAAGCATTTTTAACTTTTCCAACTTGCAAGTCTCTCTCCCTTTTCCTCCTATTACCTTTCCTTAGTAGGGACGGTGTGGGGTTAACAGAGAGCATCTGCCACGGTTTATTGTTGCCCTGTAGTAGATGGTGACAGAACCAGTGTATAAAGTGCCCATTCTGGACAATCCATCACCAGCTGCAGGCTGCCGTGGTGCCTGCCCAGGAGAGCCCTGTCCAGGTGTGCTCACGGGTAACTGGCACCCAGAATGATGAACCAGGACAATGCACAGGAGTCATGGCCTCTTCCACCAAGAGCTGAGGATCAAGGTCTGGGGTCTTGTGATAAATCTTGCCAGGGCTATAAACTGAAGAGACGGATTTTGCTTCCATCTCAACTTACAGATGCAGTTAGAGGGGAGCACTTTCCAAATCTGTTCACAGATTGCTGCTTGAACAACTAAGATTTTGGCTAACACACACAGTGAGTGCTGTCCTCTTGAAGATACGCTACTAAACAGCTAAAAATGCCAGCACTCTTGAGTCAAACACAAGCAACCAAATAGCAGTAGGACTCTATAACCTGAGAGTTACAATGCTTTGCTGTGTAAGATCATGACCTTATTCCTGTCATTGTTTGCCTATGGGGCACACAATAACTCAAAATTAGACAGAAAGTAACCCTCTCATTATCTCTAGCTCAACTTGCTTATTTGGTTGTGGGGTTTTTTCGTGTGTGTGCAGTTTTTGTTTTGTTTTGTTTTATTTGTTTGTTTGTTTCAAAAAAAATGGTGCAAAGCCACAAAGAGATTTGCGTGGGATTGCTGAGACCGGGATCCTTTAGGCACAGGAAATTCTGAACCCTCTCCTAACATAACCAATGGTAAGTTATACGCATATCAGACACTTCCAGACTTCTCTTCTGTGTTTATTTGCAGTGATTTCCTCCTGAGATAGCAGAGAGGGTTGTAAATTGTGCCATCTGAATGCAAAACAGAAGGCCAGTGCCCTCTGACCAGTGGAGATGGGAAAAACCCATCCTAATTAATGTTGTTACTCATTTGCCTAAAAGCAGCTGGGAATTTAATTAGTTCTGTGACTTGTTAGTTTTGATGGATATCTGCCCTCTGCCATGGAGCAGCTGTCATCTCACCTCCAGCTGCTTCTTGCAGGTCAGCAGCTCCCAATCTTTTTGGAGCCGGCCTCCCTGCTGCCTGCCTTGCTGTGTCCCTCGGACCCAGCGCAGCTTCTTCAACGGCTTTCACCAGCGCTGGATGCCGCTCCCTTCATCCCTGCGGCCTCCTTGCTCCTCCCAATGCTGAAACCCTGCTGCAGCCTTGCCTTGCTGTGCCCCAGACCTCGCTCCCTTTCCTCTGCTATTTAATGCTGTGATGTTCATACAAAGATGTGTGCCAACAAGCCCAGCAAAGCTTATGAGACTGGAGTCAATCCTGTTTTTCACTGTGACTCGTCTCCACTGTAACCCTCACTCACGAATCAACCCTAAACCTGCTGCTGCAGGAGTGCACATGGTAGAGACAGAGAACCTGCTGTTATCAGCTCAAGCAAAGTGATTTCCCTCATGAAAAGAATGGGGAGGAAGGTATATATATATGTGTATATATATATATATATATACATATATATGTGTATATATATGCGTATAAACGAAAACAATTTGAGAAAAGGAATTTCTGGTTAATCTGAACCAGAAAATGTTAGTTTTATCTCACTGGAATGAAAATAAAAACTGGAGTAGGGGGTAAGCTTTCAATTAAGTGCTTAATTCTGTCCAAAGCAAAATTTTCATTTCTTTTTGCTGTGTAATCCTTTTAAATGTATCTGGCTAAACTAAAGATATATCTATTTAAATGGTCCTATTTTTTCTATTTTTAAAAGTTTTTGATCATTCTTTTCTGGATCTATCAAAGTTGTTCATCTATTAATCATTTCGGCAGTCTCTAAAGCACAGTTTTCGGAAAAAAAACCAAAAAATCATTATAACAACTTTTCCTGTCATTAAACATTTTCCCTCCTTCCTTTTCCCTTGGTGGACTTATAAAACAAAGTGTCTTGGAAACAAACCTTGCTGTATTGCAATTGAATGTCCCACTAAACTGGAAAATTACTTGGAGTTTGCATAAGAAATGTCTTTTCTCTATGTCTGTGTAAGAAAGGGGGAAAAATATAACGAAAAGGTTGTGCTAATTTTATAATAATATTTCTGTAAAATTAAAAAAAAAAAGAATTTAACTTACTGTCAAACAAGCCTGTGCTTTCCCATTTAGTTCTGCATATTGTAATTATTATATTTGTTATTATGACTAGCATTAAGTTCAGGATGAATTTGGCTAGATGCTTAATATTTTCATACAACACTGTTAAGCATAGTGAAACTTTCTTGAGAATAAAAGAGAATCTTCGCTTAGGACTATTTCTACTATGAATACAATATTGTTTCCTTTTACTCAACTGTTTTCTTTATTTTTTTTTAATGATCCAAAATCTACCCTTGTCATCCACAGCAGAGAAAAAAAACATTTTAAGGTGTTTTACCGAAGTGACTCTGTGCTCACAAAGTCATTTTTCACAGATTATATCAGACCACATACTAATAACACATGCATACTCACTACCAGCTTGTCTGGAACAAATTATAATTTTGACACTCTCCAATGCATCACTTTCACTGTGTTTAAGGATTTATTATCCTGGAAATATTCATGGGCACTGTAGGGGAATCAGATCTTATAGCCTTTCAGTAATTTCCTGAAATCTCTTGCTTAATCAACATTTCTGTTCATTAGCAGTTAAAGGGATTCTCAAAGTTAAATATAAAGTAATGCCAACCACTTGTATCTGGACTTTATGTTTTACATTTTGACTGAATCTCTTTTTAGGCTTGAGTGCATTTTCATATCTCACCTTCAAAACAGTGAAAATCCATGAGGACCCAAGAGTTGTTAATATGGTTACCTGTGACACAAATACAAGATTTTTTGGGTAATGAGATACTGACTTCAGGTGGCAAAGATGTTGCCATCAGCCATTTGAACATTTCATATTTAGCCTCAGCAAATTTTTATAGTACTCCAACTAAACTACTTGTTACTCAGACTAATTTATTAGTCTTAGTAACTGTCACTTTAATTAAATTTTAAAGTTGTTCTAAACTACATCAGGAGAAATGCAACATTATTTTTTCCATGTGTTTTTGATGCTTTGGTTAAAATGCACAATTTAGGAGACAACGTTCCAGCCTGGGTCAAACCTCTCTGAAACTAGCAGGTTGGCATATTTTTACACATTATAAAGCTCTTTAGTGCTCTTAGCTCCATGTGGGGAGTGTTTGAGAAAGGACAGAAACAGGGGATGGAAAAGGGTGGATGAAGGGCTGTGTCCTCAGAGCACAACACAATCCTACATGGAGGTACTGCCACCCTTCAGCTGCAGAAAAGTACCCCGCCAAACTGCTCTGAGTAGCTCGCTTTCCTCTTTAATTACCTCTATTTAGTTATTGAGCACAGAATTATGCCATGATGATCTACTACAAAAGACCAGGAAACCTCAGTGCAGTCTGACCAAGCACTAACACATGACTCACAGAGAAATAATCTAGACAGAAGGTTCTCAGCTTGAGTGCTTATTGAAAATATTTGTGCTGTGAATAGAGAAACTGTCTTTGTTTGTCTGATTGCCCCAAAGCCCAAGAACATAAAAAGAAATATCTATTGGGTTTTTTTCCGCTCATAAATTCACAGAATTGTATCAGCAGTACCTGATTTTTTTTTCTCTAAAGTTAAAAACACTGAAATAACCTTCAGAGCCCTAAATTTTAACTTTTTACTAGCCTGACATGGCACAGCAATGTTTTTTCTTATAGCTTTCAAAATCAGGTATCACCAATTAAAAAGAGCTCTGGACACTGAAAATATAGGTCTCGGTCTGAAATTCGTTCTCAGATAAAACGTCAAACATCGTCAAGGATCAGAGATCTGTCATTAAGTCTTATAGACTGCAAAAGGTTCTGAGCAGGCTTAATTAATGTTTTTCACCAAAAGAGTTTACACAGAAGTCACATTTGCAAGTGTCAGAATCTTATAGCTGAATGTTATGGCTCTAGTAAGAGGTAAAAAACTCTTGGGAAACCTGACATAAACCAGTGGAACAAAGTACAGATGTGGCCATATAAGTGTATGAAGATTTCAAAGCTAAAGCCTTGAAACACAGCAGTCTAAAACATTTCCAAAATTATTCCACATCTGCAAGATGTCTTTTCTTACTCTCATTTAGTTCTCCCTGTCTCTTCTGGTGTTCAGTCCTGATCTTAGATGTATGCAACAATTAAAGGGAAGTAACTTTCTGTTTATACAGAATTAAAAAATCTGGGATCACATTTTTATTTGTCCCATTTAAGGAGAAACCTTTGGGACATATTTCACACTCTCCACATGTCAATGTAAAATGACGGAAAGAACTGTCAAGCTCTATAGCAGTAACTGAAAACTGAAATCCTCCCTCCTCCTTTAGGCATTTTATGGCTACCTGCACCACATTAAACCATCTCACAATTTTATGTATTAAATCTTTCTCTTTTCCTGTCTGGACTTAAAATAAGAAAAATACAAAGCTTAGATACTTTAATAATTTGTAAAATAATGAAATTAGCAATGGGGTTTTTGGGAGTCAAATTATTTCCACACTTCTTTTGTAAATACTTTTTTTTTTTTTTTTAAATACTTGTGACTAGCAAAAAAAGTTTTCAAAGTAAATACTCCACTTAAAATAAAAGGCAATCCTTTAAAAAACTGAAATCTGAAAATAAAATAAAAGTAAACAACTTTACAAAAGAGAAGAAGAAAACTTGGTCCCATAACAATTATATTTTTCAGAATGAATCCCTGTGTGCCTGTGCATACATACACGTTTAGGTTCGTATTTTTTGTTCACACATCCTATACTTCTAGTTAAAGAAGCATTAGCAAACCCACAGAAATTATTGGTTACTCTAACTAAAACTCCTTTAAAACGATGTATCTGCTTTCTTTCTTTTATCTTTTCCTGTCATTGTTGCTTTACTTATATCATAGAATCATAGAATCATAGAACAGTTTGCGTTAGAAGGGACCTTCAAAGGTTATCTGGTCCAACCCCCCTGCAAAGAGCAGGGACATCTGCAACTAGATCATGTAGCTCAGAGCCCCACCCAGCCTGGCCTTGAATGGTTACAGGGATGGGGCATCTACCACCTCCCTGGGCAACCTGGGCCAGTGTTTTACCACCCTTATTATAAAAATGTTGTTCCTCATGTCTACCCTGAATCTCCTCTCTTTTAGTTTAAAACTGTTCCCCCTTGTCCTATCATAACAGGCCCTGCTAACAAGTCTGTCTCCATCGTTCTCATAGGCCCCTCTTAAGTCCTGAGAGGCCACAATAAGGTGTCCCCAGAGCCTTTTCCAGGCTGAACAACTCCAACTCTCTCAGCCTGTTCTCATAGGAGAGGTGTTCGACCTCTCTGATCATCTTGGTGGTGTCCTCTGGACCCTCTCCAACAGGTCCATGTCTTTCCTGTGTTGAGGGGTCCAGAACTGGATGCAGTACTGCAGGTGGTATCTCACCAGAGCAGAGGGGCAGAATGACCTCCCTCGACCTGCTGGCCATGCTCCTTTTGATGTAGCCCAAGATATGATTTGCCTTCTGGGCTGCAAGCACATGTTGCCGGCTCATGTGCTTCACCCACCATATGGTCCTAATTCAAGAGTATCTGTAGAAGCAAAGGACGAGCTTCAGTGTCTGTCTGCTGTGGTACAAAGGGAGACTTGTATATGGCATGATAAAGCAATACTGTTCAGGTTGCATTTGAACTGTAAGAGGTTTCCATACAGCTAGTCACCTTTCCTCAAGAAAAAAATGAAGAAGAACTGGTCAAGTAGAAAAATGATATCAACCAGGTAAATGGCTTCTGGTTTTTCACAGATCAGCAAAAGAGCCTGTTCTTCTCACAACAGTTAGCAAGGAATTGTTCTCAGTGAGCATCTTGCTTTGCCTTTTCTTGTGGGGAGCTATAACTGCAACACAACCTGTTCTCCACAAATTTTCATTTGGCAGAAGTCATAGCTCTCTGCCAAACACAGAGGTTGCTACTGAAATAGTGGGGGAAATACAGGTCACAAAATGTCATCAGAAAGGTATCTTCCATTTGTAGATGTCAAGGTTGGATCATGAACATGACACTGGTATAGTGATTTTATTTAGTGTCCTCCAAAGAAACCTAGAAAATTGCAAACCTGAAAAACTGTGCTGTAAACTTTCAACAGTTTCTAGCCCCATGATCTCTCATTGTCTCACCTCCTTTCCTTAACCAAGTTCAATAAATGGAGATGACCAGAAGGAAGAAGTCAGATACAGCCAAATCTGAAAAGCAGATGACTTGCAATTGAATTTCAGCAACCTCTATTAACAGTGGGTTCATCTTTGCTTGGAATGTGAAGATGGATCAGATGACACTCACTGTTTCTTCTGTATTTTCCATTATTCTCTCCTTGTATAGCCTGAGATCTGCTTACCTGTTAATATCTCATTTATGTTCTTTTAAATATAGTTGGATTTTTCTAATAAGAGTTCTTGCATAGTAAATCTTAAAACTGTACATGTGTATGTCCATTGTAAAACTAGATTACCCAAAATATTTGATGTTACTTAATTAAAATTATTTTATAAGAATAAATACACTTCTTTAAAAATAATTTGATCTATCTATTCTAAAAATTCATAAGTTAGGGCTTCATTTATAATATTCCGGTTGTAGATATTAATAGAACTAAGAGTGTCTTTCATGCTTTGATGTTAATGCATTTCTTACATTAACATATCTAGGTATATGAGTAATCTTAAAGCTTCCTGAGTTTGCAAAGTTTCACTCAATGAAATGTGGAATACTTTGTATTTTCAAATACACACTCTCAGCCTCCCTCCAATTTAACGTAATGTTTATCTAAGCATATAGAAAGCTTCTTGATGGATATGTTGTAAGGCTAGGAGACATTTTTCAGGTGAACTTAGTGACAATGTAGTTTTTTTCCATTAACAGTAGAAGCCTGCACTTCATGTTGAAGAACTTCCTTTTGTATATATATTCCTTACAGGTATAAAAAAAGATGTGCTATATAGTAGTCTAGTCTAACATAATGATTAACTTGAAGTAAGACCTCATATCCAAGTGAAAAAGCATGACATACATTTAACGGCGTATGCCAACAGTTAATATGTACCGATGCTGAAATTGTAATAAGAAGTGCAATTTCTTGTGTCACACAGTGACAGTTTTGAAAGTTAAGAAATACAATGGTAAATACTGAAAAATAACCACATTCCTAAGGAAACAACAGAGAACATGGTTGTCTTAACTGATGGTAAAACTTTAGTGTAATGACAGCAACTACGCTGTGTGTGTCCCTCAGTTTCATTGGGAACACTAGTGAACTGTTATGTTTTGTTTGGTTTATTTTAATTCTTTGTCCACAATCAATTGCTGCAAGAATACAGAAATGTCTCCTGTAGAGAACATCTGCCTGAAAAACGATAGACACAAAGATCAGCAACATTCCTCAAAATCATCACTCTGAGAAGCTGGAAGAGTTTGGAAGAGTGATTTTTTCCCTACATTAGTGCATTAGCCTCAAATAAATTAGACAGAGACAATTAGGTAATAGAAAGGGCATAAAAGCCCTTAGGAAAGGAGCAATCAATTAATGTTTAAAATTGTGAATGCTCAGCTTATATTAAAGCTGTGAGAGAATTTCTAACTTTTTCCTTTACCTTCTCTGGTCTCTAATCCTATACACAGACTACTCTACGTATAACCGCAAATATGCATGACATGCCCATTATTTGAACTATAGTTTGACAGAAATCTTTTCCTTTTAATAACTGAGGTGGATCAAGGAGTGAATCCATCCAGAAAGAACTATTTTCTAACTCATTGTATGATAAATTTGTTTTGTTTGACAAAGGTACACTGACTTTTTGTTTTACATTTAAGGTAACAAAGGAAATGAAAGGTGAACATTGGCAGTGATCTCATTGAGTATCGCTTTATGATTCTGTGTTAGCTTTGAATTTGTGCTTGTGAAAATCAGAGCTGAACTTCAGAAAGGCCATGTGGATTTGACAGGATTGTTTTGACTATGTTCTGCTATGGAAATATAAAAGACATTCTACATATTGCAGTCTGACTTCTATGTTATCTAACATGTCAAAAGGCTGATAGACTAATGTCAAGCTTGACACTGAAATGTGTACTTTGCCTGACATAAAGAATGTCCTCCCTGTAGAGATAGAAACTGATTCATAATCAAACTTCAGGGAACTAGCTAATACACTAGACTGGGCCTTTGTGGAGCTTTAACTTCTTGGGCAACTAACTTAAGGAAAGAAAGCCTTTCACTAAAACAAAATGTGCAGCAAAAG
The DNA here is from genome assembly GCF_964273445.1 of Streptopelia decaocto. NCBI lineage: Eukaryota > Metazoa > Chordata > Aves > Columbiformes > Columbidae > Streptopelia > Streptopelia decaocto. The sequence goes on along the minus strand of NC_138663.1, from coordinate 28,890,444 downwards.
TCTGTATTTGTTAATTCTTTTATATATCAAGTATTCTGATACCTGATATTAAAAGCACTACTGAGAGTTATAAAACAGTTCTGAAAAGTTTAGATTTAGATATGGCATTTATATTCAAGTTACATGAGATATGTGTTGAATTTAATGAAATGTTTGACAATCAGCATTCATCAGTATCTGACAGTAAAATTCATACTGTACAAGACTGTAATGTAGCATTAGTTCATACAGAATGAATACTGACTGCACTATGTTAGTTAGCTGGGAAAAGAAGATCATAATATATTACTGTCAAAAAATGTGATGTTAGAAACTGAAAGACTGTAACTATTGCAATTACGAAAGCTACTCTGGCAAAAACAAAAACAACCACAACCAAACAACCAAACATACATATATATATATATATATATATATATATATATATATATATATATATATAAAGTACTCAGAAAACATTAGATTGGCATTTATAGTATTGTTATTGAGTAATTTTAGACCCCTTGTAGTTCTATAGAAATACAGAGACTTGCCTGTTATTACAACATGTATCATTAATGACTACTTACTTGTGTGATTTTTATTTATTATCTCTAAACTGCCAACAAAGCTTTCAGTTTTCTATGCAGCACAGGGAATAAAAACATGTTATTACTACCACCTAACCCCAAGGACAATGCTGAGGTTACAGTCAGAGAGAGACAGGTTACTTCTAAATTGAGATTCTGCCCTGAACTTATATCCATAAAAGACTTTCCCTCTGCACTGAATAGATGAAGACTCTGGGAGGATAAGGTTTTAGTTTAGGTACCTTAAACATAAGATACACAATGTAATTACATCCTTAGAAGCTTGTCTCGATTTTGCAACAGTCTACATGACAGCAATATATTCAGCACATGAAGACATGCTCAGAAGATGGAAGCTGAACTCCAGGGGAAATCCCAGGAAGCACTGAAGCACAGCAGCTTACAGAGGAGCAATGTGTTGTCACCCAGCAGCTTCATGGGGGCTGTCATGCAGCAATGGATGCAATGCAGGTTGTCATGAAATTGTGGGAACAGATATGGAGGGGGGGAAAGGAGGACTTGTGCTAACAATATGTGCATGCATTTCATCAGTTTGGAGGTCAAGCCAGTGCTTTCTGATGAGGGAGAGTTTTGCATCAAATGTCTGTAGTATAAAACCCAGAGGAATTGTTGCACTTATCAGCAGCTAGAGATGGCCCATGTCAGGCAATAGTCTAGCTCTAATAATTCACAAGGTTTGCAGATTAGCTACTCAGAGCTACCATTGATACCATCAGAGCTCAGCATGCTCTGATCTGGTGCTGTCCCCCACAGCCATGGCAGATATTGTTCCCAAAAGAAAGACTGGTAACTGACTGAGGGAGTTAAAGAATGACTCTCAACAAGAAAGAACTAGTGTCAAGTTTTAAAACACCGTGAATCCAGCCAATTGATTTTCTGACCCTTTAAGATTATTTTCTGGCTAGCATCACTCATATGTGAAGACCTGAAAGCAAGCAATATCCTTCATCAAACAAAAATTGCAGAATTAATTTCAAAAGGGCTGACTGTGGTAACTGAAGCTAGAATTTGGCAAGTATCAACATATTTGTTTTCCCTAAATTTAGTTCTATTTAAACCTATTCTTCAGCAGCCAGAGACAATAAACTTAAACATTTATGCTAGCCTAAAGCATTATCATTCACATACAGCCTTCTGAAGATTTTCTGTGTTCTGACTGTTTACAGTATGGTTATTCACAGTGTATTGCATGGGCTATCTTTATGTTTATTGCCATATATAAACCAATATTTGTTTCCATGTCAAGTCTCTCTCTTCTTCTCTGGTGGAGATTCTCACTGCCTTCTACCAGTCCACCTCTCTAGTAGTCATTGGCAAGGAACCTGCCATACTATTCAATAATACTGAATTTTCCTATACATTCGAGAATCCTAGACTCAGGATGGATAGGCACCTGATTTAGATGAAGACCACTGTCTGGGGGTCTTCAGAAATGACTACATCTCTCTTAATTTGTTTTAGTTTCAGTTTACTTTATAAGCAGACAAAGTTATCTCCTTCAGGCATACAAGATGACATCACTGTGTTGGATGCTGGTAATATCGGTGATGTAAGAACCAGATTGGTACATCAGCTTCCAATTCATCCTTCAAGAACAACAACAAAGATATCGAACCATTTTGAAAAAAGTTTCTCCAGTGTTTGGCATCCTGTATGGAAAATTAAAAGTCACTTTTAACAGTGCTAACTGGTACAAATAAAAGAATAATATTTTAATACATATAAGTCAAACTCCTTTCATCCTTCAATAAAAGGCATTTAAAAGTATGCCCACAGTATGTGAAGGAACACACCCACACTCCTCTTTTTTTTATTTCAGGCTCTAGTAAAAGCCACTTCTACAAAATAAAATTGTTCAGGACTAAGCTACATGGACCTTTTAAAACCAAAGGATTAATAGTTCAAATGTGTACCATTTCAGCTATTATATTATTATATTAATTCTGAGCAACTATGCTTATTTTGGCTGTCACCTTTCTTTTAAGCCTTTCCTTTAATCAATAAGGAATTTGAAAAAAGAAGAAAAAAATGACCATTAAAAAAACAATCATATCTACTCAGTGGGAGTCCTTAAGTGAGTTGTAATGGTTCATGTTCATATTTCAAATTACTTTCTATGTATATATGTTAATCTAGAATACAAATATTGTATTATTTTAGCCCTAGAAAATTGCCTAGAAAAAAAACCATCAACTGAACTGAAGACAGTGAAATAAAGACATTGTCAGCAAAAAACAGTATGTCAATATGGGGCATTTTCCTTGTTGCAGAAGAAGAAAATAATGGTTCAGTAAGAACTTTAAAAAGTCAGGACTAGATATTATTGAGTTATAGATGGTCAATATTAAACTCACTGGCAGTTTGACAACTTTTTACTGTGCTTATGTTCAAGTCTCACAGGTCTGCTTTTTGAAAGAATGCCAGAAATAAAACCACTTAGGCAAAACCAGCCAATCCCTTCAACACCAGTTTCCTTCAGGTAGTTTTGTTATCGAAATATTACTAACAGAGCTGAACGTATTTCCCTGATTAACATAAGAGCTCTCTACATGGTGGGACATAGAAGTGGGTAAAAGCTGCCTGAGAGTTGAGAAAAATACAGTATCCACTGCAGTGTGTGCATTGTCCCCTCATCCACTTGGGGCACACGTCCAGCAGCTCCAGCACTGACGGTAGGTTAAGCCTCTTGATCTCAGAGGCAGCCCTAAAGCTTTTTAGCAGGTTGGGACCTTAAGGGAAAATTCTGCAGGGAAAATGTGTGTGCATACAAACACACAGGCATGTAATACAACAGAGTTTCAGAGAATAATATTGTGCAAAATAAAAAAGTGTAGGTCGTTCATTTTCAAAATAATATTAACAAGACAGGAACATTTAGTTGTTATATGCCGGAAAGCAAAAATGTTCATTACTTGTGAAGGACCTTGTAACTTTCTCTAGAGCTCCCTCCTCTATGCTCAGCCCAGGTTACCCCATGGCCACCTCTGCAAACCTGGGAAGAGCTGGATAAATCCCCACAGGGAGCAAGTGCAGGTTCATGGGGACTCTGCTGCACATTTAAACACTAATAATAATATAAAAGCTATAGAAACTTGTTTGAAGTTGCAACAGGTGTCCTGAGACAGATGCCTGCTTGAAAGAAATCCACTGGTCATTTTGTGGTCTTAACAGAAAGGTTTCTCCTTGGTCTGTCCCTTTGAAGGTGCCACTGACACATAGTTTCTCCCTGAATTCTCTTACTTTCTCCAGAAAGCATTTCTTAACAACAACAACAACAAATTATTAACATTTTCAAAGTTCCTTATAGCATGCAACTGTCTAAATTCCCTCTCAGAAGTAGTGCCTTAATTTCTCCAATAAAACACCATAAACTGAGTAAAGTAAGAATGTAACACATTTTGGAAAAGGTAACATCCTCTGACTTTTTCTTTTCAGCCTGTTGCCTTTTTCTTTTATTACATTTGGTCAATATTTCTGCTTTAACTACATAGACTTCTATTCAGTTACTTGGTAGCAGATACATATGAAGTATGAATGACAAACCTATCTATTGGTTTAATTGACAGGAAATTAATTTTTAAATTGATATTATTAATACCTGGCAATCTAGACTGGTTTGATTAGTTCTGAATAAAATATCAAGAAACTTTTGGTATTATTTCACGGATTATGCCATCTTACTAGACCAACAATTTTCAGTTTTGCTTGCTAGTGAAAAAACCTTAAATTTAAAACAGTGTGTGTGTTGGATTTCAGGTCTGAAATTGTTTTCTCTCGCCTTGTTTATGGTCAAGTATAAATCAGTAAGAAGTAAAACTGAAACTCAATTCTGACTGTAAAATTCAGATCATCAGCATGAATTGTCTGAACACTCACACTCAGCTATAGTATATAGACCCAAAAGCCACCCATTTGGCCCCATATCTTTATTTATAACACGTTCCTACAGAAAGAATATAAGACAAAAGTTGAGATAAGCAAGTACAAACAAGTCTTCCACCAGTGCAAGTGACATCACGTAGAACCTTTTACAAATATATCAGTTTCCGTACTAGGCCTTTGATCCCCCATCTCCATTGAAAATATTGAGTCATCTCACTATTTTAACATCTTGGAATTTTTTTTTAATTTATTTGTAAAAACACATGTTCGTGCAGTAACGCTCTCCATTACCTTCCTTTCATGGAAGTGGTTTTTCTCACAGTATCACAGTATCACAGTATGTTTGGGATTGGAAGGGACCTCAAAAGATCATCTAGTCCAATCCCCCTGCTGGAGCAGGAACGCCTAGGTGAGGTCGCACAGGAACATGTCCAGGCGGGTTTTGAATGTCTCCAGAGAAGGAGACTCCACAACCTCCCTGGGCAGCCTGTTCCAGTGCTCTGTCACCCTTACTGAGAAGAAGTTTCTTCTCAAATTTAAGTGGAACCTCTTGTGTTCCAGCTTGATCCCATTACCCCTTGTCCTATCATTGTTTGCCACCGAGAAGAGCCTGGCTCCATCCTCGTGGCACTCACCCTTTATATATTTATAAACATTAATAAGGTCACCCCTCAGTCTCCTCCAGACTAAAGAGACCCAGCTCCCTCAGCCTTTCTTCATAAGGGAGGTGCTCCACTCCCTTAATCATCTTTGTTGCCCTACGCTGGACCCTCTCCAGCAGTTCCCTGTCCTTCTTGAACTGAGGGGCCCAGAACTGGACACAATATTCCAGATGTGGTCTCACCAGAGCGGAGTAGGGGGGAAGGAGGACCTCTCTCGATCTACTAACCACCCCCCTTCTAATACACCCCAGGATGCCATTGGCCTTCCTGGCCACAAGGGCACAGTGCTGGCTCATGGTCATCCTGTTGTCCACCAGAACACCCAGGACCTCCAGGTCCTTCTCTACATTGTTGTTTGTGAGATATTTACACAAAGCAATAATTTGCCCTCTTAGCCTTCATTTTATACTTAGCTGCCGCTTAAAAAGAGAATTAAGGTATTGTTTGGTAGATGGCAAGAGCATCAGCTAAAAATGCACCTGTCACTTAAAGTTACATTTCCTTTTCATTTGTGAATGGATAAATTTATCATACATATGCTATCCCTTGACCTAAACAATAAACTGGAAGGAAGCACTCTTAAATCAGCCAGACTCTAGAAAAAAAATATATATAGGCATTTTACTGTAATTGATTGTGCTACTGAGATTAGAACTGTTGAAATCAGAATTTAAACTTTCATTTATCAGACAAAAAGCTAGCCAGATGGAAAGAAACTAAGTAATTACCTCAACAACTCATCTGTCAGACCTTTCACAATTCTTCAACAAGGGTTTACCGAATGGAGACTCCAATGCACAGCAAAGACTAATTGCAACATGAAAAAGTGAAGCTCTTTTTGGTGGATCTGCATTTAACAGAACTGTGGTTTTTAAACTTTCATTCCATACTCAGTTTTCTCCCTTATCCTGTATTGTCCCAAACTGATCTAATCAAAACAGCTTCAGATACTGCATGAATTGGAGGTCACTTTGAAAGCAGTGAGAATATCACCAGTGCTGCAACATCATGACAGCTTAGCAAATTTCTGACCTGCATTTATTTTAAGTAATTTGAAACTCTGAATGGGAAGCAAAAACCAAAGGAAATTGGAGTAAAAGATACAGGAGCATCTTCAAAATAATTTTTTAAAGGAGTCTCAAATTTAACTAAGGTGTTTTAAAAAATTTAATATTTGATGAAATGGAATAAGAATTCATGCTAATCAGAAATTTTCTTCTGAACTGGAAAGATTACTTGAGTAGAAAATGCTGAAAAGTTCATTTTATGAATTACAGGCTAAAGATTCAGTAAGGAACTTGGTCCTTATGACAAGGTCAGACAGAATCAGAACACCCAAGTCCAAAATTGTGACCTATAAATCAAATCATTGAATTACTGTTATTAAACTTCATTCTACTTTGCTTGCCCCAAGCTCCCCTTTTCAGGCTCTGAGACCAGAATTCTTGTCAGCATTATTGGAAAAAAGGACTGGGGGGATGCCACATGAGGAAAGGCTGAGAGAACTGGGCTTGTGCAGCCTTGAGAAAAGAAGGTTTAGGGTATTCCCGTATTTAAAGGGCGTCTACAAAGATGGAGTCTCCCTTTTTACAAGGAATCACATGGAAAAGACGAGGGGTAATGGGTACAAGTTACTTCTGGGAAGGATCTAATTGGACACACGAGGGAAATAATTCATTATGAGAACAATCAGCCATAGGAATAATCTTGCCAGGGAAGTGGTGGATTGCCCAACGTTAGACACTTAAGATTCAGCTGGACACGGTGCTGGGCCATCTTGTCTAGATCATGCTTTTGCCAGGAAAGGTTGAACCAGATGATCCTTGTGGTCCCTTCCAACCTGGTATTCTGTGATTATATGTTCACTATAAACTGATGAGATTAGGCTCTTTCTAAAACACACATTTGGTTACATTCTTTTAAAGATATCACCTGCACCAAAATAACCAGAATCAGAAAGTCCTTTCAAACTATGAATAGTGACCCCTACTTCAGAAGAACAATGCTGAAGGTCCATATTTGGATAGAGGTCATCAGATGCCATAAAAAGGACAGTGGTAGTCATTCCCCCACTGCTTTGTGTCTCCTACTAGAGATACCTGGACATATGTGGTCTTTTACAATGGGTAACAAGGCTCCTTCCACTCTGTGTCCCCAAAGGAGGGAATCTAACTGAAGTTTCTGATCCAGGTATTGAACCATAGACACCAAAGCTTCTCATGCATTGGCTTCAAAGTCCTATACTGGATTAAGCTACATAGATAAGCATTAACATATAATTATTTGGGTATTACCATAAACTATTACAATTAAAGCAAGCAAGCAGATGTTGTATGCATTGGCCTTTAGAACTTAGCATCATCTTGAGAACTGCTATAAAAAATTCTCAGTGACACCCTAATTTATAGTAACATTTAAATGTGAAGTTACTATGCATGAATGCTTTGTTCTCCTGAATTAATATCAGGCAGGTCAAAGCATGTTCTAGCAACCAGATTCACATATCAGTAGTTTAGAAACTGAAAGTTTTAAAATGACAGTGACTCAGTGATGTCCTGAAGCAGTGCAGTAAATTGAAGAGACAGGGTACAAATTTAGCCAGAAATGAGTTCTGCCAATCAAGAATTAAAGTGTAATTCACTGTCTCAAAACTGGACACTCCCTATGTCCCATTAGTATACAATGCCTCCACTGCTTACTATCACCTAGCTTTTTAACTACGCAAAATAAAACAGATTATTAATATCTGTCTTTACAATGATAGCTGGAAAATTCAAAGCTCTTTGAAATATATATTTTTTTTATTTTATTTTAATAGAAAACAATGAAAGTGATGTGTGGCCTCCAGCATATGGCCTGGATCTTGACTATACAGCCTAAGATCAGCATTTAGTCTCCTCTACTTTCAAACACTTTCATTTTAACATTTCACAGAGGTCAGACTTTGGGGAAACTAATGTCTCTGTCTCTGAGGTCTCAGACAGATTGCTTTTTGAAAATCAATCTTATCCCTTTCTTCTTTTGCTGATTCCCAAACCATATGTTGACTACTGTCACACATCTCTCCATAATGATGTGAGCAGTGAAAAGCTATAGCTTGAGTCTACTTTTCTGGAGCCAAAAAAGGCATAGACTATATGGTCTACCTCCAGACCAATTAAAGTGCCAAAAAGTGAATCTTGGTCAAACTGAAACAAACAATATCTGTGGGTTTTCTCACATTTCTCTGTAGTGGTGTGGAGATGTACTACAGAGGGTTTTCTTTCTGGTGTCAGAGGGCTGGCTTGGCTATTGGAATAGCAGAGAAATATTATTACATGTTTGTGGTTTTAGAGATAAACGAGTGATACAGGGGTAAAGAACAGTGTACTTGACTTTGCTACTGTATTTCTGATGGGCAGAGAACAACCAAAAGAGTTATATACTAAGCATTCAAGTCACACATTTAGACAACTGTGTGTATTTAATCATAGGTGTAGCAAGTCTTAAGGCATGGAATACATACCGGTTGTCCTCAAGAAAGCACTGAATTCCCACAAATGAGAATAAAAGAAATTACTTTCTTGGACTTTGAAACTTTATCTCAAGTTAAAATTTTAATTCAGTGCATATTTTTAGTAGATATTTGTTAATTCTTTTAACCATAAAACTGTTGTCTAACAGTTGCATAAGAGCATTCTTCAATTTTGTGATAGAGAAGGTTACAAACTCTTCATCATTGGTCAAAGATTTATTCTATTATGGCAACCAGGTTTTGTTTGACATGAAAATACATGGGTAAGCTAATAATTTGAAAACATAGAAAAAAAAAAAAGCCAATTTTGAAAGAAAAAGAAAATTAAGGCTATACATGGTACATAATTGTTAGCAATATCTACATCTAATAACCAGAATTAATAAGCTATCTGTTAGGCTTCAATTCATAATTTTCAAATATATTCCACTTCTCTAGTTTCCTGTAACATGTCACGAGCCTACTAATAGCAGAAAAAAATACAAAAACTTTTCTATGCATGGTTAATGTGTATAACAATAAATCTATCAGCAGGAAGGCACTGACCTATTATGTAAACTGTGTCCACAAGATAAATATAAGCCTTCCAATATCACTAATTTCAAACAAAAAAAAGAAAGTGGAGAGAGGTGGCAGGGGGAGGCGGGATGAGCTATGCTGAGGTCATTCCTGAAATATGTGATGGTTTACAATGTGATTTGGAGTCAGATTTGTGTGCAGAAGAGACAGAACTTCCTTAGTTAGGTGAATATGTAGCTCAGCCTGAGATCTCTCATGCTGCAGGACACAGAGCTCTCCAGGAGGCTCCTCAGCAGCGTCTCTTGGGTGTCTCTGTGACTGTCTTCACAACTCGTACTTCAGGCTGACAGTACATCAACCCATTTGCACTGCCCTTACAAGGAGTTTTATTTATGTATGTGATGTAGGGGCATGAAGATGTCTGTAGCTGAGTTGTAATCCTCTCCTACATTAGTGATAATCTAGTAACTCCAGCAGTTTCTGTTTCCAATAAAAGAGAGGGTTTTTTTTTTCCAGTAGTCTTATTATTATTCCTGGCTCTAGTGAGCTCATGACTGAGACCTCATCACATATTCCCCAGGGAAGCTTCTCTGCTGTGAGAATAGAAATTTGTATCTTCTCCATTGTCCATCAGACTTTTCTAACCTTTTCCTGACCAGTATTGCTAAAATCTGATCAGATAATCATAATAAGCAAAACCCTAATGTGAGAGCGTTATTCTCAATGTGTCTGGTCCATCAAAGCTCCAGAAATACAGAAGTAAAACAAATCGCACAGGCTCATTTTCCACCAGGGAAAAGAAAAGAGGATTTCACTTTGCTCAGGGATTGACAATCTTTCTGGCAGCTCTTTTCGGAGAAAAAAAATAAAAAAGAGTTACTGAGAAAAGCATTTACATACTGTACTTTTTATATAAAGTACTTCTATCAAGAGGGTTTTTTTGAAAATGGAAAAGATTAATCCTCAAGGAAACTTAATTCTATTACAGATAAAACATTTTATTTAGTTCTTAATTTTGGAAATAATGACAGAGGTAATTAAGGTAACAAGTCCGTGCAATTTATTTCCAAGTAAAATTAAGATGTTTACTCTCCAAGCTAATTTTTCTTTCAGAGAGAAAGTGTTGAGTGTTTCTTTGTACAGAACAACAGCTTAATACAAGTTGGATCTAATAAAAGACCCAGGCACATGGATCTTCCTGCATCTGAAGGGCTGCAGAAATAATTATTTCCTGTAAAGAATGCAACAAATCCTGATGCTATTGAGTTGTTTAGAGCCCTAGCTCACACATACTCTGTGGTGGGATTCATAGACAATATATTTCCCACCAGATTTACAACAGGGCTCAATGCATTAGTGATTTTCCAAGTATTCAGAATGTTAATGCAGCAGAAGGACAGAGCCTTAGGATCTGCTGCCTGTAACAGCAACTATTATGTACATTACTGCAACAACAAGGATGTATGAAATACACATTCGGGACATTGCTCCAAATCTAACTGTGCTCCTCAGAATAATTTTCTTCTGGACTAGGTGACCACCCACACAGGCTGTTGGGTATTATGGATGAATGTCTGATTTGCTTTTTCTTTAAGGAAGAGCTGACCTTGATTCTGTATTTAATTCCTCTGTCTTCTATCTGACTTTCCTTATCAGTTACTGGAACAGGCTCTGTGTTCAGCATCATGTTTATGAAACTCATTGATAGGCACCTGATGTTCTCCCTGTATTTCATGGGGAACTTGTGTTCCTTGCTTGAGCTTGATGTTACTTTATGAAAGAGGAATATGCACACTTTAAGGGAAAAACCTTTGATCTCTATGAAAACAATTTGCACACTCTCACAAAACTGAATGGTTTTCTATTTTTAAAAATGTTTGCCCTCTTTTATGCAACAACGTGTATGTTTTTTTCAGAGTAGTGAAGAGCAAGCAGAACTATGAGAAAATGTGAATTGTGATAAATTGCTCCTTTTGTTCTCAAGACATAAAGTAAACAACATGTAATTGAAACTGATGGAGGTACTGAAGTTTATCGCTGGTGTAATTAAGACCAAAACGTGGGTCATCACATCTAAGAAAGCTTCATTTTTTTTTCCTGAAGTATCTGCAGAAAAGCACTAACATCAGTTCTCTGCAGACTAAACTGAAATGTGAGGAAAGAACTACTATACGTTTGCCAATTTCTTTGTTTTCCTTTCTTGGGCTTGATTTTCTCCCATATTATGGATTATTCCTTGTACTTATTTATAAGATCAGTGGCAGGGATGCCTTTATATAAACTCATACAAACATAAACTCAAACTTCCTTAACAAGTAGCTGATATAAGTAGATGCTTATGCTGAAGGCCATTTTTGTGTAGTGTGTTAAGCCAGTGACCCAAGAATGAATTAGCCTAGTAAGGTAGCACAAGGATGAAAGTAGAGTCCACCATGGCTCCACCACCTCCTTCTGCACATCCATGGTGTGCAGGTGGAAGAGAGTCTTCTGTGGTGATGGGAGGAGGCTGCAACTGGGGTGCCAGGAGACGGGATGGGCTTCAGCTGGGGGAGCAGCAGCTCAGGGAAAAATGGTGTAATCCTCCCTCTTCAGGCACTTCCATCAGCCAGTTTGTATTTTGTGCAAGGAGACATTTCAAGCAGTATATAGCTGATTTAAGAGTACAGTGCAATTGTTTATTGGCCAATACACATGACTTATATCTAGGATTAATGAATTACTGAACTAGGTATTAATATTCTCACCAACCTTAATGAGACATTCAATGTATCTTCACTGGCCTGCCAGTCATCTGTCACATCAGATAGGGTTGGTCTCTACCGTTCCTTCAAACAGGCTGATCATCACAGTTGATGAGTTTTCACCTGTTTTTCTGCTTTATTCCTGGGATTTTATACACTTTAAGACAGTGTTTTCCCCATTGAATCCCTTCCTGGTAACTACTGCAGTATTAAAAATTTTACTTCTATGTATTTCTTTTCTTATCTTGCACAGTTTTAGCTCACACCTTCAAGATTATTTTCTTAGTAAACTCAATCAAGATTATGGATGTCTGCTGCACCAGCCTAGGCCTTGCAACACAGACAGCTGAATCCCTCCACCGCCAAATTATCCTACTTTTTCCAAGTTATTCCTGCCCTTTGCACTCTACATTTTAACTAGTTAGTGTTCCTAGTGGTCTAGCAGACTTTGCTTCTCATCAAATCATTCAAAGACAAAATTTGCTGGGAGTGAGGAAGGGGAAGAGGAAGAAAACAGTGTCTTTGAAAGGTCACAGCTGGCCACGTTTCTCCTTGTTTTGCACACAGGCTGTGAAGTTTGCATTCCAGGGCCTAGGTAATGAATCTGGCTTGCTATAAATGGCTGGTTTCAGCATATTCTGAAGTAGGCCAGGAAGAAAAATCACTCAGTCAAGTGACCTAGACAGCTTTGTCCTACTTCAATACAAGGAGAACTGCTTCTGTCCAAAGGGGCCAGGTTTTGGGGTTTGCCTGATCGAAGGGTGTTCTGCATCCCTCGCAGTGCTTGGCAAGCCCTTTCAGGAGCAACCCAGGGCAACCAGCCCCTGCCGGGGCAACCCACCACCCTCTGAGAGAAACGAGAAAGTGTCTTGAACAAAAGGTGATGCAGAATAAAACAAAAGGGTTAAATAAAAAGGAGAAGGTCATTTTTCATATCCCGTCACTCTTTCTCTCAAGTGTGCAGTACAACAGCAATTTTATAAATTACTCCCTCTGAGAACTAAGTCAACTCTGTCAGATCAACAAAAAGTTAATCTTCCTTAAAATATTTCACTTAGGGTTATGCTATTCCAAAATTTCTTCAAGAAAATTAATCATTCAGATTCTTATTTAAATCCTCAAAATCAGGCTTCAGTGATACACAGATATAAATAAAAACAGAAACTAAGAGCAATTATATATTTTGTCAATTTTATCTCATTAATTTGTTTTCTTTCATACACAGTAGAGGTGTTTGTGTTTCACTTCTGATATAACCTCAGCTTTCTTTTCCAAGCTGATGAGTTTTTTACTACATAAAGGAAGAGCATGAAGTATTTTATAAGGCCTCTCTGGTACCTAATTCACTCTTCATTCACAAAGAGAAACCAATATTGAAAATTGTTTTTTTGCCTCCAGTGCAATTTTAACACTGATCAGTTTAAAGAAACAAAGTTTTCCTTCCCCAAATCTCATATAGAAACTTTTATTTTTAAGGACCTGCAGCACCTACACTTGTAAAGATGTAATTTTCTCTTTTCAATTAATGTCTAGGTTTTCTTGAGTTCTTAAAGTAAGTTTTTCACAATATACGAATAGATGGGAAAAATTTTTAAAAATTGAGGGACCCTCAAGGTTTAAAATACATATTTTCTAATAAATTTTGCATAGATCCTTAAAGAAATACGTTCTTTAGCACAACCTATTTTCCCAATGACTTCTGCTAGGACAGCTTCTTCAATATAAAGCAGGAATAATTATAGTTATTCTCTTGAAATACTGTCCCTGAATATATGCCTGACAATAAGAGAGAAATCAGATTATGTTTAATTGTAAAGAGGTGTTATGATAGTTCAGAATCTGTCACTATGTGGTTTGTGAGTGTCAGTTTGAGCTCAAGTGCTGTTCCCTTAAGTCATATAACTCGCTTTTTCCTGTTTTCCACCTCATTCATCCAGCACTAAGAAGGCAAGGCAGTGCTATCACAGGCTGATATTAAAAGCTATTAACAGCTGACAAGATCTGACTGTAGGGTGAGCATCTTACCTGCAAGAGAAAGCCTATTTTCAACCTGCAAGGAGCTGAAGGCTGAGGAAGGGAACAAGTGTTTTAGAAAATGCAGAATCTGAAGAACATAGTAAGGTTGGTTAACTTTAAGTAGACAGCAGCTCACAGACATGTGCAAACTGATGACTGCTACAAGAAAGCTAACAGTCCAAGCACAGTGGAAAACAGCTCACCCTGGTCAGCCACTCAAAAATGTACCCAGTTCTTTGAGATATAACATCTATATGGCCAGCGGCATCCAAGCTAACTAGTCTAAAATTACATCATGTGTATCTCTGTGAGCTAAAGTCATGAAGGGAAAAATAGATCAAAGAGACCTACAGTTTTTTTGTAGCAAAAGACCATTTCTAACAGAGGAACAATAGAAATATTGTTGGTTTCAAAGTATGTCTATTCCAAAATCCCCTACAGCAACTGAAATGTTTAGAGAAATACATTATAAGACAGCAGCCACATGGTGGTGATGCTTTACCCGAATATTTCCTCAGATTGAAGAATCTGTGGTTTGGGGACTTTCCAAAGAAGAAGCAAACTAATGGTACAGGAAAGAGAAATGCAGAAAGACACAGTAGAGCCTGTATATACACAGGAAGAAAATCCTGGATTTTTGTGAAAGGCACAACTTTCAGGAGAGGGTTCAGGCAAGAAGAGTGGCATGTTGTGAGAGCAACCTTTATCCTTTGCTGTTCCTAAGCAAGGACCCAGTCATGCACTTGTTGTGTGTTCAGGATGATGTGTTAGGTTTACATGGTAAAGTTTTGGTAGCAGGGGAGAGCTGCATGGGTGGCTTCTGTAAGAAGATATCAGGAGCTGCCTCCATGTCAGACACAGATAGTTTCAACCATTTCCAAGATGAACCCACTGCTGGCTAAAACTGAGCTGCTGGCAATGTTGGCAGCACCTCTGCGATAACACATTTAAGAAAGGGTAAAAATTCTGCACAATAGCTGGGAGGAAAGCTTCCCATCTTACTAAAATCAAGCATTTTCTGTACCTGAATTTTTATCACAAGAACTAACACCTAACTTTCCTATGAATCACCATTATATCGTATTTTTTAAGACAGACCTATTTGCAAGCATAACAGAAATTGCTGAATGGTTTGAATTCCAAATGACGCTTGATATGTCAGCTTTGTACATATAAGTGCAGCCACTAAATCTACTTTACAGTTAGAGCTCAACAGCAGTGGGGAAAGATGATATCTGTTCAGGAGAAAAATGACGTGCTCTACCCACAGCAATGTCCTCAGCAGACTCACTTCAGTACAGCTTCTCAGTATTTGACTCATGGCAGGCTAAACTGCAGATATGATCTTCCAAACAGTTATTCTGAAAAATATAACACCAAAAAAGGCATCTTAAAAGTTTTCATGCTACCTTGCAATGACTAAGTTGACCCATATTTCACACACAGGTTTATGTTATTCCATAGCAGTTAAGTGTGGGGAAAGTCCTATGTGGAGTAAAGAAAACTGACTTTTGGGAAAATTTACTGGAACTCCAGGGGACAAAGACAGGGAGGTTTTGCAATGCCAGAGTTACAACCTAGGAATCATCTTACACACTTATTTTCTGTCATTCTGTAGTAATATACCAGCAATATAACTCAAATTACTGATTTCTTTTTTTGTCTGGCAAATTATGAAATGATATCTGAGCTGCTAAGTGCTATGCACCGATAGCCTTTAATGCTGTGCATAGTTTTACTAGGGGAAGTTGTTGGTCTATTAATATTTGTCCCCTGCATTTCAACTGAGAGGCATCTGCATGATGAGACATTTTATATACTTTCCACACATAAACAGTAGGATTGTGGCACAGTGGCTAGAATTGTAATTCATGAATTAGCATCATTCAGCTGGCTGTCATTCCATGGTGAGTGCTGTACAAACCCAGGCTGACAAAGGGTGGGAAGGAAAGCTAATTTTCCTATGATGTCTTTTTCCACAAAATGATTTATTTTAATGCTTATATTGGTTGTCACTGTAAGCCTTAGAATCCTGTTGATGGCCAAATCCCTATGAGGTCAGTCATTTGAGATCCAAAGATAATTTTCTAGGAATCCAAGCTCATGCTTCCTCCAGAGGTGATTTCATTAGTGATGTCATGACATAAAGCATTTAAGACTACTGCAAATAGTTGAGTGTGTCATTATTGGTGGATGCTCTGAGATAAACATGGAGACTGACTCAAAGCAGCAAAGTTCACACATACATCTTCTACAGACATCTCTTAGATTTCTAGCAGCCAGGCAGGAAGAGAGAAATTTCTGTGATTTATTAAATAAAAAGGATAATGCAATTTTCATGAAATATCAGATATACCTCAGGAAACAATCCTCTCATGTAGTCTACCTTTTTTTTTGTATGTTTATTCACCTCTCCAGCTGCTAACCTGATTTGGTTTTTCATTAGATCTTCTCCTTGTAACCTTCTTGATTGATATTGGAGCTGATTTAAGAAATTAAAAAGTGAGAGCACATATAAGAAATTAAAATTAAGAAACTGCATCACATTTCATAATTTGTTACTTCTGACAAATGACAAATCCACTAATTTAGAAACAATACTTTGATTATATTATATCAAGTTTTATTGATCCAGAACAATACTTTATAGCATAACAGAAAAGGATCGACATGAACATTTGATGAAACTGTTAACCACAACATAAGGTTTACACATAAGACTTTACAGTAACAAAAGATCTAATTTTTCTGTTGCTTGCTATTTCTACTGAGACCAAATTCTAATCTCAGGTAAATTGAAACTAAGCATCATGGAGGAACTCTATTCTAACAGCAGAAATAAGCACTGCTCACATTCCTGGACACTGAAATGGAGTTTGGCATATTTTGGTTAAAATGCAATTACAGTGAAACAGAATGATAGGAAGATTAAAGGAAGGTGGATCCATCTCATGTGGTAGTTGAACCCCAAGTTTCCCTCCATATACATTTCATTCTTTCTCCATCTCCAGCTGAAAGATGTTTAAGCACTGGGTGGCTTAAGCAGCTGGGTGCCTTTTCATACCTGTTGACTGCTCCTCAGTGACATTTAAGAGTTAGTGACACTGAAACACCCAGAGCTTGCCTTGACTTTAACTGTAGCTGAGTATAGCTTCTTATCTAATACCAGTTTCTGAAAGCATCTTGTGACACTTAATAATGAGGCGTCTTGCTGTTCGCTAATGACCACTGTAAATTTTTTAAAAACCCAATTTTTAAAGTCCAATTATTTTGGCAATTATTCCTTTCTTTAGCAAGAAAACGAAAGAATATTTGAAATACAGCTAGGCGCTATATTTCTAATCCTGTCTAATTTTAAAATATTTTTTATAGCTGTCTTTATTGGCACATTATTTTACCAATTTTTTCCCCTCTCACAAATGTCACTGTAGCAAATGAATTGTCAGCTTGTCACAGTGAATCAGAAAGTTCTTTCCTGTGTCCCTCACCTTGGATGAAGCATTATGATAGCAACACACAGTGTGAAAATTTTTTGGCCCTTTCTAAAAAGGAATTTGCATCATGATGGACCCGGAGCCAAGGGCTACATCCCCCAAAATAACTTAGTCTTCATGTGACTTTCTTGGGGTGCTTCAGTCCATTTCAGAATTAGTCCCTTTTATCTAATGCCCGACCCTTACAGCACCTTGTTTTCTGGTACAGGGGAAGCCTCACTGATCCCTAATTGATGGCACTGGGCAACTCTGGCTTCTTCTGTCACGTACTGCTGTCAGCTCCTACTTCTGGATGTGGTCCTTGTTGAGCCTGACCCAGGCTGCCCAACCATCCTTCCCACAGGCAGGGTGCGGGCAGGGTGCGGGCAGGGAGCGGGCAGGGCTGTGGAGAGACATCTGGGGAAGCCTCCCAGCATGGCAGTACCCACCACACACCCACACATTGTGCCACGCTGGTTACCGCTCTATGTGGGACGTCACGGATGGCGCCTGCTCCTGGCTGTCTTTCCCACCACCCCCATAAACGATGCAGCAGGAGGCAAAGCTGGGCTGGATGCTGCATGTTGCAGGCAGCTCTGCTAAGGCGGTGCTGGCAGGATGAGTTGGGTGGGTGGATAGACGTTGCCATGATTCTGTGACAGACAGAGGCCCCGAGGACTGAGATCAAAGGTTAAATGGCTTTTTGCTGCCATCTCTTGATGAACCGGAGGAAAAGGCAGCAGAAGCTGATACAGAGTCTGGGCAACACCCACCAGGTTGGGCAGGCATTTAGCACTTGCTGATGAGGATGAATTTAGCTTCTGGGTGGACAGAGCACTAACGAGTTGTCATGAGTGTTTGACAGATGAGCATCAGCGCTGCACTGGGAGAGAGGTTCATTAGAAATAAACCTCATCCCCGCTCCCCTGACTCAGGGCTGCAAGAGGCTCGGAGAGAAAAGTAGTTTCTGCCTTTCAGGGAATGAGTAATCTACTAATGGCACAGTCTGTATGTGCTGTGGAGACAGCTTTTCACTGCAAAGACAGGCTGGAAACAGGCTCTGTCAGCGTCAGACATGCTAGGTGTGGACCCTGGGGTGGCCCAGAATCAGTGGCTGCAGAGCTCCATAGGGACCACAAGTCCCTGCCAAATCTCACTAATGGGGACATTTCTGTAGCTAGATTGTTCAGTCAGCTCCTTACAATGTCAGATATCCTACATCTTTCTGAAGGTGTCTACACAACTCTGACTTTGTTGGCTAGCTGAATCTTCTGTGTTCACGCATATGCGTCACCCCCAGGATATCTGCACTAAATATCCACCACAAAAGATCAAGCAGGTCTGTAGACCAGGCCTCAAAAGTAATTAAATCTAAATAAGCACAATTCCCTTTCCTTCTTCTTTTGAAATTTGTGATGAAAAAGGAGAAATGAAGATTTTAAAAATAAAAAATATATGAATTCTCTTTTAAAGACTCCTGAAAACTGTTTTCATGAGCTCTAAGGCTGCCATAAGTTCTGATTAGCCAATGATAAGCTGCTACTTCCCCCTTGGGAAAAAAAAAAAATAAAAGCAGAATAAATTCAAATCAGCAGAGGACTTACTGTGAAATTCCTTTAAACAGACATTGCATAAAATGCAGCTGTGGTCCCTGAACAGAGCCCTGCAATCCCAAGTTGCATTCCTCCTTACTCTCTTTTCTGCTCCTCTGACACCACCCACATTCAGATGTTGTCTGTTTCTTTGTTAGTATCCTGGGTGAAGTGGGATTGAGGAGGCAACTGAATGAATCTCCATCAGCTGGTGGGTTCCAAAATGTGTATGTACTGCATAGAGTTTTCCTCAAAAGTTTTCCAGTGAGACTTTCAGTGAGACGATGTGCCTCCATCATTAGGTGACATCTGAGTAAAGAGGGATTTTAGATTAGAGTTTTGGTCCTAGATACCTTCATCCTATCCAAATCCTGCTTTAGAGATGCAGGGTTTTTTATTGAATCTGACCCTGAGAGAGAAGGAGAGTGAAGTGGCAGGAGAGATTAGAAATAAATTAGCAGAACATCAAAGGGATTAAGATTGTGATAAACCTAAACTAGAAAAAATCAATAGAGGAATTTCTGCTTTTTGCTTCACTTATTTGTCCTTTACTTTTCTCTGGAAATCCCTTCCCATTATTGAAGATTGCTTGGGAAGTTTAAAGTATTTTTATCATTTTTACTGAGGCAGCCATCAGCAGAATTTAAGCTAAATTATAGTAACAAGACTCAATATCCCCTGAGTTTTGATATGTGAAATAGGTACCATCACCAACATGCACACAGAAAACATGTACTTTTCATTTAGTTAGCCTGGTGTTCATAACATTTGGCATTATCTGGCAAACTGAGAAAACCAAGCAACATCATCGTGTCTGGTTCAAACCCATTAATATAAAGAAACACAGTCATAGTTTGAAAAATAAGAAATAAACCACTAAAATATCTATTACCTCGCTGCTGGTGACCTAGGCTACAACCTTTAGAACTTAACACGGAAATTACCTTGTTAAGCGTATGAATGTTACTGAGGATTTCCTTTTTAATATAACTTTATATCCTCTCCAGGATAATAATATTGTTTATTTTAATGGATAGGAGAGAGTTTCAGTCACTTTCTTTCCAAAAATGACTTATGCAAATAAAGAGCGGTGCACACTTATTAAAGAGAAGGCTGGAAAAGCCAAGCAGTTCCCCTCCATTCCCTTAGTCACTCCTTTTATATGAAGTCAGTTTTAATAGTGATAGAAAAGTGTCTCTCTTTCCCAGTTTTAAATTTTCTATGTTATGTCCAAAATATTTCAGTGTCACAGCCTCAACTGTAATGACTGAGTTATCCTACATTATATAGTAAGATTTCTGGTTACACAGGAGAGAGTTAGACCAATGGCTTTCTAGCATGAATTGCTTAATCCCTGCAAGACGCTTGGAGAAAAGACTCCTTTTGAACAGGAACATGATTCCTGTACATGCAGTTTGAGTCATACTCTGATGCCCTGCTGTATCCTCTAGGAAATTCTAATTGTGTTTAGCTGTCATCTTAAGTTCTTATGTGATTTAATGATATGGGATAAGATTATTCTGATAGGATATTAAAGGGAAATATCAATTTGATTTAATCCCATGTTTCTGCATCAGCATCCTCAAATGACCTGTGTTGCTGAGCCACTGTACTTCCTAATGAGAACTAAGATTTCCATCATTGTTCCTGTAAAACTTCCAGCTGGAAACACCAGTCTAAGAACTGTATTTCAGCTTACTCCACTGTGGCCTGAGACATACAGGCAAATAAATGCACCAATACAAAAGTTTTCAGTAAGAAAGAGACAAAAATCACACTAAGAGATTAAAGATAAAAAAGTTTTCTGACAGTGTGCTGCCCAACTGTTCAACCTCATGACTCACAAGTAATCACAACTGAAGCACTGATACTGATGACCAGAAAGGTCATGTTTTCTTAGGTATGAATTATGTTGTCTCCATATGGCTCCATGCATTATAAAGTGTTGCTAAATAACTTTTTAGTTGTTCCCCATTTTCTTCAGCAGCCAACAAGAAAATGAGAATCCTGTAGAATTTTGGGAAGTTTTATAAAGTTAAAAAGTCTAATAATGGAAGAATAAAGTAGAACTCCTGCCTTTTGCACCCGATTGTCTAGATGGCCTCAGAGAGATTACTTTATTGTAGGCCAAAATAATTTATATGTCAAAAATGAAAACTCTCCTTTTCTTGTCTTTTGTTCATGTCATGCTATTAGATGACATGATATACTTTCATAGGTTTATAGGCACAATTTTATTGGATCAGATTAAAGCACAGGCCAGTGTTCTGTCTCTGACAACAGTTCACCTTCCTTCCCCATTTGCATCCCCAAACAACAGCTTCAGCTTAGGATAGAGTATAAAAAGAAGGCAGGGAGATTTCCTTCAGAGAAAATCCTGCAAATCTGTGGGCTAAGGTGTTACTTCTTATCAATTCAATAGGCAACTAACCATGAAGATAAAAATACCCCATCAGGCTCCATTAATTAAGATCAATATGTGAAGTGGTAGCAGGTTTAGTTGCAAATTCAAACACATTGTTGTCCATTTTTAGCTCTTATCTGCTAGAATATGCCAATGTTGCCACGTTGCACAATCGCATGTTGCAATGCAAAATGGACACACAGTTTTGTTAAAATCAAATCTTACAGCAATTGACATTTTAAGGACAATCACTGGATTTTTTAGAACAGATAACTTGGCTCACTAAATACATCATAGCAAACTAAGCATCATATAACTTGAGTAAATGGAAATATACTTTTTTGTTTCAGTGCTTTGAGATTCACTATTTCCCTTTTTCTCTTCAAAGAACAGATGAGCTTCAACATAAAAATGGAAGAGAAATTCATGAACCCTTTAAGAATGTGGATGAGAGAGAGGAGAGATGGACTTTCACTCCAGGATGCACACAATGTAGACTGAATTTCCTGCAGCACTAGTGGCCAGACCAGACGAAGCTATTCTGAAGTCTTTTACATTATTACACTGATAATCTCACATTTAAAGATAAGGTAGAGAATGCTAATATAGCCCATTACTTCGATATAGTAAAAGAATTTAAAGGATAAGCTATTTTTCAAGAGATTTTCCTCTATTGAGTAAGATCTTTTGCCTGCTACAAGACAATGTGATCAGAGAGTGAACTATGAAGTCACTGAGACATGAAGAGCTTAAGGAACTCACCAACTTTGGAACTTCACAACTGGGCTAACTTTTCCCAGATCCAAAATACATATTTTAAAAAAGGAGTATGTAGCCTTGAATACTTTAACTCTGTGTAGTAAAATAAAAATTCATTGAAAAGAAAATAAATAATCAAACTCTTGGGTATGTGAAACAAATTCATGTACGATATCCCATGGAATTTTAAATCTTTGGCACAAAAGTACACTGAAAGCACAATCAAACATTTTGCCAGTATGTGTTTTAGCAGAAGGGACAATTACATAATGAGAAATAATCCACTAGAATTTAAAAGATAAAATCAATAAATACAGACATCACTGCAATTATCCTACTACCCTAAAAAATCTCAGTATGAAGAGTTTGCCAAACAGCAAAACTGTGAGAAATACACAGAACTGTGGAATTCTTTGGTTGGAAAACAATTCTTCCTTTCTAATTTGGCTGATTTTAAGAACTTTTCACCAAATCTGTATGTATTATGTATCAATGTATCCTACAAAAGATTAGCCTGATGTATGAGCCACTCTAACTTTAGTATTGACTTTTAATGGTAAATGTTGACATGACTTCTTCACTGTTCTGTTGCTTATATCTTTCCTCTCTAGACCTTAGTTTATTTAGAAATCCTCTGTTCATTCCAGTGAAACATTTCTACCCTGTCCCAGAACAGATCTTGGTATAACACAATAGCCAAAGCAAAGAAACCTGTGTATGGGCTTGCATGCTCAATGCATTAAAAACAATATAAGGCTTGAAACTAAGATTTGATTAAATGAGATGCTAAATTGGAATTTGAATGTGATTGCACAGCAATTTCAGAAAAATTCGTCCTTTACATTTAAAAAAATGTATCAGAAGTTTGTAAATGAATGCCTACAGATGAAAGGTAATGCACAATTAAGTAATGTAATCTAACATATGTCCTACATACTTAGGTACAGTGGGGGGCAGCCGTAGTATTAGAGTACCAATCTATGTATTGTAGACCATATGTTACATTTGTAGACCACTTGGAAGCTGCAGCTGGTGCAAAATTAAGTTCCTATTTGCTTAGTAGATCTGGCAGTAGGAGTATACCTTATGCTAGTTTTATTTTTACTACATGTTCCCACAGTACAAATTCATACTGTTGATGCTGACTGCTAAACCTGTGTATGTTTTTGACACTTGTTACCTGAAAATCTCCTTTTTCTTCATGGAGAATCTCTTGCAACTCATCTTACGTCTGCAGTGTTGTCACTGTTTTTTGTTATATCTTGATTTTAGGACAGTCGTGATGCTAAAAAAATTCTTCACCTTGTTGATATTCACTTATATTCTTCATAGCAGGTTTTTGAATCTCACTTCCCATCCTATCAAAATTTCAACTAAAAAAATCATTGCATTTTTCCAGGAAATGTTTCTCCAAGACCCACTGTCCTGGTTTCTGCTGGGATATAATTAATTTTCTTCCTAGTAGCTGATATAGTACTGTGTTTTGGATTTAGTATGAGAATAATGTTGATAACACACTGATGTTTTAGTTGTTGCTAAGTAGGTGCTTATACTAAGTCGAGGACTTTTCAGCTTCTCATGCTCTGCCAGTGAAGAGCTGCACAAGCTGGGAGGGGACACAGTCAGGAGAGCTGACCCAAACTGATCAAAGGGATATTCAATACCATATGATGTCAAGCTCAGTATATAAACTGGGAGGAATTGGCCTGGGGAGGAGCAACCACTGCTCAGGAACTGGCTGAGCATCGGTCAACAGGTGGTGAGTAATTGCATTGGGCATCACTTGTTTTACATATTCTAATATTATTATTATCCCTTTCTGTCCTATTAAACTGTCTTTCTTAACCCATGAGGCTTACCTTTTTTTTTTTCAATTCTTTTCCTGACCTCATTGCATGGGAGGAGTGAACAAATGGTTGTGTGGGCGTGTTTATCTGCCTGCTGGGTTAAGCCATACCTGCACTCTAGAATGCCATTAATTACTGGAAGATTAGGAAATATTGATGATTTATACTTCTCAGTTATTAAGACCCAGGTCTGAAAAAGCGTTGCACCTTATTTAAACGAATCACTGTATCATACATCACTCTCAAGAGCCAAGAAAAAGTCTTATTTTAGATCTCGATCCTCTCTATAATTAAATTTATTTGTCTAGATATATAAATTTTTTGTCCTATGGGGCTATTCTTTTCCATTTTTCACTAGGTGATGTGTGACAGGCTTCCCCAATATACTGCCAAACACAGTACACCAAAACTTCCTAATATGTCCGGGTCAGTAATTAATTTCTTTTACCAGTCTGCATCAGAGTACACCCTGCAATCGATCAGTCTTATTATGATACAGTATCAGAGCTATACCAGCTTGATTAATTACGCAGTTTTTCAAGGGTGTCATTTGGTACTAGCAAGAAAGAAATGTTTCCTCCCCCAGCAAATCCCTGTAGCGTACACAGAGCATTTAGTTATTTCAATTTTAGAAGAGGAATGATGGGCTAGGGCAGTGACGGTGGTATACCTAACAGTACTTGTCTGTCTTTCCTGAAGATGCCAGGCTCCATCCTTAGCTTGTGCAATTCCTCTTGAATGTTTATATCTGTGTAGCTCATATCTGTTGACCTGCATCGAATGAATGTCTGGTTCATTGCCTAGTTCTCCTCCCTTGATTCTGACGCATGTCTTTTAAAACGGAAGATTCTTTTTCTTGTTTCAGAAAAATGGGATGGTGCTGAAAACCTGTCACAATCATATCTGACAACAAATTTTTCATTGAAAATTAATTTCAGAAAGCTGCCAGTTTTTCACTCTGCTTCTATAATAGCCAACCTACATAATCACATAATGATCAAGAACAATACTAAAACATATTAAAAACACATTTTGATTCTCAAAGGTGAAGTAGGGAATTTCAGGTTCTCCTGGTGTCTTTTCTTGTATTCAAAACTATCCCTCTAACATTTTGAATAAATAGGAGGAAAACTACTTTCACTATGACTATTACCATCCGTTCAGTGATGGACTTGTGATGGTTCATTTACCTTGATCTCGAAGCACAAAATTAAGGCAACTAAAATGCCGAGGGGTTAGAACTCAGTCAAACAGTGTTACTTTATTATTTTGCCCATTAAGCGGCAAGTGATAGCGAAACACAGTAAGAAAAAGGAAAAGGGAAAAGAAACAGGGAAAGAAAAAGAAAAATATGGGAATGAGGATTGCATTTACAACCAGAGGAGTCTGAAGTCGTTCCTCTGGTCCCCAGTCCCATAGAGTCCTGTCAGTTCTCCATTGTGGTTCGGGATCCTCTGGTGGGAAGATCTTGACAGCGTCCATTCGGGAGTCATCTCTTATGCTTCTTCACCCCACCTTGCTCCCATTGTTTGAGGCCAGTCTCGGCCTTGATTTCGCAACCGAGGCTTAAACTGTGCAGGCTCAAAAGATCCACGCTTCTTTTGCCAGCGCTTATGTTGCCTGCATTCAGGGGTTTCTCTCTGGTCCATTGGGTGACCTCAGGACCCTTGGTAAGCTTCTGGGCATGCTCTTTTTCGTTGGCCATTGTTTGAGGGAGCAGGTGGGGCACAGGTGTAACTGAGGCTGCAGGTGAGAACACATCTTCTGGATGGCAGCTATTGTCCCTGGGTTGAAGAGACCCTCATAACAATCCCTTTTAGGAGGCAGGGGCTGGTTTGGCTAAAGCAGCAGGTGAAGTCCATAGAGCAGCCATTGTTAGCAGCAGTCCCCCCCGAATCAGAGAAACCAGTGCAACACAATGCTTCTCCTCAGGCCTCTCTCCAAGTCATTGTCCATGTGTCCTTTCTGTCAGGGCTTCAGTTCTCTCAGTTCCTGATGGTGATGGTCAGGCAAGTACTGCTCCATCTTGAGACTGACTCTTAAATACTCCTGACAAGAAACCTACAGGATGTGCACTTATGCAAGCATGCAGTGTTCCTATCAGATCTGGTCTGCAAAATACCAAACTCAGTCGGTACTGCTACTCTCACGAACAAAACCCTCTTGTCAAGATGAAGGTGCAAGCTTACGTTTCTGTGCATCCATGGTCTCAAATGCAGCAGAACCCTTACAGACATGTTTAACTTTAGACGTTTGCTTAAGCCCCTCCTGTTTCTGGAAAGCATTGAAGCTTTCACTTGAACACTTTGCTCAATCAGACTGCTGGTTAGGTGCCAGATTTTGGCAGAGATGTGAACTGAAACCTCTTCCACCTGTTTTCTTTGATCAGCAACTGGGAAAGAAGAACAGACCATGTCATTAAAATATATATATATAAATATATAAATATATATATATAAAAAATAGGATTTGAGAGGATTGTGCTTGCCATGGGGGCCCTGGCAGCCAACAGGGCCACTCGTGTCCTGGGAGCATCAAGCACAGCATTGCCAGCCGGGCAGGGAGGTGATTGTCCTGCTCTGCTCTGCACTGGTACAGCCTCACCTGGAGCACTGTGTGCAGTTCTGGGTGCCACAGGATAAAAAGGATATAAAGCTACTGGAGAGTGTCCAGAAGAGGGCTACAAGTTGGTGAAGGTTTTGGAGAGGAAGCCATATGAGGAGTGACTAAAGTCACTTGATTTGTTCAGCTTGAAGAAGAAGAGACTAAGGGTAGACCTCATCGCAGTCTATAGCTTCCTCACAAGGGGAGCAGGAGGGGTAGGCGCCAAACTCTCCTCTTTGGCAATCAATGACAGAACCTGAGGGAACAGCAGTTAAGATGTGCCAGGGGAGGCTTAGGTTGGACATTAGGAAAAGGTTCTTCACCCGGAGGGTGGTGGAGCACTGGAACAGGCTCCCCAGGGAGGCAACACGGCCCCAGGCCCGACAGTGTTGAAGAAGAGACTGGACAATGCCCTCAGACAAATGGTGTGAACTGTGGGGTTGTCATATGTAGCAACAGGAGTTGGACTCCACCCTTGTAGGATGTAGAATGCCCAACTCAAGACATTCTATGATTTTTCTCTGGTGCTGGGGGTTTTTTCCTGTAATAGTTTTGACGTGAAAGTATCTCAAGGGGTCTTTGCTGAGTGCATATAATTGCTGTTCTGTCTGTGCCGTTGCAGAAAGTAATTCATTTAAGAAGTTTTCAGAAGCTTAAAGTGAAAAAAAAAAAAAAAAAAAAGGCAAAAAAGTAGCCCTCCTAGTGACTGACACCACAATAGTACGTCTGCCCTTTTAGCTAAAGAAAGATTCATTTGTGTGCAGGATGAGTTTCTCCCCCCGTTTAACATAGTCTTACATATATATATATATATATTTACTTATTATTTTTTTTTTTTTTTTAAGCGTAGAAAGCAATCAGGGAGGTCACATATTAGTCCTCGCTGGAATTTCACCCAGGGCTGCTGCTGCTCTCTCCGGCCCGATAAGTTGCATCATCATTCCAGTTCCGCACAGCATCGTGTAAGCAGCAGGTGCGAGAGTCCCGAGCCCCGAACGGCGGCGGGGAGCGGCTGGGGGATGGGCGGCCGAGGGGAGGGAGTGAGGGGACGGGAGCTGAGCGGGGGGAGGGGAACCCGGGGGGCAGGAGGGGGAACCCGGGAGCCGCCGCCGCCCCCGCCCGTCCGTGCGCGCGGCTCTGCGCCTGTCCTCTGGCGCCCTCTGGAGGTGGCTGCGCTGCAGCGCACCCCCGGCCCCGCCAACGCGCCCCTCCGAGAGGCGCTGCGGGGGGGGCCGGGGTTTGGGTACCTCGAACACGCGAGCAGTCGTAGTAACTCCACGCACTTGCCCAACGACAGATGCTCATCTGCAATGTCAGCGTGCCAGGATTTAGCGGCGGTTGAGCAAGCGATGTTTTACATGGACTGAAAAAAAGAGGAACTTATAGGATGTTCTAAAAGTTTTAGAAGTGTTTCCCCAAGAGTCTACAGAATAGGTGATGCTAAATGCTTTTAGTAATTCAAATATTTTAAAAATTTCCCTTGCTTTACATCTCTCTGTGTCGACAGAATGCATTTCTTCCGTATCAGAAAGGCTCTATCTCTGTCCTTTCTTAGAAAAAAAAAAATCAAGCATGAGTCTTACATGAAGTACAACTTAATTTATTAAGAACAGACCACGTATCTATGGTTGTAGAGTGTTAGTCATACCCTAAGTTTAGGTTTTGTATTGCAAAGCTGTTTTTTGCCCTGTTTGTACTAATGATAGGCAATATGCTGTGATTATGGTATTGCTGCAGTTCTGAATGACAGTGATACTGACGACACTGAGATTAAAGGTGCTAATAACACTATCATATCTGCAGTGTTCTACGGATTGCTCTGGCCTTCTTTACATAACCCTCTCATGCTCTTACATCTTCTCCATCCTATTCCTTGCCTTAGAGTGATATGGTGATATTTAGAGAGTACCTCTAATAAGGGGAAAATAATGAGAATAAAGATTAAGTTCCATCTCGTGTGAAACTTTTCTTTAGGAAGTGCTGGATCAGATGTGATTTAAAGGGGCACCATGGAGTCCGACAGGGAAAAGAATGAGGCAGAGAGGTGTGAAGAGGCAGATCTAACATAGAGACATTTCTAGGGAGAATTCCTCACATCATGCATTGTGGAGGAGTTACTAAGGGGAGAGGTTGCCGCATTAGTCCGCTTGAAATCACTTTGGCCCCAGTCCAAAGGCATGACATTACTGGAGAGTGTATAGAGACAATTACACAACAGTGTTTTGTCACTGGTGTTACCCAGTGCTAGCTGGGATGACTTCTGGCAGAGGGAGTCCTTGGCCCATGCCTGGAGCCAGTAGTCACTAAGATAATGTCAGTGAAGCTTCTTGCTGTGACCTCTTCACCTGCACATCTGCAGAATTGTTTTATCTATGTTTTTGATAGCCTGCATTCACAACTGTTGCTCCTCTCCAGTTAGTGTAGAGAAATATATTAACCCAGAGCTCAGTGCATACTACAGACCTGTTTATCACAGATGAAAGACTGAATTCAGATGATTCTGCTTCTGTGAGCACTAGAGACACTGCCTCCCACTACACTGAAAGCTCCTACTTTCTTAGAATATATATCAAGTAGATGTACAAGACAAAAGCCTATTTTGGTTGTGAAGCTTTGCCTTAAAGGAGGACCAGATTGCTCAACATCCACCATTTGTTAAGCCAGTTGTGTTCATTGAATTCATTTGAACTGCAGTGGTTTGGTCTGACACATTCATTGTGCAATGCTTGAACAGGTAGGAGGAAAGGCTTTGTGGGTGGGAGGGAGAAACTAAAGACAGTGAGGCAGCGAACTGACCTTCCTGTACGCTTTTTCCTTCTGCTTTCCTGCGCTCTACTGACAGCCTGTCCCACCTGATGCATGCTGATTGCTGAAACCTGCTGCCTGCTGGGTGAATACGCTACATTCCAAAGGCTGATTGTAGCTGAGAAACAGATGACCCTTACTCTCACACATCCACACATAATAGGAGTAGTATTTCTTGGGCAGGAACAAGATGGGGCTTTTTTTTTTTCCTCTTCTTCACTCCACATGGGGAAGACATTGTCTGTTACTGAGTAACCTTGCTTGTGGACTCTGGAATAGTCTGATATAGCATGTAGCATTTTGTGGCCTGTCAAATCTGTTATGATGCTGCTTGGTTTTTTTTTTTTCCCTTGATGTGGTTGCATGACATGGAAATGTCTGCAAACAGGATGAATGCAAACAGTTCTTTACTCACAGTAGCATCTCAAGTGGTGCATTCATTGGCTTTGCATTTATGTTCCTGTAATATGATTTATTTTGTTGGCAGTTGGAACTGTGCCTGCTGTGAAGCTCATGCACTCTTTCTCCAGTGCTCATGTTCCCTTTCTGTTATATGCCCTCAACAGGTGTGAGAGAGAATAAGGAGACATATGATGCAAATGTCTTACAGAGGGCATGAACTCAACATGTTTCACGGGCTGTCCAGGTGAAATATGAGCTGTCATTAGGTGTTAGCAATCATGTTGTAGGGCAAGACATTTAATAACTTACAAAAGACACACATCTATGAACTGCAAACAGACTAGGACTAGTGAATGAGAACCCATTTTCAGCAAGAGATGTGATTTAAGACTTTCCCCCTCACCTTTGAGGTGCTCATTCCTCATCTCCTGCAAGAGATCACTGGTCCTTGGTTGTGCTACTTCAACAGTGTGACTGCACCATCCACCAGGTATATGCATGCATCTTTCTCAAAAAATAATAAGCTATATTTTTTGAAAACCGTAACATTTCCCAGATCACACAAGCAGTGTAATTGGCATAATTAAGGTGTCTATGTGATATAACATTTTGGAGAAGAATGAAAAATAGTTGCCAATGGGTGGGAAACTGGGAAAGACACATCTTAAATCAGATGTGCTGCAACCAGAAGAGTGATACGGAAACATATTCTTATACTGCAGTAATACCTGAAACATATAGTGTACTAAAAAAGTATAACCCCCTAAGAGACATGCAGAACATACAGTCTAAGGAGAAAAAAAAAACAAACAAACAAACAGAAAGACACTTTTTGCAATTAATTAATCCATCAATGCAATGTCATGGCTTATGAGATGCAAAATTATTTTACCATTATCTTAAAATTATATAAAGGATACATGACACATCATCTTTTCATAAACTCTATTTTCTTCAGCACCCTTCACAGATGTTCTTAACAAATATTCCAAAACCAGAAAAGATTCATAGTTTTCATTTCAAACTAAAAGTGCCTAAGATTAAGGGAATGTTGTAACATTATCAACACAGAGTTGGGAAAATAAGGAAATTACATGATTGTTCCATGTTCCTCAGTTCCTAGTAGGTTTCAGTTACATGGCTGAGTGGAGAAGAAAGCTGTACAGCTTTAAAATCTGGAGTTTTTGTGGAAAGTCAACTTTTGGGTTTATAAAATGATGAACATTTCAACAAGAAAGCATATATTTGCATGAGGCAACTAATTTATAAATTAAAAAGTTCATAAAATGGAACTAGCAATTTTTCAAAACACAAAGGGAACAAAACACTTCTCTCTGATCTTGGCATTAGCCATAGTGTTTTCACAAATTCTAAGTCAAGAGTTATTTTTGCCTTGCTGCACGAGAAGAAGCCGTCTAATTCAGGCCACAGGAGGCCCCCACAGAGCAGGCAAAAAAGCAAACTTCCACAGCCTCCCTGGATTTCATATTAATAGATGAGCAGAATGTCTGCTCTGTCATTTTAGCTGACAAGATGAACAGCATATTAGCAGTTCTATCAAGGAGTAGACACAGAGTCTATACTTTGGATGCTGATAGACAACAAAGCTCAGTAAAATAGAGATAGCCACTTAAAATTAGTTATTCGAACACTAAGTACAGTACCTTTCACATTTTGAAATAATTTCTATTGTAATAAAAGTCACCGTGACAGTATAGTACTGTCGTTGTAAATTTCATCTATTCCTCTCTTGTTTATAAGCTGCACTGTAATAATACTTTGCCCATCAGAATTCACTGAAATGCATTTCATTATCCCAATCAGCCCCATGAGTCACTGCTTTATTGTATTACATTTCTTTCCTACTCTATTTGAACTTTCTTCTAATACTAAAGCTGATTCCAAGCCATTACAACCAGTTGCAAATTAGCTTTTATTCGGCTCTGACTGCTGAAGTGTATTTTAATAAATCCATGCCAATAATTTTATAACCTAATATTAATGCACTTTATCTTTTAATTACTGTACCCTAAATTAATCTAGTTATATTTCTGATTTATTTCATGTTTTTTCTTGGTCCCAGGGTGAGCTAGCATCTTGCTCATTCTCATGAGCATGGGCTGCTCTAGTCTTCCATTCTCCCTGCTTTTGAAATTAGAAATTAGCATGGTATACCTATGTTTTATAGGGGGAAAGAAATACACTGTTTTATGGGCATGTTTTCTTGGGAACACACTTTTGGAATAACTTGGAAAAGTTCTACAAGTGTGATATATATATATACACACACCAGTAGAAAACATGCTCGTGCACAATTTGTTGAGAGCAAGGTCTAGCTCCCTGATTAGCAACAGCTAATGTGCTACATGCTCTTTGAGCAGTTAACTGCATAGTCCCCCTTCCTCATCATTGAGCTCTTCCAGTGAATACCAGCATGCAGATTATGTTTGCAGCACCTCTACACATTTCACAGATTCGAAGTTCACTTATAATAGAACTATGTCTTAAAAGCAGTGAGTAGCAGGACAAGAGGATATAAAGAACTGCTCCAGCAGTGCAATTAGAATAACTTAAATTCTGCACTTCCCAGCAGTTTTTTTTCTTCCAGAAAAATTAATTCATGTTATGATAGTCTTTGTTGATTAAAGCCCTGTCTTGGATCAGAAAGCTAAGGATGTAATGCTGGGTTCTTCTGCAAATATGTTTGATGCTAGCATGTCAAGACATATAGATAAATCTTTATCCAGCCAGAGAAGACATCTATTAGGAGAGAAACAAGGGGAGAGGAGTCAGCAAGTCCCATCTTTCAGCTGAATGACACTTTCCACTGTGAAAGATTTGGGGGAATATTTTCTTTGAGAAGTTCCCACACCTCTGAGGCTGTCAGAAATGCTGAGACTTACTTGACAGGTATATGCTTAGACTGGGGAATAAGCATTCTTTATCTCACAAAATTCTCTGTATGTTTGCTGAGATAGAATTTGCCAACAATCACTTTTTCCTGTCTTTGCCTACATTTTCCAGGCCAACTTCTGTAGCATGTTAAAGGTAATGGAACAGACCTTGCTTCTGAAGTTGCAGCAACAACACATACACTGAATACAAATGGGCATTAAAAGTAGAAACACCCAGGGCCTACATTTGATTTCTTGTTCCATTATTCTCTTTTTATTTTTTTCCCTCTAACTCATTCAAATGGCTTGAGATTATTAAATGGCTGGGGAAAATGATAATATCATTTATGGCGCTAATTCCACTGCCTCCACAAATATATTCCTCTCTGCCAATAGATCACACCTAAGACCCAAGCATGCCAGGGCACAGAGAATGTGCCAAACGTTGGCACACTGGTGTCTTGCCTGAAATTTCATTTGTGAGGGATCTTAGTTCACTCTGCTTTAAGCAGTAACAATTTTTTCCCTACCTGGTATCAGAGCAGAAGCTTTAGCTGAAAGTAAATCTTTCCTCCCAGCACTGATGCTGAGTGCACTGCTGCCATGTTCTGGCTCTGTGGAGAGGATTTGCCTGACTTGCCTGTACTTGCTAGTTTCCCATGTTTCTAGTACAGTATGAAATGCTGCTATGATTTAAGTGTAGAGAGGAAGTTGATTCAGAAGTGTCTCCAAAGATTATTTCTATAGGAATTACTCAGTAGTTGATACAGTTAAACTAGCTTTGCACTTACAGTCTTACTCTAAATTAGAAGAAATTGAGACTAAGGTAGGATGAGCAGATCAGGAAGAACAGCTGTAAGCAGCTCCAAATGAGAGGAAAGACTCTGAAGAAAGAAGGAAGATGTAGGAGGTGAATTCTAGAACAATGAGAAAAAATAAAGAAAATAGATCTCTATGGCAGACTAGCTGGAGAGAGACGACAAGCTGGAAGAAAAAAGCATAAAGCCCATTTTTTTTAAGCATGAAAGAATTGTTAGTGTAATTTCTTATCTTTACACTTCACTGCTTTCTTTTAAATTTGCATTTCAGATAACAGGAAAATTAACATTTTTTCTAAGAACTGCTTTTACTACTTCCTTCAAGATCATTCAAATTCTGAGCTCCACCTGTACTTTTTAATTTTTATCTTTTATCTTTGTGTCCTTATCCTTCTCCAGATTACCTTTATGGAATTAAAACTAATACCTAGAATCAGAATAACAAGTTCTTCTGTCCCTCAGACAGTATTGCTCTCTTTGCAGTTAAAGATTCAAATGTGTTTATTTATTACGGAAATTATTTTCCTATTAATTCCAAATAATCAAATGTTATCCTTCTCTACTGACTTATCATATATCTACACCTGCAATGTGCTGCTCTTCAGATAGAAAGACTCCCTTTTTCCTTAGCATTTTTTTTTCCTTTTTATTTTCCACTGTAAACCCTCCTAGCTCAGGTTCAGAGTACTTTTAAGGTTGACCTTTTCCGCTAGATGGCACATGGGGCCATATGAGTGGCAGGAGAAAGACAAGTTGCTGTACCATGATGTAAAATGTATATAATTATTAAAAAAGAAATATTCCATTTAAGAGCACTACATTCCTTAACTACTGCTAGCTGGAGTAGCTCCGCTGGCTTCAATGGTATATGCTGATCTATAATAGCCAAAACTTAATGTGTACCACATACAAAATTATTTTCCAAGCTGTGTTATTTCCCATCTTGGAAATGGAGAATTTCTGTGAAAAGTGTCCCATATATTTTATCCTAGTACTTCTTTCTTCATAGGTCCTTAGAGATCACTGGTAAGAAGATTTGAGTATCAGATAGAATTGTACCTGGTTATCATATCAAAATGCTAGTAAAGGAGTGTACATGCACAGTGCAATGGATAAAATTATGCACGTCTTCAGCGAAAGGAATAAAAATGAAACACATCATTAATTCCTTGGAGATCTGATAACCCTTTAAAACCAGACTGAATTATGGTCCTTGCCTTTAGTTCTTCCAGCCTCTTCAGTGATAATTACTGAAGCCTACAGTTTATTGAAGAGTTTCTGAGCCAGAATTTGTTCTTTGCTGCCAAAGGACCGGTTGCCCAACAGCCTTTGCCCATCTGCTGTTGGAAGAGGCAGTTCTTCAAGCCTATCTGTCAGATCAATTTACAAAAGCTTTCCTGACCTGGAGGGTGAGAACCTCAGAGGTGAAACTTCTGGGTGAATCTCAAGCCTGTTATTTGTGTAGGAGCCACAGAAATCACCCCTGTAAAGACTCTCTTGTTGCTCTAATGGCTCAGATGTTTGGCTTATACCAAATATAGCAACTTCTGCCTTTCATTTCTCATCTTAGGCCA
Organism: Streptopelia decaocto; assembly: GCF_964273445.1. NCBI lineage: Eukaryota > Metazoa > Chordata > Aves > Columbiformes > Columbidae > Streptopelia > Streptopelia decaocto. The sequence continues at coordinate 28,855,348 of NC_138663.1, read as the reverse complement.
CGGTGGAATTGCTGATAGCTGGGAAGCTGTCCAGCTCACCAAACGAAGTCCATGACTACATTCCACAGGGTCCATGACACTTACCCACGTCCTCCCAACTGACATTTTCCCCATATGGAAAGACTTTAAAGAGATTTACACTTAAAAGCCTTTATGTAACTGGTGCAATCACATAGCATTTGTTGCCATATACTGATTTTTAGCTTCTTTTTGTCCTGAAGTGAACTCCAAGCAGTCTCTAAAAAGAGGCTTTCAATTTTCAATTGTGCCATTTATGACTTTGCAGTTATCAGGACTCTAGAATAACCACTATCAAAAACTGGCACAAGCCAAACCATCTTGGTGTTATCTTCCTTTCTTCTTTGGCTGTTTTCCCAGGCTAAGGAAAACTGTAAGTAAGCAAATATAACTTTTATCTGAGCAACAAATCTGAGCTACAGAGGAGGTGACAATTCCCGTGGCAAGGACCTTCCATGAGAAATGTTCAGTCATTTCTTTCCAAAAAGAAAAGAGCTGACAGAAGTGGTCAGTAAGATATTTGATTTCAAATACTACGCAGAAACAAAGATGTATGGCACAGAGACTGCATGCTCATGCCACCCATTCCCACATAAAAAGCAAGAGCTGCTTTAGATTAGTCAGATCTTTTAAGTGGTCTCTAGAATTCATCTGGAGGACAGACTGTTATGATTGCCCACCTGTGTGATGTGAAGGCAAAGTCACTAGTTCTACCCCAGGAACACAACATGAAACACATGAACATGTTATGGTAATCTCCTCCAGACAGTACACATGGAAGTTTTCCAGTGCTCTCCACCATGCAACCAATGCCTGCTGTGCCTCATTCAATCCTCAATCTTATGTCCCTGAAGTTGGCCACATCAACCATTGCTTAGCTTTCCTTGCCTAAAGACTCCAGATAGGCATCCAGGACTGAATGGGATGGGCCTGAAGAACATCAACATCAGCAACACTCTTCTTCATCATGAAGAAAAGGTCAACCTGGAAGCTACCTGAACAAAAGTGTAAGTATCTGTTGGGTAGCAGAAGTAAACACCCTGTGATGTAGCTGTCTATGAACCACCATCCTTTTTTTTTTTTTTTTCTGCATGACTGCATGATATTGGTTTGCCTGTTCTGGAAAAATAAAAATAAAATAAAATAAAATAAAATAAAATAAAATAAAATAAAATAAAATAAAATAATTAAAAAAATAGCTGTGATGTAAGCCAAAGCTGTGAAAGATGTGAAAGATAAGAAAATCACCGACAGAAATTAAATTGTTTACATGCTAGCAGTTAGTAAGTCAAGGACTCAGGAGAAAAGTACCAGCATGATCTAAACCGTGACCTGAGCTAGAAATCAGTAGACATCCTGGAGATTTCAGAACTATCAAGAAACAGTTTATTCCAGCTTCTCTTGCCTGACTGGTGATGACCTGGCCAGGAGGCAGTCTGACTTTCCGGTTGTCTGCATCGGGATGGTAAGCATGTTAATGCTTAGGTTAGTAGCTTGTGAATCACATCTATCTACATCTTCTCTGGGTATTACCCAGGAAAAAAGTGCTATCTACTCTTGAACTTATCATACACATTTCAGTGTCAACTCAGCTAACCCTTCACTCCATGCTGTTACCTGGTGTTACGGATGCAAACCCCTCAGATTTCTCTGCTTGGAAGGTGTCTGAAAAGGCAGTCTAGAGGAGACAGTCTGAAAAGAGGGAACAGGAGCAACCAAATCCAAAACCAAAAGCAACCAAACCAAACCAACCAAACCAAAATTTAATAAAGACAAGTCTATGGTCCTGCACCTAGGGAGGAATAATCCCAGGAACCAGTACAGGTTATGGTTGATCTGCTGGAAAACAGCACTGTGGAGAAGGACCTGGGAATCCTGGTGAACAACAGGTTGACCATGAACCAGCAATGTGTCCTTGTGGCTAAGAAAGCCATTGGTATCCTGGAATGCATTAGAAACAGCGTAACCAGCAGGTCGAGAGAGGTTTTCCTCCCCCTCTACTCTGCGCTGGTGAGGCCACATCTGGACTACTGTGTCCAGTTCTTGGCTTCCCAGTTTAAGGAGGACAAAAAATTACTGGAGAGAGTCCATCAGAGGGCTGCAAAGATGACTAGGGGTCTGGAGCATCTTTCTTATGAGAAAAGACTGAAAGAGCTTGGTCTGTTCAGCCTGGAGAAGAGAAGGTTGAGAGAGGATCTCATCAATGCTTATAAATACCTCAAGAGTGGACATCAAGAGGATGGGTCCAGACTCTTTTCAGTGGTGCCCAACAATAGGATGAGTGGGCACAGACTGAAACATAGGATGTTTCATCTGACTATGAGAAGAAACTTCTTTATTTTGAGGATGCAGAGCACTGGAACAGGCTGCCCAGAGAGGTTGTAGAGTCTCCTTCTCTAGAGACATTCAAAACCCACCTGGACACATTCCTGTGCAATCTACTCTAGGTGAACCTTCTTTAGCAGGTGAGTTGGACTAGATGATCTCCCGAGGTCCCTTCCAACCCCAACCATTCTGTGTTTCTGTTACCTAGAGTCTTTGTTTTCTAATACACATCATGGTGGGAACACTTCAAACCCATCTTCAACAGCTCTGGGCATTAACCACTGCACCACTGGCTTAATCAGAGCTGGAGGTGCCAATAGTTATTTGCCTAGAGACAAATGTACCTCTTCAACATTGCTAACATGGACACTCAAATATTAGTCTGCTAGTATGGTTATACGTAGCAATAACCCATTCACAACATTCCTGAATTTTCCCCTGCAGGCCAAATATATTCAGGAGATAACAGCAAAAAGTAACCCTAAAGGACCTGTTAGGACATCTTTGAACTGCACAAGCAATGGTGTAAAACTGTGTTTTCTGTCCCCATAGCAAGAGTAAAATAAACTCCTAAAAATCAATTCCTGCAACTGCTGCTAGACCCCACAAATGCAGTTTATAATCATCTGTGTAAAGGACTGCCAAAAAGCTAATGAAACTGGCAGTAGCACCTGATCACAGTCCAGCAGCAAAGTATATCAACAAAATATAAGCACACTTAGTCCCTACACTAGATATGGTAGAACAGCTTGTTAAAAATTACCCTGTGAATTAGATAAAAGCATATATTGTTGAAACTGGAACAGTTCTTCCTGTTCCATATAGCTTAAAAGAACTAAAAACTTCATAGGTACAAAACACAGATAACTTAGGAATATTAGCCCAGACCTAAACAACTGCAGCTTTTGACATTCATTATTAGTCATATTAATTACCAGTGGAGTAGTTCATAAAAAATAACATAAAAGAGACACTACAAGCGGTCATACATATGCTTACTCAGCATATCTAGAATCTTACTCTGTGACCATGAATGAAAAGTGAATCAGTGTTTTATTTTTATCCCTGACTGCTTAGTCACTATTTCCGTGGAGTCCAACTAACTGCAGTGTCACGGGTCTGAAAAGAGCTGGTTAGTACTTCCAGGATTTTCTTCTTCCCAGCAAATGGCTTTTAAACAAAAATGGTTAGACAGAGACATATATATTTGGGTAAAACTTTTCTGAAATACAGGCAGGTTTTCCATCTAAAATCTACCTAGTTTCCTATAAGTTTGTTTTGGAGGAGACCCAGGGTTGCAAGGGCTGCATGGACAGCAGTGGTATTCCAGTGTATCCAAGGGGCCTCATTTACCATCTCTACAACTGGAGCCCAGACCTTCTGAAGTCCGCAATGTGCAGTAAGAGCCCAAAAGCCCAGGAAGATACAGAAGCAGCTTAAGTTCCCAGAAACTGTAAACACCCCTTTCATCACCGTTTTTTTTTTTCTGATTGTCCCCAGTTTACATATCCTGACAGATCTGTAACCATCATGTCAGACAGATGCTGTATTTTCTTCAAGGGGAGGAAAATCAATGTCACTGATTTTTCTTTTTTTGGCTAGAGTTCCTATAGGTCAGGTTTTGCACATAAGCTTTCAAAAATTTGAACTTTCTTTCAAAATTTATGTGCAAAATTGCGTCACAAGGAACGTGCAATTGTCAGCTTTATTTTTTTTTTTTTTTGAAGCTGATGGAAAATGTGGTAAGAAAGGTCATGTATTGCATTTTTAATGGGTTAAAAATGGATCTTATTGGCTTCATAACCCTGTTAAAATTGTAACAGCATTGTTCTACAGCTTAAAGTTCCTTGGCTGTACAACAGGTATATGATAAATATTGCAAGTGTGTTTTAATTTGTTGCAAAGGTCTGTTACATAACCATGAAGTCCCAAATATACTTGGGCTAAGGAAGTTCTCATTTATTAAGCTTTTTGCTGCTATTCAATTGCCTGTGAATATTTGATTGTAATCTCTCAGTCTGAAGTATGGTGATGTGTTCTGAGAGGTTCCCTTGGAAATACTCTCCTCAGATGCTTAGGTTTTGAACTCTTCCTTCAGTTTTGCATGGAGGTTGCTGCCTGTCGCAGATGGATGTGCAAATTTTTGTTGCTTGTTTTCTCCAAGAGTCTCATATTAGCAAGTACAGCAAACTAAAACCACAGGAAATGTAAACAGCAGTAGGGTAAAGGTGAACCTGTGTTCTCTTGTCTGGCTTCTCTTAAATATGGGGTCATTTTTACTTGCTTGCTTGCTTGTTAAGTTTCCTGGATGTTTTTTCATGTTGTTGACCTTGAGAGTTTGCAAGGACTTTACTTCACACTTATCCTCAGTATAGACTTCATTTCCATTCCTCTCATTCTCTTCCCCTCCATATGTCTTTTATTCAGTGAATAGGGCATGAATTGTGAAAATAAAACTACAATGGTGAACATGATTTTTATGCATTTTGGTAGAAATTTCATCTCAAACTATACAAAAACTGAGCACAAATTTTATTATTATTTGTATCAGTGCAGCAGCGATTACCAGTTAAGCTATCTCCCTGAGTTCCCTGCAGAATTACTGGAAAGAGAGTTCAGGAGCCTTGTTTAACTGCTCTCCATGCCCCCTGAAGGAAACTATTTCTCTTCACTGTGAAGGAGTTAAAGATTGACTTGGTGAATGCCTCTGTCCTACCCCATCTGTTGCAGCTTCAGAGTGTTGGAACTGGTTCTGCCGAGTGGGCACCCCTGAGCTCCTCCAAATATCAGTCACGTCCAAGCAGAAGAGTAAAGAACTGAGAAACCCTTCCACCTGTTAAAACATATGGACAGTATCACAGGGATTCCCAGCTGGCCAAATCTGACCCTTTCTAAGTTTTTTTTTTTTTTTTTGTACAGGCAGGCAAATCTGGTGGGCTCAGAAGATGACGGTCATTCTTTTACCCTTCTTATATTTTCCATGGCTCCTGAAAATTCACAGCTTAGGATCTGGGATTCCTAATGGTGTTTTTCAAGCTTATTTGAAAGAAAATGAAACCTTCTGAGAGCAACTATTGTTACAATAAATTGGGGCTGTGACACTATAAATTGCTCACTTTTAAAAAAAAAAGTATATTTCTTCATTTTACAAAATATATTGCTACATCATAAAAGAGTGTTCAGTTGATCACATGGGTTTCAGAACGTAACTTGAAAATATTACAGAAACATTTCAAGTCTTCTTTTCAGTTTGTGTAGCAAGCAACTGCTTATGGTATTAGCAAACTTCCACCACAGTAGCAGAAGATGGCAGGCAAACAATGGGGTGGTTTCATCTGAAGAATCAGTAGCAGCTGTACGACAACAACAGTAGGTTTGGCAATAACAATATGCTATAGTACTGCACTGTGGACACTTTACTGCTTATCTGCAATAGTGCTGTCAGTAAATCTACAGTACCCTGCAGCACTGAGTCTAGTGATGTGCACATGATGCACTTTTTCTTGCATGGTCAATAAGAAAGTGCTTTAAGATACAACTCCCACCTAAGCAAGAGAAGATATGTCGCTGGCAGAATTGTAGATCTGTTATACTCTGAGACATGGCAATTTGTATTCTTATCTTCAGCAAGAACACCATAACTGTCTCTACTCCCAAATAATTTATTTAAATATCTACAAATTCCAAGGGGACAATTAAACTTGCAAATAACTCCACAATCCTCTCTGTTTCTATTAATAACATCCTATTTGTATTTAATTTTATATATATATTATGTATGCACATGCAGTCAGCTAGACTTTATAGTGAATTCTACTCAGGACTAAGGAGAGGGTCCCACAAAGGGGAAGAAACTGGTGAGATACTCTTTTGAGTCATGTCTTCTCTGAGATGATGTAATCCTGCAGAACAGTTGAGTTAGCCCTCAAATCTGGGGCAAAATTCTTGATAGACCTCCATTTTAGATTTTGACCAGGGCAGTTTCCTTAGGCCCCTCAGGATCCCCCTGGCTTTACATTCTGGCTACAGGGAAAAATCATCCTGTGTGTCTGCTGTACCACTGATGGAGGAAGGGTCATAACCACTAATTTCAACCTACATTCTCCAGAAATCTAATACTTTAGACTCCTTGCTTAGCTTTGTCAAAGAGATCCTGTCACTCCCTTTGTCATATAAATCTAACTGAGGTCTCCAATGTTTACATACTGCTAAGCAAGCAAAGAAATCTCAACATACATCTTCAAACAATCTGATAATATGAAATCTGATGGATTATGGAAAACAGCACTTGTGAAAGACACAGGAAGATAAGGAAGATTTCTCTGGAAAAAAAGAAAGACAAGAACAGTGAGTAATATCTTTGTCAATAGCTACTGGGCACATAACAAATTAAGTGAGTCTGCTTGCAGTTTAAGATCAGCCTTGAGAATTTCAATGAGTTTTGCTCAGGAAATGTGAACTTGCCTGAAAATGTTTTCAGTTTTCAAATTTGCAGATCAAAACTTTGTAATGCATAGAGTGCTTGCCCGCTCTGGAGTTAGAGGCATCTGGGTCTCAAAGTATGCTGTGTGTTATGGCTTCAAAGGTCTGGGATACAGTTAAGACTACCTCGGAGAAATACGAAGGGCAGAGTGTTGTTGAGCCTCCCTTGTGAATCTTTTCAAATGTACATGATGCATACCCAGTTGTCATCCAGTCAACCCGAGTTGAATGTGATGTGAAATGCCACAGAATTTCTGCCTTTAGGTCTGTACTAAGGGGTGGTGGTGACCAAGGCACTGGTTCCCTGCTGCCTTGATAAGGGTCCTGCTGCCCTCTCCCTGCACACACACCATGGTCTGGAGCCCAGCTGTGGGCTCCCACCAGCTGGAGCCAAAGCTCAGTGGGTGGCATTAGAGGCCAATTTAATTCATGAAAACTGCAAAAACAAATCTAGGAAAAAAAAATAGAAAGAAGCATTTTTCTGCCAGGTTAGTGTCATAACTCATCATGTGATCAGATGAGCAACAGAGTGACGCAAAGAAGGAAAAGATCAAGCAGCTGGGAGCAGAGTCAAAGGAAAGAACAGAGTAGGCAGGAAACTGACTGCCATCTCCTGCTTTTACGAGAAGCAAGCCCTTAGTTTAGCTCAGCTGTAACATAAAACCACACCCTAGGTATATATACCCTGACTAAGTGTCACTGCTACGTGAGGACAGAGCTCAAGGCAACTCTTGAAATGAATGAACAAAGTACAGCTCAGTACAACATCATCAGGCTTTCTGCTGATTTAAACGGGCATCACCACACCAAATTCTGTTTATAGGTGATTTACAGAGCTATGTTTTTGAAGCCATACCCAGTAAAGTAAGAACTGAAAAGACCTATTGGAAAGAAGGATAGAGAAGGAGATCATTGACTTTCTCTGCAGATCTAGACAAGAGTCATGGCCCTGTGTCTGAGAAACACCATTGTGGAAAAAGATGTATATGAGAATAATTTTTTGCTGATAGATGTACTATGGAAAACATTTTGTGCATGTATAATTGGAGTTCAGCAGAAATTGGCAAAATCTGCACATACACTGTGCCTAAGGATAATGATGTCAGATCATGATTATCCTTTCTGCTACTACCTTACAGATCAGCAGACAAAGTAAAGGCTGGAGCCTGCAAACACTGAAGTCAATGTGAGGTCTGTCCCTGCCAGATCTACAGGAGCAGCCCATATGTCTCACAGGATGGGAAATGGTAACATCGTGACTACACCACAGGTGAGAAATCTGAAATGTAAATCTGGTGGCATTGGCTGGATTTGATACAACCAACAGGATCAATGTAGTTGGTGATGCTAAATGTATTTATTCTTCACAGCATATTTGAAACTTAATTTTCTTTCAGAATAGTACAGAGGGATGAGAGAAAGGCCCAGTTATCTGACTGTAGTATGCTTGTTAAAAATAAAGGTTTTTCAATGTTTTAATATAGCTCTATGATCAAGAAAATTTATACTAGTGAGTTCTACTTACACAAAATATTTATTGAAAACTGCAACCCTGCAAACATACCAAATATTTCTGAATGTAAAAACAACATGGCATTTGTTTTCAGGTCCATACCTGACAAACCTTTGACTGACCACTAAGAGCCTACACTGATTGAAAATCTGGATACATGTAGTAAAAAAATAAATCTCTGGTTTGTCCATTTCTTTACACAATGTATAAGTTTGGGGGTTAGATCCCCAAAATGACAAAGGGATCACAGCACCAAGTGTTGCAATGCCCAGCTGATATGTGCCCTGTGTTGTAGTGATCAATTAGGCTTGTATGGCACATGGGAAAGGTAAACCAGTAAAAATGGAATAACCCACTGCCAACAAGCAGGGTGGGAGCTGTGTAAACTGCCTGGCAGCAAATGCTGGTTATAATCAATGTTTGTTGACCCATAGGAAATGACAGCAACTTGGTAATACGGTGTCTGGGAACTCAGCTGAGGTCTGTATGACAATGAGCAGCTATTTTACATGGACACTTATGACACTGGTAGATGCTGAAGGTCTCTGCTCCAGGATACCAAACAGTCTGGGAGCCCTGAGAAGCAGAAGTACAGCCTGCAGTCTGTCCCAGGTGGGATGGAGAAGGGACTTCGGTCACTGACCCTCAAGCAACTGACTTCATGTCTTGTATTATTTACTTTGAAAAAATTGGGTCTATTTTTTTTTTTTTTAAATGTTAGCCCAGTTTTCTATATTGAAGATTAATCACAACTTGTCAGTGTAACATGGACGAACTCAAATGTAGCATTTTCCAAACTCACCTTTCATGACTTCATGTTAATATCAACCCAAGAATATCCCAGACATTTCCCTGTGTGCTTTACTGCTTCAGTGCTAATGTCCACCATCTATATCTTATAATAACTGCTACATGACACCATGCTTAATATATGACCTCTTTTTAGATGAGATCCATCACATTTCTTTTGTTTATAAAATCTATTATCCGATCAAAGATACCAGGCTTTTCTACTGTGATCAATCCATATTGCATCATATTACATTTTCTATTTACTCATGTCTTTAATTATTAACATCTGTCCATTTAGTCTAGCATTTTTTGTGTAATCTTAAAATCAGACTACAATTTCTTCAGGTATTCAGTTTGATTTTTTTCCTGAAATACTGTATGTGCTGCTTTCCAACCAGGCAGTAACTGTGTAGGTTTATTTAGAATACCTGCTGTTATACCTGCTGTTTCATCTGCTCTCCAAATCCTTATCTTCATTGCCAGTCTTGTCTTTGCCCCCACTTTCTACACTATTGCCCTCCTTGAAATGTACTGGCTGGCATAGTAGGACACAACTAAGACCTCTCTCTATTGTAAGGGTTTTTTTCTCCATTCAGTACCTGGGAAATCCAGCATGCGCCGTAGTGACAAGGGGCTTCTCACGGGAATGATGGCATTATTTTTCTCTAATAATATTCTAAATATCTCCACCCACAATCGTCAAAATTTTACATATCAACTTCAACCAAAGTCACAAAATTGGTGTTATACTATCAAATAGAACTCAACACAGTTACAAACTAGCACTACACAATACATTTACTACACCTTAACTAATATAGTTGCATAAATGGTGTGCCAGTTTTTCTCTGATATCTCCATGAGTTTGCCAGTGAAAGCCAGAGACATATGTGAGTAATCTACTTCTCTTAAAATCAGTCTTCAAATCTCCTTGTTTCTCCACTGCTGAATTGTTGTTCCGTTAACAAGCAGACCAGAGCCAAAATCCAGTCAGTGCCATTATAAACTCATTTTGGTTCACAACTTTACTAGTAAATTGTGTTGTTTCAGAGAATAATTGTGCATGGCCTTCCCTTTGTCTCTGAACTGCAAAAATGACTGTCCCATCACATTGTCCTACAGTGTGAATGCATGTGGAGAAGCCTGGTAGGACTGTTCAGATTTGGAATGTATTCACTGTTTCTGGGGGAAAAATCAGCAACCAATCTAGATTGGTGTTTCTCAACCGTTCATTCAGTATTAAACCCATGCTCCTACCCATGCCTAAATGTCAGAGGCAGAAACCAATGAATACACAAAAAAATTGCAAAACAGCATGCTTTATTCTATGCTCTCCTACAGCACCATTTTGAATTAGAAACAGACCTTAAACCATTAGCCTATTTCATTTTGTAAAGATAGTTCTGTAACACACAGAAAACATTAAGGAGATATTTCTTAAATTTTTAAAACTGATTTCCAAGCTAATATGAAAGTTATTACTTGAAGCTTAATATTATCATATGCACCTGTAAAGGTTGGTCAATTACAAGTTACCCATAAACCCTTTTTTGTTATTTTAACATCATAAATAGTAATCTGGCATTAAATATTTGTGATCTGGGCCAGTAACCTTTTTCAGTCTCACAGGACTTTTTTTAATTAAACTATATCTTTGTCCCATGTCTATAATCCTCTCTTTGACATTTTATATACAAGACACCTTGCTGCAAAAAGGTCAAGCAGTACAGTTATAAATGGAAAAGAGATTAAAAGTATTCTCAAGCCACAGTGATCTAAAAGAGAGTTAAATATGGAGTGTTCTTCACAGGCTTCCTTAGACGAGTTAAGAGGAAACCCTGTTGGCAGATTTTTATTATAAGAACAGCAAAGCAAATGAAAATTATTTGACAAAAAAATGAATAATGCACAGTTTTAATTTGCATATTGGAATAATTATCTCTAAAAGAACCCTATAGGGTTTCATCTCCATAAAACTTTTATGTAGACCATTGCCAAATGTGGCTTATGTGTTTATATAATTTTTCCTTCTAATATAGTTTCATTACAAAAATAAAACACCAAAACAACTACTGTAACATCTTGCTACAGTTAATTTTGTCTTTTTTTTCTTTTTTTTATTTCTTTCTTTTTTTTATTTTTTTTTTCTGCAAAAGAAACATGATGGAAATAAAGAATTCCTTCCTGAAAAGTCTGAGAGAAATTCAAGAATGAGAAATGGTAAGAGATATTACAGGAGCTGGTGTCAGAGAAGGGTAGTTATAAAGTAGTGTAAGTAAACACATCTACATTACAAGTAAGTGGCTTCTTTATTGTCATCAGAACATTAAGCAGAAATTGAAGGAACATTTTTCCCTAATATTCTCCAGCTGGCGTATTATGACCTCAACTTGCTTACTCTATGCCACACTGGAATAGCTTTAATGGTGTACATGGGTACAACTAAACAATACATTACTTGTAATGTCTTAAGTAACTTAGCAAAGCATGGTACCCAACTGCTGAAATGCTGTTGTGTATCTTTCAGAGTCTACTTTGTGACACCCAAGAGGCCAAACCCTGATCTGGAAAGTCTTTACTGATAATTTCTTTCCATCAGTTTTATGTAGTCCAGCGAAAGAAGGGTATTTCTTCTAAATCTATGTCATCGGAGTGCCTGTTATTTAAATGCAAATGCTGAAGACAGGATGGTTTGCAATGACCTCTAGCTCTAGTTTCACTATCTGATGGTCTATTAGCATGTGTGTTTCCAAATGGTCCACTGACTTGGATACAAAAGAGGGTTTTCACACCATCTATTTAAGACTACCTGAGGCATTTAACCAATGTTTGATACACAGGACCTAAGTTTAGGAGCCAAGTTCTCTGTAATATCTCTTCACAGAGAGCTATTCAATGTGCCTAAATTAGCTGAGTTAGAGGGGATACCGCAAAGATCCCAGTGCAGTCGTATTCTTTGTGGGGACAGCAAAAACAGAGTGAACATGCTTGTATTACAGAACTAAATTTACACCAGAGTGTGACTATTAAGAATATTAAATATGAGTTTGAATCCTGTTGTTTCTTTTTTCCTTTCTATGACTTTAATCTTTGTCTGTCCTAAATGAAAGGTTACTTACTGTTTCCAATTTCTTTCAGCTGTTAGGAGATTGCGTAAAGCAACTGTTGGTATCCAACAAATCCAGCTCCTGTCCAAAGAAACTAGACACCCTGTTTGTAGAACGTCATATCTGACAGGGCTAGATTAGCAGAACCAAGTCTGTTGACTCAGTCTTATTAGATCTGTGTGCTAATGAAATAAACATTTGAAAGAGAATCTATAGCAATTTATAAGGTACAAACTTGCCAGCAATGCAAAGGCAAAGTATAACAAATGAGAAAGAAGTTCAACTACACATTGGTGTGAAGAAGTAGCATGTTAATTGAACACCCTTCCCCCTCACACACAGCTTCATTACGCAAGTGAAGACCTATCTGCTTACTCAAGTATAGAGTTCTCTGTTTTCAGCTGTACAGAACAAAAGCAAGCTGTGACAGTCACACTTCACAAACCTCTAAGGCAGCTCTTGCTAGACCAGGGAGCTCTATTACAAAGAGCACACTGCAGAGCTTGGGCTTTGGACTTGGCTTGCTGTGAGACTCCCCATCTCCTCTCCCTATCACCTACATGCTCTGGCACTTCTATGACTCAGGATTTTTGGCACCTTTCATAAAGCACCGCACATTATAAATCTGCAAGAAGAAAAAAATGCCATTAATTATTTTTGTAGTACTCAAAGTATGTTTCCACTGAAAAAGAGAAGTCTAACTATTTTAAGCATATTGTTGACATTGCAATAGTCCAGAACTTTTTAAAAACCAACAGATCCATCCACATGAGAACAGGGTTAATATTACACTTTAGTGAACCTAAAAGCAAGCTGCCACAAAATGTGTCTCATTTTTACCATTCTTCCAGTCTTCTCCCTTTGAGCTGACTTTGGCACTTGCCCACCTCTGGAGAGAACTGGTTCAGCTCATTAAACTGACAGGAAAATGTTTGGTTACTTAGTTCTCATTATTCATCTCTTTGCAAAGGTTAGTTTTCTGCTCATTTATTATAGCTTCCTAAATCTAGTTTCCATGGGATCAGATAAGCCCCAGAGACAGTGCCAGGAAGTATAATAGCAGAAGCATACAGCAGGGACCAGGGAAAAAGGGGACATAGCTTATTATTATAGAAGCTCAATAGTGACACAGAACTTTTCCCGCTGGTTCTCTTCTGTCCATGGTGATTCTCATGTGACATGTGGTTTGCCTTGGCACTTCTAGGTTGCACTCTTTCTTGTTGCTCTTGCATGTGGTATAGTTAAAGAACAAGGAATGTAATAATGTTTTGATCACTTTCTGGTTGTCTGGGGGTTCATGGGATCAGTGAGCCTGAAAGTCATCTGAAGCATCTGTGACATCGCACTTCTGCTTCAATTTCTATAACCATGCCAAAGGTGTCTTGGTTTATTTCTGAAAAGATCTTTGGCAATAGCAAAAGTAGCAACACTGTATAAGTAGTGAGAGACAAACATCAAACATCAAAATTATATAAATTGTCATTTGCGAGTTTCTGCGAAAATGCTGAGAAAATGTTTTAGGAAAACTGCATTATTTCAGTATTGATTAAATACAGAATAGCAGTCACTATTCAGCTGATTAAACAAAGTTGGGTGTTGGCATTTCCAATGCATAACAAATCCCACCTCACCTCCAGGTTCCACTCCTAAAGGTCTCAAGACTGTGTTACATTTGCCAGCCCCATGTGGATGTCTCAGATAACCCCAAGAGCATCTCAAATGACACTGCAACTGATCTGAATCCCATGGTCTATTACGGGGATTTAGGTACTCAGGTGATGTGTCAACAGCTACACGTAGATGTCTACCTCGTGGTGTCTTAATCTCAAACTGAATCCCATCCTGAAAGCTCAGCTTGTTTACTTGACATAGGTGTCTAGTGGCATTTTAGAGGTTCCAGAGTATCTTAGGTATCTACATGGGAGCGCCAGATTTAACATAGGATATATGAAAAACACATGTGCCCTCTTGTAACGACAGCTGGAGTCAAAGGATCTCTGAGATGGCACTAGATCTTGTGTATAGACAAGTGAATCGAGTCCTTGGCTATCTGTAGTCATAAGTAGACTCTCTGAAAGGAATTGTCCCAAAATATAGCAGCCTAAACACTTTTCAGAACTTTATTTTGGCTGGATCCATTTTCTTCAATTAAATAACTCAGACATCTCTTTCACCCAGCACCATGCCCACACTTTTCCCCTCTGCTCCAAATTCCTGAAGCCCCAGGGTGCAGCCCCTCATCTTCCTTTCAGGTGTATGCTGCCCAAGGCACATCTATCTCTTGATGGGCTGCGGCCAGGGAAAGGAAAACACACTCACAGATCAAGCTCCAGGAAATCTGCCCCCAGCCTTGCTTGCTTGTGGTCCCTCAGGGAAAATGTTCAGTTCTCACATGGCTTTAAAAGAAGAAGACTTAGAGAAAATGCAAGGGAAAAGGAAAATGAAAAGGAAAAACATAGTCCAGCTGACATTCTCTTAGAGGCTTCGAGGATATACTGCACACCCTCCTGAGGTCGTCCACCTTGACAGTTGAGAATTAGCAATTTAGAATGAGAAATATAGAAACACTGCAGGAAACACAATAGGGAAACAAAGAGTATATTAGTTTCTTAATCACTGCTGTCTCTTATTTGAAATTAAGGAATGTATGAAACTGCATATATGTTTTTCCCTCGATGGAATTCCAGCTATATTGCGTATGTGATAAAAATTACTTTCCCCATAATAATTTACTTTCCTTTTCACATCAATATTCATACCCTAGTGTATGGCTTTAAACAGATTTTTCTATTGCATCTGTCCACAGTGCAAACAAATCTTTATGCATGTTCTTCAATTAACTTTACTTGGAGCAGACTCCATTAACATGTAAATGAAAAAGTCACTCTGGCCTGGTCCACAATGCCCTAGAAAGTTTCACTGGTATATTTGGTTACAATTATGAAGAAATAATACCTTTAACAAACACAGCTAAACTGCCAAAAGCACTAATATGATATGGTTACATTAAGATCTAATTTAATCTACTATTGTCTCCCCTGTTGGAAAGTAACAGCATGTCATTAGTTTTACAACTACAACAAAACTTTAAAACATAGTTATCTATACTTTCCTAGCTCAACAACAAAAATAATAGTCCATAAATGTAACAAAGCCACAACTCTTCTTTTTAAAGGTTAGCAAAAGCTATAAAGGTTCACTTTAAGACAGCTTAGAGGTTGTTATGATGTCAAAAGCTATATAGCTCTCCCTCCACTGTTGTTGATAATCAGTGGGAAATACAGTTACTGCTTTGATAAACACTGTTCCAGATTTTAACTGTTACTGTAGCAAGAAAGTTAGCGCCTGTCAAAACTTACTAGTTCTGCTAAAAAAATGCTGTGTTTAGCTGCAAACCACTTTTTGGCATCAATCTGCTTCTTTCAAAGGTGAGGAAGCCATATGAGGAGCAACTAAAGTCACTTGATTTGTTCAGCGTGGAGGAGACTGAGGGCAGTCCTCATTGCGGTCTACAGCTCAAGGGGAGGAGGAGGGGCAGAAGACGAACTCTTCAGTGACCAATGACAGAACCCAAGGGAATAGCAGGAAATTGTGCCAGGGAAGGTTTAGGTTGGACATTAGGAAAAGGTTCTTCACGCAGAGGGTGGTGGAGCACTGGAACAGGCTCCCCAGGGAGGCGACACGGCCCCAAGCCTGACAGTGTTCAAGAAAGGACTGTACAATGCCTTCAGACACATGGTGTGAACTGTGGGGTTGTCATATGTAGCAACAGGAGTTGGACTTGATGACCCTCATGTGTCCCTTCCAACTCAGGGCATTCTATGATTCTATGATTCTATGATCATAGGTGATGAGAGAGCTTGGGATGCAAAATCATTTGTGAAATATTTTCCATCTAGTCATTCATTGTGTATTGCTTTGCAAATTATTCCCAATGCTTTAATGTGCCACAGAATAAACTGGTCTCCATTATTCATCGTGGTTTTCACAATCTTTCTTTCTGCAATGTTTCCAACAATATAATATTGCTAGTAAAGTAAATATATTTCCAAAATAGTTATTTCTTTCATGAAATGGGAGGCCAGAATCAAAGAGCCTTTAGCTAAATGCAGTGGTGAGGTAAAACCTAAGAACATCCTGGATGTTTGGCTTTAAGACGTTCCCTGGTATTTTTGCCTTCTTTTTGGGGACAAACCTATTTCTACACACCAAAAGGTAGCCTATGCCCTCCCTCAGTGGTTTTGTTCCTGAAAATTGCAGTTTATTTTAAAAACTGAGCCTACAACTCTGCAGCAGCTGTGCTGCCCTCCTGTGCAGCACATCCCATGGCACATGCTGAGGAGTGAGAGTTCACCTTGTGTTCTCCAGACGTGCACATGCCCCAAGACTCAGGGGTCCAGCTGGGGAGTACCTGGCTTTCTCAAAGATTGCTGCAGGTATCGCTGCTAGGGTTTCTTCTAAAGTGACAGCTTGCCTGGCCTTTGCAAAACGAGAATTTGCGTGGAAAATTGACCATCCTTCCCGTAAGCCATTTATGAATTTACAGTATGTTAAATCTTGAGTCACCTAGGCAGGTTGTCTGATGAGTACTTACAAACCACATCCTATCCATCAACCAGTTTTTGATACATGACAGAATTTTTTGTTTTCAGTCTGTTGCTGTTAGTGTTTGGCAACATTCTTTAGCAAGGGACATTGTCAGATGTTTTCAGAAGTCAAGGTAAATTATTCCTAGCTAAAATTCAGTGGCTTCCTTCCTGGATTTCGATAAGGTTGGGAAAAAAAAATTACACCTGGAGAGGCTGTGAAGATCAATTTAAAAATGTGTCATATTTATAGCAACAATACCTAGGTGGTTTTTAAAAGGCCCTTTTAATGGCTGGTTATGGAAATGGTTTGGGACAATTTCAGCAGTACTTAAGCACTGTTCCCTTTTCTATAACTCCCAAGGTCATCCTTTGTTCTTTCTTTCTTTAGATAAAAATCAATCCTCAGGAATGGCTCCTGCTATTATAGGTATATTATATATTTTAGTTAGTAGTTCTGCTACTTTTTGTTTTTCCCTTTTAAAGCTCTCAAATGACTACTATCCAGCCCCAGGGATTTTCTACCATTAACTTTATCTAGTTGCTCTAATGCCTCAACTTCAGAGGCCACCATCTCTGACAACACCTCATCTGTAAAAATTAACCTTGAGTTAGAAATGTCTGCCTCATCCTCATTAGTGAAGACTGATTACAAAGAATTCATGTAATTTCTCCACAATCTCTTCATACTATTTAATTACAACTTTAGTGGTCCAGTTGACCTAGACACTTATTTATTGTATTCTTCCTGATACATTTAAAGTATTTCTTACTGTTGGTTTTAATGCGTTTTCACTATTAGCCTTTTTAAAGAATTTTCCTTGAAAATTATAATTCAATCTGTACAAATATTATTTTTTTTTTTCCTCATGAGAAGCTTAACTGCTTATAGCAAGATTTATATCTGGTTTTCTTCTTGCATAACTTTCTCAAGAGGAGTGTTAAGCAGGCAGCCAGATAAATACTAAGGGATGTTACCCACCATGATGTCTATTATTCAGGTCACTACTAGCAGGAATTTTGAGAATGGCAAACACAAACACCACTTGGAGGAAAAGGATCCTTTCTGTCCACACCACCTCCAGCAAGATGCATCAACATTAGGAAACATGTCCTACAGCCTGGCTGAAGCCAGGTACCACCCACAGAGTATTCTGTAAAAGTTGGCCCTGTCTGAGTATACAAGGCATGCCTCCATTTAGTTAGCCTTTCTGACCTCTCCTTCTTGATCAAATCTTGTGTACAGCTTAGGAATCAGTCCTTTTCTCTTGAGTATATTACGATCGAAGAC
Organism: Streptopelia decaocto; assembly: GCF_964273445.1. Lineage (NCBI taxonomy): Eukaryota > Metazoa > Chordata > Aves > Columbiformes > Columbidae > Streptopelia > Streptopelia decaocto. The sequence continues at coordinate 28,837,234 of NC_138663.1, read as the reverse complement.
AAAAACTTTTACTGCATTTGGTTATTGTATATTCCCTGGTAACTTTTAAATTCTTTACCAAAAGAGATGGTCTGAGTGGTACTTGTACAGACCCAGTCACATCTTCATGTCAGATAGGTTTTTTAGAGAGAATTTCTGCATTGTTAATAGAAGTTACATAAATGGACTGAAAAACATCTTTCATCTACATCTATCACAGGATACCCTGAATAAAAATGTCTTTTTTTTTTTTTTTTCTATTTTCTGCATTAAACTCTATAATTTCTGAGAAATCCATTTTCACAAGCCATTCCTACTTTCTGACAATTGCACACCATTGAATAAGGTTTTGTAATAGTTTATAATAGGTCTTAACTGAGTGATGTAATTATGTAGATTCAGATATTCTGTTTTTCCATTTCCATTCCAAATTTTCGTTTTAGAAAGTAGAGTGCTGAGACATTCACCTTTAGTCATATTTCTGGAAGTAACTGCTTGTCGTGTCTCTAAACACAGACAAATAACACACACATAATAGAAGAAATATTAGTACTAATACCTACTCTATCCATTCAAGAAAAATTCATCCCTGCATATTCTGCAAGGGCTTAATATAGGACAGAAAGGAACAAAAAAAAAAAAAAAAATAGAAGAAGAAGAGGAACAACAACAACAAGAATATATGAAAACAAGTGATGCACAATGCAGTTGCTCACCACCCATTGACAGATAACCAGCCACTTCCCAAGCAGCAGTCTCTCAGCTAACTTTCCCCTAGTTTATACACTGAGCATGACGTCATATGTTATGGAATATCCTAGCTACATTTAGCAGGTCTGTATTGATGATAGCCAAACCAGCTGCTTGAGAGCTGGCAGGAATACAGTTGGTTATGGTGCATTATACCATATTTTGCCTTGCTGCTCCTCATGTGGGGGTTTTTCTTTATACAATACACTTTACTCTGTTATGCTGATGTTTTAACTGTGTTCCAAGGTTGTTGGCAGTTTTAAGAAGACATTTTTGAGACACTCAACATCAATTACTGTAATCTTTTTTTTTTTTTTTTTCCAGGTTATTTGGTCTGTATTGTGTCACAACAGGAGACGTCTCTGCATATGGGATTCCAGTATTTGTGTACTCTATTGTGGGAAAGCAGTTTACTTGTTAAAAGAAAACAACTTAATGAAATAATTCAAGTATTATTTTAAAACTGCAATCTTACTGATGGCTACTGAGATGCCGAGAAGCTAGAGGCCAGACTGAAGTCACAGAGACTTGCAAAGGAACTTGACCTGAGTTTGTATTTGTGTGACTGCAGTTTCCATTGGTGATACATAGAACAGTAGTCACTTTGAGAACTATTCTCATAATTCAGAACCATCTTCTCTAGTGTGGGAAAATGTTTTATGCTCCCCCTAAGGGTGAGTAAAGTATTGAATTCAGGTCTTCCACAACCCCAACCACTTCTCCATCAAACAGGCTGTTGCTTAAAGCAAAGACAGATAGTTTTAAACAGAGGAGTGGGTCTGGCTCAGCTGCTAGAAGGAAAACATATGGGAGCCACACTTCAGCAGGAACTTACAGGATGAGATGTCTTTCCATGTTGCCAGGTGAAGGGATTGACACCAAGCATTTGAAGTAGCCTCAGAGGCACCCAAAGCCATAATGGTGCTAGATGTTTTCTTGATTGGCTTCTCACCAAAAAGATGAAAGTGTGAATTGGTATCTTAACTGTCCTTTTAGATCAGTCACAAATCTGTTGTTAGTTGGGGTCCAATTCTGCCACCCCTTTGAGTGGCACTTTAATGCACAGGTAGAACAGCTGAATTCAATGTGACTAATTGTGCAGTAAAGCACTAATCAGGTTGAATAATGGCAGCAGAATAGGGCCCTCAGTAATAAGAATTAATCATACCAGATCTTTGAAACTGATTTTTTCATTGTACAGCTGAGCTGACAGAACAGATGAAAGCAAAAGAGACAATACTCAGGAGCATAGTTACTGATAAATAATTACAACAAGGACATTATAATTATTTAATTAAAATTTGTGCATGGGGAGAGATTATGAGTCTTTCAGCTTGCTGCCTCATTTAGATGATACTAGTCATTAACCAATTTTGCTGTAGTCAGCTACTGGATGTCCACACAGCCTGCCTTATTTTTTAAACCTCTTCAATCAGCAAAACTGGCTGCATGCACTGTGTAATACTACTGAAGAACAAAGTACCATGCTTAGTAGTAAAATTAAAGACAGTCTTGAGTTTTTAAAGGAAACCTGTACTTTAATTAATCAACATCATAAAATAAACAGGAACAGTAGACTGTTTATCTCTGCTTCTGAAGTTGTTAATTACTGAACGACACAGAGATCACTGTGGAGTTGACAATGCTCCTATATTTTTTTCTACTGAAGTTATTATGCTATTTTCTACTGGCTTTTGTCTGGGAGTATAAACATCACAGACATATAATATGTCAGAACAGTGGTATCTACTCCACAATAAAAAACCCCACATTTTCAAGACCAACTTCCCCAGTAATTTCTTCACATCTGCTAATTTTCTAGTTCAAGGCTGTCTTTAAGAACTTTTTCCCAGCATGTCTTTCTGCAGCTTGCCATCTGAATTTGCACCCTTAAAGCAGGCATTTTGCAACCAGCTGTAACTTTCTGTTTTCCAACTGGCAGATATTTTATTTCTTCTTATGTTTTCCCTCAGTTTCCAGCTGGTAGGTATTCTAACACCTCTAATGTTTTCCTTCAGTTTTCTGCTTCCCATTGCCAAACAGATGGCATGTTCTCACATTTACACAACAAATCCTAATGTTCTTTCAGTTATACCAATACACAATAGGAGTGACACTTCTGCATCTGAGAGAGTTCAGGCTATGTAAAACAGCTATTTGCAATGGAAAAAATGAGGCCTACAAACATAGGGAGATATGAGTATACAAAATACACAGAATTTAATATGACTCAGAATTTAACTTGACTAAAAGGAAAAAAGTACTTCAGAGATTAATGTATAACTATTTTAAAATAGGATCATCTTTTTGTGGGCTTTTTGCAAAATTTTGTTGCGTTTTACATTACTTCAACACTTTCTCTTTCCCTTCTGTTCTAGCAGACTTTCCAATAGGGACTCTCATACCGTAAAAATCCAGTAACACTGGAATGGAACCATTTAATTCTCTGGTGCAAAAGAGTGCCAATTGATGTGTGCAATTATTTCGGATTTTCAGGGAGAACAGCACATGCAGAGCAAAATCAATAGATAGCCTTAGCCACTTGATTGAGAAATTTTAGGTGGGATAGTCCCACGCAGTCACCTTCATCTTCCTGGGCTGAAAGCCTAAACTGCTAATGTAAAGAGCAACAAAAAATGAGAATGTCAGCCACAACAACAACAAAAAACATTTATATCTCATGAATCGGGGTTCTCTTAAAAATATTCAAACAATAGGCATCGAACATAACATTTTTACTCTGTAATGAGCAGGATAAGAAATAAAGAAAAATATCACTGTAACTATGAGCTCCCACAAACTTCAGTGTCTTGGTATTGAGCATGAAAACAGAAAAAAACTGACTTTTAAATTCATTGCCTCATCTGTATTTAAACAATAATTGCTCTAGGACTATCAACTATCAGAAACACTTGACTCATAGTAATCAAGAATATTTGTATGTATTCAATTGATATTAAAGTGATAAAACCTCCTCAGATTGTTTGCAATGCTTGCTCATCACCTGAAGTCCCTTTTCCCCTTTCCAGTCATGAAGCAGACTACGTATACAAAACATTGATTAGAACAGATAACAATTCCCAAACTTTTTCTTACCCTTGCTGAAGGGACAAAATTAGTTTTTATTGTACTCAGCAGTTCTCTAGAATAATACATGAAGCATATCCTTTAACAATTTCAGTATTAAACAGTTCAAGACAGACCTCATTTACTCTGAGATCACTGTATCTTCTCAAGAGTTAACTATAGTTTATATCTTCTGAACCAACTAAAAAGTCATACTTAGTTTCCTCTGCAACAATTTCTTTAATTAATTATTAATAGTTTTAAATAGTTCTTTTCACTTTCTATTTCATTTTAGCATTTCCAACAAAAACAATCAAACTTGAGAATTTACTCTATAAATAAGACCAGTTCCATTCTGAGGACCAGGCTGCAAACGGAAGAGTGAGTTCCACAGTTGTACAATCTAGCACATCTAAACTCAAGTTCATTCTCTGATGACTTGACTTAATTTCTTGAACATCTTGTTTCATAACAGTAGAGGACTGAGTGCCAATAAATTACTTTGGGGTTTTTTTTCTTTCAAATTTTTCTAGTTCTTTTGCATGTAAAGCTTCCCCCCACAGCGGTCATTTTAAGGTACATCCTCAATAAAGATCTTTGGTTTATCCTGTCTGGAGCATATAGTTCATTTTCTGATGAAATTTGCCTTTTTTAACTAAGAATGAAGAGTTATCATCTACTTATAAAGGGAATTTATACGTACTTCAGAACATGGCTTTTGATACCTGAATTAAACGCGTTCTGTCTCAGTGAGGTTACCACACTCATTTGTATGATTGTGCCTTTATCACGTTCCGAACACTAGTGATGGAAAATGTCATTTCCCTTCAAAATGCACTTTTCTGAACCTTTTTCTAGGTGTATAAGCCCTTAGAAATTCACATACGTCTTTCTTCCAAAACACCATAGGAAACAATAGTGACACAAGCCTTCATTTATTTTTTTTTTTAACTCAGGCATTCATAATTTAAATTCATGTCATGTCCTAAGGAAACACATATTAATCAAGCTATGACAGAGGGCAGCAGAACATTTTGATTCTGTCTGTGTAGACTGGTTATATATTCTTGGAGCCAGAGAAAGTGTGACTTCATGTATGTGTGACTTAGTGGTTAGGACGCTAAGTGCCCAAGGACATTAGAAGCTGACATTAAGGATGGAGAAGACTGTTCTGATGAGTATTTCACCTAAAGATATCTGACAATCCAGTGGTTATAAAAATGTCTTGGGAAATGCAGGTTCACATGCCCTTAGACAAAACTGAGTGCATGTCTCCCACATGGCAAATGACTACAGAAACCACTGAGCTTTTGGGTGGACCACTTCAAGCAGTATTTTTTTCAGAGTCAGATTCATTAGATTTGATCTAACGGTGTCTAATAAATCATGCTCTGAAGATAAAGTGAATGGAGAATCATTCATGGACCAGGCGTGAAAGAGATGTCAGGCTGCACTGCAGTGAGCTGCAGCTGGCCACAGGCAGCAGCAGAATAGCAGACAGGACATGCTGTTGGAGAAAATGCTGATGCTTATGATTTGATACCTCTCAGATTATTGACCAGGCTAGAGGATAAAAAGAAAGGGGACCCAGAGCTTAATTTTGGCTTTAGTTTTTTTTAAACCCTAACCACAATACTTTTTCTGATCTGGCTATTAAAAGTTTGCTTTAAAAAGATGAATGTAGGAAGTAACATCGGTGAGTAACTTGCTCAGAAAACGCATTGCAACCTTTTGTAGGAAAAACTTCATTCCTGCATGAGAAGCTGAGACAGTCACAGAAGTAATCAACCAACACTGCAGTAGGTTAATTGGCAGAGAAGTTTATTTTTATTCAGAAATATATCACATTTAATTCAGGCTCACAAAGAATTACTTCTTTTATAACAGACTAGAAATGGCAATGGTAGGCTAGCATATTGCTGCTGATGACACGCTGATGACATGCTACCTCATCTGACAGTTTCCCACCTGTTTCGAACCTTACTTACATGCCTAGAGGTCCTCTCTGCTGTACCACAGTGAAATTGCTTTTGTACATTCTGGTTTTCTCAATGTGCGTGTTTTAGTTCTCATGATTTCAAGTGCTTCTTGCATGTAGATGAGGTTCAAATTTCTTTCCCAGTTTTCTCTGAGGACATTGTGCTTCAGAGCCATTTCCTGCTCTTTATGTGAAGTATCTGTTGGAATGCCTGAGAAATATGCTAAAATAAATAAAAATTTTATTTTTAGTTTCAGATGCTATTCAGAGGTCTTCTTCCTTTGAGGTGAATTCCTAATTTATTTCCTGTTTCCCTGGCTGGCAGTCTAGACAACATGCCCATACAAGTCAATCACATGCCAAAAAGCCATCACTGCTGTGTGAACTCATTCATCTCCTTTGCAACAGCAGTCATACAGCTGGTTGGAGACACAGACAACAGCCAGAGAAATACCTTTCTGTAGGGTTCCAATGTCCCACAATACAGGACAGCTAAGAGCTGAGTAACTGGAATTTGGACTGTGTAACACCATGGACATGTGAAGATATGGCTGAGCAGAGACAAGTCATGGACCGCACAGAATTAGACCCACTTCATCACATGCACCATAGACAAAGCTTTCGCATGCTGCTCACACACATGAGAAAAGCGTGGAGCACTGTTCCCCTCCAGTTTATTGCATTCCTCTGATAGGTTTGCTTCACATTCTTGCTGATGTTCTGTTGTCTTATTTGAAAATACATGAGTGGCCAATGAGAGCACAGCCCTTTTGGGCACCAATCCAAGGCAATATCAAGCCTCCCCTTAGCTTCCCAGCTGGGAATGCCACAGTAATTAAAATTAGTCACACATAAAAGATGAGTAGATAAGAGTGAGAGAAAAGCTAAACAAAATGGATTAATGAGAAGTGTAAAAGTGCAGCTAGGTAGTGAAAATTAAATATAGAGAAAAATTATCAGCCTTATGAAGGTTGGCAGCAAGACAGTGACCAGAAAACACACAAATTATGCAAGTGGCATTTAAGCACAACAACTAGAGGATGGCAATATTAGTGATGAAATGGATGTATTTGACCAGTTGGCTCCAAGGACCTCTGGACTCCAGACAGAGAACTTTTCCAGGGTTATGTAAATTGAGAGAAAGAAGAAGGAATATTATTTCCAATACCATTCCCTCTGCCTTAATGCCTGCATTGTCAAACTCCAAGAAAAATGTTGGATCCTTAGGACAGGAATCTTCAACTATTGATTATCTGGATTAGACTTTACAGTATGACCTTTCTTCGCTATGCTGGAATATATTACAGTTTACTTCTGACTTTATCAGTCCCACTTTTCTTAGCTATCATGAAGAGTACAAATATGCCTTTTATGAGAATGTAACAAGGTGGATGGATGATGGCAAAGCGGTGGATGTGGTCTACCTTGACTTCAGTAAAGCCTTTGACACAGTCTCCCACAGCATCCTCACAGCTAAGTTGAGGAGGTGTGGTCTAGACAATAGAGTAGTGAGGTGGGTTGCAAACTGGCTTAGGGAGAGAAGCCAGAGAGTGGTAGTCAATGGTGCGGAGTCTAGTTGGAGGCCAGTATCTAGTGGAGTGCCTCAGGGGTCAGTGCTGGGGCCAATATTATTCAATATATTCATTAACGATTTGGACGAGGGAATTGAGTGTACTATCAGCAAGTTTGCTGATGACACCAAGCTGGGAGGAGTGGCTGACACGCCGGAGGGCTGTGCTGCCATCCAGCGGGACCTGGACAGGCTGGAGAGTTGGGTGGGGAATAATCTAATGAAATTTAACAAAGGAAAGTGTAGAGTCCTGCATCTGGGCAGGAACAACCCCAGGTTCCAGTATAGGTTGGGAGATTACATATTAGAGAGCAGTGTAGGGGAAAGGGACCTGGGGGTCCTGGTGGACAACAGGATGACCATGAGCCAGCACTGTGCCCTTGTGGCCAGGAAGGCCAATGGCATCCTGGGGTGTATTAGAAGGGGGGTGGTTAGTAGATCGAGAGAGGTCCTCCTTCCCCTCTACTCCACCCCGGTGAGACCACACCTGGAATATTGTGTCCAGTTCTGGGCCCCTCAGTTCAAGAAGGACAGGGAACTGCTGGAGAGGGTCCAGCGTAGGGCAACCAAGATGATTAAGGGAGTGGAGCACCTCCCTTATGAAGAAAGGCTGAGGGAGCTGGGTCTCTTTAGTTTGGAGAAGAGGAGACTAAGGGGGGACCTTATTAATGTTTATAAATATATAAAGGGTGAGTGCCATGGGGATGGAGCCAGGCTCTTCTCGGTGGCAAACAATGATAGGACAAGGGGTAATGGGATCAAGCTGGAACACAAGAGGTTCCACTTAAATTTGAGAAGAAACTTCTTCTCAGTGAGGGTGACAGAGCACTGGAACAGGCTGCCCAGGGAAGTGGTGGAGTCTCCTTCTCTGGAGACATTCAAAACCCGCCTGGACATGTTCCTGTGCGACCTCACCTAGGTGTTCCTGCTCCAGCAGGGGGATTGGACTAGATGATCTTTTGAGGTCCCTTCCAATCCCAAACATACTGTGATACTGTGATACTGTGAAATATGTAGGAGATGAGTAGACATCAGGGAACACTTCTTTTTGGTGTCTAGAAGGAGACTGATTGAAGTTTTGCAAATAAAGTTTTTGCAGATATAGGAAGACATCCATGACATAGGAATGCTCAATATGTTGATGATGGGAACTGGATAACTTAATTTAAAAAAAATGTATCGACCTCTCCCCAGCAAAGGGCTGGATTCATACTGAAACAGCACACTTCCATTGCTGTATTTTTTTTCTTTTTTTTTAAATCATTCTTTTTGGGGCCACTGTTTAACTTGTATTTTACTTTTGACCTCTTCGTATTCTCTAACTCTATATCTTTCTCTTATTGAATAATCCATCCTGATGACCAAATTGGAAAGTTTCTTAGTTATTTCCAATGTGCCCTCTCTACGTTACACTGCAGACACCCTCTTGGTCCTGTGCACCTGTCCAAAGGGAAAGAGGTGACTGTTTGTTGTTGTTAGTGAAAAGCCTTTGAAGAGCTTCCACTGTATGAACAACTTATCCAAAACCTCAGACAGATAGAAGTGCCCCAGAAGAAACAGCTCTTTGTCACTGCCCAATGGTGTGTAAAGGAATATACATTTACCAAGAGAATATTCTTATTATGTCAGTAAACTCTCTAGTTAGAAATCCTCCATTACTTTTTTATGAATGACCCAAACTGTGCACACGGTTTGAATTAGTCAGTTGATGGGACTGAACAACTTCACGCATGGCAGCTTCTTCACAGTAACAGTCTGTACATGGGAACCTCAGGCATCAGCAAATGGGGATACATTAGCCTGCCAAGTACATGACAGTTATATCAGTTAACTCCTAGTAGCTTCATACTCAATAATTGTGCCCCTTCAAATAAAATTTTGCTGGTGTTGCATAGTGACAGGCCTGAAAAGAAGAAACTGCAGCCTGCTAAAGACAAAGAGCATCAGTGATTCTATAAATGTTTTTTCTCTTTTTTTTTTTTTTTTCCTAATTGTGTTAATTTTAGCAAGGATCCATATTTATTTGAACCTTCATTTCCTGGAGGTAAACTATGACAAAAACTGCACAGACGATGTAGAGCACCCCAGGAAATATGGTAGCAATAATGAAAGCAAAGCAAAGCAGCAAAGCAATTGCCGTGACCAGCTGGGTAGCCCAGGGAGAAAGAACGTGCTTCTGAGGGGAGTGTGGCAGGACCTCCACCTGAGTCATCTCCAGCATCAAGTTCTTGTCATTTGGCAATGGAAACTTAACTTTGTTCACAGTCTGGCAAGAGAGTTCTTTAGGATTCAAGTTAGATTTCTAGGTGATTATTGCATTAGACATGATACTTGGAGTCTAGATTTATAGTTTTTGAGCATTCACAGAAGCTTATTAAAATTAATTTTTTCCCTAAAGACTTCTTGTTCTGCTTTTTCACACACACTCTTCACAAGAGAAACTGTTCTTCAAAACTCATGCTTTTTGTCATAATAATTGCTTTACATCTCTTGGCAACTTCACACCTTGTGTAAAGTACTGATTCATTAAGGGTCATTAAGAGACAATATTTTCATTACAGGAAAAATCACAAAAAATGCCTACATATTGTTCTTAATGTTAATCATGTTATTTCATTTATAGGGAAGCATAAATGTATATGCAAACATGCGCACACAGAAACAACTTTTGCAAAGCACTCTGGGAACTTGAGTGATAGGATAACAATTATTATTGAATGCAATATTTATTTCTGATTGATATCAGAACATGAAAAATAACTTAAATTGTGTGTTTAGAAAAGAACATTAGTTTTTTAAGGAAACTTTAAATTACTATGACAACTTAGTGGTAAAGCGAAATAAAATTGTACAGTACAACTTATTAGACCTGGATGTTTCTTCATTGTTTTTATGATACCATACTAATTTTTGTTCAAATGAATATTTATTTTCTTCTTTATGGAAAAAGAGAACTCAAGGGTTAAATTAGTAACATAAAGCTCTTGTATTGATTACACAGGATATATTTATAGACTACTAAATAGAACAATAATGAAATGATCTGCTGACCAGTTTCTGCTTTTTTTTAGGTAAGGACCTTGTGCTACAGTCAAGCCTCATCTAATGATGGTGAAAAGCATCTAGAGCTTTCCCTCCACAACAACCTCATCATCAACTTATCTCCACATTTTTTCCTTTCATTGCGACTAAGAAAATGTTTTTCACAACTATAAACCCCAGTAAAAAAGTTACAAGAGTGCCCTGCAAAGGAGGTGTTATATACGGTTGTTTATGTTGCAGTTAAGAGATGGTCAGCCAAATAATGATGCTCAAAACTAGGGAGCGTTGTTCACCAGTGAAAGTTGTGCATTGCAAATGGTTTCCCATGTGCAGCTCTTTCTGAACAAGTGTTATCACCAAGAGCTGTTACCTAGGAAACAAAATGCACTTACATACCATGTCTGAGTTTCTTCAGAAGTTACCTTTCCTGCTAATACTCTAAGATATTTTAATGCTTTGATCCAATAATTATGATATACCCTTGTCTGAATACCACCAAAAAACCACTCACAAAATGGCTAGAATGGCTAGAGCAATCTTTTTCAGACAATTTTGTTGTTGTTGCTAAGGCAAGGCATCATTTATCTTTTTTTTAATTATTATTTTTTAAGAGAGTGTGCTGCTTGTATCCTTGTAAGTAGTAGTAAGCAGTAAAATGATGACACAGAAAGGATTAAAATATGTAGCCACTGTGTAACCAAATTGATGTCTTAAACTCAACATTCTTTTGCTAAATGTTAACATCAAAGCGTTGGAAACCTGAGCAAAAATTTATAAATAAATAAATAAAAGAATAATCTGTAATTGAGACATACAGATGCAAAACTGTATGTAAATATGTCAAGCCACGTAAGAAATGAAGTTGCTAAAAAGTGTTGAATATCACAGTCACTAACTCTGAAGCTTGTTGCATTGGCCTCTGAAAAATAAATGTTGAGTGTTCCTGCATATATTTTACCTGATGGATAAGATGTTGTTATCAGATGAGTGCTGAGAGGCTATAACCAAATTATTCTGAATAAATCCAGACCTAGGCATTCTCAAAGCTGAGCTTTTCATAAATCTATTGCAGTAAAGTGACAGGTTTTTAACGCAAGATTATTTCTAAGAGGGAAGGAAGATATCAGAGGTCTATCTGCTACAACAAAAGAACAAAGGATGATCTGAAACAAAAATACAAGAAGATGAATGCGTATGTCAATAACCTAAGGTTTAGAAATCCTCACAAGAACTTTTTGTATTAAAAATAGGAAAAAATGTCAGAAAATGTATCTCTAAATGTAAAAACAATCACAGTGACGTGCAGAACGAGACATTGTGCTCACATTAGCTATCGCTGGCCAAGTTGTGTATTATTAGCTATAGGAAACAGCTCTTCACAGTATGTTTGTTTTGCAAATCTGCTTATTTTTCTCTGGCTTTCCATACAAGAAAAATCCCCACCTTTTTTCAACTCTTGTTTAGTGAACTAAGGAGTCTCTTTCTGCTTTCATCATTAATGAGCCACTTATGCAACCAAGCATTAAAAAAATATAAAAAAAAATGACCTAGTTGTCATAAGGCAAGTCTCAAGTCTCAAGTCTCAAGTCTTTGTACTAGAGTGGTAAGTCAATTTGTTTACTAAAAAAGGGGCTGGACAACTTGGCAGGAAGACACGCATTTCTTGCAATGCTTTGTGCAGGGAGGGACTGTAGAAGCAATGCTTTGCAGTGTACCTTTTGTGGGAAGTGGGAGGAGGAAAAAGGTGATGGCAGCAGGGTTAGGAAAGTCTAGATAATTTAAGCCATCAAATCAATGGTCAGAGGCTTACAATTAACCTATTGATTGAAATGGTTGGGTTTTTAATGCTTACAAATTTTGCTAAATGCAGTGATTTTGTAAGAAATACCCAGCTATTAACTCACTGGCCTGAACTTTCCGTTTTCTATACTTAAGCTAAGATTTTTTTCCTTAGGAAAAAGCACATGGAAATCAATCCAATGACTTCCAGAGCATCGAAGTACTCCAGACTCTAGAGGTTATGATCCCTGCAGCAGAAGGAACCTTTTGTTTTGCTTGGTCTTGTTTTGTTTTAACTGCTCACCTCTGGCAGAACCAGAAGTATTTATTTTCTTTCTCCACACTGTCAGTTCAGCAGGAGCTTAATTACCAGCCAGCATATTGTGATTGGCCAAGGAGTATCAGAAATGAGCAGATGTATCAAGGTTTGCACCACGGCTCAGGAGTAACAGCTACAGTCACTCACCAGCCTCAACTGTCAGCTCCATCTTCCTCCTGCATAAAAATAAACATTTCCCCCACAATAAAGTCTTTTTATAAAAGCAATAAAACAACTCAAGGGAGCATTGTTATCATGAGCTAATCACCCCCTTAGGGAATTAGAGGCACTTAGCTGCATCTAGAGCTTCAACACCTGAGGGGCTGTGATTATTTCATGGTAACCAACAAGGCATGACAGACTGGGAGGTTAATTAGATAATATTCAAACTTGGTAATATTGAGTTTGAAGATTTCTTTTGAAGTTGTACAAGCAAAGCTCTGCTTATAAAACAGCAGTGGGATATCAGCGCAGAAAGGATAATTAACATTTCCTACAAACGAACCAAGGTTTTGAATAGCTAAAGGAAAAAATAATAAAGTCAAAGTACTAAACCCTGAGGCACTACTTTAACAATGAGTAATCCTGATGAGTTCACTCCCTGGAATCTTGGGCAGAAATTGACTCAAATTATATAATGCCATTTAGTTGCTAAACCCTAAATGGTGGAGGCACTTCAGTCAGCCTCATACTACTTAACGGTCTATTGTCTCAAAGAATTTAGTGCGATAGTAAACGCAGTATTAATAATAAATAATCATCCCAGCTGCGATCCATAGCCTATGGTTCGAGAAATAGTAAGAAACTGTGTCACTGCACTGGGGGAAGTTAAAGAAAAAGGATGCTGCAAACATTTAAAATTATACAACTGGTCATTTTTCTGGAAGAGCATTCAATTTTTGTGGACAATGGTAGTGAAGTTTCAGAAGTATCTGCATGTGTGTGCAGGGCTGGAGCTATGCTGCAGATGTGTATTAGTGGCCAGCTGCTCCATGAGGACCTGGCCTGCTGGTCCATGGGCTGCTGCCATTTCCCTTGCCCCTGGTCCAGCAGCCGGCGACTGTGGGGTGAAGTGGCCCTGCTGGCTGACCTGGCTGAAATGTCACTGTCAAAAGAAACAATTTTGCATCATCTCTCTGACCTGAGTCACACTGTGGCCACGTGAGTTATGGACCCCACACGATCCGTGCTGAGGAGCTGCAGCTGCTGAGAAGACCGGGACGTTCCTTGGTGGACAGCCGTAACTCTCCCGGTGGATCAGCTTGTAACTCTCAGCTGTAACGCAGCTTCCAGAAACAACCTGTAACTTTTAAAGGCAACTATTCGTACTGACCATCAGTTTAAAAAAATCCCAAACCTGGCTATCTTCAACTTGTTTACTTACAAAACAGAAAATGAAGATTATTATTTGTGTCCCAAATAATCTCTGATTTGGGTAACTTCCTCTTTAAAGTAACTGTTGTTGAGTTACCAGAACTGGCATTGAATTAAAAAATGTAGTCAAGGACTTCTGGTCCTAAACTGCATATATTCTGCAGGATGCATCACTACAACAAAGTTGAGATTGCCACTCAGTCAGAAATTCATCAACAAAATCATTCTTCATCATAAAATTCTGATTTAATAGAATCAAAATATGTCACTGAAACCTGTCAATTCCATCAAAACCTTTGACAACAAACCATGTAATATTGTGAGTTTTCTTGTCAGCCTTCCAGCCCACTGACCAGGGGCTCGCAGGTTGCCTGGCTCCACAGGCTGCCTCCTTCCCCGCCCGCCCCGCTGCCCATGCCAGGCTGCCTGCCTCCCCAGGCACTCACGGTCACACATGGTGCTGCTCCTTCAGCACTCCCCGTCTCCATGCCTGGTGCATTGCCAAGATTTTCCTCCTTACCAAAAAAAAAAAAAAAAAAAAAAAAACAAAAACACAAACAAACAAAAATACCCCCACACCCTTGCTTATAATTTGTCAGGAAGTACAGATTTTTTTTACATGCTCTTTCTGTAAAATCATACATAAATCTTCATTTTTAATTTCCATGCTAAAAAAAAATCTGTAATCCTTCACAGAACTTAAAATTAAATAGATTTTTTTTTTTTTTAATGAATAGAGCTCAGGTAATAGGTAAAAATTAGATATCTAGGTGCCACTGAGGCAAGTATAGATGGGTTCTAGAAAATAAAATAAAATAGGAACATACAGGAAAGACTCACATAATTTTTCTCAGAAGCTGAAGTGTTTGTAAGTCTTTTCTTCTTTCTAGATATGAAACAATAGGTGATCACAAGGATGTCCCAAAACATCTCATGTACCTCCAAGAAGTGCATCAGAGTGGGATGAGCCAACTTCTGAAAGTGCTTGTTGCAGTGGTTGAAGAGAACAATCTGATGGCCACCTTGTACTAGATTTCTAAGAACAGATTGCTCAAGTTGGCTAAGAAGTATTCCATGTGAAAAGCTGAAAAATGGAAATGGAGCAAAGGATAAAAGCTACATGAAAATACTTGAACTACATCTTCTTTGGTGATACGTGCACTCATCATTATCTAGAGAGGAGGCTGCTCTTTTCAAAGTGCTCTTCCTTGTATCATTTGCCTCCTTCACCAACATCCTCTTTAAGTGCTTTCTTTTATATTTACTTAATTATTTATTCTTTTTCTGTGTTTGTATGTTTTTATCACTAAGGCATCAGATATTTAAGTCGCTAGGAACATATCCTACCCTTAGACTACTTCAGATAATTTGTCCTTTATCTTACACTTAAGAAATGCCTAGTGACACTTGTGGAATAAAGCACAAGAATGTTTAATTAAATGGATATACATAAAGTGCCAGTGCAATTGCATTTTGGAAAAAGAAGTGAAAGCTTCTCCCACTGGATGTAATACAGGACCCTCTAAAATCACAGCCACTGGAGTCATTGGAGTGCTTTAGACTTCTATAAGAAAATGTGTCTTCAGGACTAAAGCTCCCAAAGTTATACACCAGGGTGACCCTGTGGCTACTTATCAATGTAACCGTTACTGTTTTTGCTGTTGCTATCAGATATGTCTGTGTATTCAACAAAAAAGTGTCAAGGTCTCAAGGACCTCAATGCAAGTAGGGATACACAGAAGAGGCGTTAGTACTAGACTCATTTGAAAGAGTGACCACAGATTCAGTTCTGTAGCAAAGACTTGGTCAAGTCCACTGCACACAAACATGGCTCTAACACAGTTTGACCAGCAACAATCAGAGCAAGAATTCAAGTCCAACCTGACCTGCAAGGTCAATGGCCTCAACCCCAAAATCCTTCCCTTGGAGCACATGCTCATCTCCTTGTCTCCATTCCCATTTGTACCATGTTACTTCCATATTTGCATTACACCAAGTCTTTGCTTCATGGCCAACAGTGCTAGATGTTTTTATTTCAACATCTTCCCTTTCATCCTGCATCTAGCACAATTTTGTTTCCTCCATCCTGATAAGGTTGCAGATTTAGCTCCTGAGAATCCTCATAATCAATGCAGTTTTGCAGCTTCTTATTAGGCAATGAATTCATGTATCAGGTTTACCAGCTACGCCTTCGAAGCCATGATTCCAGTGAGGCTGACATAGATTATACCTGTGTGCTTGAGTAGGCTAATAAAAATCCCTTCTGTCAGCAGTTGCACAAGCAAAAAATAGAACTTAACACTGACCTGCTTTCACTGATATGAAGCTCATTTGGTATTCATGAAAGCCATGAGGATGTTAAGCTTGTAATGGTATAAACACTGAGCTACAGTTTTTCTTAACATTGACTCCCATGAGGTTGCCAGAAGGGAAAAGAATATATGTGAGTCTATACGATAACTTATTTATATCCTTGCCTATAGCTTTCAGCACCATCTGTACAGTATACATAATCTTTCTTGTTAGAACAGCAACTCAGGGTCTATGCATGAACATAGATATCTGTGTATATTGTATGTTACCAGATTATTGATATGTAGTAAAATACTGCTACTTTTACTCACAATGCATAGCAGTTAACTCCAGACAGGAACCCTCTGTTCCTTCCTGTGTTTGCACTATATCTCCCTGGAAACCTCATTTTCTGTTTTTAGTTAAGAATTTCAGAAAATTAAGGTTTTTTTTTTTTGTTTATTTGGGGTTTGGTTTGGGGTTTTTTTAAATACTTCATTTGACCTCTTCTTTTTGCCTAGCTGAAAATTTTTGAAAAAAAACCACACACACACACAGAAAAACAATTTCATGAAGTGTGCTGTTTAAAAATAATAAGAAATTGATTCAGCCATCAACTCCTCAGCCGCAAGTGGATTTTTTAGGTCTGGTTCCGATATTTTCTGTCAAACAACTGCTGCTGAATGTAAACCCATCAGAAACACTGTCTAAACATTGGGAGTAGATGTGAGGGACAAGAGAAAAACAAGTAACTGAGAGTCATCTCACAGAAGTCAAGGACTTTTCATGTGAGTAAAGTTACTCACAAATAGCAAGGGTTTGCAGTCAGTGTTCTATGCTGTAATTCAATCTAACTTCAGAGAAAAATATTAGGACTCATTCCACTTTTCTTTTTTCATGGATGCTTTAGGTAAAACTTTCTCCTTCTCTACTATTTGTTTCTCTGATAATTACGGCACATATCAGACTCCACGGGTGAGAAGTTTTCAAATGCTTTCATAGGGGAGACCACAATTTAACAGTTGCAGCTTTGCAAGCTGCTGTTCTGCCCACTTGACATTTTGTGGGCAATCTCCCTTCTATTACTGAACAAGTAACATCCCTGTGGCAATTGCAGCAGTGGTTCACATGGAAAAGTAATACGAGGAAAGTATTTCATGTATGTGCAGCTGTCTGTGGTGTCACTCTAGCTGGTGGAAATAAACTGAGGAGATCAACCAGTTATTTGGGAAACACCACTGGTCGATAGGCCACAGTTAGTTGTTATCTACGTGTTTATGCAGCTTACCAAGAATTTAAATGTCAGAAAGGAATCTCTTGAAATGATCCTCCTAGCTCCCAAATGTAAATCCTCACCCAAAAATATCCCATATACTCAGTTCATGTTTTCATTTAAGGGTGATTCAACTAGCTTTCAGGCAGAATTCCTGTCAAACACTTGTGACTTTTAGAACAATTTGTTGATTCTTTTCATATTTTTGTATATTCTTATAAGATTACACGGATTCTCTTTCCTACTTGCAAAAAAGTTGGAAGTGGCACTCCATATGGTTCAAAAAAAGTCTGAAAAATCTGTTGTGAAACTTCCAGTATAGTTGATAAAACAGGTTATAGTACAAAGTAAAATGGGTAAAATACAAATTGAAACCTAACTGAAGAGGGTAACTAAAGGTACTAGTAAAAACAATAAGGCAAATCTATTAAGACCAATAAAGAGGAATTACCTGAAATATAGAATACTGAAGGATCATTAATACTTAGGAGGTTAATGAATTCATATTTTATTTCATTTTACATACCGTGCATTTTATTCCTTCAGTCACTGTGGATGATGTCAAAAAACACAATGTCTCCTTATCTTCAGGGCCAGAAAGCTGCACTCACGACTGTTAAAAGAAACAGCTTTAGAAAAATGTAAACCTAAGTCTTGACTGCACGGTGCAGAGAGGTACTGGGATGCTCAAGTTAACTGAGGTATCAAAATCCCTGCAACAGCCTTCTGGTAGACTCGTTAACCTAGCTGAGAGACAGTCGGATATTGTGCCACAGATAATCAACATCAACATCTCACAGATGAAATCCCAGAAGACTCAAGACATCAATGACAAACTGATACTTTAAGAACTGGATGATCCAAGTAGCTATATAGTTAGCACAGGTGTGATCATACACAGAGTCTGGATGAAACTGGGAATTACTTAAGTGCAGTATCAAAATCCTCATGTGTTTATAACTGAAAAATCTGTTCATTTATTACTCTTTTATGGTATTACCCATCTGATTGATAAAGACAACTATAAAATTCTTCAAGCACATCTATACTATCAGGTGCAGACTGTTGCTAGGTTTCTTCTACCCAGCTAGGCACAACATGCTTTGACCTGGAAGCCACAGAGATATGTCAGATGTCAGCCCACACTACGTCTGAGCTCTTGGGGTAGCTTGCGGTAGCTTGTGGAAGGCACACACTCTCATATTTCTCTCCATGGGGTGCCCTGAGGCTCTAGTCCACCTGAAGATGCATATTCCTTGGCTTTCTTATAGCATCATGGCCACTTCCTAGCATCATGTCCTCAGCATTGCAGGGCATCATCATTCTCTTAGGGAAGAGCACCTGCAGCAGAGGTTCTCTGCTTCAGACATGGGAGGAGACTAGTCAAAAAGTGCTGTTCACAGCAACAATCAAGACCATGAAAACAAGCCATGAACTCACCCATGTAGTTATTTCCCTGGATTTAAGTGCCACTAAAAAGCTGCATTTTACCAAACCAAACTCTTAAGATGCTTTCTAGTCATTAGTGTACTTGTGGAACAAATAGATGTTCTTAGTCAAGTTGGGCTCTTTCAAGATTAGGCACTCATCTTCATCACAACCAGAATACAGGTAATTTTTATTACTGAAAATCCCAAGTTTGCCTGTGCACTTCTGACTAAAAGTTTGGAAGAACAGTTTTTTAATCTTGAGAATACATGAATGTATTCACACTCTGCCCCCCAAATGTGCTGGTTTTTTGGCCAGAAATCCTTGATAAGACCTTACAAACCCTTCCTTGCAAAGGGGAAAATACCACTCATCAACACAAGGTCCATGTCTCCTAAATTTCTTTTGTAGGCTAATATTTATGTCATGACACAGACCCAGTTTTTCTAACCTTTGATCTGTAGGAAGGCACTCACATTTGGACCCAGGGTCAGCACAGAAACATTTCTTATCTCACAGAAGAGGTTCTGACTCTCAGTGTTTCTCTTGACCGGGACGCTGTCACTCATGTGAAAGCCGTGGGCTCTGCTCTGCAGCCATATGTCTGCCTTTGCATTACAGCAGAGCAGAGGTAACCTAAGGGACAGCTGGAGAAAATGAGGATTTGGGTGACTTTTTGGAGCTATGGAAAGGCAGATTCCCACCACATGCCTGGTAGCTACGGTCAGTCAGATGGCTTCTCCTTCACAAGGCTAGAGCTTAGCAAGTTCCAGCATCACATTTTTCATCAGAAAGACTCAGCAGAAGCTGGTCTAAACTCACAGCATGCCAAGAGAATGGATTGCAAAGTAACTCCCAAATATAGCTAAACGCCAATGGACAGTTTGGGTGGGTTATGGGCAGAGCCCAGCAAGGATGGCAGGGACAGCCCCGCTGAATGGGCCCGGGGACCCGACGGCACCGCGGCGGCTGCCCCGGCTGTGCCCCGGCTGTTCCTCGGCTGTGTCCCAGCTCTGCCCCGGCTCTGCCCGCGGAGAAATGCCGCCCTGTCCGCCACTTCTTCCCAAAGTTTTCCTCCGTGTCCTAGAGTCGACAGTTTGTCCGGTAGCCACTAGATGGCACCTGGTATTTGGCAACCATGTCCCTTTTGACTCTCTGTTTTCCCCCCCGCCTTCGAGTCGAAGCTATTACAGAGATAGTAAGCTCTGGCAGAGCAAGAATAAAACCGATCCCTCATCCGTGAGATTTCCACTGCCACGGGTCTATAATTAACATTAGTGACTGTCCCTTCTGCAAAATATTCTTCAAGACTGCCATAATCTCCCTGGTGCCCTTGCTGTGCTTTGCTGTGCTGCACCGTTCCCCAGAGCACTGCTCCTGTGGGCTGGGGACAGCATGTTACCACTTACATGAACATGGAATTTTTTTAGGTACCTACATCCAGCACAGAAATGCTTGCTTTGGAGGCTTGGGTTTGTCATTGAGCTCATTTCAAGGGAAATTTCCAACAGCATTAATGTGAAGGATATAGGAGGTGTGTGTGTATATTTGTAGGTAGACATGTATTTAAATATAGTAAGCCATGTGAAATCTCAAATTTTGGGCTACTCGGACTGTTATGTTTTTTGTGAAAAATTTTGTTCCAAACATTGTTTCCACAAATGTGCAGTGGCTCACTGTCATTTTTACAGTGTTGTCTGAATTGTCTGTAATATCAGATTTATACTCATTTTCGTGAATGAGTTTCTGGGTTCGTTGGGAGCCTTTCCCTTGTGTTCTATTGAAAGGCACTGGAATAAAATGCAGGTTTCCTGGTTGCAAAGGGTCACAGTGTTGGAATTTACTTCTCCTCTGCTTTTGGCAACAACAACCTCTGTGTAAATCTGATAATATGACTGGCAAATACATGTTAGGTTAGAACACGGTACAGCAGCTGCTGTGCTACTGGTAGTAACTTAGTCAAATAGATTCAGTAATGTCCAATATTTAGACATGTACTCTTGCAAATATAGTGGGCCTTTGGGGTTCAGGAAACCTGATAAAGCAGCTCCCTGATTTTGGATACTAAATGTGATAGGGCTAATCATAATAAACCTTTTCAAAAGGAAATTCCCAGCCCTTCCTGTTACATTAGGACCTAAAAAATGAAAAACAATATTTAGGGGTAAAAGCTTATCAGACGTTTTTGGGGGAGGAGAGGGGCAGGAGGTCAATATTGTTGTTTTTTTTTTTTTTCCTTGAAAATTTAACTTCTGTAGTATTTTCCTTTCCTGCTCTTCAGGGTGGTTTTCTCCTTTGGAACACCTGGGTGGTGTCCAGCTGCTTCAGTGGGGAACACCAAAGTACCTTCACAGACAGCATTAGGAGAGCAATGCTCTGGATTGGGCACTATTTAGGAATAAGTATGAAGTATGAGTGCTGGGATACCTCTGTTGCATTCTGATTCTGATTTCTACTCTGATTAAAACACTTAGCATTGCTGCTGTTAATATTTGTTCCAGAAATGTCTATAAATCAAATACTGCAAGAGACCCCATTGTGTTTGGCACCATGAAAGCAGAGAGCAGGCAGCATCCTCTTAGCCGTTGTTTCCCCCATCTGTCAAGTGAGGACAATGTGTTTGCCTTCTACAAGTATATAAGCACTAATTAATTAATATTTGTAAAAGGACATATAAATGCTAAGTATTATTTATGAATTATATTATAAATGAAGATTAGTGGAGAGGCCACGGAGAGACTGCACAGATGGCATTATGAAGGCAGAGCGAGCAGTGCAGGGTGCAAAGATCAGCCTAGAAGCAGAAGAAAGGAAGCAAAGTAAATGGTTAAGGAAAGATGTTTTTGCTTGACAAAAATCAGAGTGCAAGGGATGTCGGCAATAAACAGGTGAGTTTAAAAAAGCCCAACACAACAGTGGTCTGGAACTGTATGGAACGTGTTGGAAATGGACAGGATAATAGAAAAGTTGAAAAAAATAGGCAAGGAGATCCCTAGTGTCTTACAAATCACGTAACACTGTGATTTATATGCTTTGTATTTTAAAGTAGCTCCTGTACCCTCAGAGCATTAAAGCTTATTTTTCATCATAACAGAGCACATATACTTCAGTGAAATGATTAGAAATGCTGCACTATCAAGGTGAGAGAGCATGTAAGTGTTCAAAAGTCTGGGGCCTCAGCATGGACCACAAGGCAAGTGAAGAAAATGTTACAGACACACTATACTATATGATACTGTGTTATATGAGCTATTCTGAACTTCATAAATAGCTCCATCAAGGGACATTCAGAAAATTATGGGAAGTGGTTCTGGACAGAGCAACCAGCTCTTCTTTTAGTCACATCCAATGTCCATGGAAGAATCTGTGGGTGTTTTAGTTTTCTTCTATATTGTATAGGTCAAGCACCTGCTTAACCTTCCTAGTTACAAAAGTGTATTTTGGCAACACAACAGGACACAGTGGTAGCACAATTTTTCCCAAGTACTGGAAAAAATATTTCTAAATATTAGTATTCAAGTTCTAAATGGAATTTTAGTTTGACTTCATTCTTATTGATCTATTATTTTCTTTTCAGGAATGTTAAAATACTACCATGAATATTCATGAAGTGCAGGCTTTGGAGGTGAAATGCTCAGCTAAGTCAACAAAGTTGGCTTCAAAATTGCACTGTGAGTTGTAACTCTTGCAATTTTCTATTTGAGTTGTAGCTGAAAAAAAATTAAACACTACAATGTCACTTATGCAGAAGACCTAAAAAAGGTACAGTGCTTATTTCAAGAATGTGCAGTATACTGCCTGTGAATGGTCCTACACCAAGTTTTAGTTAATGAGGAAATAGCCAAATATTCAAAAGGAATGGACAAATCCAAGAATTGTATGGTCTGTTCAGACAATGCACAAATAGACCCAACAGGCAACATTTTCCCAAGAGATTGCTTATGGAAATTTTTTGCCTCATTTCAGTTGTTAACAAGCATGAGCAGCTGAGCTCCACCTCCTCTGAGCAGAGGAGTGATCACCAAGGTTTTTCCTACCTGCATTACTAGAAAATGAATGAATTAGGTTTGGACCATTTTACCTCAGTTATTTCACTGACCCTCAAATCCAGAAGGCTGCTTTGAGTAAATGTGGGGGAAAACATGCAAAATTATATATCCTGGCTTGACTTTGATCTCTAAAAATGAGGATGATTTTATTTTAGGTATATAATAATATTGCTAACCTCTGTTCACTAGGCAATCCTTCCTTTTCCCTCAGCTCTCAGTTTGACACATCTCCAGCATGAAATGGACTAAGATTGCCATGAAACTGAAGGCTGTGAGTGTGAAAATTGGGGAATGCATAGACAAATTCTTCTTTCCTTTTTAAACACATGCCAGTGAACAGATCCTCTTTTTTTCTCATTGGTTTTCTGTATATCTTGGTAAATATTGCTATAAAACTAGACTAGAAAGCCCAAATGAAATTCCTTTAGAGGAATTCCATTAGAGTCACAGTATATCAGACACCAAAAACCAGGGATGGACTCAGGCCTGAAATGGTACACTGGCTGAAAACTGCCAGAAAGATTGGGTCAGTTTTCTACTTGAATTTTGCTAATGGGAAAAACAATAAAAAATGGGACATCACTGCAGAGCATTAAAAACAGCCAGGAGAAGCTGCAAATGTCCTGATTCTGACAGGAATGCAAGGAGCAGTTAGTTTTCACCTTCCACAGGCCTGGTGAAGGGCAGGACCCTTGTAAAACTGTGACACAATGACTATGGGCCTGCTTCTTTAAGGGGCAACTGGCCCTTAAATATATCATACTAATCACAGTTCCAGGGAAAAGAAACACTGAATGGTTCAGAACCTATTGCTCCATTGTCACACTCTCAGGTACCTTGACACGTACAATTGCAGGAATTCTGCAAAGATCTGTGATGTATTCAGCTTGTAAGTGGAAAGCAGGAAGTGTTTCAGTTATGCCTGTATACTTGGAAGAGACAGTCAAAAGCAAAATGGGTATTTAGGTTTATCATATGCTTGTTTGCAACCAAGGCCAGCCCTAGTGATTGATGGGTCAAAGGCTGGACAGTCAACTGTTGGATGACTTGACTAAGTGATGTTCAAAGTCTAAGGCTTCTCAACCATCTTAAGAGTGTCTGAAAAAAAGATCCATAAACTGGAGTTATTTGCAATAATATGTTCAAATGTTATTTAAAAAAAAAAAAAAAAAAAAAGTCTTTCAGATTACCAACTACGTTAGATTTACTTGTAGGGGTTTGGAGATGAATAAGTGTCACAGATTTTACAGAGATTTTGTTAGCAATGACAGGGAAATCTCTTGTTTAATGTGGTTAAGTGAGTTACATGAATAGGAAACTCAGACACTTCTAAAAATAGTGATATGTCATATAGACAACCAAATAGGAGAGGAATGCTTCCCTTCTTCTCCTTCCACCATACTTAACTTAAATGAAAGTCAGCCTACCTGACTATCTTGTAATGAAATTTTCTGTCAAGGTAATTAACCTTAACTAGTAATTAAATATGAAAAATACTTATGGTACATATATTTTCATGAAAGATATGTTTTCATTACCCAGCATCTATTTGCTTTAAATATGCCTCATCTTTTAAAATATCTTAACTATTTTATTTTAATTTATGACTGTTGTAATTTGGAAATAAGAATGTGAGAAGTACGCTAAAACATTTTAATGAAGGACTAAAACTTAGTATATAAAGAATATGTGCATTAGTATATCACTAACGTGCTGGTGACTAGCAGATGTTCTTACACTTAATTTTCTATTTTTCTGTCTATAACTCATCTGCTTAGCATCCTTATGCTATCTCCTTTTTAAAAGTCTTTCTTCACTTTGGCAGTTTGTGAAGACAAATGTAAGGTGAGAAAGAAAACTATTATTCTGGTTTGCAACTGAGAATGTCAAACCAAAGGACTTCACTATACTTTTCACTTGCAATCTCTTTTTATGAGTACAGTATGAGAGATATGGCCATGATTTGGCACATTGTTGGTCCATTTAATTGTCATCCAAGAGCTACAGAGCCATCTACCTACCTGCTTTAATATGTGCTAGTAGGGACATTAGATAAGAATGACACGTTTCTTGTTGTGACATATGCTTTCCAGGCAGGTTTAGTTGAATCACTTAATACTAGATCCACAGAGACATCCAGACCCAGAACCAACCTACTTAATTTTAAATTTGAATATAAAATGAAGTGAATGTCCCTAGAAAGGGCTTTGATAATCTTATAGTCGGTATTTGCCTAAAAGGTAGGAAAATGTGTGTCTGATTTCCTTGAGGTAGAAAAACGAACTGAGCCCTGCTCTTCCTCATTAGATCACTAGACTAAAGGATGGGCTTCTTTCTTTTTTTTTTTTTTCTTTTTTTTTAACAAGGTAGACAGACATATCACAAGTTAGAGGTGTTTTTCTAAAGAGCTCAGTCCTGTCTATGTGCTTTAGGGATGCCCTGAGCATGTTGGATTGAACTACTCACTATAGGCAAGGAAATACCTTATTTGAGGATCTCAAAAGCACTTAGACAGAGGTAGAAACCAATCTATTCCAGACTTTCAACTCATTCAAGGCTCTCTTTTATATAGAGCTTTTATCTAAGGACTTCAAAGCACTCATAAAATAAAATAAGTATCATTTCCTCATTTCACTGAGTGAGAACCCGCAGAGACGTAGTATTTACATGGCGCACTTTACCTGTCTTCACACAACCATGAGTCAATCTGACTCCTAGTCTTGCTTTCCCGGCATACTCCAGGTTGAACTAATCTTACTGTGTTCAGAATTGCAAGCTCAAACACCTCAACTCATAGGAACTAAGATAACATTTAAATTAGGCATGACTAAACCCTTTGAGATCCTAAGATTTCTCTTCGACATGTATTTTCTAAAGTGAAAATAGAGATTTTTTTTCTTTGTAGGCTTGGTTGAAGTTTTTTGAGACAGCTTGTTTTAGAACTCCTCCTTGAGAAAACAGTAGGAAATCATTGCCTTCCTTTATAGCAGCAGTTAGCCTAAACAATCACTGTTTCCAAATCCGAAACAGAAGCGATATATGTGTATCTGACTTCACATAGCGATGAAGAGATGCTGTTGAGTAGTGCTTTAATGAGAAAGGGCTGAGACAGAAAAGCCTTGAGAGACCAAACTCCCATGTTATAAGAAGGACGCACTAGCAGTCACACCTTTGAGGCCATTTTGGATAGAACAGAAGGGCGAGTCAGGGTGTTTGGTCAGTTTTGAACCTGAAAGCAGAGGAAGGTCCTCTGGTTGCCTGGTTTTCAAAAAAACCCCAACCAATCAACAAAAACCCCACCCAGGATTACATACATTATGTAAATAAGCAATACAGCAACAAAGAAACTTGACTGTTGCTGATCTCTCAGCATTGCTAAAATAATCTGTAAGAAGCCAAGTCTGAATTAACAAATAACAAGTTCAGCAGGCAAACAGAAAACTGATGAGTGTTCTAATGAAAGTGCCAGTCTTAGCACAGATGTGACCTTTCCCAGAAGCATCTCTGCCAGGGAAGTCTTAGGTGCCCATGTTCATGGCAAACAGTTGTGCAAGCAATCAAGACCACAAGAACTCAACATCTTCCAGTTCTCTAGAATTACTCATGCATATTTTTATTCTAATATTGAGAAGCTGGAGTCCACAGAAACCTTGGGAATAGCTCTCTCTAAAGGGCTCTCAAGGCCTGACTGAAGTTCAAGGAAACTTGAATTTTTGCAAACCACACTCTGGAGTCAATGTTTGCTGACTCCCCACTTCACCTACAGCAGAACTGCTGAGCAGCCCTGGCTCGAGCCCATGCTCAGCTTCTGTGTTTAGTGCTGAGTCCAAAAGCCAAGGCTGAGCCAGAAGCTAAGGAGCAAACCACTTTTAATTTTCTTTGGAAATGTCTAATTTTCATACCCAGGAGAATAATGTTGATAGACTTTTATCCATAATTCTAGAATTCTTTGAAAAATGCTTTTTCTGACTTTTGGTCCTTCTGGTTCATGGTGAAATCTGTCTTTGAGATCCAATAACAGTTTGAAAAATGAGATAGAGCAAAGCCCACAGAACAGGACCTTGAAGGATTTTAAGGAGCTTTGTATGGATCATTATAGCCAAGCTGAGATAAACAAGCGTGAGCCTGGAGAAATGCCGGCTGTCATAATGTTATCCTGAGTTATAATATGGAATCAAAATCAGTTTCTACCAAGCCCGGTGTTCATGGAGAGGCAGCTACAGACATTTTGACCCTCCCCTCTCTCTACCCCACCATGTCCTTGCTACTCAGGTTGCTGTGGATTTAGGCACCGCCAACCTCTCAGCCCCTGGGCTGGCACCAAGCTCAGCCCATAGGCCTGGTCTGCACCATGGGAAGGACACAGCACTGCCCTTCGGGGAACACCTTCTGGCAGGTCTGCTGGCATGGGGCTGGGGCCAGGTGGTCCAAGTGCTCCCTCCCGTTTCTGCCACCCAGCTGCTTTTACCCACTGAGGCCTATTTCTGCACCTTCCCGTGCACGGACCTGTGTACAGAGATGGTTTAGCATTGTCCATAGCACAAAAACAGCAGCTGGAAGAGATGATATGACATTGTGAAACAGCCATATGAAAGGGAAGAAGTACCATAGGGATGTGGGAGAAGCTGGAGACAATGATGATGAGAGATGACTATTTGCTGGGATTACGGAGTGTTGGCTGTGTCTTGGTAGGTAGTCGGCAGTAGGAGACAGTAGCAGTTTAGCTGTGCTCACACTCTCATTCTCTTTCCTCCATTCTACCTACAGTTTGCTCAGGTTTGGTCTGGGGTGGTCTTGATTTTTCACTTTCTCTGTAGGTGCATGGCTAGACATTTGTGGGAAACTAGAATAAGAAAATTGTGTAAGATGGATTCATAGGCGCTGGCACATATAGAGACAGAGTGGTGAGACCATCACAGCTCACAGGTGGAGTGTGGTTTGAGATGAGGCTGAAGGCACCAGCCACCAGGCATAAAGGAGGCCTGGGACTTCACTGGGGTGGCTGCAAAAGGGTGTTTAAAGACCTAAGGCCTACCTTGTACATCTCCAACTGCATGACAAAGTGGGGTGATTTGCAAACACTTAAATAGAAAAAAAAGTATAATGTGGTTTATTAGTTGTAGTGTTTCATTACTCTCCATTTGACCTGATTAAATGTCTAGGACATGAATGAATGAATGAATGAATGAGATTAATTTAATAAAAGAGTGGCTTGTTCCTGATGACTGTCATCCACTCTTGGTTGTCCTGATCAAAATGAGTAAATGTATAAATGAAGAGGACAAACGTGATAACAAATAAGATAGAGAAGACTAACTTGTACTATCTTCTCCTGCCATACAAATTAAGTAAAAGGAAACCACTTGGGAAAAAAAAGAAAAAAAAAGGAAAAAAGAAAATACCTTTATGCTGAATTTATAGCAACGAATGTCTACACCTGAATGATGGAGGTGAATAAAGCACCATTTTGGAAGGGTTTTTAGGGGAAGACAGATGGAAATAACAGAAGAGAAGTGACATTAGAAAACCACCAGTGCTTGCTGCTTGAGGAAGGCAAGATGCACCACGAGGTTTCCTCTCCTCTTTGGAAAGAAGCAGACCATTGTCAGAAACTAAACACCACACTAAGTATAACAGTGAATTCATTTTGCAGTTCCTTTGTTGTTTTTTAATAACAAAATAATAATATTCCTGTATTGAAGTATCACAACAAAAGGCAACTTGAAGCACAAATTTAAATACTATTAGCTTGTTAGTGGTGGTTCTTAGGAGTCTTATTTTTTTTCCATCAGCTCCCATCCTTTTTTTTTTTTTTTTTAAATTTCTCCAGGGCATGTCATATACAGTGAAAAATCTCAATGGAGGCCCACAGGTATCACTGCTGTTTAGTCAGACTTCAAATTGGGCTCTAATGGTTTTAGATAGAAGAGCAGATGGAGAGGGTTTGTTCACTAGACGGTGCCCTTGCCTCAGAGTTCACCTCAAGTTGTTTTCAGAAATCCTCGCTTCATGCACATTACTTATTTATATCATCACTTTTTTTTCCCACTTCATAGATAATTGCTGCTTAATTGTTACTGCCTTTATACAAGCCTCCACAATAGCAAGCAACAAGACACACTGCTAAATAGAGGAATCATTAATCTGTGTATATATTCTGGGTTTCCTTTAAAGATGGGCTGGAAATAAGCAAAGTCATTAGTAGTTTGTTTGCAACAGTGTATTTATGAAAGCTCTATGGAGAATGTGTCAACAGTCAGTATGTAACAGAGCAATTAACACAGTACTTTTGTACTTTTGACTGTTAGCATGGGAGTAAACAGAAGCAGATGTGAAGTGTTTGTGCCGTTAGTATTCACAGACTGTTCTGACATATGCAAATACTACTAATGCTTACAGAGCTCGCAACCCTTATTGTACCATGACCTTACTTACCAAACCCTGGGACAGGACTGCTGCATTTGCACACTTTCCTAATAATTATTAACAATACGCAGATACAACCTTTTTGTTCTGAAAGCGTTAGGGACTGCAATGGTACATCCTCACAGCTAATATGTTGATAATGTTATGCATACACAGCTTGTTTTAGACACTGGCTGTTCTTTTAACATAAATAAAGAACATATAAAAAAAGAAGTAATGAAAAATATGTGCAGCAAGACAGAAAAGGTATCGCCTCTGAATACTGGATCAGATCTAATTATGCAAGCCCACTGAAGTTATTAGTGAATACACGCATCGGATTCTGTATATTTAGGACAGAGTTCAAGATGAGACCTTTCTTTGCCACAGTCTTAAAATATACATTTTGCTAAAGCAACTCTGGTCAGGCTGTTAAAATAGGATGCTGACACTGAAATTACTTTCTACTCTGTAAAAATAAGTAAATAAATAAATAAAATATATATCATGTACTTGACCTAATAAAATCACTTGCACTCTGGGAAAAAAAAAAAAAAAAGGGCAAAAGAAGGCTTCTTGTGTTCAGTTATTTTTCATGTGCACTATTTATATCTGATATACCTGGAGTGATTTTCATCTTCAAATGCTGTCTTTAACCTAGCTATGTTATACAAGTGAGGGTCGGATGAGATTTTATTTTCCAATTTTCTGTTAAAGATGTGTGGTTCCAGAACAGGAATTAAACAAAGTACAGAATTTACAGTGAAGTTTGGCATTATTTCCTATGTGGAAATGGTTTTGCCAAAAAGAAAACAATTAATAGAAGATACGCCCAAAAAGAATATTGAAAAGTCACATCTTCAATCTCATTTCCCTGTATAAAGATCGAAACAATGTACAGCTAACCCTAAACATGCTGCCTTTTTATTCTCTTTATAAGTACAGTGCCTCATGAAAGTAAAATTCTCTTTTGCAAGTAAATATATGCATATTTCCTTTCATTTTCCCCATTGCAAATCAGTTTTAGCAGGTCTCACCACACTATATTTTGTTTCTTAATTGGCCTCACAATGAGGCAGCTTCTTATTTGGGCTCAAATGGTTAAAAAAGGTCGGTTGTAGCATTAGGAGGGCACTGGGCTGTGGGCTCAGAGCAGCAGCTCCAGGGCCAGACACTTCATCAGAGGCTGAGCAGGACCTGGGGAAGGTGTTGCTGGACATCTGGGTGCGGTTGGTCTCACCTTGATAGCTTGACCTAATGTGTGTTTCTGCACTCACCATTATGAAGCGGGTGTTTTGCTGTATTACTGCCACTAATGGAAATATTTTCCTTAAAATACCTTATTTGTGTACCTGAGATTTCTTGACTTGCCAGGGTCATAGGGACAGGCTGAGTTTTTGAAGGCTTTGAGATATTTGGGTGCTTGGGAAATCAGTGGTCCTGTTAAAAATGTTGAGAGATTTTCCTTACCAGGTTCTGTGTTATGAGAGTATGTGTCTCTTTCGTTCTTTTCTTATTTTTCAAGTTGATGATAATCATTTGAGATACCTAGAAAGGTTACATTTCAGGAGGCTGAGGTTGTTTTTTTCAGATTCTTTGGATTCAGTTTTTGTGTGCATGTGCGGCTTTGACACCTGAAAAGCACCACTGTTACATTTAGTTGAAGACATTTGATTTCTCATTCAGAAAACTATGTGAAATAATCATTATAATAGCTTTCCATTTTTTTTTTTTAATTTGAATGATATCACTTGCTATATAAACAGTGAGCTGTGAAGAAATGAAGACGAGGGGTGTGATGGTTAGTAAAGCTGGTTAAAATAAACGCCATTCAGTATCACTTTGCTATTGCTCTGCCTTATCCCTAAAACTGGACCACTGTCTAAATTACAGAAAAAATTTGAAATAAATACTTATGTAAGCATATTGTTGTGAGCTAATGCCAAAACAAACACAGGTTTATCTGGGCCCTTAAGTCCCAATATGCCTCAGGGATTTGAACTATTTTACCAAACACCAAGACTTTCCTCCAAGTTTTTGGCTTAACTCATCAACTCACTTGCGTATCTAAACAATCGTTTGTCCGCAGCTGCAGGCAATCAGCATTTTGTGCATACAGTGTAGATTCCCAAGCCAAATTACGAGATAATGAAAATACATGTAATTACATGTTGGTAAGCCAGTCTAAATATAATTTACACTTGGGAAAAAAGAAAGAATAAAGGATGATAACAGGTGAATAAGAAAACAAAGAAATGCATTTTAGAGATCTTTCCTAATCTCGTTTTTCAGCAAAATAGGTGTACTCATTTATGCTGTGTTTGTTCAAATGGTTATTTGTGCTCTGATACCTTTTAATGGGTCTTACTTTTAAGACCCTCACTTTTCATTGGTGTGTAGTGCACAATCCCATGCCTCTTTGTCACTCACCTAGTTTCAGAGTGCCTGTGCAGTGCTGTCTAGAGTAGACAAGCCCAGATTCTTGCCTGGGTAAGTTACTTAGCCTGGATACTCAAGGGACTCATGCTGTAAACTGCCTGTCTTATCGAACAAATCATGCAGCAGCCATTTGGCCACTTGGTAGTCATGGCTTGTGATGGGGATGTCTCCTTCCAGGTACCCTGTGTGTAGGCTTTGGATGAGAAGCATCTTGCTAGGTTTAGAGAGGCTTTTGTAATTCTGGATCTTATTTGGTGAATTTCTTTTTTAGTTTCTCTCAAACAGTTTTTAAATGCAATATTATTTTAAGCTTTCAAGAATGATTTTATTGCTGACAAAGAGATTGCATTTTCTGAAAGATGTGATTTTAGAATGAAATGCATATACTCATTTTCAATACCTTGATTTGTCATCCCTTATCTGACTAACTTCAAATTATTCTGTTTTATAATTTCCATTGTTAAAAAACAATATTCAACATTTCAGAACTATTAGCTCTGAAAAGAGATCTGTTACCATAAAGAATTATTAGTGAAACATTTTCCCAAGTAACCATTTTTTATGTCACAATACAGATGACTTTTGGGACAAAATTACATGCACACTGTTTTTAGAAGTTAATTTACACAGACCTACATATGCAATGGACATAATGAAATGTTCTTATTTTGCTTTTATTTTGGATATGGGTTTTTTATGTTCATTTAATGTCTTTCTCTTTTGCACTTTTTCTTACATCATATTTTTTGAAAACATATGTTAATATTTTTCAGTTTATATATTTTTCCTTAATATTGCTTTTTGAATTTTGTTAAAATTGCACCATGAGAACAATTATAACTGGAGGGGGAGGGGCTATTCAATGTGCAAGTTGAAGAATTAAAATGTACAGAATTCTAATTTTTGCAATTATTTTTATATTTGAAACGGTAAGTCTAGAAATTTTAGAGTAATGCATGATATTTTAGAGTAATGCATGATATTTCTTACTGACTTTTGTATTTTCACCATTAAATACAGTTTCAGTGACTAATACTTATCTCTGTGTTAAAAAAACATCAAACTTAGTATAACTTGTTTCTTCCAGTTGTGTGAATACAAGATGAGATTCTGTTCCTGCCTTTATTTACTACATAAATTATCTAGAGTTGCATTAAAAACCTTCGTTATACTGCATATTTCCCTGCAGGATACAGACAGCCACAAAACAGATGTCTGGAGGCATCTTTGCAAGGTTGAAGGTGGGGAGACAGATGAAACCAGAGTAGGGTGTTATTGGGAGAATGTTACAGAGCTTATGACTTCCATAAGAGGTTGCTGTCATATAGACGCTTTCCATTTATTATCAGGAACCTTGAGCACATTAGGAACAGTGGTCTTAAAAGTACTTGCCTTTTCCCTAGTTCATAGCTCCTAGCTGAGTAAGACCTTACCAAGCTCTGGTAAAACCTCCATCACTCAATATTTTTAGCAGGACTGGATAGTCTGGAGTGCTTAGCTGAAGAACCACCACAGTTGCTAAACTCGCAAGAGGAATTAGTTCTTCATTAATCAATGATGTAGATCATCCTGTAGCCTCTTCTGAGCACAGAGAAGATAAGAGAGGAAAACTGTTTCTTTGTGGAAATTCCTTCAACTGTTCAGAGCCTGTTCAGTGCTGTCCTCAAGATGACTCTGAAAAGCCATTAAGATGCATAAAAGGATGTGCAGATAATGAAAAACTGTGGGCGTCATGGAGGAATTTTGGGGCGAGACATGTTAAACCTAGACTCTATCTGTTAGGCTGACTAATCAGCATGGTCCCTTTGGGCCTCAGAGGCTCTTTTTTTCTTTTTAATTGGGTATCAATATGCACATGGCTGTGTTGAGCAGTGGACACATCCCTGATGCACACACCTGCTGGGGAGGAAGCCAGCCAGGCGACCAGGCTCTGTGCTACGGCCCTAAGACAGGACCATCACCCTTGCTCAACTTGTGTTGATGTGCTCCTGGGCCTGCTGTGGCTGGGCTTCAGCAGGGAGCTGTGCACCCACCAAAGACCCTTCACTCCCCTGTCTGATGAGTATTTAATTGCTTCATATAAGCATAATCATTTTTACTGTTGTGAGGATGAAAGGACTCCAGACATCTTTTTTACTTTGTTCCCACACTTGATAGCTACAAAGTTCAATGATGCCAAATGTTCAAGGATGAGTGCTCTTTCAGAATTTTTTTTTTCAATTCTCAAATCTCCTCAGATTTTATTTGAGAAGGTGTTTGATTTTTCTTGCTAGTTCAGCATTTATGCCAACTAACCATTTTCAGACTGGCATAAATATATGCTACGCTAAACAAACTGACCGCAACATTGGTGTAAAGTACAGGGATTTATATTTGTAAAAATAGGTTTATGATATAAATTTATTTTAATGTATTACTAAGAAAGGCAGGGCTCAAGACTTCTGAATGTTAAATAAAGATAATAATATAATACAATCAGAGAGATCAGCTTATTTGAGAGATCTCAAGTAATGACACACGAAACAGATCAAGCAGAAGAGCAAAATAAGATTCTAGCAAATAGACCACACAGACTTGTCTTATATGATAATCAGTGCCTCTACACCTAAGATACATTAAGAGGAGGCAAAGTATGGGTACCTCTATTTCACACTTGGGTAACTGAGGCTCAAAGAGTACTGTAACTTGCCCTTGTTCACAGAGACTCCGGGTCTCCTGTATTTGGATTTCCTAGTTCAAGCACCATTTTTTCAGCCTGCAGGTCTGGAGCCGAGTCTGGGGCAGGTCAACACCAAGAACTTCAGCCTCTGTAATTCTGCTGGCTAACCAAAACAAGTGTGCCTGCAAAGACATCAAACACCGCAATACAGGAGAAATACCAGGAAAAAAAGCTCTCTTGCTTGCAACATCCTGCATAGAGTTTTAAAAATAAAAATTCCTTTTCCCAATGTAAGCACATCTTCCCCAGGGCCTGGTGTTGGTATGTGGGAAAGGCTGGACTGCAGATCACCTGGCCACTTGGATCCTGAAATTCAGCTTTGGGGGATTCTGCCCCACTCAGCTGCATTTGTGTCTTCCCCAAACCTCCTGCCCATTCTTTTGCCAAAAGTCACCACCCCATACTAGTGAAGAAAGAGACAGACATGCACTCTTTGCCCCACCTGCTGCAGTTCACAGTCCAGAATAAAAGCACAGGTTTACCCCATTTCTGGTTTGAAATAACACACTGGACCACATGAAGGGCTATCTTCAGTGCAAACAAACATTCACTTTTGACATTCCTGTTATGATGACAATAAATCCCATAAGACAGGCAGAGCTGCAAGGTAGGGCAGTATTGCATTTACTTCCACAGTAGACGAAGTTAGTGGATATGTAGATAAATTAAATATTTTCCAACAAAATTAAATAAATATGTAGATAAATTAAATATTTTTCAAATAAAATTCAGGTACCTGAAAGAACTAGAAAACCAGTAGTAGAGCTGTTATTTCCAGAAACACCTGGAGTACAAGGGAAGTCCTGGAAGACTATTTGAATACAGCTGCAGTGATCATCTCTAAAAGTGGTGAAGAATACGTTGTAAAAATCACAAAATTAGTTACAAACAGGCAATTTTCTTTCAGGGACCAAAAAAACTGTAAGCACAAATAAGCGAGCAAGTGATGAGTAAATAGCTAAAACTAATTAAGATCAGTAACAACCAGTATGGATTTGTCAAAATCAAATAACATCAAACCATCCTAATTGCCCTGTATGACAGCATAAAATAACACTGTATACCAGAGAACAAAGGATGTGATGTATCTCTACTTTAGTATGGCTTTTTGAAAATTACTTCACGTAATAGTCTTAAAAGCAAGATAGGCAAACATAGTTTTCATGAAACAACTATGTGATGGGTGGAAAACTATATTCAGAGAGTACTTCTTAGTGGCTGACTGTCAGGACTGGAAGGATGCATGGAGTGGGCTTACACAGGTGTCTGTCTTGTTCTGTTGCTTTTCAGTATTTTCATAAATGCCCTGGATGATGGAAAAGAGAGGTTGCTTATTAAACTTGCAGACCACACCATGCTGGAAGTGCTGTAAGGATGCTGGAGAACAGGGGCAGGAATTCAAGAATATTTTGACAAATTGGAAAAATTATGGTAACGCCATGTTTTTTGTGGAGTTCAATGTCTACTTTCCCATTTGTTAAATTTCCTTATTATTTTTAAAATCAAAATTTTATTCTCATGCAGATCATTCACTGGAGTTGTGCATGCTTCCAGCACAAAATAGAGACATGCACTATTTTTGTACCCTGAAATGACTGTGGAGTTGTAGACAAAAGTAATGAGTATTTTATGAATTAAGGCTTCAGATAATTTCCTTATTCTTTGATAATTTCTCGTTCCAAGTCGAAGTAAGACTCTCTTGACTATATCTGTAGGAGTATGCGAAGCTAAATGGCATAAATTCAGCCTCATGCCTCGGTGCCTCAGCGTATACCTTAGGTATAAATACTCTTTCATAAAGGCTTACTGTACAGCATCACTAAATTATATAAACTCGATTAATGTGGAATCAATGTGGGTTCAATTTAGCAACTTGACAAAGCTTGGCACTGTGCTACATACATTACTTGTACTGTGCTGTTCTAAGAAACATGCTTTTTAAAAAATAATTTACCTAAGTAGTGTGAATCACTAGCCTGAAAATAAATTGAGAGACCCTCAGTGGGTCCTTGATGCCTCCATTTTCATTAGGAACTTTAACATTTATCTCTTTGTTTTATGCCTGTTACATAGAATTATAGTCTCCCCTGGGGACATTAGATTAGGGATTATAAAATCAATGTTGTGTAAAACCATTGTTCCAGCCCTTTCAAGCCATCCCCACAGAATGAGAAAAGGGCAGCTGGACCCTGACCCACTGTGTGGGACAACATTGCCTAGCTGAATGATCTCTTCAGGAACTGCTAACTTGACAGCCTGTGTAAAGTTAGATAAGGGGTGATATTAGTGTTCACTGAGATATAAATAATTATTCAGCTCAGCAAGCAAGGTAGCAGTGCACCCTGCAGGACCTAAATCAGACAGTGCAGTATGAGCCAAAAAGCATTGGATTCACTGCTGGTTTATTGAGCTTAATCAAGACTCTAGATTTGGTCAAGTGTAGTTGACTTTCTGTGAAACAAATAATTAGAAATAGCAGCATCTGGAAGGATTGCATTCTTACAAGGTATGATAATCCTATGTACACAAATACATTATTTTTCTGTAATATAAACATTCATTTTAACCCCAGTGCCTATTTCTGTATGTATGGTGTTCAAGAGATGACTGAAAAGACTGTCTTGAACTAACTACGCTCCCATGACATAAGTGTAGGCTGAAAACTTTATTATGGTAAATAATAATGTTGCTTTTTAACCCACCAGATCACACAGCATGACGTATCTTTTTTATTCAGCTCTGAAAAGGGTCAAAAGTGGTAAATTACTCCAGTGAAAACCATACTTTTATTGTCTCTGTCCTAATATGCATAAGAGATTTGGATAATTCAGAAGGTTTATATAAAGATATGGTTATCCAAACCAGTAAAAAAACCTCCAGTTGCTCTGAAAGCCATTCTATGCTTCTATGAATCTTTATTGACCTATACTTAAAAAGAATAAGCTGATTCAAATATTGTGATTTATTTATGTTAACAATGGCCAAAATTATCACTCAACCTAGAGCAAAGTTAAGAATATTTTCCAGAAACATCAATAGTTCCCAGATGTCATCGACCTCTGCCATACACATGGCAGGAGAAGAAAACTATAGTAACGTGTGCCCAAACTTTGCCACCACTGTATGTTGCTGTATTAACAATGAAAGATAAAAAATATGGTACATACATAATTTTCTTTCAAAGATGATTTGAGATTCTTTCCATAGTGAATTTGGTTTAATTACAGCAACTCAAAATGTTTTAAAACTTAATTTAAAACATCCATCTGCATATTTAATTACATAGATGTCATTGTACTAACCAATATAGTGCTTAGGAAAACAGATGTCAATGTTATTGTTTAGGGTAACATTACATTTGAGAGGTGTTGCTGTGAAAGTCTAAACATCGCATGCATTTCTTGATAAAAATCTTTTTTTCAGTAAGAACAACAAGAGAGTGGCGCCAGTGTGACACCTCTCCTGTAACTAACTGCTCAGTTTTCGTGCTCTATAGTAAAGTTTAAGTTGAAAGGAAACTACTGCAAAGGTAACATATCTTTCCTGTTATTTTATGTTTTTCTGGTTTATGTTTTTTCTTCAAAAAGCTAGAGCTTCAGAACAGATGTAAAAAAGCACATTCTTTCTTTAAACTTATGAGGAATGCTGAGGAAGCTGAGCAGGACAGAAGTGTGACAGCAGTCCTGTTGTCAGTGACCAGCCAAGGCCTGGCCACTGCTTGTGATGGCTTTCTCACACAGACATTTCCACTTGAAAAATGTTTGTAATAAAAATAAAGAGGTTAGGCTGCTGGGATGAGAAGTGATTCACCTCGTGCTGCCTCTCCTGCCCTCTGCCTAAACCCCAGGCACGTGCTCCCACCACGCTCGTTAGAGTGGAGGGAGATCTGGTCCCTTGGCTCTCCTGCAGGCAACTACTCATCACGAGGGAAGGACTTTAAAGCCACAAGTGACAGCTGAGTATCAAGCTTCTGACTGTACCTTTGAAAATCTCCTGAGCATTTTTATTTCACAAAATGGTAATGCACACATTTTCTTGTTTCCCACAGCTTGTTTTCCTTAAGAGTGATTTTCAAGTCCGGTGAAGTATATTCCTTTCATTTAATATCTTTTAAAATTAATTAATCATAAATATATTTTGCTATGCAAGGAAAGAATCTATTTTTATGTCTATTAACCAAAAATACATCCACGTTTCCCTAAGACCTTTATGCTTGAATGTAATAAATTAGTTATTTCAGCTTGTTATTATCAGAAAAGTAACTATTGTGGTGAATTCAAAATTTATACCTTAGATTCAAATTTGTATCCTCAGTAGTCCCCACTACTACAGTTTATTTTGTACGGATGTAAGTATCATAGACTAGATCTGTATTGTATATTAGGGACCAGCCTGGTGACCATTTAAAGCATAGATGAGGTACCATGTCTACAGGAATATAGGATCATCATAAAACTTAGACTCCAAACCACTTAATTCTGCTAAAGCAAAACTCATGCCCAAACAAGACAGATAGTGGGGATGTAGGGGTTTAGGATTAATTTTCAGAGATATCATGAGTATCCTTTACTTTCACCAGTGAGGTTCCTCAGGAACCAAACATGCAGAGCATTCTCAGGCAGTGAAGAAACTTCAACATCTCCTACTTCCAAGGATGACACCTTAAGGACCAGGGTCTAGGGTATTGTATGGTGAACTCATCTTTGCT
The DNA here is from genome assembly GCF_964273445.1 of Streptopelia decaocto. Classification (NCBI taxonomy): domain Eukaryota; kingdom Metazoa; phylum Chordata; class Aves; order Columbiformes; family Columbidae; genus Streptopelia; species Streptopelia decaocto. The sequence goes on along the minus strand of NC_138663.1, from coordinate 28,798,064 downwards.
CCCAGAATGAGCCAAGCCAGGAGAACATAAAACACAACCAGAAAAATTGTGCATACCAATATAATCTCTCTTTCAGCATATTATCATGGAGACAGGGTCACCTCTGTGTGGCTATACAGCTTCCAGCCTGAATCTGGCCCTATTCCAGCAGCTTGGAGCTGGGACATGAGCTTTGCCTGGTCTCATCTTCCACATAGATGTGCCTTGTGTTCCACAAAGACCATTGTTTTTGTAAATATAACTACTAGATTTTTAGTTTGAAAAATAACACTTCTATCTCGTACCTTTTTCACAACATGAGCTGAAGGCAGGGTAGATAAGAACCAGTAAGCTAAAGACACCAGAGTGAAGCTGTCAGTCCTGCTAAGCGGTTTTCTAAGGTTCAGTTTTCTCCTGTGAACTTGGTGGATGCCTAAATCCTTTGTGTAAGACCTTAATATTTTAGAGAAAGGAAAAAAATCATTAAATGAACTTTAGTTAAAAAATATCAATAGGTTTTGAATGGAAATTTGGTCTAACACATTGGCTTGCCATATGGACAGAGTCTTATTGAGCAACCAGTTTCCATATGCACATATGTGGAACTTATTTGAATTTTCCCCCTATTTTTATTTCATTGTCTTTTTTTCCCTCTTGTTTTGTTGTTGGGATTTTTTTTTCTGTTTTAACAGGAAACTAATAATTTTTAAATGGGAGAATAAAGAAACATTATAGATAGGCACTAAGGACAAAGAAAAAGCACATTCAAATTAAAATATCTCAAAAGTTAAGTTTGCTCTGTCTTAGACTATTTGCTCTCCTACAGTTCCCATTTCATTATAGTCTATATTATTAAAGTTATTAATATACAACAAAAAAAGCAGGTACATTCTCTAATCATGGACTCACATTAAGTCCATACAATGTGTCAACTTGTCCCCTGGCTGACATTGTAAATCAGTCTCTATGTGCAATGGATAATTTGGATTTCCTCTTTGTTACTATATTTTTAAATAAGGGAACAAATAATACTAGGGATTTCTACTCACACATTACTTTATAGCTTCATTAATATTATCTGCACAATGTGTGGAAAAAGAAACTGAACAGTGGTTCACAGTGAAAAATCTTCTTATCCAAAACACTCAGTTCTGAGGTTCCAAGAAAAACAAATATTTGGTAACACATTGAGTCTGTGATACAGTCTACCCTCTAAAAGGGAAGACAAACAGCTGCTGAGAAAGATAAAACAAAATGGTAATTAACAAACAGAGGGACATCAACATAAAATGCAGCTGACAAAAATTGTTCTTGGTTTCTGAATGTCACGCACAAGCTGCATAATTGTGAAGATGTACATAATTTTGTTAAGACCTTCACTGGACAGTCATTGTATTTGATGCATTGATAAGTTTTATAGAAAATGCCACATGAATGCCAAAAATACAGTCATCAAAATAGAAAAATTGTTGATGAAGGGTGTATAGGGCTTCAGTTCCTGAAACTTCTCACCTCACCACTGCCAGGTAGAAATGAATGCCAAGAATTTACTTCATGTGCATAGAGCTAACAAGTCAAATTTTAAAGAGGAAAAAGAAGAACATAAAGAAATTCATTAAGTGTAGTAAAGCTGCGTCAAAAGAACTATTTGAAATTTAATAGCCAGATGCACCCAAAAAAAATATGTTGTATCTTCTAAGCAAAAAAAAAGAACTCTGACTGCCACCAGTGTCAGCTTTGCATTGATAACACCCATCCTGCTGTTCACCAAAGAACTCCTTGGCCTCCTTAGAATTACAGCTGGCGAGAGGGGTCAAGGACAGCAAAAAGAACTTTTTCAAATACATAGCAGATAAAACTAATACCAGAGGCAATGTAGGCCCACTGATGAATGGGGTGGGTGCCCTGGTGGCAGAAGATACAGAGAAGGCAGAATTACTGAATGCCTTCTTTGTCTCTGTCTACTCTGCCGGAGGCTGTCCTGGGGAGCCCTGTACCCCTGAGACCCCGGATGAAGCCAGGTCAATGGAGGAGTTTGCTTTAGTCGATGAGGACTGGGTTAGGGAGCAATTAAATAGTCTGGACATTCATAAATCCATGGGTCCAGATGGGATGCATCCGCGGGTGCTGAGGGAGCTGGCTGAAGTCATTGCTGGACCGCTCTCCATCATCTTTGCCAAGTCTTGGGAAACGGGAGAGGTGCCCGAGGATTGGAGGAAAGCAAATGTCACTCCAGTCTTCAAAAAGGGCAAGAAGGAGGACCCGGGTAATTATAGACCGGTCAGCCTCACCTCTGTCCCTGGGAAAGTAATGGAACAGCTTGTCCTTGGTGCCATCTCAAGGCATATCAAGGATAAGAGGGTTATTAGGGGCAGTCAGCATGGCTTTACCAAGGGTAGGTCATGCTTGACCAACCTCATAGCCTTTTATGAGAATGTAACAAGGTGGATGGATGGTGGCAGAGCGGTGGATGTTGTCTACCTTGACTTCAGTAAAGCCTTTGACACAGTCTCCCACAGCATCCTCACAGCTAAGTTGAGGAGGTGTGGTCTAGACAATAGAGTAGTGAGGTGGGTTGCAAACTGGCTTAGGGAGAGAAGCCAGAGAGTGGTAGTCAATGGTGCGGAGTCTAGTTGGAGGCCAGTATCTAGTGGAGTGCCCCAAGGGTCAGTGCTGGGGCCAATATTATTCAATATATTCATTAATGACTTGGACGAGGGAATTGAGTGTACTATCAGCAAGTTTGCTGATGACACCAAGCTAGGAGGAGTGGCTGACACGCCGGAGGGCTGTGCTGCCATCCAGCGGGACCTGGACAGGCTGGAGAGCTGGGCAGGGAATAACCTGATGAAATTTAACAAGGACAAGTGTAGAGTCCTGCATCTGGGCAGGAACAACCCCAGGTTCCAGTATAGGTTGGGAGATTACATATTAGAGAGCAGTGTAGGGGAAAGGGACCTGGGGGTCCTGGTGGACAACAGGATGACCATGAGCCAGCACTGTGCCCTTGTGGCCAGGAAGGCCAATGGCATCCTGGGGTGTATTAGAAGGGGGGTGGTTAGTAGATCGAGAGAGGTCCTCCTTCCCCTCTACTCTGCCCTGGTGAGACCACATCTGGAATATTGTGTCCAGTTCTGGGCCCCTCAGTTCAAGAAGGACAGGGAACTGCTGGAGAGGGTCCAGCGTAGGGCAACGAAGATGATTAAGGGAGTGGAGCACCTCCCTTATGAAGAAAGGCTGAGGGAGCTGGGTCTCTTTAGTTTGGAGAAGAGGAGACTAAGGGGGGACCTTATTAATGTTTATAAATATATAAAGGGTGAGTGCCATGAGGATGGAGCCAGACTCTTCTCAGTGGCAAACAATGATAGGACAAGGGGTAATGGGATCAAGCTGGAACACAAGAGGTTCCACTTAAATTTGAGAAGAAACTTCTTCTCAGTGAGGGTGACAGAGCACTGGAACAGGCTGCCCAGGGAAGTTGTGGAGTCTCCTTCTCTGGAGACATTCAAAACCCGCCTGGACATGTTCCTGTGCGACCTCACCTAGGTGTTCCTGCTCCAGCAGGGGGATTGGACTAGATGATCTTTTGAGGTCCCTTCCAATCCCAAACATACTGTGATACTGTGATACTGTAACTGCATTGTCATGCAGCTGCTGAGAGCACAGACACTAAAATAACCTTGAAGACCATTGGCGAGGAAGTTCCAGCAACCTGGAGATGGGCAAGAGCAGGGGTGGGCACAGAGTCATGGCCAGACCAGGAGTCCCATTGTGTCTGTCAGACCCCAGGCCATAGCAGCCAGGCTGCCCTCATGCCCCAGACCTTTGTTTTTCATTGAGCACCTGCTGCTCTGCATTGTAGTGAGGAGGGGAGGTTTTGACAACTGGCACAGACTGAAGCATATGAGGAAAAACTTCTTTACTTTGAGGGTGTCAGAGCACTGGAACAGGCTGCTCAGAGAGGCTGTGGAGTCTCCTCTGGAGACATTCAAAACCCACCTGGACACATTCCTGTGCGACCTACTCTAGGTGAACCTGCTTTAGCAGATGGGTTGGACTAGATGATCTCCAGAGATCCCTTCCAGCCCCAACCATTCTGTGATTCTGTGGCCTGTGGGCAGAAGAAATGGGGAATGTAAATGTTCATCTCTCAATACTGCAAGAAAACAGTTTTGTTGCAGAGTACTCCTTTTCATTTGACATCTTCTGGTAAAGTAAAATGGTTCAGAAGCTCAGTGAGGGTTGCCTGCAGCAGCCAGCAAGCAATCACTAGCACCATGAGAAGATTTTCAGTAGCCAACCAATCTGGACACCAGACATGCTCATGGGTGCACAGCAGCCCACCCTCTGGAAAGGTCAAACAATGTCCTTACCCTCTTGTGGGAAACCCTGCAGTGCTTTCAGCTGCATCCTGCATACAGCAATCCCATCTGATGGGGTGAAATACTCAGCAAATGGAAATACATACCTTCTTGGCATTGTGGTGATCACTTTTGTCTGAGAGGGAAAGGCAAAGGACGCCTTACCAGCCTACCTTTTTGAATGGCAGGAGGAAGGATGAACACATACCTGCACTTAAAGATTACTTTTACCAGTAATATGATTATTCCCAGCAGGGGACAGCATGTGCTAAAATACAGAAATATGTGCCTAATTATACAGTTACACCCACACATCCACATCACCCTTTCTTTGTAATTTCCTTCTGAGGAGAAAAGCAGAGCTTGATAACAGCATGTTTGGTTGCTGGGTGCAAAGCTTTTCCACAGTCCATGACCTCAAAATCTGAGCTTTTATGTGTACAAAAGCAGCTTAAAACCGCAGCTGAACCCCACTATTCACTGCAATTTTAAATGCAAACATATTTTAAAAGTGTACCTTTTACTGCATCAGTAGGACATAGAATCATAGAATCATTTCAGTTGGAAGAGACCCTCAGGATCATCGAGTCCAACCACAACCTAACCTAACTCTAGCACTAAACCATGTCCTTAAGAACCTCGTCTAAATGCCTTTTAAACCCCTCCAGGGATGATGACTCTACCACTTCCCTGGGCAGCCTGTTCCAATGCCTGACAACCCTTTCTGTGAAGATTTTTTTCCTAATATCCAATCTAAACCTCCCCTGGCACAACCTGAGATGCAGTGATTGTGTCAATCTTTGAGTCTAGATATGGCTATAAGACCTAGAATATCAAAGACAAAACAGCACTAGTTTTGTCAGTGAAGGATATACCCCTCATAGGTGGTTCCAGGAAAGAAGTGCACTGCAGAAGTAGCCTGAAAGTAGGTGCTAGAGTGTAACTGTAATACATCGGAAAAAAATAAATGCAAAAGCAAAAAAGAATGTATAACTAATGCAAAATGTAAATAAGTATAAGGGGCAAGATAAAAACATATTTATTTTATAGTCATTATTCCACTATGGAAATATGTATTATTAATTTCAGTAAAACTAAAGATGTTACTAATATGGGAAGGTTATTTTTATATACTTATATCGCTTCAGTCATACCAATATACTAGCTTCTAAGCATGCATGCATGCTCCAGGATATACTTTGGATTTTTATTTAATCTGCAGGTTCTGGAAAGTCAGATGTCATGCTCTTCAGGGTCTATTTGGATCATGCATGTTCCTGAATTAATGTGATACACAGATGCACTGAACATGTGGAAAATATTTAGTTGTCCAAAGTTGTGCAAAGCTGCACACTGGTAAACTTATCAGGTTTACACCCAAGACTGGATCCAAGATGAACTCAACTGTGAAAATGCAAAAATATCATTTACTGACTACGCAAAACTAGCATTATAAGTGTCATGGAAGGTGTAGTCAGTGAAACAGTCATGAGATACGTGGTGCTTTTCCTTATGGGTCAGACACAGGGCTTGCCAATGCTGCCCCTGGACAAGTAAAGCTTCTACAACTCCTTGCGGGCCCAAGGCTGGCAGATTGTGAAAGGGCAGTCCGGCTATTCCTTTTTTCTTCCACTGGTGAGCTTATTTTCATAACTCCCACTTCATGAGTGAGGAAGTGGGCTACTGAATGTTAACAGTATTTGGTTTATCTGGGCTTCTAAACTGAGATTGCTCTGCATGAAAAAGGTCAGAGTCTACCAAAATGACAATTTCAAGGACATTGAATATAGATTGTCTACTTCACAGGTAAAGCAGCAAAAGCATTTTGACATTAGGCTCAAATGCCAACAACACCAAGCTTCAGATTTCAAATTTGTGATATGATTTATAAGGAGCGACAGATAGCGTGAAACAGAATCCTCTCCAATGAAAACTAAAAATCAAGAGGCTTGCATATCCCAGCCTGCAAGTTAAATCTCTCTGTCTCTCTCTGTCTCTGATCCAAGGTTTGGTCACATATTTCTCCATAGCTGAACAGAATAAGGGTGGTTGGGTCCTCGTGTCCACAAGAATGTAAAATTCAAGCTCAGGATCCTGCTAATACACATACACTTAGAAAGATTAAAATGGTCTTGTGTACTTTGATAGTTGCTAAGCATGATGGATATGCAGTGGCTTGTTTGAAACGTGGTAGTTGACTCCATTTGTGTGTTACTAGATGTTTGCAAAGTAAAATGAATTTCCCTAAAACATATTTGCTCAAACCTCCATGAAAGGGTAATTCTGAGGAAGAAACATGTTTGTCACCAGGAGAACACAGCAGGCACGTTCCTGGGGCATTGGCTGCTTGTATATTTGGGTTTCACTTTAAAGATTATGTGCCGTGGAGACACTCTAGGCCTAGATATAAGCCAGAGATCAAGGAAAAGGACAATCCTATAAGGCTGCCCTGAACAAATGGACCTAAAAAGTGTTCAAGTGAACACATGGATTCAAACTTGGAAGTCCTATAAATGCTTAGTGGGGGAACTTTGCAAACCCATACCTGCCTGTCAACCACTAAAGGTTCATCACCACAGTGAATTTTGTGATTGCTCCATGGGCAGTATTTCAGCTCTTTTTTTTTTTTTTTACCAGTATTTTTCAAAGAAATACAACAGATTCTTGTTGCCTAATTATATGTTCAAAAGGTCCAAGTTGAATACAGACAAATCACAGCTTTTCAGTTGAACGTAGTATTTCAACATGCAAATACATCTTGGCATTCTATAAAAGTTATAACCACACTTTTCCCAACCACCATAAATTTGTCATAAGTATCCCAATTTTATACAGTCAAAATCAGTGGGAACTTTTGCACAAACTGAGGTGAGTGGTGGATCAAGCCCTGTGTACACTGACCTCATCCTACTCCCAACAAGACCTAGAGCCACTTTTGCTTTCTATATCTGAAAGGTGATAACCAAAATGAGGATTCCAGGAATGTCAGTTTCGCATTCTACATTGAAGTTGTGTCAGCCACAAAACTTTTTGAGGTTAAAGTACTGTAAAAGAGCACCGTAAATACAAGTTTCCTTTCTTCTTATGCCCCCACCACGTGCACACAGTTGCTTGGGTATGAAGCTCCGGCAAATAATCTGACAATACACACATGAACCCTTTAAGTGTTTAAAATATCCTGATTACAACATTATTAAATCTGTGTCTCTTTACTTGGGAACTCTGGTCTTGACAGGGACTAAAATGACTCTAAACCTCATCTCTTTTTCACACAGAATTTCCTAGCTCCTGCTGTGTGGCATCTACCACTAATCTGACATGCCAGAACACTGGCAGAACAAAAAGGAAACCATTGTAAATGTATTTATTTTTTAAATCTGCATAAAATGAGTATTTCAAGGATGCACTATTCAATCTCTGACTGCAAAGTTTTGCCACCCCTAATCAGCCTTCAGTGTAGAATTTTATCAGAAAATGCAGAAAGAAATAGTAGCATTTCATAACTGCATCTGGAGGTAATAAAGTGTGGGTCTGTATGAGGAAGCTACGACAAAATATGTCAGGGCATGAATATCAAGCACAGTGACTGCTGTGCTCTAAGACTCTATGTAGATGCTATTCAACACTAAGACTTCATTTTTTTTTCCAGTTTTACTTAATCCATTTTCACAGTGGACTCTTACAGAGGAATTAGTGTCCACATAGAGAACTATTTCTTAAAGGTATTCTGAGACATTTTCCAACTAGACAAGCACTAACTGTTAATATATTTTAAAATATATATTTCCCCATAGTAATAAAATAACAAACCTGAGTACTTTTTCAGAGGAAATTAGAGTTCCTCAGAGACTAAATCACCCCCATCTGCTGTTTTGCAACCCATGTTGTATGGCAGCCTCTCCTACTTAGACATGCTAAAACAGTGCATGAACAAAGAGCAACCCTGGCACATGCATACATTTCCCAAATTTACATAAAATTAGAATTTCCAGAACGCATAATGTGCCAGCCATCTCAAAGTATTGTTAGTCTGACTTGTCTTTGAACCAGGTTGGTACAGTATCGATTATATATGAAAAAGGCTGTTACTTTCCCTGTAGTACATGCTGTTTTGCAGAAAATGTCACTAAAATTTTAAAAATGTGCCAGACTGTTCATATAAAGTGGCATGCAGAAAGCAGGCATGTTCTATTTTTTTCACTTAGGAAGGAAATTTTTGATCAAGTTTTTGGTGTTTCATGCCCAGAAAATGTGAAATGTAAGCAGCCAGCCATATTCCCTGAAGCAGGCAGCTGAGTTACCTGTTTCACTAACCAGAAAGACTCACGTGTTATCCATCAGGACAGGGATCAGCTGATGAACCACATCACTTCTTGTTGGGACATTTCAGATACAAATATTATGATGCTACTGTGTTACTTAGTGTCAGAATTTTAGATTAATTTTCAATATCTAGAAATTTAATCCACATCATGAATTGCTCCAGGTCTGGCCTAATGAGTATTACTGGCATATCACGTCTTTATTGCAGCTATTTTTAAGACAGATATGTGAGAAGAGGGACTACACAAAGAAAGCATTTACCTCCACTAGAAGTAGAGCAAGCCAGCCCAAACTGTATCCTGTCTGCTGAGGGTATAATGGGAGATTTATCATGAAAAGCTTATTTGTATTTCAAGTTTCAACAACATTAACAAAACACCATAGATTTTGGTAGAACTCACACTGAGAGAAGATACAGTGAAAATTGTTTGAAATCATTAATTTTACTGATATTATTAGTAAAAGAAAAATTCTATTCAGAGAAAAATTGCCCCAGCATATATTAAAAATGTACCCTGACATTTTTTAGAAATTCTTAGAATAATGAAACATGGAACATTGGCAATGTTCAAAACTGTGTGTTTCCAAAATGAATCTCAGTGTTTCTTGAATAGCCTCTTGCTCTGAATTGTACCAAAAATGCTAATTCCATTTTGATATTCCATTTTTATTCTATTAAAGAGCGTGTTTTCATATTTGACTAGTTTCAATTAGCACATTTCATAGCACAAAAATGCCATGGAATGGAAATGCAAAGAAAAAAAAAATCAAGATTCCACTTTTTTGTTTGTAAACATTCCCACTAAACCTATGGCTGGAAATAAATTTCAGGTGCTATGTGTTATATCAGAAGTAGGCTAGTGGAGTATCTCACAACATGTTGTTATTTGTGAACTCAACATTTGTGGTTTTGATACTCAGCAGTGTTTGAAGACAGCTGGGAGATGTTTTCACAGCCTCCAACTCTTCCCAGGAACTTCTGTACCTTTATCTTGGTTTTCGGTTCCAAAGTAAAAATAGATCTACTTATTTAGTTAGTTTTGCTCTCTGGAAAATATTTCTTAGTGCATACAACATAGAGGTTTTTTTCAGTTTTGCCCACGTAATGGTACTGTAGATTCATACCCTGGTCTTACTTTGAAGTTGAAGCTTTGATGCTGAAAAAGTTTGCACAGACATTATGCAGACATGTTACTTTTGTCCTTACCAAATCACTTCTAAAATCAGTATACTTTCACTCTATTTATCTGTTACACATGACAGGAGTTTGGGTTTTAGGGATTTTTGTTGTTGATTTGTTTTCTTACTTTTGCATTAACAAACTTTCATTTTAGTGAAAAAAACTCACATAGACAAAGAAGTTGAAGTTCTAGGAAATCTTCTGTCTTTTTTTTTTTTTACTATTCCCAACCCTAGCTGGGGACAAAACTTTTTCTAAAGTTGCCAAGTGAATAAATAGGGTATGTAATGAGCAACCATTACACATTATTTTCCTCACTCATGTGGAAACCCCCATAACTCACTAATGAAATCACCACTTGTGAGTCTTTCCTTGGAACTGGGTTAATCATCTTTTATGGTGAATTTTATGTCTCCTCTATTCATGTATATGACTATCTCATGTGTATATACTGTATTTATATTTTATGGTCCAGTTTATCATTTTGTTGCATTATGACTAAATATTCTGAAGGCCTTTTGGATACAGAAAATATGTCATGATAAAGATTCTACTAGCCTAATTAAGACAAAGATTCTTAAAGATTACTGACAAATAAAACCAATATTTTTTGTTTTTTTCACTTTTGCTTCCAAGTGTTTTAATCAGCTAATGTGAAGAAGCGTATCAAATAGGAAAAAAAAATACACCTATTTTTATTTTCCTTTTCTAAAATCCCCTAGAGACATAATGCAAACTCCAACTTGGTTGATGTTTTCCAAAATGTTTCACTCTGTGACATGGCAGCTATGCAAACTCTGCTGGAATAATACACTTTACAGTAGTAAACTGGTTTCAGATTAGTAATTTTCTGTACCATACACTTCTATTTTATTTTTGGTACTCCATTCTTTAGTAGGTACTACTTACAGTAAGCAAGAAATTCAATAAGAGATATTTTCAGTATTTTTATACAGCCTAACACAGCTCAATTTTCACGCAAAACCACCACAATAATGTAGCATTATATCATGAACTTTGGGTGGTGTTTCTGCACGGAAGATAATAATCACGAGGGAACTGTGACTTATCACTTCAAGTGATTTTATCTGTCTTTTGACCCATTGCTATTTCACAGGCAGAAAATAAGTCTGAGTACAAATATTGCACGTGAAACTGTACTTCTCCTTATCTTGGGAACACTGATATGCTTTTCCACCATATCTGAATTAGTTTTACACAGTGCCATATTAGGTTTCCCTTACAGAGTTCTAAACTAAACACCTGACCTGATAAAAAACTGGAATTACCTTCAAAGCCACACCCCACAAGCTGTATTTCAATTTGAAGCAGATATTTGAAGTACATAGACGCCCGGGTAAAATGTTCCTGGATATAGGTGAAACCTGTCTTACAGAATCCAAGACTCTTAAATACACCATGAGCACAGCATTGCAAACGTATCTTTGGAGGCCTGCAAATTCTAACTCTGCTGTCTGAGTGGCCACAACAACGAGCACTTAAAGCAGTTTCTAAGGGCACTGGCAGGTAAATAAAGGCAAAACCACAGCAGCCAAAGATGAATCACAGAGAGCATTTTGGAAGGTCACAGAAAGCCACCTTCCTGAAGAGGAAGCACCTACGTTTATGTAGTTGAAGGACTGAAGAGACATTAAACGGTGTTCTGCCTCACAGACACCCTGCCTAAAACTAGCAAACATGGGACCAAGACAAACAGGCCATGCAGTCGTACTTGAAGTCCTTTGGACCTATCAGGTCATGAAAGCTAAGGAACAACTTAATAAATTATGGGTTTTATGCATTGTTTTGATATATTGGTATCCACGATGATCTGATTTTTGCTGTGGATCATCCATGCCGCAGACACAGGCGGCAGGCACGTGTGGGAGAGCATTACTTCCCAGCCCTGGCTTGTGGGTTCGGGAAGGTTTTGACTGCTTTCCATATGGCTCAGAGATGGAATGAACAAACCCAGCCGTCTCTATGGAGAATGAGCTCATGTAAACCTGCAAGGCACTTTCAGAGCTGAAAACACTTAGAAACGTCACAGCAACACCCAGCTGATCCCCCTGGAATCAAGCTGGCTCCTGCCACATTTATTTGCTCTGGCCACACAGGACCTGAACTGATTCCATGTTGTTCCAGGAACTTTTCTCATGCTCCATGGTACCCTGTACTTACTCTGCAAAGGACACTTTTCATGTGAGCCCAGGACTATTAGGACACAGGAATCGTCTCAGGACCAGCAGTTTGCCCAGCCTGGCAAGTTTCTTTGAATGCAACACAGCTCCTTTCTAGCTCTGTGGGAACCAGGGAACGTCCAGAAAAATGAACAAAACCAGTAAGCCCAGCTGGACCCAACTCCTTTCTTGGACAGACAGCAGAGTGCCTGTAGTCTCTTCAGCTATTTTATCTGAGTTTTAAAGCAACATCAAGCACTGGCTGCCCATTATTTCAGATACGGAAAGCTGTTATTTCTCCGATATGCTTTTGTGTTGAATTAACACTACTGTGCTTTAAAAGGCTGGCAGGTGACTGAACTGCCCTGTAATGGCTTCAAAGAGAGACAGATTCAAGTGCAGAAATAGATTCTGGCTTGCGGAGGTGACTGCAGTGAATTGGTGCCAGAAGTATTGGCCTGAAGGAAAAGAATTTATGAGGTTCCACAAAATCAAAAGGACAGTTGAAGCCTGAGGTGCAAAGAAACGAGACACCGCAGTCATATCTGAACCTGCATCTATGTGTGGTTTCCAAAGAAAATGTTGGGCTCTGTGAGTAGGGGGAGAACTGCGGAATCAGACATCAGACACCTCCTCAGCCAGCAGCCACCTCCTCAGCCAGCAGCCACCATCTGCCTGGAGCAGCAGTGCTGGATCATCGTTACCCTGTGATACTTTGTGACTGCAAAATTAGTCGGTTTGCAAAGAGCTGAAAGTATGAGTAGAATCCATGTAAAAGAAAAGAAATCACAGAATAACTCTCAGGATGTCAAAACCATCAAGGTACCTGAGATCAGTTCCTCTCAACCACCACGAGTGACCCTTCATTGCTATTTCATTCCATATAGGACTTTAGCTTTAAAAGACCAGTGTTTTCTTGCTAAAAACAGGATGCTGGGTTGTGTAGCTCTTCCTGGCTCTCCAGTCTGGGTGCAAATCTCTTCTTTTGTCTCAAATGGGACAAGAACTGGGTGCACAGCACCTGTCTTGGTCTCCTGTGTGGTAGGGAAGATGGGCACCTCCTAGGGCACAGGTTGAGTCATGTCCCAGATTGGGGCAGTGGGCATCTGGAGACCCCAGGAATGTCATTGATGGCTGACTTTTAGACATGGATGGGGTCCTTCTTTCCAAACACACTTGATTAAACCAGGTCATTGCTATTACTGTGTGTAAACATTTTTTAGTCTTACTCTACAATAAATGTTGGAAGGGTGGTTGTAATATCGACTTGAAATAAGAAATCATCACCCTGAAAAGACTGAGGAAGACTGGCCTAGAACACAAAGAGGTTATTAAGGCCTTTGAAAAATATACCACCTGAGCTTGAGTCAATAGCCAGCAAGGTAATTAATAAAGAGCAAGACTAACAATATATTTGTATTCTCTTTGTGTACAAAATGTAGCCGAATAGACATAAAATCCATCCTGCCATTGTCTTTCTCTTCCTGTGGTTGTGATGGAAGGGAAATGAATGGATTTAAGAGTGGTTTCCTATACAGTGGTAGTCTTGTACAGTATCCCATTAACATTACAGAATAGGATTGGTAATGCAATGAATTATCTAGACAAGAAGCTCTGTACATACTTCTCTATCACTCATGCAGGGAATGTGACTAGACTTTCATACAAATTCACCAACTTTTCACAGAAATAAAATGTAAAATACAACTACTGTAAATTCTTTCTCTAGGAAAGAAAGAGTCCTCTAGGTTTTAAGAATACCCATTTTGAGGAAAGTAAAATTATTTCTGATTAAGGCATTTTATGCACTTGTTTTGAAATGTTTGGTTTATAACGTTGTATTGCAATAAATCTCTCACTTTATATTACATTGTTGGGATGCATGCTGACAATTGATTTTAGAGCAAGCCGCTGCTGGCAAGGCAGAATGCCCTCTCCTTACAGCTCCAGCTGCATGCTTCCTTCCTCTCTTCATACCGGAGCATCCTTTTGTGTGGTCAGCTGCGTTCAGTTAGGAACCTCTTTATTTTTCCGGAATTCTAGGTGGACCCTGGTCTGAGTAACAACTTATGTCTAAGTAGATAGGTACAAACCAAATTAAGTTTTCTTTGTTCATATTCCAAGGTAAGTTATTAGGTCAGACACATGTAGTTACTCTGTTTCCAAGCCAGAGATGTGTTTCAGCTCAGATATATAGATATAGATACAAATATAGGTATAGATACAGATATAAATATAGATGATATAGGCATAGATATCTGTTTGTACATACCTTGAATGGTCCACTCCCAAGCAAGTTTTAAAGTTGTTTTAGAGTAACAAATGTTAACTCTAGGGGTTTTGCCAAAATAAACACAAAACCAAACAGAAGCAGACCTTGCTGATAGCCGGTCTGCACAGTACTGTTCAAACAGCTGGAGCTCCTGCAGGTCCCGGCACCGAAAGTCTCGGTGGGAAAGCATCAAGGCATTGCAATATGCATTGCAAGGTCCTTGCATAATGCATAATGTCCTTGCAATATGCATTACAAGGTAAAGCATTTCAGTTACAGGGCACAAAAGATTTGCAACAATTGCTTTGTGCCATGGTGTTTTAAGGCCCTAAGAGCCTAATGCAAGTGATTCCCTGTTTACTGAAAAGACAGCTGAAAGAAAATCAAAATTATAGAGTGAAAAAATACAGGGCTGCATAAGCAAAGCCATTCTGAGTTGTCTGACAGTTCTGAGCAGCTGTTCATTGAATTTGGACTCATGCATTGACAATTCCTTTGTTTATATTCCAAGTTTATTATTTAAAAAATATTGCCAAATGCCATTTATATTCAACTACACACTTTTTTGTCTGTGAAGTAACATGAATCTTTTGGAAAAAAAAATACGGAGGGAAATCAGGACCTAGAGCAAGAAAGTTACCAAGAAAAAAGTGTTACAAGTGTCCAAACCATAGATTACAAGAGAACCAGTTCAATGAACACTGAGTTTTCCCTGTACAAATATTTGCTTAATCTTCCATCAAGTTCTTTTGTATATTATTCCCATTTTCTATAAACTGCATTTTGCATGCTTTAAAGGAGATTACACAGGAAAAAAAATCATATTTTAGAATCTCTGAGAGGCAGGATTAATGAGTGGCTTAACCTCAGTTTCTTTGAATGGGCATTTATTGATCCTCACAATAACATAAAGAAGTGAATGATGGAGAATTCACTTTGTCTATCTCACTTCTCTGGTGTGGTGGACTCAAAAGGATTGAGGCTAATGGTAGTGAGACTGTGAAAGTAATATATGAGACCAAAGAAACTTGTGTCATTTAACATGCCAAGGCATTCTTTGTTTCCTCTTTAAAACTTACCTTTGCAATTTGCAACTCTAGGTACACAAAGGCTATTTTAAAACGCAGGATTTTAATAAATTCACACACGAAATTTGTGTGCTCACTTTACAAGGTCAAAAGCATTTTATTTTCACTAACTCAGCTTGACCGTGTTGGACATTTAAAATTCGATTTATGTCTTTTCCACCAAGTCTAGTACATAAGCATCAGCAATAATGATTTGGAAGCCACATATCTGTACAGTTTCAGCTGTTATTCCTAGTGCAACTATAACTATAGCATCTAGGTGGAGTACTGATAGCCTTGTTAAAGATTCATGCAATGCCTGGGACACAGCTCTGTTCTGTAGCTACATCAGTGCTCCTGGGCTGACAAATATAACATTGTTTGTCTCCCTGTGCTGTGACTCACAAGCACATCTCACAGTAACAAGTGTTCTTTCATAAAATAAGTTTCTGAGCACTGCAGGATGCAACAATAATTTGTGAAATAAAAATAACATCAAATGAAAAATTAACATTTAAACAAACCATCTGTAAATCTCATTCTCATTTAGCTTGGTTTACCGTGGAATTAGTAATTACAATATCTAAGATCAAACTGCCTTGAAAACACTGATGCAAACTTCAGTTTATGCTGCTATGTCTTAGTGTGAACTGTAATAATTCAAGAATTTTTCAATCACTATTCACTACGTGATCTTATTTGTCCTAATTTTATACAAGTCAACGTCCTAACTCTTGGAAAGGATCTTAATTTACACAGGTGTTAGAACAGCAGTGGGCCCTTCTGTGCTAACACTGCAGGTGCAAATTCTGTGCTATGTCATGACACACAGTGCCCTGCTGACTACAACGTGACTACATCATGTGTGAGACATCACAGCTAATATTTCCAAAAGCAGCTCCTGTGCCCATCAAAGATGCCTGGTCCATATTCTATTTCAGCTGAGCACCCAAAATCACAAAGCACCTTCACAAATGTGCCAAATGTTATGCCTCTTTACTGACATTTCACTTGCCAGAGGCCCTATCATTTTTTCCCACTGGCCAGCTGAAAGTCACATCTTGACCTGGCAGCTTGCTAGAGAGCTTGTGCTGCAGTGTGTCTAAGCTACCACGGAAGAAATGTAGATTCACTAAGGAAATACATCCATCCAAGCAAAATCTTTGCTTCCCATTCTGCTTGTTGTTTCTCTGCTACCTCTTGAGCAACTGCAAGGAAAGAGATGAGCATTATAAAGTATATTTAGTCCAAACTACATGTCCAATATGTCCAGAACTGATTTAAATCCCAAGAGGGAGATTCTGCTATATTCACAGAGTTCTGCTCTGCTCTTAGATGCTGCAAGATCTTGTTGCTAACAATGTGTGTGAAGAACAAAGGAAATCCACACAGACCTTTCATGTGAGATATGCTAGGATATACGCTTGAGGACATAAAGCTGGGCTTTGGTGAAGGAAGCCATAATAGTAAAGACTTCAAACAGCACACTGAACCTCAGCATCTCCCCATCTGCAGTCTGTGGAAGGCAGGGGCTGATGTCATGCGGCTACTGGCAAATGTATTTCCCATCACGTGGGCCCACATTGCTCCAGCTGTGTGCAGGCCTTAGGCTGAACCGCCACCACCATCACCACCACACTTGGCTGATCCTTCACACATAATTCTGACCCTTAAGCAGCTGCTTTGGCCGGAGCTGGATGCAGCCACATGTGGTGCCACGGGCTGTGTGTGAACAAGCAGCAGCATCACTGCCAAGAGCTCATAGAGCCCACTCTCAGACAGCCAGAGATGTTCTGTAGGATCATGCATGTAGGGAAAGGCTATCGTAGGCCATAGAGAGGTGGGTAAGGCAGTACTGTGACTCAGTACTCAGTGCAGCAACCGCACATGGGTCTTAACTTGTTATTTTTTTCCCCATTTTATCCTTTGAGACTCTGAGACCAGCTTTATTTTGGGGCTGTCACAGAATGGTCTGTCTCACACTTAGTAGAGTCCTGTTTTGATTGGCGAAAGCTGTGGCCGTATAGTTAAGCTGGTAATAAACTACTAACTTAGAGTGTTTTTCCCAGTTAAAATAAAATCCACATTTGTTTTACAGTAATAAGAATGTCTTGCAACTTCCTAATTACAGCTTTAAATGCCAAATTCTTTCAAAAATCATTATAAGCTAGCTAAAGAGAGAAATGAAAAAACGTTTTATCGTAATTATACAACTATGAAGTTTTCTAATACAGGACTATTTCAGAATTTCCATTTGTTTAAAGTGCCTTGTAGATTTCTCCACAGTTTTTTAATTGCACAATCAAAATCAAACACCTGTTTGAAATTAGCATACATCCAAACAAGAAAAAAAGGCATGCATTTTTGACAGTGAGAATAATTAACCGCTGGGAAAGACTATCAAAGGATATGATACATTCTCATTCACCCTCTTTAAAACCTACCTCTTTCACAGGCAGGTCTGTTTTTAAAAGACACCATCTCTTACCCTGGGATCATTTATTTGAAGTTCCACTACCCGTGCTATGCAGGAGATCATAATAATGATGGTCATTTTTTGCCAGAGATGTCAAAGAACATTTTGGCTCCTGGGACACTCACATAGCAAATCCCTGAGCTCTGGCTCCTGTCAGCTGCCACCAGCCTGCAATCCCTCTTTCCTGCAGATAAAACAGCCAGCAAGTTTCAGAGATATTTGTCCCCATTTGGTCTGCAACTGTCACGTTGTCCCTAGTACAGCCCTCCACCTGGCCTGGAAATCTCTTTACTTGTTAGAATAAGAATAATACAGTAATTGCTCTGAAAATGTTTTATAAAAGAAAAAGTTATCCCACATATTTTATTAAGATATAAGAGCCCAATTAAGAGGTGTTTTAGCCATCTTTCATTGATTTCACTACCCCAATACCTTTAAAAACACAGCTGTTTCTTCTTAGACTTAAATATTTGGACCTTTTTGCACCAAGAGTTGTTCAAATACTGAATTAAATGCTGTCCCAGGCATGAACAGCTTACATACCTCTTGCAAAGCAGTGAGCCAAATTCCACTCCAGTGCAGAATTTTCCCCATTTCTGCCCTGAGTATTCCACCCCCTCCTGCTCTGTCTGGGACTGCCGACCAGACCTGCCTCTCACCTCAATAACCAGAGGAACTCGGAGCCCAGGGGATGTACCTGTGCTCACTAAAGGACAGAGCCAGTCGCTTGAGGGTTCATCACCTAAATCCAGCCTAAATTATTCCCAGCATCCAGGCACTGGATGAGTATAGATCCTAAGCAGAGGAGTTATTGCTGGTCTAAACAGTACTTATAAGTCAGGTAGCACAAGGGGACAAAGGGACTGTGCCACAATGGCTTCTTTCTGCTTCCTCTCTATCCTCTTTTCTGCTTTCTTCTCGTTCCACAGCTCAGTGGAGGCAACTGCAGCTCCCAGGCAGCAGGCAGGATCCTCAGAAACTCTCCTTGTTATATTTGTAATTTTATTCAGCATTTTTAATTTCCCCTCAGTTTCAAGGGACGAACATGTAGCTGTGGTCTCAAGTATGTTGTTATGAGAAAATATTCAGCCCAAAATACATGGTCTTCATAATACAGAGCATAACTAATAATAGCAAGGAGGTGTTGTTAATACAATGCAAGGAAATAGATTTTCACTGTAGCATGTAACAAAGGCTGCAGACAAAATTACCTCAAAAGTCATGCAGTGTGATTTGTTAGACCTTCCAGTCACTCTCAGGCAACACAGAACTACTCTACAGGTTGTGTCCTACGCATGTAGTTTTTTAAATAAGCATTTTTTGTCAGTGCTGTCCAATGCTCAGATTTTTACTGAAAGATTTTCTACTAACACTTTGAGAGAATTAATTCTAAGTATCACTGTGAAATTTTAATCAATTTCTTGAAATTGCAAGTGTATCATTGCAAAGCGACATGATAAAACTTCTAGTTTGTACATTTTTTAAATGTAGAAGAAGTCAATAAGAGCAAATCCATGTAAAAAAAATTGTCTAGAGTTCAGGCATTCCAGATTGGAATTTGTAGAATAATTCACTTGGCATGATTTTAAGCCTCTTCGGCCACCTTCAGTTCCTCAGCACCTTCACCATTACCCAGTCAATATATAAGCTATTTCTTCCATTACTTCAAGCGAATGTGGGCTCATTGTGCCAAAATTTGCACCAACCAAAGACCATTTTCACACCTCAATAGTTCAGAGTAGTTCATCCCAGGGAGAGCTCACCAGTCACACTTGGCAGTGTGCTTGACCATTTTTGCCCAGAAGAGCAGCCTGTGCTGACCCAGTGTATGAGCTGACCAAGCCCCTCCTGCCTGCAGTGTACCATTTAGACATACCTACAGTCACAGATCACCTGCTGCAGGAGCCTTCATGCCAAGAGAAGGAATTATAGCATGATTAATAAACAGCTTTGCCTTTGATGACAAATAGGAGGGAAAATATTGTGAACACAACAAGGTAGCTACTAGAAGGAGGATTGCAATTTTAATATTGTGGTTAGAGGGGTTCTCCCTGAAATCTTCAGGATCTGTAATACGGGGAGGGTTTCTTTCCCTTTAGAGAAGAAGCCATTCAACAGACATGGCAGGGTCAGGAGTTTGACTTCTCTGCTTTTGCAGTCATTTCTGTCTAGACTCACCATGGCAGAGCTCTATCTGCTTGACTGCAGCACCAACCCATCTGGCACCTGTCCATTTTGGGCCATGATTGGCTTACCACTAATGTAATGGTAATTAATGAATTAATCCTATGGGGTTTATTCGCATATGAATAAAGTATCTGCTATATCTTTGTATAAATATGCCTTTGTGCTAAGCAGATGTAAGAGAAGCCAAATGAAGTCTCCATAATGTCAAACTGAATGGGAGTGCTTGTGGAATATGGACGTTTAAAAGGACCTAAGTATTAAAGAACTGGGCACCTGAAAAGGAAGTTCTCTTAATTACAGCCATGATGTCAAGACAGAAACAAGGTAGTTATTGAATGGGAACTGTGAGGTTTTATTGCTAATTTAATTAAGAGCAACATTAAATTCTATTGCAAAATATTGTCTGTTCTCATGCACCAAGGCTGAATAATACTAGCCTATATTCAATAAAGGTCTCAGGTGCCTGCAACAAGAATTAGGTGGAGCTGAGTTATGTAAAGTCAAAGTCATAATCCAGTGACTCACGATGGCTTTCCATTGTAAGCCAGGGTCCACAGTGTGCCCCAAGTTATGGTTTCCTCGTCATTCTCATCAGGAGATCTGACATTAGCCCTGGTGTCCCTTCCTCTCAGTGATGCCAGAGAAGGAAACAGATGCGCAGAGGAGTGGTGGGGCAGCCCAGTCTTCCCCAGCTTCAAGTTCTGACCAGGAAGTTCTCTGGGGGTAAGACTTTCCAGAGTATTGGCATCTCTTCCCCACTGTGTATACTCGGCCATGGCTTCTACCTAATTCTGGATTTATTTAAGCTCACCAGGTGAATTTCTGTTCAAAAGAGAGGTGAGTCCATAGTCAGTAGGTTTTTGAGATGTCTTTCTGAAACAACTCATTTTCCATTGTATTGGATAACAAGCACAGAAGCCTCACTCAGGGGTCTGGGTTGCACTCCCAGCTGGTGGGCACCTGAGCCCTCCCCTGGGTCAAGCCCTGTGAACTGTGAAGAAAACTTGTCCACAAGAGTATGACTGGCTTAAATATCTCACAGGACAAATAAACATCAAAATTGTGATGCCTAATGCATAACAAAAAAATGTAGCTTTTTATCGACACAATAGAACATGGTTTAGCACTTGTTTATTAAAAAGTCAATTAATGAGATTACAGTTGTCATTAATCTAATTTATAATCAATGTTTATTGAATGTGTATGTCCTTGACTTTTGTAGAATTAAAAGGAAAGTACATGGCAAGTCATGCTATTGCCTTATGCAGTATCAGACAACACACTTCTGAAAAGTCACAATATTTGCTTCTCACTTGATATGTCTGTACTAGAAGATGATGTACAGCTGCAGGTGTATGTCTGTCCAGATCAGCTAGTCTAAAAGGTCGCAGCCACAGTTGCTAGTGTTGAGTTTCTTGAACTTTATGTCTTGCAATGTTTGATAAGTACAAGATAATAACAGCTTCTTTAAACATTTCTTTATGCCAAATTATATATCATGTAATGAATAAGACAGTGTGCTCCTATATGTGCAGTTCACCATAGTCTTTTAGCGTAAGATTGATGGCAAGTGTTTACGCTCCGGTACGTAAGTGGCTTAAGTGATTAATAATGATCACACGAGCGAATGTGTGTGAAACATGGAAGCAGAATACCAGAAAAGCCGCTGTTAGCACGTCCCGACCACGTCATCCAAATACTCTGCATTTACAGCACCCTGCAAAGGCAACAGGGGCATTGCCTTTGTGCCCAGGAACAAAGCCTTCATTAATTTGCTTTCTATTACTGATTATTTTGTTATTACCAATATACAAGGGGGGAAATGAAAAAGCTTGTCTGGGTTTGTGCCCTTTCCTGGAGTGCAGCAAGTCTTAGAGAACAATGATGTGTTGATTACAAGTTCAACCTGACTTGGAAGAAGGTAATTCTCCAGTTTCTGAATCTCTTACCTACTATGGAACAATGCAGACACATGCTTGCTTCTTGCTTTGTCTCTCTCTTTTCCAGTTCTGTCTCTTCTTTTCTTCCCTCTGTTTTGTAAGTTTTATTAGTTATTCTACCATAATTCTACAAAAATACCGCATTATATGAAAGGATTAGACACTAAAATTACATCACAAAATTGCATAAAGGTTCTAGTTAGTACTTAAAAGGTCCTTTTGTTAAGCAAATACTTTGCTATGGATAAACCAGTAGTTTATCAACCAGTATTTCTCTTTCACACATAATCTCTCATAAAAGCCTGACTTCTGTCCCTCATAACATGAAATAATGATGGGCACAAGCCAAGTGCCCCTGTGATTGCTGCATTTCCCAGAGGTTTGCCTAATTCTGAGGATGGTCAAGACATTGCCTGCTGTATCTAACTGCCCCAAGCTATTCAACAGCCAAGATTATTCAAGGAGGTAAGAAACCTACACATGACGTCTCCTACCCTTGTCATCTATCAGTCATGGATCTTGGCTCATCCATAGTAGAGAGGGACGGACAGGCATGTAGTTTATATGAAGACATAAGGAGTTTCTGAGGAACTTAATCAGGACTTTCCCCCAAACAGGTCACTGTTGTTGTATTTAAAGAGTTCAGGCTACTCCTAAGTATCCCTGATTGCCCTGGGAGTTGAAAGCATCTGTCTGTAATACAAAGGCCTTAATTAGTAAGCTGGCTCTTTCACTGTCTGTCACTTGGCAGTTCTCATTCCTTCTTCAAAGACACCAAGTATGGCAGTATGGAGCTGTCTTGTCTTCCCTGGAGAAGGCAGTGCCAGGAGCACAAGCAATTGGCACACTCAGCCCCAGAAAGATCCCCTAGTGAAAAGGAGAATACATTTCCAAATAAATACAGCCAATATAGTGGCTCATCTATGTCCTGTCATCTCCCTGCCATCACACATATGCAAGGCACGCTCATGTACTGTGGTCCCAGGAACCTATACTAGGCACCACAGGCATGGTGGGAGCTTAACTATCTACATATATTTTTTTATTTCTGCACCAATAACTGCAGGCTGACATGTACTCTTGTTTTCTCTTGATGCACATGCCATTGGGGACTGACCAGCATTAATGTCCTCAAGGCAGATTCGTGGCTCCAACTACAGGCTGTCTCTCCCTGGACGGCTATAGAATCCTGAGAAGGAGTGCATGTTTCTTGTCCTCAGAGCAATGCTCCAATCTTGAATCATTGAATATTAGGTCAAGGGCAGGATATTCTCCACTATAATTCAATTAAGTAGTAATTGATAAGTTACAAAAAGAAGTTAGCATATACTTTAAATTTTACTACTTTATATAGCTAATACTGTATTTATCATCTGTCCAATCTACTCAGAACTTATTAAACTTTCACTTCTCTAGAGAAAGCTGTCCAGAAACTTTCCAATTAACCATTCTGTTTATTATTTCTCCATTTGCCCTTGAAATCTAGCTCTCACCTTTCCACCCACTTGTCCTAGTGCCACCCACACACATATGCACACACATATCTCATGTGTACCACCAAGTCATACGTATCTCCCTCATTAAATGATTCAGCTCACCTAGTTCATGCCTGCTCAGAATGCAGAAATTATCAATTCCATTTCAACCTACTCACACTGTTTCATAAATATTATCCTCACTTGGGCATATGTAGTTTTGGTCAAATAAACTCCACTGATACCCAAAGAAGATCCAAGCTCTGGATTACCACCTCAACCCTGAAGTGCAACTCTGAACCTCAGAAGCATCAAGACCTCTTAGATCAGTCCCATCCTTATCCATGTACCTCTATGGTTTCCTTTGCAGACAGTGCTCTCAGAAGAGCTGCAAGTCTTTGAAAGCTCAGCTGAGATTCACAAAAGGACATAGCTGTTTGAGGTGAGACTGTGCTGGGATTTAAGCACCTTTCTAGGTCTAAGACAGAAATCCACAAATTCCACGTATCTTTAGACATTTACACATTTTGCCAATCCAGTTCCTTGGCCCAGTCTATGTAACCGAGCAGAGCAATCCTGATGGTGCTTGATCAGTAGGTGCCTGACCTAAAAGTACAGTTACAAGATCAAGTTCTTCAAAAAGCACAGCGGGCTCAGCCATGGGAGATGTTACCCCTTTTCTTATGACACCTTAATGGCTAGAACAATTCTTCAGTCCTGGTTCATGAGGCATTGGTGTAGGCCTGGAAGAGTGACGTTATAGACTAAGCTGACCTCACTGAGAAGACATGAAGGTCTTGGCGTCAGTTTCGTCTTTTACCTAACTAGAATTTCACATAAAGTACACAAGTCCCAATCTATGCTTTAAGGGGTTAAACTTGTCCTTTCTCTAGTCAAAATGCTAGGATTGTCTTCTGCAAAGCGTTCTGTTTCTGAAAGCAGCGGATTAGGTTCCTCAGTGCACAAGAGAGCTGCAGAATATGAAAACTGATAAACCTGATAAAAACGTGTCCCTGAAACCCAGCATTAAGTGTTTAATCCCTGTGACAGGGGAAGGGTATAGAACCCAACTCAGTCATTGGGGTTTCCTATTAGAAAACTTTGGCAGGTCCCTATTCAGCACATTGTCTCTTTCGATTCTCATTTGCAGGTCAGATGACTAGAGAGTTTAAGTGTTTTATTCAGAGGTGCCACTAAGCACCTAAAATTCAGTATAGTGACTCCAAACATTACCATATTATCCTACCTTCAGGGATACTCCGTCATCCTAATTTTTCATTTCCAATGTTAAATAGACCTTTAAAGCCTGTAGCCTGTTTCTGTAGCCTATCTACTGTCAAGACAAAAGTCACTGATGGATAAGAAGCAACAAGAAGTTGATAACAACAAATATTTGAAGCGTTAATGATGTGGCCTGTTGTCACTATCTCCTAGCAAGGTATCTGGGTACAGAACTTCCTCCCACTCCTCTCCCTGTTGCCACAAATTTAGGTTTTATTACATTCAACAGATTACAGATGCCACAATATGAAAACTAATGTAATTATGGCAATTACAGTTCAGATCATAGCCATGGGACACATCTCTCATGGTATGGGATGTGTATACCTCATATAACTGTAGTAACGCAATCAAACCCACTATATTAATTTTAACCTCTGTATTATATCAGAGTTGAGCCTTTCATGACCATGGGCCTGCCACATAGGATCATACCTTCTTTCTGTTGCACAGCCTAAAGAAATAACTAGAAACTACTAGGAATGAAAGTATTAACTAGAAATATGCTATTGAGGCCTAGTAGGCAGATAAATATGAATCATTGCAAAAATGCAACACCTCACTTATTCCCTTTTACTTGTAAGTAAAAGCCAAATATTTTGCCAATGTTTTAAAGGTGTTGTTTTCATACTATAAACAGAAGTAAGAGGATTTTTAGAAGATAGCTTATCAAATGATAAACAAAAAAGATAAAATTATTTGCTTTGTTGTTTTAAGTATATAAATACTTATAAGTTCGGGCACCTGTGTTCACAGATCAGTCTAGAGTCCTATTTTGCAATCATAAGGTACGATATGCTGGCTAAATAACTTAAATATAGAACATAAAATCCCATTCCAAATCTGAGAAATGCTAACAGTATTCCACTTGTATGTAGATGAAATATGCTTATTCTAATATTCAAATATTTACCCTAAATTCCGACTTTGAACGACTGTACGTGTTAAAATGACAGACCCAGATGTTTAACCTGTTGGACACAGGAATACAGCTGTTTGAAGGTAGATTTCTTTAGAAAATCAAGTAACTTAGCTAAATTTTAGTTGATATTTAGCAACAGGTTTAAGTATATTATGACACACACTAAAATCCTACTAATTTTTAATGAATGTCTGTATTAATAGATCCTCTCTATTTATCCTCTGCATTCTTTTTGCAGGTCATATGGACTCTCCTGGGCTCTCTGTAACATTTTTCTGCCATTCTCGAGAGGCTGATTCAATTCAATGACTTTCTTTCACCCACAGTCCTGGATCCATCAATTACCCCGACCCCTTTTCTTGCTGTCCAATCAGCTCTACCCTCAAATGGAAAGCACACTAGCTATTATTTTGAGCAGAGAAGCATTTTCAGCTTAATTCAGCTGAGAAAGAAGGAACCCACCTACACACAGAGGTCCTTGCAAGCCCTGGGGATCAGAATGCTCCTGACAACAACAGTAGCCTAATGATTAAACTACATCCTGCTGGATGGAAGAGCCAGGTTTGGTAAAGCTGAAGATATTCAAACATGGGTTTGAATCTTGTGGTTTAGCAGATAGAACATTTACCTAAGAGGACAGGAACCTGGTTTTTGGTCCTTGCTCTGAATTTTATGAATTTTGCTTTAATAAGGTAAATTAGATTGAAGAAGGTTTTGAACTGAAAACCGAATCTAAATATTCTTCTTACTGGCATGGTGTTTTTAACTATTAGACTAAAATGTGTCTCATGTGCTTGTTCTCTCTGGCCCCAGGAGTTTGGTACCTGACTGCATGTTGACAATTTCAGTAGGACATATGCAGGGTGGTGTCTTCACCTTTTGGGCTCTCCAACTGAGGACCTTGATCCTTTCAGAATATATAAGACACTACTCAAGAGCTCACGCTGTACTGGGAAGCAAAGCAATATGTGACATCTCTGTCCCAGTGAAGCTGAAATTTTGAACCACTTAGACCAGGGGCTTGTCACACTCTAGAGAGTGAACCACCAACAGTAAGGGAATGTCATGCTTTTTTTTGAAAAGTGCCTATAAGCATCAAGAAAAGGCTAGGTTCTTTTAGCATTTGTGGTCTTCAGGTAAAGAAGGGTTTGTGATTATTGTTTTGGACTTATACAGATTCAACATCAACCCTGCTTTAAGTCTAAGCCTAAGCTTTTTATTGGATCTAGCTCCTAATGCCTACTGAATTAATTTCTTTATCTCAATTAACATTTAGCTCCTATACACCTTTGAACATCTGGACCAGTATCACAGCCTTCTGTGTCACTCCTGAATGTCTCTAGGGCAACACTATCACTCATTTATGGATTGCTGTCAAAAGTTTTCAGGGTATCCAGCCATCAGCATGCACACTGGCAACAGAACACCCACACATTTGCTCACTCTGCTGAATGCACCACTCCCAGTGTGCTCCACAGTTCTGTCCCCCTGGAGAACATAAATGCCAAGATACATCATGTATCAGAGTTCCCTAACATCCTGAAACATGTAAATAAATTTTAGAACTATTGTAAAATATTTCAGAGCTAAGCAAAGAACTAAAAAACTTCACTATTATGTAGCTTCAGCTATATGTTGCAACTAAAACTTTCACAGTTGATGTGGTATTTCACAGTGGCAGTGAAACAAATATAGCTTAAAACAACACTTTTTCCTTCTTAAATTCTAGTCTGTCAGTAACATTATGTAGCCTTGGTGTTTCTTTTAACAGACTACCTACGATGACATTTGTGACTATCACTCAGAATATTGCTGAAATGTAACATAATCTATCTATTGTTTTCTTTCTGGACAAACTTTGTGCATGACCCAGCTTGGGAGACCCACGATGATGGAACACCAGAGCCGCCCGTGCGCCTGCCCTGTGGGACTCTTGTGTGGGATCATCCTGGGCTCTCCTGCGGGCAGATACCAGGCTTTCCTGCTTCACCCAAACCACACAAAGTAGCCTCACTGAATGCCAGGGCTATTCCCTGTATTTTCTCTTGGTGTTTGATTAGCTTCAGGTAACAAGCCATGGAAAAATGCAGTAAACCTAATTCAGACATGCTCAACACAATCATGGCACTCCTTTGTAAAATTTATTTAATGCTTTGTAGATACGCTTAAGCAACACGATGAAAAAATGTAATTCAAAGGCTTTGTCTGTAATAACAATCCAGTGAAGTTCTCAGTCATGTTACACAGTCCTCATTTACAAAAACCAAAAACATTTGTGCATGTGAGCGAATGGTAAGAAGCCTGTGGCTGTGGCCTTCAATCTCTTCAGGGTAGAAACAACATTATCTATTCTGCTATGCAGTTACATCCTGAAAGTTACATGATGTTACCAAAGTCAAAGCCTTACATTTTTCAAACAGTGGTACAGCTGGAGCTCTAGGTCAAAACAATGAAATAAAAATTTGGAAAAAAATGTTAGCTTATCAACAGGTGTCATACTTCTTAGAGTGTTGGTTAATTACACTAGCAGATTATCAACTGTAATATCAATACCAAAATACTGACTTAGTTTTTATACCGTTCCTTGTGTTATGTATGACACAAAACCTTAGAAAAAAAAAATCCCAGAGAAATACAAAGCTTTACTGCAATAGAAATTAATGCAAGAAAATGGTGGTTTTAAGTACTAAAGAGATATGAAGCATTGTTTCTTCATATCCTTCTAAGGAGCAACAGCTGTACTGGATTCTAACTTGACGTGCTTCAGAACTCATATTCATATAGGTATTTAATGATCCAAACATAATGGTCCTATATAGTATAATTACTTACATGAAGACTCAACTTCATATGTAATCTTTTTAAAAGATGCTTCAGTGGAAAACTTGCTTTGGTTCTAAAAATGAATAAGCTCTTTAACAGTGAAAATGCTTTGGAGGGGTTGGAGACTATTGACCATGGATCCTGAGCACAGTTGACAATCAATGTTATTCCTTCTTGACAGATTCCTTGTTTCTTCCTCCTTCGGAGTATAGCCAGTACAAGGAAAACAGGTAGAGTGCAAGACAAACCATCAAATCATAGTGGTAGAGTGTTGCAGCAAATGAAAGAAAGAAGAAGAAATAAAATATTTTGCAAGCAATATGTTTTAAGCCTGGAAGCTCACTAGGTAACTTAAGCGCTTCACTCTTCTGGTTAGAAACATCTGCAGAATCGGAAATGTGCTGGCTTTCCTTCTGTGAGTCATCAAGCCAGTTTAGCGTTTTCCGCTCAGTTATTAAACGGTCAGATTGAGAGCTTCTCCCTCCAGCTTCTTCAGCAGGCTTACTAATTGAAACCTCTGGCCTTGATGACTTCTCTTCTTTGAACTCTGCTTGATGGAAACGTTGACCTATATTCCTTCCTCTTCCTTCTCTAGAAATCTCTATGTCTGAAGCTTCAGGAGAGATGTTTTTATTAATAGATGTCATTTCATTCGGTACACTTAAATTGTACCCTGACTCAGCAGCAACCTTGTCAATGACTTTGAATTCAAAGTGTCTATACAGATGCTCCCTATCTCCTGCCACAATGGCCCCTTCAGAAGATGCCACTGAAGAGCTTTTATAATGATAACCTGGCACAGCATTTGTACCAGAAGGTGGCATTTTTGTTTCAGCTTCAGCACGTGAATAGGAAAGTGTGCCAACACGGCTTTCTTCCCTACAGAGCACTTCTGCTTCCTCACCGTATAGATGCTTCTGGACACCTGGGGGATATTTAGATACTTCTGAATATAAACCTTGCTGCAAATCTGCTTTCTTTTCTGTACTAGAAGCCTTTACTGCTTCTCCTCCAGGTAGAATATTGCCGATGTCTGGTTGTGCTTTGGCACGTTTTTCCCTGCTATTGCGTACAGACATCGTTTCTCCTTGCAGTGTCTCATGTACACGTGCATTATAAATACCTAAAACTGATTCCTTTTCAAATTCGGTGTCATATAATACACCCACTGTGTTGAGTTGACAAAGAGCATAATGTGAACCATCATTTCTCCCTTCATGTGTATCAAATGCTGTTTCCTTTTCCTCTGTGGGCCTGTCACTTAGTGCAGTCTCTTGAGGTAGCTTAGCAATTACTGCTTTTTCACTGGCAGACATTTTTTCTGGAGCACTTTCTGATGTTGTTTTAATTATATAAGTTGTACCTGCCTCCGCTTCCTCTGTGATACCCTTCTCAGAGACAGAAGACTTTTCCTTTGTGGTAGCTGAACCCCAAGCCCCCGTGCTCCCCCTTGCTTCCCACCGAACCTCGCTACCCCATTCGTGCCACCTCTGCTCTGTGGGGTTTGCTTCCCTTTCCTTTCCTATCAGTCTTCCTTCGTTTGTGTTGTCTGACTTTCCTCTGTCTTTTAACCTTGTGAATCCTCTGTGTTCCCAAGTGTCTTCATCTCTCCTTTCATCCCACGGAGAGGATGCCGGGGGATCTGCCTGTGCAGGCCAGGGTGCCTGTTTGTTGTCTTCAGCTGACACAGGCGTTGTGTTCAACGCTTTGGCGGCGTGTTTTCTCTGTGACTTGAAAGGCTTGGGTGCTTCCTCCTCACCGATTAGTGCTAAGTCTGCTACTTCAATTACTTTCTTCTCCTTACCTGCATCAGTGTTACAGTTCTTTGCTGACACTTCACCAACTCCTTTTTTTTGTGTATATTGGCTTTTGGCAGAATCTATAGAGGCATCATCATGTGCAAAAGTGTCAGCATATAAATCTCCTCTTAAATGTACCCGAACTTTGCTTTCAATCATCTCAATTTTTCCTTCATTTTTGTCAGTGTCTGACAACAATGAATCCAGAGTTTGGTGAGACATTTGTGGCACCTGGTGCGCTGGAGCTGGATTAGCATTGCCATCCAGCGTCCCTGCTACGCGTGCATTTAATTGCATGGATTCATCATGCTCCGGAGAAATGGTTTCTGGTCTCATTTCATAGGCCCCTTTCAAGGCATCAGCAGCATCCTCACTGATGAATAACCTCTCCATCATCTTACTTCCCGAGGCACTATCTGTTTTACCTTTTGAAATATCTGTTTGGCTCTCTTCTTGTTGGCTTGAGACAGTAGTCATAGTATCGATAGCCTCATTCTGTTTTGTCCCAGGAAAATATTTTGCTGATAAAAGGCTTTCACTGGTACCAGTACGATCCAACGACCGCTCACCGCTGTTTACCAAGCCAGCAGCTACTTCCTTCCCTGATGACTGAGTATCATAATCTCTTAGGGAATACTTAACTTTATCTTTTAATTCTCCTCCTGCCGCTCGTGAAGTGTTTTCGGATGAGGAGCTGATGGGCACAGGGTGTCTCAGTAAGTCACTGCTGCTTTCTATACAGGTTAGCTTTTTCTCCAATCCTTCAGTTTCACTTGGAAAATTAACTGGTTCTGTTGTGTATAAATTCCTTTCATCTCTGGAAGAGGTACCTCTAGCTCCTGTGAAGTGCTGATTTAGCTGAAACAATAGAATAGAAAAGAATGATCAAAAAGCACTTTGCAAAAATATGCCAAATTAAGGAGTCAGGATTTTGTTATGGAAAGTTTTGTTTTCAGTAACAAAGATTTTATGGAAACGTGTTCCAAACCATTTGCAAAATTTGCATTGTATGTATTTTTTAACATAGGTAATGAGCTTTATGGTGGTGCTGAAAGGAGCAGGAAATAAAACAGCATTCAGAACCCTCTCTCTTTATTCATGAGTTCAGTAAGCTGCTAGTGCATTTTATACAAATTAAATCTGAAGAGAATATTCCCTTAAAGGGAGGCTAATTCATTCTCTACACATGCAGTTCTAGGTTTGGAGAGAGGGAGGTGAGTGGGGGAGGATTGGCACTTAAATTAGGGCATTGATACAGTACATCAAAGCCTGGTAATGTACAGTATTGTCCAGTAAAACAAAGACACATTTCACACTGACAAATACTGTAAGGATTATCTGTGCTTCATTTCTCCCAGGGACCATTTTACAGGCTTCAAACCAGACCGGTTTTTAGACAATCTGGTAAGACATGAGTTGGAAATGAGATTAGCGAAGTAAAAGGCCAGAAACTAATCACTCTCCCTCCTAGCTCCCAAACATGATATTGTATTATTCAGCTATGCCTGCTTGTCATTGCACTCTCTTCTCACTTTAGCACAGTCACACTGATAGCACTGGCTGATCAATTAGAGGCTACCTTCTTGGGCACCCCTTTATGCATTTGCACTTGCTGTAGATACCCCATTACAGTTTCTCTTATTAATATGTTTTCTGCAAAGCCTCTGCAAACTATTAATAGTAAAACGTCACTCAAAGAAAAGTGAGGGAACTAATGTCTCTGCAAATTCTGTTTTAATGACCCTCTGCCAACCAGTGCTCAAGTGTATTTGAGTTCTTCGGTGATGCCAACTGTCAGGATTTAACAGCGAGATGCCTGTGTTTTTTTCCCCTCCTCATAACTGACATTTGCATGATCTCAATAATTATATGCAAATCTTACGATTTCCCCTTCTTCTCACATACGGCTCATGTTACTTGTCAACTGCACAGCTGTCTTGTGAGCCAATGCCTGCGCATTTCAAAGATTTGGTTGTATTTCCATCTATTATAAGCCTTCATTGTTTAATTCATTAAAGGGCACATAGTGCAAATTAACATCTAAATTATAGCTCCCCCTTCATTTATTGTACGGACAATCCTGGCAATTGATAAACAAATGGTTATATTTGATCCTGCTTTTTGTAAAAGGGTGGACTGAGAACAACAAGGAATTTGAGAGATCTTCTTTTTAATGTTTCACCATTAAAAGAAAAAAAAAGGAGACACTGACTTTCAGGCAGTGAAAGGTCCCACAATAGGCAACAATTTTCAACTTTTTTCAAGTAAAAGACAAGAAAAAATTATATTCAAATAAGAGGAATTTATTCTCTATCAACATGAAAAAAAAAAAGAATGGTTCCCATCTTCCTCTCCTGTCTGATTCAGCATTCACATTTTCACAGGTGATAGCTATTATAATCTATGATTATGAATTTATGCACCCAAATGATATGAGCTGAGAACAGACACTGAGAAGAATAGATTGCTGTACGTGTCTCATTTATTGCCATTTTTTCTTCCATACTGAAAAATGCAAGCCAAACCTCACACACACATGCACATGCACAAATCCGAATAGACTGAATGTTCACTGAGGGTGAAATTTATTTTAACAAATTTTATGTCAAATACTGATACAGAATAATCTGCTGCTATAAAGATAAGTATATTTATTTTGCTCATATAGCATGCTACATAGTTATCCTTTGAAAACCCCCAAAACAAACAGTACTATAAATATGAGAATTTTACTAAATACCAAGCATTTATGGAAGAATATTCCTATCCTAGAAACTAGGAGGAGAGATTTTTTTGAAATGCTACTCTTCTAATTCCTTCAAACTGTCATTTAGAGCCTCTGGTAAAGAAGTAAAAGGGAGAAGTAATTAATTTAAGACTAGAAAAAGTTGCTGCACTATAGTGAAATCAGAGCACCTTCTATTGTTGAATCAGTTAGAGATTCAATGAAAGTAGAGACCAAGGCTTTACATTTGTAAATTAGTACATCAGTCAGCTCTGTTAAAAGGGAGCATTTCACCAGCTTTGAAGCGTAAATGGATTCATATCATTTAATACTGTAGATATAATTGTATAACACTTACCAGCAACTCTAATTCTTTTTCATCATCTTCGTGATCATCCTGGTTGTATTCTGCATTTTTATCTTTTATATTTTCATTAGCTGTTTTGGTGTCTTTGTCTTCTGCTTGTGAATAAACAATCTCTGGGATGTTTGCATCTGAAGAGTTAACAAAAACATACTTGAATCATTTACATAAGGTTGTTTTTCACACTATTTTTTTTTTAATTAACATGTGCAGTAAGGAAGAACTAATTAAACCGGGTGTTGTACCTGAAGTCCTTGAATTATTCCATGTGTCATTGTCAGATGTTGCCAATATTTCTTCTTTGCTGTTAAACAAAAAGAAACTTCCTGTGTTATTCTGCAAAAAAAAAATTGTTCTAATTCCTCTTAGACTCAACTATAAAGACTACTAGTTAATTACACAACATTTTGAATGCTGTTTGATATTCTGAAAAGAACAGCTTTATAAAAGGTAGTTTTTTTGAGTGACCTGATATTAAGTCTTGGTTAAAGAGAGAACTGGCCAAGAAAATGAAAATGTGTTGACCTTCAGATTACATTGCAAAGCTGATGGGTTTTCCCAGGCCTTTTCTGAGAAAGCAGCACAAAGGTGATTAGATGGGTCAGTGACAGGAGAGCGTAACTTTGGGGTCAGGCAGGGGTCTGGAAGGATATATGTGTTCAAGAGACTGGGCCTCTCTCTTGCTTATATTTTTGAAATATTTGTATGTATACAGAGATTGCTAGAAAAATATGTATTTGTTACCTAAAATAAATAAAAAGATTCTCCCTGTGTGTATACAGTATAAATCCTGTTGCTAAGCTGTGCCTGGCCAGCAGGAATGAATTCTGCTTCCCTGCAGCTGGTGTAATTTCTGTTGTTGCTTTGCTGGCTGTGAAAACAAAGGCCAGGTCCAACATGACAAACATCTACAGAGAGACGCTGAGTGCCTACAGTCCTCATCAATATCAATGCAAAGTGATAGCAGTTTGAATCGCGAGGTTATAGGGATGTAACCTTTAGATGAAAAGGAAAAAAAAAGTAAAAAGAATGTCACTTATGTAAAATGTAAATTATTATATCACTCCTAATGATTTCTCTATGAGGAGCAATTTTTTTTTTTCTCTAGGTCTTAATCTATGCGTTTTTCAACCAGCCGTCCATCTCTGTTACTGAAAATTGCTTTCTAATTTTCAAATATTAGTCTTTTCCCTTTCTATTTTATCTTAGTGTCTTTCCTTTGAATTGATATAACATTAACTCTGCCACCTAAATGCTTAATTCAGAAGGAGGTTGCTAAATTTATACTCTGTTAAAAGAACCTAGACATCGACTGTCACCAACTTTTTAAAATCCAGCCTTTATAGGGAATGCCAGACTAAAGAATAGAGAAGATCCTGTCAGTCTAGCATCTGATCTCTGACACTGGCCACCACCAGATACTTCGGGGGAAAATGTAAACTTCTTATAGGAAAATACTTGGAGTAATTTGCACTACCCTATTACATTTCCTCTTGGCCTTTTGTTGCTAGAAGCTGTCCTTGAAGCACAAGATTTAACACCCTCTCAACAGTTCTTTTTCACCATTAATTGCAATAATGCTGAATATTCTTGCTATCTATATGAATGTCATGTCACACTTGAATTCCGGTTCATGCATAAGCCTCCACATGTTTCTCACTCTCCTACTCACACCAAGATTTACTCTCCCCTGTCAGCAGTTGCTATAAACTGCATTTCGTCCTGAAAAGGCAGGCAGAGCCAGGCCCCTATTTTCAGTAGATCCATGGGACTTTTAAGGTAAACCATTAATGCTTATTACTTATACACCATTGTTCTCTTTTTCTTCTTTTTTTTTTTTGTTAATCTGTTCAAATGCTTGCCTTAGTGTTACATCTTGTTCGAAATTTTCTTCTGCCCTTTTGCATCTTTTTCACCCACCTGCTTCCATAAGCCTAGACACTGTGTAGGTTGGGGATTAACCATGATGCAGATGCATTAAAGCATTTCGGTGCTAATACAATGTCTGCAAAACCCCCAAATCAGTAGCCAAGTCACACATAACACATGAGCTGAGTCAGTCACCCCAAAATAATGATCCCAAAAACACATGGGCATAGCAGGAAACCTTCTATTGCTATCCAGTGGAGAAAAAAAAAAGTGTCAAAGCTTTTCTTTGAAGGTAGCTGGCTACCTGCGGTGTTCAGCGATGTGGATGCAACTTTTGGGAAGCAGGGATAGCATCCTTTGCTGCTAGAAGAGGCCCACATCTACTTCTTAAAGGAATGGAGCTCAACACATATTTTTCTTTCAAGAAGCATTCCCAGAAGAAGGGGACAGATGTTGATGCTCATATCTATCATAATAGTCTACTGGTAGCGAGAGCTCACATCCAACGTGAGTGGCAATTTCAGCTTCTATCCAGCCCTGATGTGATTAAAAACACCACAGCACACACAGCCAAAAATTACCCAAATTACTAGGATGCAGACCATCCAGGATGAAACTGGAGGGCAGATTTACTTACTGTTCTGGAAGTTTGATGTACAAGCAGGGTCCATATTCTTTAGTTTACTCTTCATTCCTTAGAGAAAAGAGAAACTCGATTCTGTCTCCTGTTCCCTGTGTTCCCTATCCAGTGATTATTTTTCCTTTTCAGTGTAAAACATAGACCCATTCTTTTAATAAGGGTGCTAAGGAGTACTTGTTTTCTGAACATTTAAATGAACAGGTATAAAGCTGCTTCAAGCTGGATGCTTATGGGTGTGTACCGGCATGGTGTTTACCTTATCTACCCTTAGTTGTCGAAGCACCTGTGCCCAGGCAGTCTTGTGCATCAGCCCTATTATCAGCTGTGAGAGATTAATGCTTCCAAAGGGAGATTCATTCCCTCTGTCAAGGACATCATGAGAAAGACGGAGCAACATATCCTTCAAAGGAGCTTCTCTGCCTCTGGAAGAGATTGACCATAAAGGGAACCTACAATGACTGCCTTAGGCTGGAACCATGTTTTAGATAACTGAAACTGGCTGAGTGAATCTCACTTTTTAACTCTAAATTCAAACTGGAACCTAGAGATTGACTTTTAATGGCTGGGGGTGTAACACAGAGTGCACGGTCTGAGTCCCTCAGAGTTGAATTTGTCCTTAACTCTTGTTCTAGCAGCATCTGGAGACCTGGTCCTCAAGTCTATTTTCACAACCACAACACAGGTAATAAATAGCAATGATAATACAGCCTGACAGCCTGGACCCATGCTGTAGGGCTTGTAACATGAGTTCTTGAATGTTGCACTGAATTTTATAAAGGTCACTGGTTTATAGCTCAGTATTTGCACAGGCCTATCCTGCAGATACCTGGGTACAGTGAAAGTCAGTGTAACAGTTATTTTCCTTATTTTTCTTCTACATCAGAAATATCTGCCCTCATATAATTATTCTAGTGGGAAATCTAAAATTAACTTAAATTGAGGATATAGCTACTGCAGTCTTTGTGAATCACAAGGACCATAAACCAATAGTAGTTTAACAGCACTACTGTAATCTAAGAAGTGGCATGAAGATGCTGAGACTGTGGGCAGCTACAACTGCAGAACAATCTCAAACATACATATACACTCTAAAGACTTAAATACTCCCCAAAAGCCAATAAAAACTTGCCCTTTCATCAAACAGTAGCAATTAGATGGGAGAAAAACTCTACTATCAAAACAGATCATCATTTGATCACGGCTTTTCCACAGTGTGCTTTCCCCTTGTGGTCCATGGAAAGCATTTGTCTAGTTAGCATGTTTTTTGACTGACTGTTTTTTCTTCACATTTTTTCTGAAAAACTTGTAGCTCACTATCAGCATTTCATTGTAAGATTTTTAATTATAATATTAATTCAGGTTTTGTTTCCAAAATCAATAATCTCACTGTGTTGTGGGGGTGGTCTAAATGCACCTATATTGTGTAGTAAGAGACACAAGATTTGTGTTCACTTCAAAAATGGTTTTGTTTCGTTTTTTTTTTATATTTTTTAGTGAGCTGGGTATTCTAACAATGTAATCTGTAAAAATTAATTATATTAGCTGGCACAGTTTCCCTCCAATGTAAATACCTGTATACCTGCAGAAGTTCAATTGCCTTTTCTCCTTCAGATGAATGGGGTACATTTTCACAATGAGCAACAGGAACTTAAGAATTTCTACCAGCTTCAAAAAAAATACTTAAGCACATATGATTAATTCTTGATGGAACTGACATTCACTTGGACTAAGTGACAAAAAGAAATCAAGAATAAAAACAGGTTATCACAATAATTTTGCATGTAGAAAAAAAAATGGCAAGTTCAGGGACTAGTTAGTATGACTAAGAGGAATGAGAAGTTGATGGACATTATACAAAGAAGTTCAGAAATCCCAAAGTTACTTGGAATTTGCATCCCAAACAGAGAAAAATGGTTAAATTTGAATGCTAAAGATGTGACGAGTAAATAGATAATATCTAAGTGATGAGAAAAAAAAGATTAATTGGAGCAATAAGCAATATTGCTTTGACTTCAGAAAGGGTTGGGTTATAGTAAGACATGCTAAGGATTTGGATTGCATCTTTTTAAGTTAAACAGGAATTTTTTTTAGAAGTGAGGTTTGATCAAGATTTCAGATAATGTACTAATAACCCCACAATGAAAAGACTTCTAAACTTTCCTACCACAGTGTTAATAGTGGGGCAGAATCTTTTAGGAACAGAGATCTTACAGAGCATCACTCAGAGGAAAAGAGATTTAGAAAATGATACTGTTTTATCCAGTCTGGAAGCAGAACTTGGTGTTTAAATACACTCCAGTTAAGACAAGCAGATAATCTCTAACACAAAATACTGAGAGACGGAATAGAAGAAATCACACGTTAGTTTAAAATCTTTGTTATTCAAATCTATCAAATTGGTGCTGATACTACTGCAACAGTATCAGAAGAGTAGGAGAAGTAGTAGCTATATTTAGGAAAAAGAAGAGAAGTAGTGTCAGGGCAACTACATGCCCAGGTGTCTTCAAAAAGTTTTCACAACAGATTTAGAACAAAACTTAAATGAGATAATAAATACAGATAAATGGAAAATTGCATAAAAATGCCGATCTCACCCGATAATAT
Organism: Streptopelia decaocto; assembly: GCF_964273445.1. NCBI lineage: Eukaryota > Metazoa > Chordata > Aves > Columbiformes > Columbidae > Streptopelia > Streptopelia decaocto. The sequence goes on along the minus strand of NC_138663.1, from coordinate 28,759,597 downwards.
CTGTCTTTGGTAAGATTACTATATTTCCCTTGTCTAAAAATCAGTTATCTATTCTATCTGGACTCCATTAAAGCATTTGTTGTGGAGCCACAAGGGAAATTTATTAATTAAACTGGAGAAGAGGGAGATGAGTACAAGAGCTGGGCGGTGGGAGAGGGGCTCAGTGCCAAGTGGGGCGGCCCCATGAGCTGCGCTGTGCGGAGCTGGCAGACATCACCGAGGAATTGGACAGGACCGGTCATGTAATCAGACTTAGTCAGTCATGTTATTACAGACCAAGGCACAAAAAGTCAAAGTTAAATTAAATCTGTAGCAGATAGGATGCTGGGAGACACCACCAACACAGAAGAGGATTGAAACAAATGGGTGGCCTGGAGGATCAGAATAATAGATAAGGGATAAAATTCAAAATTATAAAGTGCCAGGTTACACATTTAGGGACTAGAAAGAATTTCCGACACAAAATGGGGGCTCAGAAACTGGAAGAAACAGATGAGCAAGAAAAATATGAGTTTGCTTTTTGCAGAAAATGTTTCCAAGATACCAGTGTGAGCTGGCTGTGGCAACAAGGCAAATAGAGTTCTGCAGTGAAATGACGGAAAAGGCATTCTCAGTAAAGAAAGACTTCCAGGAAATATTCATGTTGCAGCACCAGACACTAGTAAGAGCTCCTCTGGAACATTTGTATATGCTGTTTGAGAAAGATTAATTCAAACTAGAACAGGTGCGGAAGAGGGCTACAAGACTGGTGGGATGAAAATGTACATTGACCAAGGAGACAAATGGAGTATTTCTATTTTTAGCCTAGCAAAATAAAGTTGAGAGGAGAAATAAATGTCTCTTATTAATATAGCAAAGGGGTAAATACTGAGAAGGCAGAAGAGATATTAAGCAGCAAGACTTTGTTAATATATTAAGAGAAAAAGTTTAAAAAAAATGTTGTGGAAAATTAAAAGAAGATCTGTAAACATTAGAAAAGTATATCCTGCAATCTTTCAGTGCAAGTACCAGGCACTTGAAACTGAGAAGGTCTTGGTATGGAAACATGGATATATTTTTTGAACAGGATTATGCAACACATTTCCTAAGGGATAAGACTTCGTGGTCCTATACTCCCAGTCCAGCCCTATTTCAAATGCTCCTATGTAGCTATATGCCCTGAGAGTTATGCTTTCAGGAGGGCATATTTCACAAGGAACAGTAGGTGCTTTGGTCTGGTCTGAAACAAGCTTGAGACTATAGCCAGGAGCTACTAATCTCTTCATAACGGGTGAGGTTGTTATAGCTTGTCGTGGTTTCAATTCACACACCAATATTTGGCAGAAGTTGTGTCTGTATATTTGTATAACCTGCAGCACTGTTCACTTTGTTCTGTGTTATATCCATTTATGCTAGATCTGAATACCTAAATCACAAGATATTTATTTTACAGAAAGTGGGAAAAGGCTAAAATTGTTGGAGTACAGAGTATGGAAAGACAAAAATGTACCTGTAAAACTCTTGAAATTTATGCAACCTGAACAACTTTATATTAACTCATATTTAAAAGAAAATGTGGGAATGGATTATTTAATCTGAAATTTAAAGAGGTATGGAGACCTTAAAGTATTTGAAGAATATATTTCTCAAATATTTAGAAAACATGTAAGAGGGGAAAAAGTTTACAATACGATTTTATTTTAAAATCCAGACAGGCTGAAGCTGTCACAGAATCTTTCATGTTTCTGGTTTTTACTTCAAGGTGGATTCAAATATCAAAACAATCCTCTTCTGCCCTCTAATTGATGCTAAAATGTCCTCATGAAAGAAGCTGGCAAGATGGAAGTTGATAACTAAATTATAATTATATTTTAATTTCAGTTCAGATTTCTAAACATAAGAGGAGCCTAATGCAGCAGCAACCTTCAATGCAACTAGTGCTTTTGGATCTAATGCAAAAAATAGCTAGCCCTGCTGAAGAATGATGCAACTGGGATGTAAACAAGATAAAAAATCCTTGAAAAGAAGTAGTTAAATGTGTCTGCAACATTTTACTGAGAAGCAGAAGAGCAAAAAGTAAATTAGTGCAGATAAGTGATCAGGTTTGATATGTCACTGGAGCCAAACAGGCAACCTGCACAGAACTGTGACCCCACAGAGCTGGGGAAAGGAGGGACATGAGGGGAGGGAAGGGCTGGCACTTTGGTTTGGTTATTTTTGTATCATTAGCAGCATGTCAAAAGGAAGCAGGGAAGGAAATAGCTGCATTTATTTAAAAAAAAAAAAAAAAGCAACAACAAAAATTATTTTTAAAATCTTATGTGCACATTGGAAGCAGAAAGCCTGTAAAAAGTTTGGAGGAGTTGAGTTAAAAGGACATTGATGAGAAACTAAATATAGGGGTTTTTTTCACATGTAATTCTGAGCCTCAGTAACATTGTATGCAATGTCATTCAAAACCCACAAACATGCAGCAGAAAAAAATTTCTAAGGAAGAAGGAATTTTGGAAAGCAGTAGGAAAGACTGCATATGTGTAAAGTTCTAAACAGAGTGTTAAAGTTCTATTAAATTGTTTGTACAACTCAGTAGAGTAAGAATTCAATCCAATTTTTTTTACCAACATAACCTCCCGTAAGAGTTGGCTTACTGGAAAACAACATTTTAAAGGTTGTTCTATTTATAATGGTCTTAAAATATTAGTGAGACAGCGGAGAAAATATTAGCAAAACCAATTCATGGAGAGAAGAAAATGCAAGAAGCGAAAAAAACCTGGTACTATAAGAAAAAAATTAAAAACGTAAGCTTGATTCTGGTCTCATTATCATGGTGAGATTGCCACTGAAGATACACCTTCCCACCCTCTGGGATCTAGATCCAAAACATGTCCTGACCTCTCCGTTGTTGTTTGACAACTTATGAAAGGGGTTCAGGAGCCATCAAGGATCCTGGTGTGGATCTCCAAAGTGCAGACTTTGACTTCTCCTGTGATGGTGTCTCCGTACTATCTCTCTTACCAAATATATGAACTAAATATTTAACGAGTAAGGATAAACTCATTCTTTGACTCCATAAGGCTCAGTCCAAAACTCACTATGAGGACAAGTCTTGTACTGATTTGAATTGATACTCATGTCATCAACTGTTGAAGTATAGTGTCATAATACAATCACTTCGCAATTTCTTATTACATGTGGTTCTTAGTCTTAAGACCTGGTGCTGCCACAGAATTCACAACCTAGCGCAAGAAGGGGAGGTACAACCTTGGCTTGAAGCCACCTTTGTGCTTCCTGGGTCCTTCCCTCACAGTGGCACAAGCCAGGGTCCATGAGGTGGTGTGGAGATGACAAGGAGGCTGAGGATTGCCTGCCTGTGCACTGGTGTAAGAGGACATATACCTTATTTCTCCTCTGGAGAATTTCTGCCAGAAAATACTGTGGCTGTTGGAGATGTGTCAAACAGCCAATCCACTGAGCAATGCTTGACCTCTTATTTCTGGGTGCTTGAAAACTGAGAAGCCACAAAACGGCTGCAGCAAACCCACATGTGGTGGGACATCTTTACATGCAACCACCTATGTGTTGTGTGGAGAAGCCATTAAGTGTGTGCTCAGCTTCCCAGGAGCAGACTCATGCACAGTGGCTCCAGTGCCCAGTGGTGTGCAGCAGTGCTGACCACACTGGAGCCAGCCAGGCTGGTGGGCAACAGGATCTGGCCTTGCCCAGAGGTCTACCTCCAAGTTGTACCTACTCAGGCTTTGAGCTTCCTGTGGCTGAAGAAGACAATGTGCCTTGATGAAGATAAGGAGCAAAATCACAGTTTCAACAGGAACTGGTGCTTATTTACAATCTGTTTACCTGCACATTTTGAATAAATAAAGGCAGAATATTCTTTTTATGAATGGTTTGCTCTCATTTAGAATTGACACTAATGAATGCAAGGCCCTTTCCCCTTCTTGTTTGTACCATCAAATTAATTAGCTCTATTGTGACATCAGTATTTTTCTCAAGCAGTTCAAGGCTTGAGCATTTTTATTTCTTTTTCTAAAGGGCATCTTCAGTGCCCTTTATCCACTATAAGAATCATGCATCACTTGTATTTTTCACAACTAATGCTGTTTATTATAAAAACTGATTGTGATGTGAAGATTGTTATACTGTGTGGCAAATTGCCCAAACAATTACTGTAAATGCATGAGCCATAAACTGTACTGCCAAGGACACTGGTAGGTTAGCTCCTATAAAAGAAACAATTAGAGTCTGAGGTGAAAATAATAGAGATGAGATGACAGTTATTGAAAAGGCAGAACATCCAGTTTAATGTTGTAAATATAGGTTTGTGGATTACACTGATGGTTTTAAAGTGTTCATGGCTTATTGAATGGAATAGAATATTACCTACTTTAGAATGAGGCCATAATTATTATTCCTTTTTAATTGTGATGTCTGATGCATTTGTGAGCAGTTGTTGAGAACATCCTCACATTATACTGATTCTAGTTCTAAATTTTCATCCTGCTCCAAGGGTTTTTTTTTTATTATTATTATTTTACTTTTTTTTAGCATTTTGTTGTTCAGGGTCTGTTCTGAATAAAGTATTTTCTCTTGAGGAACTTAGAGTGCTTAGAGGGTTACAGCAATAATTATTTCAGTTTCAGCCTACACACTTCACTGCTTTAAATCATCATTAGAAGTTTCATCCCTCAGCAACTCCTGCTGAGACAGTCTTAAACTCCTAGAAACGATTAGATAAGAATAGCTTATCTTCATAACAATTTGTATATAAAGGTATTGATAAGAATTTGCTAGCAATTAAGGAAATACATTTTTTCTTAGGAATCATCTAAATATAAAGTTTTTCATGATTGCTAAAGAATTTCAATCATTCAAACCAGATTTGCAGGATATGAAGATTAGAGTGCGCAAAAAAAGGCAGGCACCCAACAAGGAGATACGTTGCGATAGACTATGGTAGATATGAAGAAAATACAGGAAAAGTGACATTACTACATGAGAAATTAAATGTTCCTCTGTTCTTTTAAGATAGGACATAGGGATAAAACCCAAGTAAATACGATTTAAATATTAGACCTTAGGGAGAGCACTAAACATCTGGACACAGAATTATTACTGGTCAAGAAGGCAGATGTGCTGGGCACATAAAGTCAGAGCTGGGGAGCATTTCCCCAGGTTTGGAGGAGAGGACAGAGTGAGCAGCAGAGCAAAGATGGCAACAAGCAAAAGGCATTTGGTGTCAATGCTGCAGCATGTGTGAGCTCTGAAGTACCATATCCACTAGTAGAGAGGAGAAAAACAAAAGCAGTAAAATGGCTCTGAAGGAAAGTTGCAAAGAAACTAAGTGCTCGGTTGCACCACCTTCCTTTCAGGGAAATGCTCTAAGTCAATTCCAGGCTTTTTTCTACTGTTAAGAGCAGCTGATCTTAATGCTACCTAGGGGCATAATAGCTGTGCTGGAAGCTGATGGTGCTGGGCTGAATTTGAGGAAGGTGCTGGGGAGCAGAGCTGGGGAGATGGCTGGGTTGTGGGCCTGGGCAGGTGGCTGTGTCCATGGGCTAAAATAACTGCCTTATATGAAAACTCAAGGTAAAGTCCTGGGAATTAGACCTTAGGTGCAGCAGAAACCAACTCAGCTGCACAAATTACAGACAGACCAAGGCTGCAAAGAGCAGTGTGAGCATGGCGTGGAGCACTGCTGTCCATGCTGGCAAAAAAGCAGATGACAACTGAAGCTCGGCGAGCACCATTCCTCAGTTCTGAGCTCCTAACGCACACATCTGGACTTCTACTTGCCAGATGGCTTCACCTGAAAATATGACCAATTCCTAACTAAGAGAATTTCGGCTTCAAATGATCCCGCCTTATGGAGATGTCATGTTATGTGTGCCTGAACCACAACGCTGCTATTACACGTCATCTGTGGCAGTATCATTGTTTTCTGTTTATATGTTTCATTTTTTCAGGGAGTTTTTAAAAGATAAAAGCACAACAGAAAAATAATTTAATTTAATCAAGGCAGAAACCAATAATTTAAATTACATTGTGAGATTCTGAACAGACCATGCAGGAAAATATTCAGAAATTAAAGCAAAAGCTGCAAAGAAAGTCAACAGCCGTAAATGAATAGCTGTGTGAACATTGAGTAGAAATTACTAAATAATGTTTTAAAATATTATGCCATTACAAGTGATCCTATTAGAACAAAAATGTACATCAAATCAGAGCCCTTATTACAAATCTAGGCAAGATTGATTTTCTTATATGACCTTCAATTTCCAACAGTGTTAGAGAAGGTTCAATCCAGTTCTTAGTAAGTAAGTGCCACCAAACAAACAGGACTGACACTAATTAGCTCCCTTGTTGATAGTCAGGACACAGAGGATGAAGGCAGGGAGATGGAGTGACCCGCTCATCATTAGAGCAGTGGGTGAGGATATTCGCACGCTGTCGTGGCAATTGAGGCCTGCACTGCAGCTGCCATTTTGAAACTATGCTGTGAACAGAAGGCTGCATTATCCGGAGAGTCAGTCTAGCAGCCTTCACAAGTATTTTGCATTAAAATAGAGTCACGACGAACCTCTAGTTAAATGCCTGAAATCTGAGGAAGGGAATATTAATCTGTGGTATTTCCCACCTTGAGGAAATTCCCCTTGGTTTTGGGCATCTCATCTAAGTAAAGGAGCTGACATCAGAAAAGGAGAAAAGGTGGTCCTGCAAAAGGACCATAAAGGACTGTCAGGAGCTTCTAAACAAGGAGAAATTGGAAAGGCAGTTTGGAAAGTGAAAAGGAAAAAGATGCTCAGAATAAGCAGTATGTAGTATGATGATTAATAGTATCGAGGGGGACAATTGATCAAGAGAGAAGCTGAAAGGGAATTTGAGTGTTTTTTTCTGAAAAGATAATTCCCAGTAGGATTCAGGCAATGTTTGTAATAAACCTATTTTTATTAAGATTATTGGATTGGTGCTATCCAGGGGATTATATTTTCCAATTACTAATATTTTCATTTTTCAGTCTTAGTTTATGATTGAAGCAGGGACATAGGTGGCACAGAACAAAATGCATTGGCCTGGTTTGGGATGAGAATAATCATAGCCTCAAAGCAAACAGAGTCCCAAGAAATTAGTCTTTATTTTCTAGCTCATTAAAAAAGACCTTGAGTTTTAATGGCAAAACATTCATACAATTTTTTTTTTTTAAATATAAATGTATATCTGTCCATTCGAAGACCTTAGTGCTATGCAGTCTGAACTAGGAGCTGAACACCAATTTTGTGTCAGACTCAAACCTTTAATATAGCCCTATCTATCCCCAAATCTCATTAGTATAGGTATGAAGACTGCAAAAAAACCCATGTATTATAAGTCTGTTATACCTCAAATTAATCTACAGCAAATATGAACAGAAATATTGCAACTTTTTCAGCAACTTTTTATACCTCTGCCATGATTGTTGTACCTTATTACATTATCCACATAACAATGTTGAAAAGAAATCAGTTTAGAAGTCTTGTTACACAACTGTTTTACACACGGATTGATCAGAAAATAGCTTAAGTCCTTCAACAGAATGGGCTAACTACTTCAGAAACAGAGACTTTCTTTAGGAAAGATTCCCCTGGACAGAGACAAAAGATCTAGTGACAACTCCATTGTGCATTAGTAAAGCAGGACCTTACTATTGGCATTACCTATCTCCTGGGCAAACTGGTTGAAAAAGAGGAAAAGGTGAATGAGGAGTCATATTTCCTGAGGGCTAGGCTTGGCATAAGGTCAGAAGATATGCTTCTGAAGTTGCTATTTTGTCTGGAAGGGGCATGATCTAGTATCAAAATGGTGCTGTAGAAAGAAGTTGGGGGCAGGCTGCTCTGTTGCTCTCTTGCTTTTTTCTCCCACTGTTTTAAAAGATGGAGGGAGAGAAAAGCAAATACCATCAACAGGTCTTGTACTTCTCTCAAGATGGTGTCAGTTTTGGATACATCTGAGAGTAAAAAGACCTTAGCTTATGTGGCACCTGGTCTTTCCCTGGATCTCACATGGAAAAAGTAGAGAAGAAGCAGTTCCCTACTGGCATGTCAGAAGAGATTCATTTCCTAGAGGCTGACTGCAATATGCTGAGGCATGTAGGCAAGAAGCTGACAGATGCCTCAGAGAGACTGTAGATAGATAAATGGCAGTCAGGTGAGACTAAGACACAGATACCACCAGTGGGGAGGAGAACAGAATGGGTGACCACAGAAAGCCTTAGCTTTCTTGAGAGAGGACAACTGTGATCTAAATCTTGGAAAGCAATTGTAAATTCAACAAGTACCTGAAGAGGATAAAATTCCCAGGTGTTATCATGCCAAGAGGAGACTTTTATAACCTTTTATTTCACATGCTGTCTTACTACCACATAGCAAGAAGGCGGCTGTGTGATAGGTATCAATATTTCCATCAAGAAGGTCTGGAATATAACCTAGGAGGAACTGGTGCAGATTTACTAGAGTAGCTGGAGAGAAAGAAATACTGACAAACTCCCTGAGCCTCTACCATAATATGAAGTGATCCAAGTTTGGACAACTTATGTTTATTGTCCAGCAGCCATAAACATTATTGCAGGGACAATAATTATCCATCAAAGCAAAATGTAAGTGCAAATCCATTTGGTGTACCTACGTGCAAGGAAAGAAGGACCTGTCAGCTCCAACTAGTTCATATTTAGTTGCGTAGCTCAGTGCTCTTCAGTGCTCTTTTGGACTCTATTAGTAACCAGCAGTAATAAATCTCTGGGTTTAGTGTCAGAGTATCAGCTGGTTCCACAGATTAGGAGGAGAGTGGAGACATAGTTAGAAAACCAAGCCCCCCATTATGCTTTGGCATATCAAGTAATATTTTCCTGTGTGTCACTGAAAGCCTAGGGATCAAATAGCCACTTCTACCATGCTTCCCTGGTATTCAAAAGGTCTTATCTCTTCCTTTGCCCTAAAGCAGGGACTGTGTTTGACTTGCAAAGTATTTGTTTGGACCATTTTTGTACCTTTTGTAACTAGAAGATAATCCATATTTTATGTTAAAAATACGGTGGGCAATTTGTTCTCTGGACTTACACTGGAGCTGAATCAATTGCTTCGATTTCAGAGCTGCAGTGCTGTGACTGGATCATGGCTTAAAGTTCATAATCAGAATAAACAGCTCAAATGACACTGGTAGTGAATGCATTGATTAAATATGACTCCAGTGCTCTCAGTTAATGTTTCACTGACTTTAAACCTCTTTTTAAGACTAACATTTAGCCAAGTCAAGGTTAATGTAACGGAACTGTTTTTTTTCTTTTCCCAATTGAACATTTATGAACTGTGATACCTGAAGAGTGGACAGGGGACAGCGTATTGAAATAGTCACTACCAGCCTGGTTCGATTTGCAAAACAGATATCTTCCTAAACAAAAGAGTCATTGAACAATGGAATACAAGAGTTCATTTAGCAATAAATTTCTATGTGCATGAAGGTCATTAATCAGTGATCAGAAAGAGCATAGAAATAATCTCCAGTCCTGTAAATATTAACAGTCGAGGACAGTTTTGCACATGCAGAGTTCCACAAAGTTCAGTGAGACTCCTGATGTTCATTAAATTATTTATTGTGCCTATTGCAGGATCAAGCCAGTTGCTGAATTAAGGATCTCTAAGAGTCAGTTGTAATAGTGTTACAGTATTGGCATATATTTAGATAAGTTGATAAAATTGTAGTAACTGCAAGAAAAATCTTACAAGTATAAAGCAAATCAATGCATGTATAATTACAAATACTACTTATCATATGATTGAGAGATGACACTCAGATTACAAAGTATCAGTTTTATATGGTTTTATGCAAACAAGTGAAAAAGCTTTATAGCAATCAATATTTCCCATACATTAGAGCACAAATTTCTGTTCTGTAACATTGGCAAGAGCAGATTCTAAGGTGGACCATGGAAGTGAATGAGAAAACACTGATATTAATAAGATCCAGAGTAGATATTCTGCTGAGATTGCCAGTAAAGCAACATTTTCATATGTTGTTACTTTAAAGTTTTGAAACTTCTTTCATACTTCAAGTGCAACAAATGGATGGCACATGGGTAGCACAGTTCACAACCACTAAATGCAAAAATGAGAAAGTTTTTCAGTCTTCAGGTACTCTCCAATTAGGAGACCACAAGCATATTTAATGGGTGTTGATTTGCTCTGTGCATAGTATCCTCATCAGTAACTTCCACCTGTTTCTTCAGCATTTCTGTGATAAAATTCAAAGCTTCATGCCACTAACTTAGATATCTATCTTTAGGGTCTTTAATATATTTCATAGTTCAAATAGTAAGCATAGACGGTTTTTAAAATATTATGGTTAAACATAGAAAAAAGAACATTGGGTGTAGTTCCTGGCCAAGTAGAATTGTTCCCTGTAGAACATTTTTAAAGTTAGCTTATTTTAAATTACTTTGGAGAGTAAGGATGCAGCAATTTCCTTAAAAGATAATTCTAGAGTCACTGTTAAGAAACATTACTAACAGCCTCAGTTCCACAGCTTGCATGTATCCTGCTTGTCTGAATAACGTATTTTAGATCACCTTAAATAATTATCCTGTGCCCCCAGTAATCATGGTCCTCAAGTACCTTATTTTGGTGCTACCTACTTGTACAATTGACAAAGACTGCCAATGACCAGGATGCAAGGGAAGGGCTGGGAATACTAGGTCAGCTTGAACAGCAGAGCAATGCTGCCTTTAGCTGGCTCCCTGTGAATGGATAGCTTCTCTAGCAGCTGCTCTCCTGATAAAAACAGTGACTGCAGTCACTTCCTAATAATAGTCATAAACTTTAGTCAAATCCCATATCTGTATGCTGATCAAGGTGCAACTTGTGACTTGAGATGTCAGAAACAACCTTGAGATTAAATAGCAGTACACAAGGAAGATGTGTGTTTTAACACCTTTTCTGCTCTCCTTTTCCCTTTTCTATTATGATGTGCAATAATCAAAAGAACAAGGATTAAAAGGGAATATAATTTAAATGCTGTATTTTAAATGGACCAGCTGGGAATTACACAGTTGTTCCTCATAGCAAAGTATATGTGAAGCTAATTCCAAACACCTCCTCAAAAGTCTTTGGTTTTTTTAGTCGCATCATGGGTTTGTAGGAAAAGCTGAGAGGTGCTGATGCAGAACTGCACTTCTTGGGGCAACCGAGGCACTGGTCTGCCATCTGCACAGGGAAAACTGACCGAGAACAGTGCAGTCCTGCCAGGCTGGATCTTCAGCAACTTACTTCCTTTGCCTTCCATCAGAAAGGTGATGAGACAGCAGCTGAAGACAGGAGAGTACTTATGCACAGAAGAAATTTTCTCACTGGCAATTGCTTTGAGACCATTCAATATTTATGCTGCTGAAGCTGGCATCAGTGGCCCACAGACCTGGGGTTTTTAACCTCTTCCTTCTCATCATGCATTGTACATAGAGCAGCTCTTGTATGAGACATCACCCAGCAGGGGGATTGGACTAGATGATCTTTTGAGATCCCTTCCAATCCCAAACATACTGTGGTACCATGATACCCTAGCTTGTGTTCTCTTTTAAAGCGGCATCATGGAGGGAAGTGAATTGATGCACTACCATTCAAAGAAAGGTACAGTCTGGCAATTATGAAAAAAAGCACAGGACCAACATCAGTTCATCACTTGTGGGCTTAGAGAGGTAAGAGACCGATAACTCTAACAGTTCTGATAAAAATACTAGCTTCCCCCTTCCTTGTCAGAGGTCAGGAGTCCAAATACATGTTTTACCCTTTTGTAAAACCATTCTCATGCTTATCAGCCATTTTCCTTCTGCTCTTGCTTCCGCTGCTCCCTTGAGAGATGGCAAACCAGGACCAAGCACAGAAATGGGGCGCAGCCTCAACAGTGGCGGGGGAAATGGTTTGCAGGTCGTTATCACTGTGCCATGCAGCATGATCTATAGGAGTTTGCCTCATGCAACACCCCACCAGTCCCTGTCTGATCAGACCGATGCAGGAGCCTGGGGTCCACAACAAAATCATCTGGTCCAAACCTGAGGACCAGGAAAAATTTGTGTTCAGAATCATTATCCATGTCCCGAAAGCACAAGAGTCAAACAAAAAAAAAGAGTGGAGCTGATACAATTCATATACATTTTTTTGAATGGTTAGATATATGTGTATATATCAGGCTTGTTTACTGGCAGATTTCTGTTCTCCAGTGACAGCCTTAAAATTTTAGGAATCAAATTTTTTCCTCAAAATATATTTACAAGTATGTATAAACCAAATGCATGCTTTCAGATAGACCAAAACATAAATTAATTAATTCACACATTATTTTTTTCACAATATATTTTGTGCCTATGAATCCTTCCAAGATTTTTTTAAAACACAAAAATTGTTAAAATTTATATTGGAAAGAATTTTGGCTTGGAAAAATACAGTTAGAAGCAAATAATTTATGAAACTTTAAGAGAATACACTCTATTCATGCTTAGACATAGAAGCACAAGCAAATAAGGCATGGAATGAATAGGCAGGATTTTAAGTCATGCGTTTCTGAATATCCAAATCTAGGCAGTTTTCAGCATTAATTATTCCATGCAGTTTTGCTTTTCGCTATGATTTTTTTCAGGTGCAGCTGTTGAGAGTTAAGTCAATTTTTATTTTATTTCTTAATAATGGTGTTAGAAGCCACCTCATCGCCCTCATTCACACAATTTTGTTCTGGCTCATATTCTGAAGGGTAACATGATAGCCATATTGTGTTTCCTCAGTAACTTCCTCTGAAAGTGCATATTATTCCTTTCACTTAACTAACGCAACTAATCCTCACTAATGACATTTAATGAGCCACACAAGTATGCCCTAGAGTGGATCAGACTCTCTGCTTAAAAAACACAATTGTTTAACAGTCCTATTTTTTAACTGAAGAGATAAATTGAACATTTTAAGAGAAAGTATAAATATCTCAGAGTCAAGATCTAAAATAAATAAATAAATAAATAAATAAATAAATAAATAAAAACAGGTTTCTAAATTTTAAATAGTGACCTAAATAATCCTGTTAAAATATCTTTCTATTCAGATTATTATGAAGAAATATTTAAATTAAGTTGTCTGGCTCGTGGGTATGGATAGCAATATTCCTTATTTGCATATTTATTGTGTAAATCACAGGTAAAATTGTTATTACTTCTGAGTATATCTGTTTGCATTGCTGCAGCTCCTAAAACAAGCTAGTTATGGTCCAGGACCTTCACTTTGCTAAACGTTCTATAAACATCCATCAGAGCATATATATATATGCTGCAGAGCTTATCATCCAAACATAAAACAAGAGGTGTGAAAGAGACAGGCTGATGGAAGAGAGCAGAGAAACAGGCAGCAGTGTTCAACGTGATATGAAGGAGTCATAGCACATCAGCAACCTCACTTTGCCAATTTTGGGGGGTTTGTTTTTCTTGTGCTTTTTTCTGCAGATCAAAGCAAAGGAGTTTTAATGAGGGTCTGAAGGAGAATAATGAGGTACTTTTGCAGATGTCTGCAGGGTGTTCCTCCTCACTCAAAGGGGCAACATGTACAAAGACACTTTGAAAAACAAGTGAGCAATGGAGGTTGGCATCTTAGTTCTTTTGAAACTAGAGGCCCTGATGCTGACCTCATTTACACTGGTGAAAGCTGTAACTCCTGTGAAGTCAATGAAGTCCCCGTAGCATAAAATTGGTCCTGGATTACAATCTGCCAGAACTGTCTTTCAGAAGCCTTGGCGACCACTGGAACCATATTCCAAAAATACTTTCAGCTCATTTTTGCATTTTCTGTAAGGTCTCCTTACATCCTTCTGCCACTAAAGAAGGTCTTGAAAGAGCATGTTAGTTAACCGTTTCCCAAACACATGTAACAGATCTTAATGTAAACAGGAATCTGACCACTTTGATTTTAATATCACAAATATACATGTGTGTATGTTAATATATGAACAAATATGCACATATATATGTACATATACATATATATTTATGTATATACTCACACACACACATATATACATATAGACATTCCTCTGCAGCCTGATATGGAGGTAGACAACTCCACATTCTGTTTAGAGACAAGATAATTTTATCTTGAGGAGTAGACATGTTATCTTCTTTCCCATTTTTTTTAAATACCTGTCTGCCTGACTTACATGTAGTACGTTTAACATATAGATGTAGCAGTGGATCTCCCAGAAGAAACACTTCTACAACTTATGCTAGCGCTAGGCATGTTACAGGAGACTTCAGGGAATTAAACTCTTAGGAGTCATTCGACCTTAGATTCCCAATTGTATCTAAAGTTGCAGGTCAGCCCTGAAAGCATCTGGAAGCCCAGGACCCACTAAATTTAGAGTCAGCTCTCCATGTCCATCATCTGCTCCATGTGGGCTACCTGAACTCAAGCTGAAGTCACACTGCCTGCATATGCCTGTGGTACTTGATATCACAGCCCTTCTGCAAGGCACTTCAGACTATCTTATTTACCCAGAATGGGTCGTGTGACACTTCTTAAAGGACAGATACAACGTACAGACCTGGGCATAAATGTCAGGATCTGACCACACGGCACGTAAAGGTATCATTCCCTTTGCTCTGACGTACCGGGATGTTCACCCATGGAAGCATCATCATGGTGGCACCAAGGCTGGCCTAGGAGATGCTTACCAGGAGAGCTTTGTGGACTGGCTATGAACGAGGCCTCGGGTTAGCAGAGGCTGCTCCTCATACCATGGTGCTGATACAGGGACTAATGTTAATTGCACGTTTCTCCTCACAGGTTTGATGTGTGATTCAGGCTGGCAAAGGCTCAGCACACTGAGTCTGGGTTTTGGGAAGGAAATTTTACACAGGGAAAGCCCTGGCTGTCTCCTCCCTAAGCTCCCTCCACTGCAGCAGTTTGGTTTTGTTCCCCATTCCCCACCAGTTCAGTCTAGTGGAAGAGCACCAGGGAAATTAAACAGCACAGAAAATAGAAATAGTACAGGAACTAAAAACTCAACATGGATTTAGTGCTTGGATCTAAGTACTGCAAAGGACACTGCAGGTAAAATATAGATGTGATTATGCAGAACTCCAACTGATCTACAGCAAATTTGGTGAGCAAAAAATTGAGACTTAGATCTTGTTGGGCAATATTGCTTTGCATACAGAAAGAAGTTAAAAACAGAGTAGGAAGTCAAAAGTTACTGTTCCTGAGTGTCCCTCTTCATGTGGGGTTAAGTTACCAGTTAACTAATGCCACTTTACTTTAAAATTAACATGGTACTTGCCTACATTTACTTAGAATAATATGGGACATATTCTATATATTTTTTCTTTAATATATTACCAGTTCTGCCTTATAGATCATTATTAATGTCACTATTTGTGAAATAGAAACATTAACCAGTGGCAGGAAAAAATAATTATTACCCTAATTTACAACTCGCAGAATAGCCCAACAACTTGCAGAAAAATTTGTGCCAGCTATTCTAATTGCAAACAGGATCCTTCCCTGAATTGTCAGCTTCCTGAACCACCAGTGCCACTTCTGCTTCAGTAATTGCATGTAGAGAGTGAACCATGATATAACTCATGTGAAAACCCAGGATTTGTGTCGCTTTTAAATTTTTGTTGACTTACCAAGGAAGTGGATGTAAAGTGTTTTAATTGTACGGCTACCTAAGTCTGGAGCAAAGCTCTCACTGATATCAGCTCAATTTATACCCTACAAAGATCAGATTTGGTACACAACGCATAATTTACATACCCTCACATTACTTTTCAAATGAGTGGCATGCATGCCGTATGTTAAAACTATGATACTACCAAATCTGCCTGTAGAAAACTACTGGCTTATATATATAAGAGCTTTACTGCAAACAAATCTCCGTCTAATTTATCATTGAAAAAAAAAAAAAAGAAGAAAAAAATATAGGCATTCTTAGTTCCAGCAAGCACACTTAGAACATTAGAATTAGCCGTCTATATTGTAAGTTACTGAAGTTAAGGTGTAACCTCACCTGCTTTGTGATGTCTTTAGGCATCCTTTAAGATGTCTATCAGTAACCTCTTTTTGTGGTTTATTATCCACCTTGGGTGCAGCTTCTTTCTTGTGACAAATCAGGGTGTAATTTTTGTCGTCATTGTTTGCCCAGAAGGTACCAACCGATGTCTCATAGCGTATACAGAACTCCACCTTAGTTCCATCTTTCTGGTAAGGAGGCACCAAAGAAATCTTAAAGCAGAACTGATCCGTTTCATCACCACAAGAATTAGGCATGAACTCTGCAAGGATATCGTAATAACTGAGCCAGTTATTCAGTGTCATTCGAACATACACCATTTTTTCAAAGGATACATTGAGGACTCGTATAATGCCGTTCATACAGGTAATCCCTGGCAGGAACACGACTGACTCCAAAAGGACTTTCTGCTCTCGAACTTTTTGCAAAAGTTCTTCTTGTGAAGCAGGTAATGTAAACAGTTGAGAGAAATAATATTCCTCCTGAGGGAAAACTTCATCTTCTATCTCATCATTTTGTCCTGTATTTGGAACTTCCCAGGTATCAAACTCCTTAACAGACACAAGATCAAACCCAAATGCATCAGCAAATGAAACTTTTCTTGCAATGGTGGTGGGGGTATCTGCCTCCTCTTCGTCTGAAGAAGCAGAATTCCTCCTTCGGGGAAGTGGAGAGAAACGAAGATTAATGTTAGGTTTAACATCTTCATCCTCTGAAGAGAAATCATTAACAGCGGGGACTTCTAAAAAGTTAGCTCTGCTAACCTGACTAGGTCCTTCAGAAGACTCCATTGGGCTCTCTGATATAAACTGAAAGACAACTGTACAGCTAGTAGCAGCTGTTATTTGAGACACTGTGGTTTAAAACAGGATTAATGTTACAGTTGACATTGCAAAAGGGAGTCAGGCCTATTAATAGAAGCTATGATGTGTGAGCTATGTTGGCCTGTTCTCCATCTGACAGTATTAGGTGTTATAATTTCAACGATACATTTCGAATATTGCATTCCCTATTTTTATGTCTCTACGTGCTAAGAAGAAAAATAGTATTTAAAAACTAACTTCTTTGCATAGTTAAACTGCAGAAATTGAGCTATTTTAGTTGATCAACTTATGTTGCACAACGAATTCAGCATATTACACAAATGAGGAGCTATTCATCTCTGATTAGCGTGTATACCTCATTAGGTAAATAGTTTCTATATTGTAAACTATTCCTGCATAAATTTTCAAGGCCCTTTTTTTACAATATTTTCAGATATAAAAGTGTGATGTCACATTCTGCCCTGGCTTTATACCATGCTAACTCAATGGGCCAGATCCTAGGACTATGCCAGCTTTTTCTAACTAAAGATTAGCCATCACAATCTAAACGGAGCAGGCATGCTCTAAAACATTGAAGTGAGTACACTGGAGATGAACTTGTAACTCACCATTGTAAATATGACTGAATTCATCACTAATTAGATTATGAAATCATCTAGTGCTAGACTGCATTTAGCATCACCCAGCCAAATGGGGAGAAAAGCCATTCATAGAATTAATCTGTGCAGCCAACCCTGAAACACAAATCCTGTGCCACACAGCTATAAACAGGAGGAAGAAACACACTACATTGTTTAAAGGGTTTTCAAGTTTTGTGAGGAGTACCTTCCCATGATAGGAAAAGAAACCCTGGCTTTTCAATCA
Organism: Streptopelia decaocto; assembly: GCF_964273445.1. Taxonomy (NCBI): domain Eukaryota; kingdom Metazoa; phylum Chordata; class Aves; order Columbiformes; family Columbidae; genus Streptopelia; species Streptopelia decaocto. The sequence continues at coordinate 28,741,853 of NC_138663.1, read as the reverse complement.
ACTTAATCAGTCGACATTTGGCTTATACTTTTATGGCAATCCATGCATGGAAATATGCAGTCTTTATGGGACAAAGATCATGAACTCGAAATGTCACCTTTTTCCTTCATATTGCTTAACCTCTCCTATGTCCCCTGTGTCTGCCTCAAAGGATACACCTACACTACAACCTAATAGCACGATACAAGATAAGAAATACAACAGGACTTGTTTGGAATTAGCCATGTCAGAGACTGACAGCACTAGTGGCATCATCACAGATTTCAGCAACAGGTTAGAAACCTGACTCTTCATACACATTTTCAAATGGCTCAGGCCTTGCAGGTCACCTTGAATACTTTCCCCTGTTGTTAGGGTGACCCTGGTAACTTTAAAGCTGATCTGGGTATGTCTGTTACCAGACAGCAAGGTAAACCACGTCTTTCTTGAATCCCTTTTTCTAATGAGGCATCCTCCCACACCATGAGAGCATCTCCAGTTCTTTCCATTGCTTCTTCATCTTTACCTCTCAATAGCTGTCCCATCTGCTACTGTAAAAATGTTGACACTTCTCTAGTACCATCATACTTTGAGACAATGGCATACAAGGGGAGAATTATAAAATAGCTTTCTACCCTGAACTATATAATGCCTACCACAGCTCATAAACCTTGGGGATGTCACTGATTTTGGACCAGTATTGTAAGATGCCATACTTTTCAACAAGGCCCAACAGTAAAAAGCATTCAAGATTTCTTATTTAAAAACAGATGATAGTGCTATACAGCCATATATTCATGATTGTATAAGAAAAGAGTGAGATCTCCAGTGCTTCCCCCATGGAAGAGTCCACAGTTTCACTTGGTGGCATCCCAGAAGCATCACTTCTGCCTACTCCTGCTTACTGCTCTACACATAGCTGCAGAGCTGATTTGCTGCATGCACATTTTGGCTTTGTATTGTGTGAATTAGGTTGAGTTTGGCAAATGAGGCTTCTTGCTGCAATGGCAACTCAATTTCTTCTGTCAACACAATCTAAGAAAATACTACTCACTAACTGTGCAAACAAGGAGAACTTATTTATGACATTGTTACCGTAATGGTTACACCTATTTATGTGAAAAGCCATTTCCCCTTTTTCATTCTGTATGTTTCTTTACAAAAAACTGCACAGACAAATGCAAATGGGAAGGTAACTACCCCGGTGGACTCTGGGGGGTCATAGAGATAAGAGGTGCAGGAAGGAGAAGGGCTGCCCACTGACTGCACTTGGGGGAAGGATAGGTGTATTTCAGACCAAATCATGCTTTGAGAATGGGTTTATTTCCAGTTGAAAATGGAAGGAGAAAAGCAGAAAAACTACGGAAACTAGTACTGCTGCTACACTTTATGAAAACAGGTTGAAGTCCACTTAAAGAGGGTTTTGATCTGTTGATTATTTTTTGTTGTAATTTCTGTTCTCTTAATGCTTGGTGAAACCAAACAGCAATTTGTCTTGGTCTAGTCCAGTACCAGTTCAGTCAAGGAAACTCTTTCAATTGGCTCCAGCGGGTACTAGGTTAGACATTCTGCCCAAGTCATCTAATCACTATATGCCATGACAAAGGCTGCAGGATGTTCCAAAAACAAAAATGTATTCAAATGTTTATTTTTTTAAACCGAGTAATATTAGTGACTTTAATTGACTCAGATTATTCTACCTGTAACTGTCTTGCCATTCACTGAGTTCAAACCCCTTATTTCCATCATGGATCTAAAGAAACATGGGGCTGGGAATCAAAGGGTTATTTAGCAGTTTAGCCTAAGTGCTACCACTGAGCAACAGTCTTCAGCCTGGTGACATTATCTAGTGAGAGAAGCAGCATGTACTTAGGTCAGTTAAAATAAGAAATAAAAATGTTGTATGAGAAATAAACAACATAAAAGAGGGAAAGATTCTGCCTTCACACAAGAAAGAAATACCAGTGGCTATAAGGGTGGAGACCAAAAACATAGCTGAGAAGAGGGGAAGGCCACACTCTTGTCGAAAGGAATTTCCTATCCATAAGCTTAATTTTCTTCAGTGCAAGGAGGCAGAGGTTCATGTCTGTTTTCCACCTGATTTAGGACTTGCCCAGACAGTTTGTACCGGGTTAAACTTTTAATGACAGTGCAAGTATTTTATCAAAAGTGAATATAGAGTTACTCCAAATCAAGCATAATTATACGTATAAGAATTGCTTTAACACTGTGAAAATATTGTAATGAAAAATAATATCATTTGTTCTCTGCATCTTACAAAATGGTGCTCAAAAATAGCTAAGTGATACATCAGAGTAACTATTTCCTTTCAGGTTGTAACAGCACCAGACAATTTTAGAACATTGTGATGGGACAGCTTCTCTAATCACTTCTTTCCTAAAGCCTCATCCTCCTTACTGTTTCTGAACACATCAGATTCAAAAGTTGAACAAAGACAAATGGTTTCCAGGTGTTTTTAAACACTGTTCAAGTAACAGTAGAAACAACAGGTAGAATTTAAGAAGGCTGTGTAGAAAATAAGAGAGGTCTATATGAGATAGCCTTTCTATTAAACAGGGTAATAAACATTACAGGGAAGAGCGTCACAGAGTTGGCAGGCTTGGGGCTTAATTAAACATGCAGCAGAAAAACAAAAGCAGTAGCCAAATAGGCCTTTAATTAAAAAATACTTGCACCTGTCTATGTTTTTGGCATATATATTATTAGCACTGTCCATTTGATCTTTCTTGGCCTTAACTGCAAGGAGAAAACACACACTGTGTCAACTGAAAAACAACTGTGTCTTAAGCATGAACTACAGAAAAGCAGTACAAAATCTGGTTCCACTTGGCTTCCTAACAGTGTATTCCCCACTGCCCTAGAAAACTGCACTTCTTCAGCTAAATATATGAGATGTATTACTTACTTTATTGCTATTAAATAAATCTATTAGGAAAAGGCATAAAAACATTTTCTACTTGCAGAGAACACCATTTTAGCTGACTGTCAAATGGTCAAAAGTGCTGAACAAGAGGCGGAAGAAAGATCTTAAAGATTACATCCTTCAGAAAAAACATTGCCGGCATATTGCAAGAGGTATTTTGAAACAGCAATTCTTTCTTAAAGTATGTAGAGCTAAGGAAGAAAGCACAGCATTTCACTCACGGAAGATTTTGTCTCTAAATTTCACATGATTGAAGTTAAACATCAGTAATATAGACTGAGTGAGGACAAAAGCTGCCTTTAGTTCTCTGCTCTTAGTTACAGATTCTACGCAGTGTCTATTCTTTTTCACAAAACCTTGTGCTATGACTGCAACTGGTTTACTCTGTGACCCAGAGTAGAAACAAGTTCACTCCTTAAAACTTGTGTTGTTTTCACAGTGCCAAGCAGAAAAATTGCAGTATTAGTCAATATTAAAAAACAAACAAAACCAAAACAAACACCCCCCTAAACACACACACACAAAACAAACAAACATAAACAATAATGCATTGGAATCATTGCAAGGGGATAGCCTGCATTCATACAATAATGGCTAAGTCACTGATAAAACTCTCTTTAACCTAACTTGATGATAGAGAACCAAACACTGACAGAGGAAAAGACAATCTTCGCACAGTGAAAATTTAGAAGAGATTACATTACTGCAACAGAATTTCCAAATGCTCTGTTTCCCCCATTCATCTTTTCAAAGCATTTCATTTATTGGCAAATCAAAATCATAAACAATGTAATTAGTCTCTCTGATAAAGTTAGCCCCTTCTTTGTTATGGTGTTTTGTGGGAAATCTTACATTTCTGACCATCCTATGTTTTAGCAGCACTGCAGAGAAGCAGTAACAAAAATGCTGCTTTAGAGAATCATATAATGAGAGAGTAGTTTGGGTTGGAAGGCACTTTCAAAGGTCATCTAGTCCAACCCCCTGCACTAAAAGGCCACAAAGAGGTCTCCCCAGAGCCTTCTCTTCTCCAGGCTGAGCAATCCCAACTCTCTCAGCCTGTCCTCATAAGGACACCTGCTTTAATAAGGTGTGTGTGGATATTTGAAGAAGAATCTGCTTCACCAGGTTGGAAAAAGTCTGGATAGTAAGAGGAGTCTATGCTTCCCCTGCCCCTGATTCTTCTTTTCAGATAAAATTGGACATTGAGCCAGTAAAGGTGGTTGTCCCTCCAATGTGAAAGCTTTGCGGACATTTCAGGCAGTGACAAAGAGATTCCCACAAAGAATAAACAGGGAATTTGCCTGACATTTTTAGAAGGAACCTTCAGTTGGGGAGAGGGCTTTTAACCCTTTTGCCTTTAAAGACAGGAGTCAGAGGAAAACAAAAGTTAATTCCAGAAATAAAGCAGAGAAAGGAGAAACAAGCAGGATGCCCAGAAGTGTAAGATTAATATTTTCCTTGAGGGCTTATCTGACAAAAAAAAAAGGGTATTTTTCTTGGAGATCAGGGCTTTCAGCTTTTCCAAATGTAGCTCTTTTGGATCATCCTGTAGAATCTTCCTTTACTTACTGAAAGGATTGTTCATCTGTTCATGTACAGAACCCTTTGCTACACATTTTTCTTTTTGCTTAGGATTTGAGTTCAAGTTTTGTGCTTTTGACTTTTGGGCCTTTAATACATTTAATTTTCTGAAGACTTCAGTCTGGTTCCCTTTAATAACCTCAGTTTCCCCAGTTTCTGAAAACTTACCCTTAAAATTTAAAACCCCTAAATTTAAAAAAAAATTACGCTTAAATTTAAAAATTTAAGCTGGTTTTGCTTATTCTTTATTTAATTTGGATATTTGTAGGCACTCAAAGTCTTGTCTCTGTGCCTAGTCCTTCTATAAAATCCTCTCCATTTACAAAGTCATTGCTAAAATAGCAGAGCACGTGGTTGATTCTATGTTTCTTTGTTGGAGATAAGGGGGAAGGAACATCTAGTCCTTGTCACAGTGAGCGGCATTTGTTCTCCAGTTTGCAACTGCAGTGTTCCATAAAAATCCAAATCTCAGTAGAAATAACCTAATAATCTATAACAAATCCAGTATTTTGAATTGAAATCAAACTTTTGATGTTATTATTGTAGGAACCCCTTTAGACATGACCTGCTTACAGTTGCAGCAACAGAAATGGGATGATTTGTAATAAATAGTCTAAAGTGCCAGATCACACGTTTCAGAGCTAATCTCAACAATTTCTACTATGATCTGGCAACCGTTCAGCTGCAAATAAGAGAGAAGGAGAACAAACTGGGTAAATTAGTCATCAGAAGGTTATGAAAAGCCAACAGTAATGGAAAGATGGCAACTTTGGGATGTGCCAGGCAGGCAATTTCTGGTAGGGACAGAGCAGGTCAAATGGATGCCTTCAAAAGAAGTCATTGTTGAGACAATTAGTAGATCATCATGCCATCACTAGGACTTTTAAAGAGCCAAGGCTGTTAAAATACCAGGTACATCCCATTCCCAATGGTTAGCAGAAAATTCCTCTATTAAATATTGCAAGCAAATAGGTGACAATTCTGCCCTGACACAGAAATGCTGGATAATCCATGTGAAATATAGCATTATGAGACTTGTTTCCTGATCTAAAAACATTGTGCCTACCAACTGAAAAATGGGCTGGTGGATTTGAAAGCCAGAGAAAAGGCTTGCAGGTGCCCAACCAAGATGGTCAGCCAGGATGTGAACTTCAAGCTCAGAGGGAAAGGGATCAATTTAATGAGTGCCCTAGTCCCTCTCTCTCTCTCTTTGCCACAATTAGCATCTGAAGGAAGCAAACAAGGGTTATTTTCAAAAATCCATCAGAGCCTGAACAACAATATCAAATTCAATCTCATAATGTTGAATGTTTGAGGCTGTTGTTGATGTCTTGAAACACAGATCTCATTTGGGAATACATGTTTTGAAGATCAGAAGTGACCCAAGAGAGGACAATACGTCTTCTTTCAAAGCTTCTACCACTTTCTTTTGTTTTGTGTTAGAACATATTTAAACATATTTAATTACCTTCTTTGACAAATCACATGAGATGAGTATCTTGTCCAAAACAGTGTCAGACCTCAGGAGGTTGAGAGCAATGTCAAAGTTCAAGCAACAGTTCATGCTTTGAGGGTCCCAGAGCACAGCGCTCACTTGCTCTGAGTGGTACTTGCTCCCTCAAGTGGTCTCCTGGGTCAGCAGGATGGGTCACATGCATGCTCAGCATGAAAACTAGTTGCTCAATTGGGATCAGGGAGTTTATAAGAAAAACAGGGAGCAATTTGGGGGGGTTTGGTGTTTATATTCAGTTTCACCAAGAATAGGTATCCTTCAGCTACAAAATTTGATAGCGAGTTTCATTCCACACAGTACTTTCTTTCAGCACGTAAAACAAATGTTTATTGTACTAAATACAGCATGTTTAACTAAGTATAGAACACAGGAACATACATGTTGGTTTCAATTTGTTCTGCATATCACTGGAGGGTCTAATCCTTTCACAACTCTATCTAGCAACCATCAATTTTTCATTAATCATTATGTTTCAATGGGAAACACTGAAGGGTGTTTTCTCAGATTATAATGAAGTGAGAGGCTAACGTCATGGTCTGTTTATCTTCATACTTAACATAGTTATTTTGTATTTTTTTCATTCAGCTAGGACTTGCACCTTGACATTTGTAAACATAGGCAGTTCAGTTTTCATTGTTAAGGATGTTGACTTAACAGAGTATAAAATAGGAATCTGGGTACCTGAAAGCAGCACATTTAAAGACCGACTTTCTGTTCTCCTGATGGTTATAGTCAGTGAGCCAATTATTCAACAGACTACTTGCAGTAAAATATCAGGACGCTTAAAATAAATGCTAGACTTTGTGCTGCTATAATGAGTGAAGACTTTTCTGAAAACAATGAAGGAAGTCTAGACACCTGTACAGTAGGAGGAGAAGAGAAAGAAAAACTGATTCACAAGATTGCAACCCGAATTCCCAGCTCTCACATACGTGTCATGAAGGGTCTTTCTGTGACTGTGGATGAAGCAAGATTTCTGGAAAAGCCACCCCTATCTTACATAGCCTTAATTGCAAAGGCAATTCTTTCCTCCCCTACAAATAAACTGAATTTAGCTGCTATCTACAAATATATTGAAGATAATTTTCCTTTCTACAGGAACAAAGGTCGAGGCTGGAGGAACAGTGTAAGGCACAACCTTTCACTAAACGATTGTTTCATCAAGGTGGGAAGATGTGAAGATGGCAAAGGAAACTACTGGAGTATTCATCCATCAAACTTAAATGACTTTGTTCACGGGGACTTCAGACAACATCGAAGGTCGCGAAAGCGAAGATGTCAAAAGGAGCTGGAGCGTTGCCTTGCTGTGAATTATTTCATGCCATGGGGACACTATCCTTCCTATCCAGCACCAAACTGGCTTTACCAAACACCTTATTTTCTGAATCCTCTGTGGAAAATGCTGCATGCTGACAGACAGCAGTTTATGCATGAATACCAAAAATGGAATGTAAACACTGATTTAATCACAGGGAAGTATTCACCTCCACTACAGACTGACAAACCGCACAGCATTTCTGTGGACTGGTTTTATGGATCTCCTGTTCCTTCAGTTATGCAGCAGAATATTTTCCTGAATATTCAACAGGCTTTCCCTAATTCCCTTCTCTTCTCAAAAACAGCAGCAAAGCATTCAGACTCATCTGTAAGTACTAGAAAGTACCTGAAGTGCAGTAACTTTGCAGGAAGATTGGGACTCTGTCAAGATACCATGTATTAATAAATATTGCAGAGTTTTGAACATCCGTATATGTTTAAAGACAGCAAAAGAGCTTACTTATGTACTTATGTAAGCCAGTGATTACCAATGATTATTACCTAAGTATATTAGCTTTGAAAAGATAACAATCAATACTGCTTTTAGTAATTGACTAGTCAATGGCTATGCATAGATTATTTGGTACAAGAGTAAATCCATTAGCACTGACTGCCCACTAAACTTATTTTTAAATTGCCCCGTATTAATCATATTACTGTATACTACTGCTCTATTAGATTCAAATTAATACACATATGTGTATTTACAACTATATATTCGAAGATGTACACCCATATATTTACTTCTATATTAAATAGGAAGCATTAATACATTTTTCTTTGTCAGTTGTGAATGTCTTTGAAACGTTACTTGTCACCTCCCATGCTGTTGGAAATACTGAGTTATTCTTCTGCTCATTTAATTTTGTTCATTGATTAAGACTCAGTGGGCACCATTAATTCTGATGCATTGTATTGATCTGAAAATCACAGTATATCTATATATTGTTAGCAGTTAAGTGGATACTCACTTCTATTTGAATAAATGTTCAGATGAATCAATATTCCAAGTGAAATAAAATTGCAATATCATTTTTAATATGTGTTTGAGTTCAAATCTGGTTCTTAAATGCACAGCCACATATTAATTAACCTACTTACTTGATTAGTTAATCACAGCATGACTAATTACAAGTTTACCCATTAGCTGGGTATAATGCATTTAAGAAATTTTCATTTTTCAGATAACATAACCTACGCAAAATTGCTTAAGCTTATATCTATACTTTTAGTTTACATAGTTATATACATATACATTGTTGTTTACATAGCTATAGAGTATATTATGATATAAAGTACTCATTTAAATACACTTTTAAAATGTACATATCTATCCAGCAACCTCATTGTAACAGGAACTTCTAATCAGAAAAATGTAGCAAGCATTACAGTGAAAACACCCAGCTTCAGCTAAGTTATAGACTTTCAGAAAAACTTGTTTCAAAATATTTGCTCACTGAAAATGCAGAATTGAGTAGTAAAGCCCTAAAGACTCTGCTGTGCCTCAGTTACAAATAGCCTGAGCCTGTGGACAGAACTTGAGACCTGGACAAAGATGGGGGAAGGTGGGGTTCAGGGGCTGGACAGTCGGGGAGACTGGGCTGAGGAAACACTGGAGATCACTGGAGAGATAACTGGACGTGCTGAGCAAGGAGCTATGAGAAGTCTGAGGAATACAAACTGTGAATGCCAGGGAATTATACTCAGATGAAAACGAAATCTAGGGATAAGAAGAGTCAGGGCAGGTTTAAGGAGTAGCAGGTGGGAAAAGTCTCTGTTATAGTTTATCTACTAGAATGCCTGGGATGCAATTTAATACTCACAGTTCTTTGGCTGTCAGCAAATTACTTTAAATCACACAAAACAACAACACTGGCTCCATTAGCTTTCGTGGCAAAAGCTTGTGAAGTGCACCTGAGGATATGCCTAGGACACAATGACATTTAGCTTCATCTTCCCTGCTAAATAAGACTTGGAGGAGGGGAGTAAGTGTATAACATGGCACTTTGAGGTAATGTGACCTATCACTTAATGAGCCATCCTTTAAGCCTAGAGCAACCATTTGAGTTTGCTCTAGAGAAAGAATTGCATTTTAGCATACAAGTGATGGTGGTGGTGGAAATGTGGTATGAACCAAACCATACTCATGCTTCCAGATCTTCATCCCAGTTTCCTGTGGGAATGCGATAAGAGGAACTCACATGCAAGAGGAGACATTCTTCTGCTCAGATGCTCAGATTTTATTTGAGACCACTTTGAAATAGTTTTCATACCACTAGTGGTACACATACCACAGCCCAAGAACTCCCATCTTAGATATTTCCAGTCTGATTAGGTAGCTGTCAGTATGCTTTCTTATGATTTTTTTCAGTGTGTTTTAACTTTTTGTTTCTTTGTATAGCACCTGCATGCCACAGTGGAGGAGGATTTTTTTCATGTAATGAGCAACTATTTATTCTGTCCTCATCATGGTGGCGTGGGTATCTGCGGCTTTCTTACTGTGCATAGTTCAAACACTGCTCTGAAGACAAAATGACCCAATCATTACTTTACTGTTATCTTTCAAAGCCATAATATAATTCACTTTCAAAATACCCTGAGAGGTGAGGAACATCTTGAAACATAGGCTTAAAAAGGCTGAGGTTGAATGTACGCACTCACTTTGGACATCACGTTTCTGAAATTACTGCATAGCATTTTATGTGCTCAAAGTCCAGCACCCATTGCCCCGGCTTTCCACTCTCAGTGTTCAGAACATTCCTCATGATCCCAAGCAAGAAGGAAACCAGTGACCATGTGTAAAAAGTTTCATTTCAATAACATGTCCAGAAATACTGTGGCAGATGAAAGAGTGGAATCCATCTCTTCAAGGCAAACTGTAATTGCCATAGTATAGACAAACCTTTTTCTTCCTGGAATCCTCAAGCAAGTTCTCCAACTTCTGCAGCAAAACCCTGCGTTTCTTCATTACATGATTCTAATTGATCTACAAAACAGGTCTACTTTGGATATTAAGTATGGCAAGGGAAAAATGGACGTTTTCATATAATTAAAGGTAATATTGTAAAGGCCTTCAGTTGAGGTAAGGGCCAAGTTAGACAAGATGCCATTTTTTCCCCCTAGCTTCTGAAAGCTTGACATTGCAATCTTAATAATGTTTTTCATCACAGCTGAAGGACTAGGGTTAGTATGTCGTTTTGTGATGAAAATGTCAAAGTACTAATTTGCAAACAACTTGATGTAAAAACTCAAAAGCAATAAGAAACAAAAAAAATTGTGCATTTTACCTGAATTCCAAACCCCCCCAATCCACTTAGCATATGAAAATAAATAATTTTCTGATCTTCAAATATCATCCTACAATTAGAGAGGGCATTAAATTTCTGATACAGGAAATTACCATTTAATGAGAAGACAGAAAGGTTCTTGAAAATTAAACGGATGAATTACATGCTTGTACAGGAATGTCTGAGGCAGTAAATGTGGTGTAAGACACTCCCTTAGAAGTAAAAATAACATCTACAAATGCTGAATTACAGAAAATCTGACAGGGACACAATATCCAAAAATTGTATGTTGACAACTTCAGCGTTTTCCAGCTGAAATGCCTTACTGGGTTTGATAAAAATGTCAGGAGCTCAGAATCTCAGCATTTTGACCATTGTCACCTCTGTTCTGCCCATAAATAAGACAGAGGTCATCTTTTTACAGCAGATCTACTTTGGGAATACACAGATGAAACGCTAGCATACGACATAAATAGCTGGAATGGAGGTCACGTGTGCTGTCATAAGTAGATACTGCCAAATGCTCTCCTCCTCTTTTTGTAGTAAAAAAAAATGACTTCCACATAATGAAATTACGTTTGAACCATACATTTGCTAACACTTTCAATAAACTGTATCTTAATGATGAGCAGTAAGAGAACTAGGCCTGAACATTATAACCTTTTAGTAACAACACTTCACAGGTAATAATTTTAAGCCAGATAATAACATTGCCTTTGCAGTTGACCTTCACCAGTTTATAAAAATATTTATTCTAAAAGTTTAGTAAAATGTCTCAGTCTATAAAGCCCAGAAAGTTAGTATACAGTTTAATATCTGCTACATTTGCTGCCCAACACAACTGCTGACTCTTTGCCTTGTCTTCTTTCATATTGAAAATAACGACTGTCCAGGGGCATAAATTAAAGATTTGTAGAAAGAGAAGCCCCCAAGCTGTATAGTCACTCAAACCAACACACGCTAATTTATGCTCACCCAACAGTTATCCATTTCTTGTGCTCCCTGTAGCAGCTCATGGAAGACAACTCTCCCTTTGGAGACAGCAGAGCACAAATACCTCTTCCAGAGTGGTGAGGCTTGTGTATATGGATTCTTGAGGATACATCAGGTGTGGCCTGTAGTGACACCATGAGGGAAAAAAAAGAAAAAAAGAAACACTTAAAACCTCTTTGAGAGATGCTGCAATCAGAAGTGAGATTATGAAAATGAAAATGCCCCAACCACAATCACACAGGAACAATATAGCATCACTACAGGACACAGTTACGGCTGGTTGATTTAAACATGACCTGCTGTACATAAACCTCTGAACTTCTTTGAAGTGTAATTTTAACCAGGACCTTCCCAGGTTTGTATTATCTGAATCCTGTTTGTTAAAACAATGACACAATCATAACATTCTTAATCTATATTATATGCCAAACAGTGGTAATTACCTGAAAATTTAATTCCACCTCACTTAGTAAGGTATAATATTGTGCCAAACTGATCATGCGGACATGGGTCAAAATACACAATTTTAGTACCATAAACCAAGTTTTGCAACTCTTTAGCCAACACAGACTCCTGACCAGAAGCATCCAAGCACCTGAGAAATGCCCTGGAAAGGCCACCTTAAATGGCTGAAAGGCACCGTAGCACCTCACATACGACCTTGCCATAGTGGTGCTTTGGCACAGAGGATGTGGCTGAAAGCCAGACGTCAGACTCTAAGGCTGCTATAGTCTATGTTTACATTATGTTTAGCTAGGAAGTTGGATATAAAGTCCATGAATGGTTCCTCTGCATCTCCCCTGTTCCCAGTACAACTGAGGGCCTGGCCAGCTGCATTAACTATTTCATCTCTTCGTCCTCCTCCAGTGTTTCATCTGTCCTTCAGTGTCTGTGTTCACTTTGCTGTCTTACAGTTCCACTCAGAATCTCCCACGCCAAGTTCTCCTGTGGCCCTACTCTGTTATCTTCTCATGTATGGCTCAGTCAACACTGTCAAAGAAGAACTCTGGATCCCTATATACCCTGTTTGTCAGAGATAGAATGAAGCTTATGTCAACATAGTGAAATAAGACCTCAACGATAAGACTTAACTACTGTAAGAACAATGTAGAAAGAAGATCTAGAGCCTGATTCTGATCCTACCAACAACCATGTAAACAAGAACTAATTTCATTGGAATCAACAGAGCATAAAGTTAGTAAAACTCAGGCTTGCAGACTTTATTTCTATCATAAACCATACTGTACTAATTTCCCTGTGACCCTGACAGATTTCTTAGCATAATCTATAGTAGACTTGCCTCAGCCTTATCAGCAAGCAAAGTCTCAGCCAAAGGATTTGCTCCTGGAAAGTTCTTGTCTCCAGATAGAGCTGTCAGCTATTTGAAAACCGTTTGGAGGTTTCAATACTTAGGATTTTTATTTAACTGTTTTAACATTCATTTTAGTACTGTGTTTTCAGTACATAGACCTTACCTATGTGTGTTCTTTGAAGACAGTGCATGGTTTACACTACTTTTGTGTTAATGTGTCTAAGGCCTGGTATGTCTAGAACTGAGAATGAACATCTGATCAGGAATAAATGAGAGAAAGTGCCAGGCTTGCTGGAAATTCACACAGCTGCCTCTCTCCAAGTGAGGCAGAAAAACAATGGGGGAATCCTCAGCACCAGGAAAAAACATCAGATAAATTTGAACTTGTAGTGGAAAATAGCCTGAGAACAGGCTTATTTTAAAGAGTATTGGCTTTATTTTGGGGAAGGAGATATTTGCCTTTTAAGGCAGTGAGTCGCAACAGAACAGCTTTCCCACTTTCATTAGCAAGAAAAAAGACATAAATCTGCGTAATGGGAAAGTGTTTCCATGCTTGCATGACGTCCGTATGGGTGTAAGAGAAAGCTTTAGTAAAGATATGAGACAATAAAGACAATATATAAATTCTTTAAAAAATAATAACCTCCTGTGTATATGCTTAATTTTGCAACTAGAGAGGGAAGGAAATAGAGGGCCACCTAACTTGTAACAGAAGCTGCATCTCTTGAATGTCACGCAGAGCTGAGAAATCCTCACGCTCAGCCCTTCCCCGCATGCTGGTCTTCTCTAGGAGAGCCCAGCTCTCCACACCCAGGAGAGCACAATTCTGCTTCCAAATAGCTACTCTAGGGACACACCAGAATTCTGGACACAAGATATAGTAATTTCACCCTAAATAAACTGATTTAACATGTAATTCAAGTAGTTTGCTGCTGTATACGTCGATTCGACAGTGAGTCTAAAACGAAATAATTAGTGTTACCGCATTCTGTTCCAAGCAATTCAAATACTCCAGTCTTCTAGTGTTGATGTTGACATATATGTACGTATTTCTGTACTGTAAACAGACTAGACTTGGCCATATGTGCTCAGACCAGAGCTATTAATACTAGAATATGAAATTCAATTTTAAAATAAGCATTTAAAAATAAAAATATATCATTAGAATACTGTAGTATTTCAATATCCAACAAATTACAAAAAGTCTAGATAACAATTCAAAAAAAAGCAACATCTCTAGAGCCTGGGATATACAGCTCCACTATAGAAGAAAAATTAATTGTCCTTCTTTGTTCCTCTTCCACAAAAATTCTGAAGCTGTGGATCACAATCTAGTCTGTTCAAGGCTTTGGGAATGATTTAGTAATTCTGATACACATGCAACATGCTGGAGTTCTTCATAGGTAGTAGTAATACATGTAAATACTAACAACAATAAAAATATCTAAATAATCAAGTAAAGCAGCCATTAAATACAGTTGAAACAGCATGGACTCCTGTGTTCCCAAACTACCTATGGATTCCATAAATTAAATTCATCTTCTTTCTAACTTTTAGCTTTCTAAGAATATTTTCATGGCTACTGTTATGTGTAAAACCAGTAAGTAAAATTACAGGGATAAGAAGAAGCTGTAAAGGAAAATCATTGTAATTAGAGATCATTCTAAATCTGGGGGCTACAGAAGGAGTTCAAGAAAAGCCTATAGACACTTTGAAATGGATTTTGTCTAAAAAAGGTCATGGATGTATTTTTACAGAAAATATATATATGCTGAACTTAATAACCCAGAAGAGTTTATAGTGTTAAGAAAGCAACTTTGCACATGAACTGACCTATTAGTATCTTTTCAGTAACAGACACATTTTAAACAGCTCAGTTGTAAGTTATTGAAATTGTTAGCAGACATTTGCAGTATGCGTATGCACGCACATGCAAGCGTGTATGTTTACGAATGTTCCAAATCTCATTCTTAAATGGTTTGTAATTTTGCAACAAGTTGAACCACTTTATAGAAGAAGTACAGCTGCTCTAAAAAGCAAATCAATGATGCTCCAGTATTAATAGCTGGTATGTTTGCTGCCTTCACTGCTCCTCATATTCATGAAAAAGAAGCTAGACATGTGGAGATAATTATCCCATTCTGTTAGTAGTTTCATCTCAAAGATGAGATTAAAAACTGCAATTCTGTTTAATCCCTGTAGCCTGTGACACAATCAAAGAAAAAAGGCAATGAGAATACAACTTGCAAATCAGAAGTAAAAATGATGTCATAAAGGATGCTCCATCACTTAAAACCTCTAGATGTACATCTGCAGATGAAGAAATCATTGTATAAAACATCAAGCATCGGGTTCACGACACAATTCTGAAATGCAAAGCAACAAATTAAACAACACACAGTAAGAGTCAGAATCAATCAGGACAAAATTTATGTCATGCTTGAAAGCCTTACTAGAATTCATACAGCAATTCTTCAGTTACTAGATCTTTTGTTAATTGAGATACAACAATACATACCAAAATTTAGTATGAAATGGCAGATGTGCTACTAGCTGATAATTACTTTGCAAATCTGAATCATATAATAGCTTTCTAACAATTAGAGTAATCATAGTAATTTTAAGGGTGGAGAGAACAAGGATGATATCAAGTTTGCAATATAAAAAACTGGAATTAATACTTGAATAATCTCCATCATTAATCAAGAAATAAATCCATCTTGCAAGTGGATTTCTTGAGAGCAGTTAATAACTGCCATCACACTTTCCTAAGCCCGCAATCCAAATATAGATAGAAGAATGACTGATATTAGTTGTCTGAAAGTGACAATTCCCTTCTGAATATCACCAGAACATGTGACCTGTATAATATGAAGTTTTGAAGTTAAATGATCTTGTACAGAAATAATTCAGCAGCTAGCTTGATGACTACTGTGCATCACAAGCATTTGGACTTTGGTAGACCTGCTGTACTTTAAAGCTGAGAAAAGTGTTATTTTTTGGTGTGTATTTATTCAAATTAAAAATCAAAATTTGGTTTCTACCAATTTCAAAGCATTTAATAGCATTCCTAGTACCTTCAGAAGATTTGAACCTCAGTTTAGAGGAACATGCACCACCCAACAGGTCCTAGGATAGCTAGATATTGCATGTCACCACTGCCCAGTTGCAAGGGGCAGCTTCCTGCAAGGAGGGAACCCTGAAATGCAGTCGCTGCTGCAGCACATCCTTCACTATTATTCTAAATACACAGTAGATCAGGGGCCAGAGATGTTCTGTGCCTCTCAAAGGACTTTCATAAACATGCAAAGCCAGATTCTCACTCATTCATGCCGTTTCTCCAATTCTTTTCCCTATTTGTATCAGACCACAATCAAAAAAGGACCATATTCAAGACAATTTTCTGGCCTTCTGGGGACCTGAGTTGTGAATGTTGAGACTTCCAGTAACACTGCAGTTTGTTAAGAAAAGAACCTAAGCAACAGCAAATTTAAACAAACAAACAAACAAACAAACAAACAAAACCAACACACAAAGCCCCCTACTTTGGTCATGATAACTCTGAGAATAAAAACTAGAATTCCATTTGTCAAATATATAATATGGTTTGTTTTTTCATTAATAGACTGATTCTTAACTCATAGAAGTCAGTTCTGATTTTCGTGCTGATGTGAATGACTGTGAAGGGCAGCAGAGAACAGGCCCAGTGTACTACAATGAATACATCATTTTACAGATTCAAAACATGTCTAAATGCATTTCTTAAATCTATTGCCAATGTGCAGTCTGACAAACTCCACAGAGGCCAATGGCTGTGTGTACATCTAGGGTACCAAACATTTCAAACAATTAGCCAGAGGAGAATGTACGACGTGAAACCCAAGTCCTATCTCTCAGTGACAAGAAGACATCTATTCATACAGAACAAGAACAAATGAATGAAACTCTGCAGGAAAAAACAAGGTGCTTGCTAAACCTTTAGAATTAACAAAGTAATCTGTTAGCAAACAAAAGCAAAGACAAGTTTCCAAGATCCAACATGCCAGGCCAATTAATTGTTTCCTAGAATGGCAGTTTGATGTATACATGTGAAAAGGAAGTGGAAAGGCTATTTTTTCTAGCTATACTTCTATAGAATTCTCTCACTTGAAAGACCAAAGAAGAAATATGGCCTAACATAGCCAGAGGATGTTGCTGTGAATTTATGCTGTGATTTAAATAATATCTCACAGAGGACAAATACTAAAATAAGAAACAAAATTTTTATTCTACTGGAAAACAGAATTCTGTTTTCTAAAAGCAATTTTTTTTTTTCTGAAAACTATTACAACAGCTACTCTGAAAAGCAAAATTAGCCCTTTGTCTGCAGGATGGAAAGCTTCCCTATAGTATCTTAATGAAATACATAAGATTTGACTATATTAGGAATTGACTCTCCCAGGCAAAGTACACAAGCAAACATATTACAAAATAATGGTGTCTGGGATTTTACTGAAGGGTGTAGGCCAGCAATGATATAATGTCTGTCTCTCTGTGGCTACGTGAGTGGAGATATTTTTTTCAAATATACTTTTATGAATTTTTATGTTCTGTGACTTACAAGAGAAGACAGACTAAATGAAGGGTTTGCTGTACCTGCTATGTAGAGCTGTATACTTTTTTAAATGTGTGACTGCCCTAGCATCTTTCCAACAATTTGTGGCATTTTCCTATGCTGTGGGAGGACTCTAGTCTGGGTTGTAGTTGTTGCGGTTTAGCTCCAGCCAGCAACTGGGACCATGCAGCTGCTCGCTCAGTCCCACCTCCAAGTGGGATGGGGGAAAGAATTTAAAGAGGGGAAAGGAAAAGAACTTGTGAGTAGAGATAAGAAGTTTAATAAGACAGCAAAAGAGAAGGGAAAAAAGATAATACTAGAATATAGAAAATAAGTTATGCACATTGCAATTGCTCACCGCCCACAATACCAAGAGCTCATCAGTTCCCAAGGAGCAGTATGTGCACCCAGGCCAACTCCAGTTTGTATACTGAGCATGATATCATATATTACAGCATACCCCTTTGGCCAGTTTGGGTCAGCTGTCCTGGCTTTTCTCCCTCTCAGCTTCTTGTGCACCTGCAGCCTTCTTGATGAGAAGTCCATGACTTGGTATAAACATTGCTTGGCAACAACCAAAACATCAGTGTATTATTAACACTCCTTTCATACTAAATCCAAAACACAGCACTATACCAGCTACTAGGAAGAAAAACCAAGCCAAAACCAAGACATGGTGCATCCTTTCCCTGGCAGCTAACTGTCCACAAAGAGGTCCTAGAAAAGGGAAAAGCCCTTCTTCCTTCCTCTTTCTTCTATATCCTTTGAATTGTTGTCTTTGAGAATTTCTCTTCACTTTGATCTTGGATTCAGAATGTACCACAAGATTCTATTGTTTTTTCTTTTTTAATATTTTGCAGTTATCTCATGGTGTACAGCACGGTCAGTGCAAGGGGAATTGAAGAAACCAAGAACAGGACTTCTAACAAACAAGCTTTTAGATAGATGGAGCCAGCACACCAAGTCTGCAGCAGGGTTGAGGACATTTGTTCTCTGGGGAGAAAAGTCAAAGTGGGGTGAAGAGGGATAGGCTCTGGCAGAAAGTCTGTCCATTCCTGAATCACTGAGGTTGCTCACTGGCTAATCACAGACTCCAACTGCCTCTCAAAAACCTTGTTCAGTCAGGAAGACAGAAGAAAAGAAAAGAGTGGTAGTGAGAAGAGTGCAGGAGCTGAGCTACTGCATTTTCACAGTTTCATCACTACTTTGCGTCCATCATGTCAATGCTGTGAGTCAGGGAACTGGAGGCAGTGCTCAGAAAAGTACTGGTTCAGAAAATGGTGACATGTAGCTCTGAAGAAAAAGCTATATATTAGATAATGTCACATCCTGTCAGACCTGTGACCTTCAATTAAAGCATGTGCAGTTATGTTCTTCAGTCCTCTCAACAGTGATATCCATCTCAAAATTAGATATTTTCATAGGCAGGAGGCTGATTGCCACTAGGTTTGAAGGGAGGACACTAGGTCAATCTTTCTAAGGTCCCGGTTGGGTCTGGGTGATCAATAACATCCCAGTATCCAAAGTTGTGCCTGATACCAGTCTCCTTCATGGAGGCAAGTGACACAAGACTGACACAAGAGACTGAGACAGGAGACACAATCCTTTTGTGCATTGATCATGTCTGGAACAAGATACTGGCTGATCCTGGCAGTCTGTGTCAGCAACAGCCTAACTAACTGCTCAAACATGACAAGTCCTTAGCTTTTTCTGAGAACATCTTCATATTCTTTATTTCAGCAGAGCTCTGTATGACATCACAGTGAAGGCTTTGCACCATTTTCTAAGCAACTTCCTCCAAAATGTTTGAGTGAGTACCACTGAACTTCATGAATTCCTTGTCTCTACTTTTACAAAGAAATTGAGGAGCTGGAAGATGCTCACAGAAGCATAAATACAGATATGACATACAGATATGAGACAGCACTTCATGAGATGTAACTTCTAGCCACCATGATGAAGCAATAGTAAAAATCATGTGGGTAAACAGACCAGCTAGTCAAGACAGGGCAAGAGTTTACAGTTAATATCAACCTCAGAAATCATCAGTGCAAGCTAACTTACTGTAAGACTAAATCTCTGATGGCTCCAGTGGAGCAAAATCACAGGAGTGATCAGTCAGCTACACCACTGCTATTATACTGCATGGATGCAACCCTGTTTAAACAGATGCAATTCTTACTGCATGAGTAAACTACACACGTACATAACTTTCACTCAGATTTTCCTAGTGTCATTTCTTCAAATGCTGATGACTTGGTTGGATCTGTCAGCATGGGTTATCATCATAGCAAATTGAAGTGGTGGCTTTCTCTGGTGACATGGTTGTTAAGTTTCAGAAATAACTGAAACTCCTACAACACTGCAAGTTCACTAATGGGGCACTAAGGTGTGATTCTAACCTACAGATGTGAAACACTGTGGCCTGTTACCACCACAAAACCATGCAGCCCTGGATTGGGCTTTTTCATAGATTTACTGTAAGTATTAGCGTGCCAAAAAGGTGCTTATCGGTCTTGCGTTAAAGACTAATGCTATTGTGAGAGAATTTGAGAAGAGCATTACCAACACCCTTATTTATCAAAAACCTTCCTGCAAAATGTAGTATGTCTTCAAATGCTATCCTGATGCTCTTATTTGTCAAAGAGTTAAGTACATGCTGATTTAGGGATAGATTTTCTACATACTTACATCCCATTTTTGTCATTTGCATGTCTAATCTATGTGCAATGCACTGTTAATTTACCCTTTAGTGTTCCCATGGAATATAATTTGTATGCACATAAAATATCAATGTAATATCTAGAGACGAAATCCAATGGAAACAGTTTACTCTGAAATCCAGTCTTTTTTCTCTTTCCAGCTCACTGACTGTTGCTTTTTCAAAGTACTCCTGGAGCTCTCTTGCACAACCCTTCATTATGCTGCGTTATTTCTTTATTTGGGAAATAAAACTAAAAAGTATTTTTATACAACCTAATTGTCCATAATTGTTGGGATGATGTTAAGACAGTTTTTCAGGAGAGAAAATCCTAATCAATTTTATTTCAAAAACACATTGAAATTCCACGTAAATTGGTACCAGAGTGCAAATGCTACTCAACTGGGAATGGAGAGGGAGGGAAGAGAAAAATATGCTAACTCTTGCTTTAATACAAAGGATGTGAAATACGTTTTATTTGAATCAAATGCTATTTAGCAACTTAAGCATCTGGAGCACATCTGATAACTTGGGTAAAATGTATCGATTTCTCTATTGATTTTTCTAATATACCTTCTCTATGAGGGAGCTATAACTGAAAGTAGCAAGCGACTCCGCTAATGCCAAATCTTAAACAGCGTGAAGATGTTCGGATACGCAAGATGGGTCATTGTTGAATTGCAGAGTATGACAGGCCCTTGCTTTCCACTTGGAGCCAATACATGGCATTGGTATCTTTCTCTCTTGGCTTGCAGTGTTTGATTTTTTTTCCAATATGGATATTGTAAAGCATTTTTCCATTGCTATGGACAAGTGGCTCTGTTCATAAGCTAGATGTACACATGGATTGAGATAGTATTACATCTAGCCTTTACACCACTATACATTAACTTTAACCTTAGGATCAGGCATATAGAGCCTTTTTCTTCAGTCCCAAAACTGATTCATTTATTGTAATAATACACAGGAGCATACACAACACCTGTGAATTTCTGGTCAGTTTATTTCCAGGAGTAATTCTGAAACACTGCAACATTTGCCACTCTCTCTGGGCAATTTTACATAAACAAAAGATAGCAGGAAATTCTTGCACTCTTGAAAACACTAAAACTTCCGACATTGGCTTCTTTGGGACCAGAATTTCCTGGGCACAAACAAAATTTGCCACTGAACTCACAGCAATTTTTACATTGTACTGTTGGAGTTAGCCTTTTCTTAGATTTAGATCATAGTCATAAAATACGGCTCAGAAACAAAGGAATGTAAAAAAAAAAAAAAAGGCAGCCCCGAGTTACACTTCACATTCTAAATATTTGCGCACAGCAAGTAATACTCAAAATATACTTCCAGCAATAAGAACACAGACTTCAAGTTCAACTCTAAAGGTTCAAGAATGGAGTCTGTAATAAAGAGTGTTCAGGGCCCCTATAGTCCTTTAACCAGTCACGCACAGGATTTTCTGCATGTCCTAACTGTGAAGAGAAGGTCAAAAATCTGCTTGGATACTAATTGGCATGAAGGAAGAGGAAGAGCTAGGCCAAACAGGTAAACAGCTGCACTATGAGAAGCTTTGCTACTCTTTGTACAGACGCATCATAAAATTAGTGGTTGTGCTTCTTTCCCCAGCAACCATTATACTTACTCCTAGTTTCTCTGTTTGACTTAATTCAGACATTGTTTATTGCAATAAATGGAGCAGAAACAGTCCAGATTATACCACCTTTAATACACTCTCTGAATTAGGCTCAAGGCTTCCAGATGAAACACTTAGGAGGTGGCACACACCTGATCTACCTCAAGACTTCCAGAAGTCAAAATTTACCCTGAGATTTCTTCCAGGTTCTCTAGTTTTATGATATTTTATAAGAAATTCCTGACCTCTGTCACAATGTTAAGAGAAAGGTTGCACCTAATGACTGTAAAAAGATGCACCCTGAGAATATATATTTCACAAAAAAATGAGAACATGAAGTAAGTAAAAAGAAAAGTAGACAAAGAAGACAACTTCAATCTGCTGCACCACAGGAACACCCACGCAAAACTGAGACTGCTGGTAGTGGATCATCTGCACGCAGACAGAGGGTGGTGCCTCATCGCGGGGCTGCATGACAACCCAATCTGTTACAATCACAGAACTATAGAATACCAGGTTGGAAGGGACAACAAGGTCCAACCTTTCCTGGCAAAAGCATGGTCTAGACAAGATGGCCCAGCACCCTGTCCAGCTGAATCTTAAAAGTGTCCAATGTTGGGGAATCCACCACTTCCTTGGGGAGATTATTCCAACAGCTGATTGTTCTCATAGTGAAAAATTTCCGTCTTGTGTCAAATCAGAAGCTCCCCAGGAGTAACTCGTACCCATTGCCACCATGTGATTCCTTGTAAAAAGGGAGTCTCCATCTTCTTTGTAGCCACCCTTTAGCTACCAGAACATGGTAATAAGGTCCCACCTAAGCCCTCTTTTCTGAAGGCTGAACAAGCCCAGTTCTCTCAGCCTTTCTTCATATGGCAGGCTTCCAATTACCAGCAGCCAGCATATCTCCTCCTCTGGCATTAGCAAGCCCCCAAGCCCCGCTCCCCAAAGTTTCATGTAATTCTACTCCGCCCACCCCCCCCAAAAAAAAATAATTTAAAAAAATATATATCTTTTTGAGTGCTGTTGAATCCTGGAATTTTTCTCTGTGCGTCTCGCACAGCCTCATTTCGCAAACAACACATCCTTGCTCCACTGCGTTATTACGGCAAGAAGTAATTAAACACCAGGGGCAGTGCGGGGGCGCAGGAGGCGGTGGCCCCCGCCCTGCTCCGCCGTGCTCCACGCGGTGGCACCAAAGCGCCGCGCTTCCCTCCGCCGCCTGCCGCGCTCCGCCCCGCGCCCTGCCCGGGGAAGAGCCTCCGATCGGCCCGCAGTGCTTGAGCGAGGCCCCTGAAGGTGTCGCGGCCGAGGGGTTGTCGGCCGCCCCTTCGGCGAGGTGAGACTGGGGTACTCGACAGTGCCGAGGCTCGGGTGTCAGTGTTTGCAGGGTGTCTCTCGCACCTTTTTAGCTCCTCTCGGCCCTGCTGATACTTGCTGTTCTTGGCACATGGAAACGGGACGGCAAGTCATCTGTGTCCACCAAAAGAGCCACCAGACCCCTCCTCCTCCGAGTGCTGCTCGGCAAGGCTTGAGCCACGACAACTAGTGTGAAAACAAGCACATGTGCTTTTAAGGACTGCTTTTAAATTGCCCTTTCCTGTGTCCTGGGGTGTTTTTTCCCCTATATTCACCAACTATAATGTTGTCTAAGGCCCAAAAAACTCTTGCTTTATGTGGGTGCAACTTCAAGGCTGTGCAGAATCCCAGTATAAGAAAAAAAAACATTCAAGCACAGCCATGTCTCAGTGACTGTATGTTTCATTTTGGTGGTGTTACCTCTATAACTTACAAGTCTCAATCAGTCCCTGACTCCTCTCAGGCAAACACTGGACAAACAAAGCCTTACCCAGTGCCCACTGAAAGCAGCAGAGGCTGGATGGGCCCCATGGGGAGTGTTCCTAGCCCGAAGAGCTTACAAGTCCAAAAAGACAAAACAAACAATGACAGACATAACAGGCATGCAGGCAGCTGCCTTGGCCCTGACCCTGCAATTTTTTCTGGTCTGGTTTAACCCTGTCTGAGAGGGTGCATGATCTGGACTCATATTTTAAATGCAAATCTTGCCTGCTTACTAATCCGAGGAAGCTGAATATACTTTCTTTAATGCATTCTAGGTTGAGCCTTTAAAAGCAATATCAGTGTTACATATGTTTTCTATATTTAAATCATCAGCAGAAAATAATTTATAAAGTATCATATTTTTCTGCATCTAATTTGCTTCCCTCTTTTAAAAATAGCATTTGCGCTCCTCTTTTCTCTCGCCACTGACTTTTTTCCTCAGCCCTTCCTATTCCATGTTAATTATTCCTGGTTTTATGCACCACTTCCTATTTCAGGTTTCTGGTTTGTGTGTTTATCTTTACTCATGTGTATTCCCACTAGGCATCAATTAAACTATTCACATGCTTAATTAAACACTGACAAAATTTTGTAAGATTATTATTTTGCTTTGTGTGCAACTATTAACCCCCAGGTATTATTTTCCCTAGCTCTTTCCATCTTACCTATTTTTTTACTTGGGCTCTAAAGCAGTGAGTGATTCCAGAGCTGTTGCAGTTCAGCCCTTTACTTTTTCTGTGGGATTTTAGGGCCTCGACTGCCACCAAGGCAGTCAGCCACACTGACCATCCCTGGAGTACAGGAGCCTAATTCTCCTCCCTGAAACTTCACTTCCAGGTCCAGCAAACCTGCCCCAATCCAGCTTTCCGACTTGTCCTCCCCTGGGTCCAGCTACTGAAGAAGTCCTCTGGACTCCCTCATTGCTTTGTCCACCAAGTCAGCCTTAGCTAAATCACCTTGCCCCTGCCTGGTCCCTGCCTTCCAGCTGCCACCAGCACAACCAACCACTTTCCCTGCCAAGGAGGTGTCTCCTGCCTGGACAGCCATTTGCTACACAAGCTCCATGCAAATACCGCTTGCCTCCCTCTCCTCACTGATTTGCACTAATTGTTACAGACTTACAGGTGAGAGAGATCTTTTAGGAAGCAAGGAGAGCAAGGCAGGTAAGGGAGGGAGATAGGGAGGGAAAACAGTTGACAGGAGGGGAATTGGATGGAAAATTCCTGAAGGTTTTTAACATCCCTCAGCTCCCCTTCATGTGCTAGTAACCCCTCCCAGCCCGAGATCTAAACTGAGTTGATTTCCTTCTAAAGATATAAACTGTTTGAGTGCCATACCTTTCCCCCTTTTTATTTAGTCAAATTCTAAGTGTCGTAATATTGCTGAGCCTAATTTCAGAAAATTGTTCAGGTTACCCTCCATCCATGTTCAATATCTCTACCTTCTTTTCTGTCCTCAGAGTAATGAAACTGTCACAAGGAAGAAACTGTCAGGTTAATCTTCACATGGTGAGTACCTGAGGTCTTTTTTTTTTTCTTCTTTGATCAGACTGTGTCCAGGAGGAGCTCTAGTTGCTCTTTTTTTCTTGGGAGTAATATTTTGTGGATCATCAGTAAGCATCACATACACATCAGCTAAGCAAAGTAACTCCTTTATGTGTCTTATTTCGAGAAAATGTAAGACAGCCAATGTGACTCCTTTTGTGTTTTTACATATTTGCAATTTATTTTTTTTTTAGTATATTGCTAAGCTAAAAGTATCAATGTGGTTTGGAAGGGATATTTGGTATACCTGTGTGCTCAGTATTAAACACCTACTAGCAGATTAGGGAGGCTTTGTGTGAACATGTCACTGCTTACAATTAAGCTGCGTTTCTCTGGACCTTGATAATTTCTCTGCAGATGGCATGACAGTGGGGCTTATTAACTCTCCATATCCCCTCTCCTCAAGCACATTCTTTACAGAGCACCAGGTTGTTTTTTTTTTTTTCAAATGTTCCTTGGGAGGTATTCAGGATCCCCACCTTCAAACTTGAACTTCAAAGTCAAGCAGTATGTCTAGTGCCCATCTTCTCAGCATATTTTTCAGGAACAAATTATAAACATTTCAAGCAAAGTGCACTTATTACAAGTTTGTTTGCCAAGTACTGCTGCCTCCCTTCCAAGTTCCAGCTATGTCAAAGCATCTGGTTTACAAACAGGTTCCTCCTCTCGGCTGGTACACAGATGCCAGGGCACAGAGGCTTATCGCTAATGAAGGAGTTTCCCGGATGAAAGGGGAAAATGCTGGGGGAGTCACCTGACAGGGTCTCACTTGTGACAGAATGTGTAGGTATGTTGTAGCCGCTGAGCAGATGAATGAAGTGATGTGCCGGAGGAGTGATTTCCCCAAGTTCTTCCAGAGCCTGATCTAAAATTCCCTGAAGTTAATAGATTCCTGTTGATTTCTATGGACCTTACAGTGGGCTTTCAGGTAATTCCTTATTCTAATCATGAGACACTGCCTACTCTGGGTTTATCTTCTTTAGAGGAGTCTGAGGTCATATGAAATTCCTGATTATTTGCAACTTAGCTTACAAAAAAATGTTTATTGAGGAGATAGATATAGATCAGTCTAAAATATTTGGTTTAGAAAGCAATGCTGCCCTCAGTCTCATTTTTACTTATAGCTGGACCAAATGCAATTTACATAAAGGATAAATTATTTTTACTTGATGCTCGAGTCGACCCCAATTTCAAGAGAACATAAATCTGGCATGAAGCCATGTGCTTCTTGTGCATCACACTCCACATTGAGATCTACCATTACACGGACTCAAATACAGACGGCCTACATATTTCCTTTTTTTTTTTTTCTTATCATAGATTACATAGCAGAATTAGGAACTTTCAAACACCCCTCTGTAGAGTTGTGGGAACTCAGGAAGAAGTTGCACTGATAAATGTCAGCCTGATCAGAACATTCAATATGCATGACAGAGCTGCTATTACTACATTCTTCCATTGCTCTACTCTAAATCATGTTTTCCTTGTCTTTTACAGCAGATTTTAATAATACGTCTCCTGTTTTCAGGGGATTTCACCCTAATTTTTAGTGATATGTCAAATGTGGACTTAGCTTAAAAGAGAGATAAGTCATGTCTAGGCAATAGTGCTGGTAGAACTTTTCCAAAATCTTTTAATTTTTTTTGCATTCCTGTTAAAGGATTTCACTCTTTCAGTGAGTCTGTTTAAGTGCTGGTTATAATAACCTATATAATATAGCATAATTTGCACAGCTTCTCTTTAATTTCATCATATAATGAAATATATATACTCAATTATATAGTTGATTCATTGATACAATTGATTGGTGCCTGATCCTGTGTCATACTGTACATTGTCTTTCCCTTCCTTTGTTATGAGAATGGAACACTGAGTCATGAAGTAGTTGTCAGAATTATCCGTCTAATTCAGTGGAACTAAACTTTCAATATCATGGAAAATGTCCAAACCCCTTGCTGTCTCAGTTCTCAAAATGGTGAACTGTGCTTGCTCACTTGCTTAAGTCTTTATTGCACATACATAAGGCAAATTATCAGATGTATTATTCACACTCAGTGCCTTGTAGCCTGGATGTTTTGTGAGCTGGATGTATCTGTCTCTGTCTTTAGCACATGTGTCATGGTTTAACCCGAGCTAGCAATACAACCATGATAGCCGCTCACCCACCTCCCTCCCCACCCTTCAAATAGGGGAGAGAATCGAAAGGGAAGGGAGAAACTTGGATTGAGATAAACACAGTTTAATAAAATAACAAAATACTAATACACTACTAGTAAATATATATATATAATAGAAATAGAGTATAAAATAAAAGATACTCAAGGCAATTCCTCATGAACACTGTCCACACCAAGCAGCCAGTCTCAGGAAGCTGCACCTGGTCCCGAATAGCCAATCCCATTAGAAGGAAAAAAGGGAAAAAGGCCCAGAGGCCTCTGCAAAACAGCAAAAGGCTGAATTAAACATCCCGAACTGAACTCCCCCAGCTCCGACAAAAAGAGCGAAGAAAGCGAAGAAGTGAGAGAGAGACTGGAAGATCCTGACTCTCCTTAAATATGAAGCATGATGATAATGGAATGGAATATTCTCATTGATCGGTCTGGATGTCAGTCAAGCTTTGCCCCATGCAGGTCCCCCTTCCTTGATGCCTCACACCTGTGGGCAGAGTGCTCAGAATGTCCTTGGCTCTCAGACCAGAGCAATTAAAAATATTAACTCTGTGCGGGGGTGTTATCTCTTGTTCTCAAACTATGTCCAAATAATGACCATACTAGCTATGGAAAATAAAGGTTTCTAACTGCACGAAGAAAATTGACTCACTTTCAGTCAAACTAGCGCAACATGTATGCAGGACAAAAAGGCAATAGGAGCCTTTGCCAGATCTTATGAATCTTGTTCAAAGGCCAAAGCAGTGACCAATAGAGTATATGCAGAAAAGAGAAGGGCTGTTTCAGCATGGCCCTGACTGTACAACACCTCAGCTTCTGGTTACATCTGCACTGCCATGTTAGCCCAAGGCTCTGGTTCATGTGGGAGCTCACCCTGCATAGCTTACACGCTGGCTTGAGCTCAAGGTCTAGTTTGTAGCATTCAGCTGGACACAAGCCCATGGTGCCAATTTCTTTCCTGATGGCATTATCTAGTACAGTATCTGTATATAATTCTGGACAAGTATCCAGAAATTTGAACAGTAATCTTTATTACTGTAAGTCCAAAATTTTAAAAAGCAGATAAATAATGCTGCACCATCAAGGCATAGTGAAAAGTGAAGCAAAAAGTGGAGTGGAGCAACGAAGTGGCTGGCCACATTTGACAATAACAGTGGTTACATCTTTCACAAAGACACTGATCAGAGTGTAGGTGTCATGCTATTAGAAAAAACACCTGATTCTCAAATTTGTGTTTATTGCTAGCTTTTCATTTCAGTGGTGGGGTCACCAGTGCAATGCTGCCTGAAAACTGGACCTGCCATCTGCCTGGGCAGAAGCAACACATAACTGTTTTTCAAGCACAGATCATTCTATGGGCTACCTAATCCAGTGCCCTTCCTGCGAGGATGTGCACGAAACTCGGCCCATCTCCCTTTTGGCTGCCTTTCAGCTCCAAATGTTGCCAGTAAAAGAATCTTCTCTGTTTATTGTGTTTTTTGTTATGAAGCTCAGGTATTGTCTTCTTTTCTTGTTCTTGTACTAGAAATGCTGAATTATTGGTCATGGTTCTGTGTGACCTGGTTCTGATGTTATTAGTCTAGCTGCTATATTTTTTGTTATACAGTATTTCAGGTACATCAGTCTTTTGGAAAAGTACAATTCTTTTGTGAAAGAACTTCTATTGTGTGCCTGTTTTTCACAATATATATGTATGGTTCCTGCTGCAAATGATTGTCTGCTGTATACATAAAAATAAGATGTTTTAATCATGATGTGCCCATCATTCCTGCTGGCCAATTTACAGTAAAAAAATTTAAAATGTTTAAAAAGAAAGAAGTACTGGTATTCCTGGAAATTTTCTATTCAAGGACGTAAAAAAAAAAAAACAAAGTCCAGTCTTATTCAATACTGCCTACTGCAAAAAAGAAAATCCAAGTGTGTACTATTCTCTGCAGTGTTTTCTGAAGCTCGTCAAATGTAAGCTGTTTCATATCAATGGCAGGAATGAAATGTCAGAATTAAAAACCTTCCAAATTTTCCTGGATTTCAGCAGCCAAAACATAGAGGCATCTTGAGCTGACCCCCAGTGATGAAGAGGAGCAAAAGGAAGGAGGAAGTCTACAATTAAAAGAAGCCAGAACCCAAGTGATGATGTGATTTACAATTCGTAACCACAGCTTCCAGAAACAAACAGGAAACGTCTGTGACCCAGTGAATTTCAGTATCATATTTTCCACCTCTGAACCACTAAAAAGTTTTCAAAATCCAGATTAGATTAAAATGGGAAGAAAGGGGTTTGTTTCCGTCGGTAAGGTTACTTATTCCACACAAGCAGATTTTGACTTTCAGTGAGGCCTCTCATTGCCTTAGGAATGTAAGAGGTTAATTCATGCTGTCTTGATATCAGATAATAATTATGTGATTTATGATCTCTGTCATAAAGCATCCACGAGATCAAAGACCAAAATAATGTTGGTTCATTCTATGTTGATTTTGTTCAATTCTAGTAACAGATGTGACTTAGTTTTTTTCTTGCTGGAAGTCCAGTTTTTGTGTTGCTATAGATGCAGTAAGCTGATTTTTACTTAATTTGTGTCATTTTCACCATTTGTCCTTGAATTTGCATCACATCTTCTGCCTATAACATACCCATCAGAATGGACATTTCATATCATGAACGCAATTCCTAAATTTTCCAAAAATGAGGAAAAAATAAAAATTCAGGTTTGGGGCATAGAGTAGTCTTGCATTAAGATTTCATTTTAAAAATTAATTTTTATTTATAACCTTTTAAAATCACTGGTGTACCACTAATCAGTTTTCCTGCAGAATCCTTTACAAACATTTTGTAAGTGGTAGACATGTTATGGTGCTCTTCAGTTTGGTTAACTTAATATTGCAAACTTTTCTGTTGTAATAGTTCAGGTATTCTTTTCTGCAGGGAGGCATATGAAAAGTGTCATCGATATGGAAATTCAAGGAGTTTAGGCAAGAATAAACTAATTACCCAAGTTGGAATTTTGACAAGACACCAAAATCAATATCACCTCTTTCTTATACGAGTGCAATGAGAATAAGTCACAGGGTAAGTGTTTAAGACTTTACTTTCTATATGTCATTGGAAAGAGACGGTGCTTTCAGCATCAGAGTGTCTTTTGGCACTGGACACAGGATTGGATCAATACTGACAGAACAGGAATGTCACCTGCCAGGATCTTTACAGTTTGCCTGGTGAAAAAAAAAAATGGTTAAAGCGCAGGAACAGCTCTCAGAAGGCTTTTGTTTCATTTCCAGACAAGTCCCAGAATTCCTCTCTGATCTTGGGCACTCTCTGTCTCTCAATTTGTCCTTTGTATAATGCAAATAATAATAGTTAATAACTTCACAGGATTTCTGAGTGATTCAACTCATTAATTGCTGTCTATGAGATTTTTTGCTGGAAAGCAACATGAAAGTGCCAAGTTTTACTTATACAGTTATTAGTATGTTATGCAGTAGTATACACTTAACAAACTAGTTGAATGTTTGTAAAATAACTTTCAGCTATAGTTTCTCTGGAGTTGTGTTTGAGTGGGGTTTTTTTTTGTACACAGTAGTATCTCCTGAAAGCCTTGTTCACATGAAGATATGCTACCAGTAAGGACTCTCTTCATTCCTCAGATTCATCACTTTTAAACTGGTATATTTGAAGACCTCTGTTTTGATGGCTGCAAGGTCCCAAAACTCAATATTTCAGCCTGGTCTTTTCATAGTTTTGCAGATGATAAAAACAGAAGTACTGTTGTATAAAGCAAGCTGTTAGAACTGCCTGCATTAATTATTTTTTGAGCCACAAACTATCTTTTAGAAAAAACATTTTTAAATTGCTATTGAGAAGGAATCTGCCACAGACCTTAGGAAGTTGCTGACTCCAGTTGGCAAAAGTATGCACCCTTATTTCTAGCATGAATTGTTCCAGATTTTCCTATTATTTTGCCTCCTTCTATTATCCTTGCTAATTTCATGTATTTGCTAGATTTAAGAGTCCATAACCAAACCTGTATAATTCCCCATGGCAACAGCTTAGAGGTTAGGTCCAAATCAATCTTTAGTATTCTCAACTGATAAACTAAGCAGATTGAGCACTTGGAGTCTTTTACCCTGAAGCATGATTAACAGTCCACAAGTCATGTTTGTGACTCTTCTCTGAACTTCTTCAACAATATTCCTGAACCATGGACCCCAGAAACTGGACAAAATATTCCGGTAATGATTTCATCAGTACTAAATACAACAACAGTGTAATGAGTCTCGACACCTATCTTCATTCATTATTCCTCTGATGCCTATTTATTAAGTTCACATTAGACATTTTGTGCACTGTGTCACTTTGGGAAATTATACCCAGATGACTATGAACTCTGATCTCCAACTCTTTCTGAGAAGCATTGCTTCCCAGAACTGAGCATCCACTCTGAAATTGAAGACTGAAATGCCAGTTCTTAGATTTTTAGTTATGGTAAATATATTTCCCATAGTAATCTCGGTACTGTTTGCAAGTGATTTGATTACTGGGTGTTGGTAATGCCCCTCTGCACTGACCGTACCTCCAGTCGCTGTTTTGTTCTCAAACATGGCCGCTGAGGCCCAGCTCTGGTGATCCACCTGGGACAATGGCCAATGCCTTAAGGTTCAGTTGATGGAAGAAGACTCTTTCAAACACATTCCCATGAGAACAGTCTAATTCTCAGCCACAGCTTTGTAAGATGTGTTTTTGAGGACCACAGAGATGAGTCAGGATGGTGATCACCTTTCATCCACCAGTTATGAATCTGGAAGTTGCTATTGATCAGAAACTATCCAGACCTTTCAAAATAAAGGTACTTAATACAATCTTTTGGTACTGATCATCACAATCCAATAACTTGTTGTGTGAAGATGAATTGGTTTTTATTTGTGCTACATTAACCTGTAACTATATTAATACATGTATTATGAGAGCATATACAAAGACTGGGTTAAATAGTTTTGAATTATCTTTGCAATCCTAAAAATTCCAATTTAATCTCCTCAAACTATCTTTTTTTGGCAAAGTAGGCTATATAACATAGTGCCAGAGCAAATACCAATCTTCTTGACTCCCAGCTATTGGTTAGAACATCCTTTCTCACCTCTTAGCCAAAGAAATTAATCATATGATGAGTTCTAATTGAAAAGTAACTCTAACATTTACAGTCTTGTTAAAAAACAAAGCAAAGCAAACCAACCAACCAAACAAAAAACACACAAAAAAACTAAACAAAAAACAAGCAGGCAAACAAACACACACACAAGCCCCCAAACAACCTCCTAAGCTATAAGGTTTGGTTGAAAGAAAAATATTTAGCCAAAGATGCTATTTAAGCAAGTCCTACATAGAATTACAGATTTTACAGGTATGCAGTGTTTAAAGTAAGCAGACTGTAGATAATCTCAAGATTTCAGTGAATCACTATTCCTCCAACTACTCTCAAAGAAAAAATTGTTAGTAAAATGCATTAAGTAATGAGAAGAGAGACATGTCTTCAGTGGGTAGAATAGGCTAAGTTAATTGTACTTCATAATAGAAATACTACATGCATGATATGTGCTGCTTCTATTTTGTAATCCGTATTTTCCTCTGTTATTCAGATTTATTATTTATTATGTGTATGTGTTATTGTATGTATTTATATATATGTATATTGCATGTATAAATATTTTATGTATGTAAATATATCTATTGTTGTGGGTTTTTTGGGACAAACTATTCCAGTTTTGCAAAAAGCTTTGCAGAAGGACATATTTGCTCCATTTCACAAATGTGCTCAGAGGAAATGTTGGAGGGTTTGTCAGAACTAGTTACAGCTTCTTCTTTCTCAGCCTGCCCTGTCCTGTCTTGCTTTGCTCTTCAGCTAAAGTTATGACATAAAATAAGTTTGTGAACTCTATATGGTTCTAATTTATGAAGCTGGCTTTGGTCCCTAAGGGACCATATGCTGGCCAGAAATCATCACAATAAAGATACAGTTCATCTTCCCTCTGAATTTCTCAACCTTTCTTTTGCTTAATGTGCCTTTTTGGACAAGACAGAAAGCAGTGGGAACCAGTTCCTCTGGTTTTACACTGTTTGACAGATCCGTTCAGCCAGAGGAATTTTTACACTGGCATCTCTGACCAGATTCCAAGTTTCTTTACTGTTCAAAGACTGGAAAACAGCTGGGTCAAGGGGCAGAGAGTCTATCCGATTTTATTTTGCTTAAGCTTGAGGTCTGGTCTTGCTTAGCTAACAAGATCTCATTACATCATAGCCCATGCAGCTCTGCCTCGCAAAGTGCTCCGTGGACAAGATGGTGAAAAGCAATTAAAACGATGAACAAGCTCAAGCTATTTCAAATGGAGATTTTTGTAGCCAGTACTCAAGTCTTCAATCAGAACTGATAAGAGAAAAACAAAAAAAAAAGGAAAAGAAAAAAGAAAAAAGAACAAGTAAAAAAGAAAAAAAGTACATCTCTGTGATACCGATAGATTTAGTTTGTGAGGAACGTCCCTTGCTTTACCAGAGAGGCCAGATCCTTTGTTTCATTGTAAATTTTCCTCTCATTTGTGATGTTACAAAGAAGTCAACCATGAAAACAACCGTACTACTGCTACACATATATTTTGTGGACCACCAAACACTGTAAAGTTTACATCTGAAACTATTGTTTAACAAAACAAAGCACAGGATACTTGCAAATGTGCTGTCAATACTTTCATAATTATGTTTTCATGCTTGCTTCAGCACCTTAATAAAAAGCCAGGAATAATTGCAAGACAGAATCCAGCTAAGCTTTGAACCCAGACTTTTTCCATGCTGCAATAAAGTGATGCATGCTGCTTGAAGGAATGGAACAGTATTTTCAGAGTAATAGGATGCGTACCCTCAACAGCTTTTACTGTGTCTGTTCCCTGGCTAAAAATTACTGTTGAGTTCAAATTGTGCTGCAAGATCCATTGTAAACTATCTGCAATAGGTTTTTTACAGTGCATGGTAGAACAGAGTCCTCAACTTGCAAGTGTTAACTACCATTGAAACAAAAATCTTAAATATTAATAATTATAGCACATTTCCTTTAGTAATATTTCATTTTTGTTTATGAATACATCTTCCCACATGCAATCCAATACATCAGCGTTCCTGAATTTTTAAACTGCCTGAAACAGATGCCATAAGGAATGGTATGGATGGTCCCATTTATCTTCGTGGGGTGTTAAACACCTGGTGATGACAATTGTAATGTCAACACTGCTCATGGATTAGAAAGCCAGACTTGGCTATTGTGATCATGCGGCCTTAACTCTTACACCACCTGAACTATGAAATTTTACTGACTTAATTTTTATTTTAATGATAGTATATTCATGGGAAAATATCCACACTTTCTTCTTTTTTTTTTCTATGGGGATCCCCTGATTGCATGTAATAAGTTATTCCAGAGTGGTCTTACTGTCCAGAACAGTCTTACTGTTAAAAATGTTCCTCTGCAATCTAGTCTGATTTTGCCCCACTGCAGATTCCGTCCTTTGGAATCTCTTATATGCTGTCTGCTACAGTGAAGACCCCTCCATTATCAAAACATATTGGTTTGTAAATATTGTGATCCATGTTTTTAAATTTGTTTGAATTCTTGTTAATCTTCCATTAGCCTTTTCTGAATTTGAATCATCCCTCTAGAACTGTGAACATACATTCCTCCTAATCCCATCCTTGCACTCAGGCCTGAGAAAGGATTTTGTTTGGCTGATTATTTGTCACGATCCCTGTGGGTTTTCAGAAGTGCTGTCTTTTTCAAACACGGGCCCTTTGTCTCACCCTCAGCCCTGTGCACATTTTGAATTCCTTTTTCCCATGTATCATTTTAGCATGTATTTCATTCATTGTTCAGGACTGATAGCAGATTGACAAGCTTATCCACACTGTCCTGTTTACCACTTAGAAATACAGTTAGAGCTTTTGCACTCTCCCATTCTTTTGGATCATCCTTTGTTTTCCCAGATTTATTGGAAATCTATATTAATGGTAAAGCAAAAACCTCATCCCACTCTTTTAAGGCTCCTGAATATCAATTATCTATGCCTATTTATTTTAAAATCTCTAGTGTTTCTAACTGCTGCTTATTGTCTTCTTTTGTTGCTCTAAAATTGAAAACTGTTTATTCATCATGTGCTATGATAAAATCGTTCTGCACATATTAGCCAAAATAAGTCTTTAATTTTGAAAGCTAGTTTGTCTCATTCCCTATACTCTATTGAAAGACACAACTGGGATTCAAACATTAATCTCCTGTCTCATCCAACAATTTAAGAAACCCAAAGAGACCATGTCAATGATAAAATAAGCATCTAAGAAAGTACCTAAAATTCATTTGTTTGATTACCTTCTTACTTCTGCTTACCTGCTCTACATTTTTCCTAAGGAGGTTACAACATTCATTTTAGTGATCCAATCATGTTTATACATTCCCATCAGGTTTCAAGTCAACTAGGACAAACTAATTTCATAAATGAACAGTATCAATTTCTCTTGTTTGGCATTCAAGCTCCTGACACTGATGTATAGTACAGAATTTAGACGTTTATTTTTCTGTCAGTACCTGAATTTTATTCAAAATTACAGTTTCTGTTCCAGTATGAGGGTTAATTCAATGCTGAAATACAGAATAGTTGCTTACATATCCATTGGTATCAGTGTGGGTAGCAGGAGATATTAGTTAAGGACAGTGCAGGAACTATTCAGGGTTGTTTTGATGGTTAACTACTATTTCAAATTTTCTCCACAATATTCAAAGTAATTTCAAATCTCTCTGCCCCCAAAGAAGCCAAAGCTTCATTCTAAAGAAAAAAAAGATTAAAAACCCTGTTGGTTTTATATTTTTTGAAATGCCAAACTATTTTCACATTTCAAGACTATACTTGCACGTTTTAAATAGTCTGTGAAACACGAACATAGACTACTATAACATGAATAATACAAGAGGTACCTTGCTGATTTATTCTTATTTATTCTTATTTATTGAGGACCTTTATATTTTTTTTTGTCTCCATACATTTTGTACTTAGCTGGTCATAGTCGTGGTGAAGCCAGAAATCTTTCTGTAGTTTTTAAGTAATGCTTGCATCAGGTAAGCTTTTGGGTAATGTTTATATGAAGCCCAGAGCAGCCCCCATTAAAATCCATAAACAAACTAACAGATGATCTCTTTAAACCTTTATTACAGCAAGTAGTGCCAGTTCAGCTTTTACATTAAATCCAAGAAATTACTGTAAATGTGCAGACATATGGGCAGTACAGGTACTTCAAATGGGCACTTACTGCTTTTCCTTTCTTCCATACAGATTTGGAATAGGTTTAAAAAAAGGGGTATTTGTGCATCCACAAAGTTGAGCGTGATGCTGCCGTGTTATATTTTCAATAAAGAATGCCAGAATTTTATGTGTGTAACACCTCTAACTGGAAGAGATGTTTAAGAAGCCAGCATCCATTTAAGTACTTTTAAAGACCACATTTTCAATATTCAGCTGTACCTTTTGATAATCTGATTTCTTTAAAAGGTGCTGACTACTTTAGCATGCACTGGCCACCTGGTTTAGTTCCTGAACTGGTGACTTCTTTGGAAAGTCTGACACATAAAGAACACTCATAGATGAGAGAATCATTCCCTTGATGAGAAAATGTTGGCCTTTCTCCTGTGGTTGAGATGCCCACTGCCAAGTGTTGGTATCAAAGCACTCGGGTAAATGCACACAGACTTGCTGGATGGTTGGACTGAGGTAGGAAGGTACACATGGTTCAAGCAGCTGACCCTGGAACATGCTTTCCAAATATTAGATTAAGCTTCACCTAGAGCCTCATTCTTAGGAATACAGACCATGGTTCCAGCCTTCAGCTGCAATCAGGAACTGTGAATTACTAATGGGATTTGGGCGTAGCTGCAGTTTGCTACCATGAAAAGAAATGTTATCTAGCAGCAAAAAATTAGGCAGTGTAAATAAAAATAATGTCTTTTAAAAGTATTTTTCTTAATGACTGGGTATAAAATTGTTAAGCTGCTTGCCTTCATACAGAAGTCCAAGGCTACAGATACTACTTCTTTTCTTTACAAATCATTTGTTCTAAAAAATAGTCTTTCAGACTCACGCTTGCCTACTGCTTTGCTTCTTACACAATGAGTAAAACAACTGTCAAACTAAAGTGCAGTGCTATGAAATCCGCTTGTTTTGATGGTGCTTAATTCTAAATTTCTTTGATTCTCCTCCTAGCTGTATCGGCTCTGTAGCTGTAGCAATACAAAAGCATGTTTTGCTGTTGAAGTGACAAGTGGTATGGTGAAGAAGCAAGTAGTATTTTGTCATTTATTTGTTATAGCTTTGTACAAATTTGGAAAACAAGTTACTTTGCTGCTTGTCTATCACAGAAGTCTGTAATTCACTTCTACAAGGCAGTATCTCTACTGCCTTAAAAATACATATTCTGAGGTTGCACAGTATTCTTAAATAAACCTAAAAAGGGGTTTGTTTATTTAGTTTGACTAGTGTATCTAGCCATATTGTTAACATTCATGGTCTGCTTCCAATTTACTCCCCAAACCCATGGATTCTATACAAGTGCTTGTGGGCGGAATGATGACTACTTAATACGTGCTAATCCGTGTGTATGACATAGAAATGGTTTCTAAAAAGATGGCTCTGTCCCCTAACCCTAAATACTGACAAAATGCCTGGAATGTT
This sequence comes from Streptopelia decaocto, assembly GCF_964273445.1. NCBI lineage: Eukaryota > Metazoa > Chordata > Aves > Columbiformes > Columbidae > Streptopelia > Streptopelia decaocto. Next base: position 28,703,696 of record NC_138663.1, on the reverse strand, counting down.
GTCACAGATGTGTAAACATTATGAAACCGAACATAATTTTGCATCTTTAATGTGGTCCTTGTGTCTGTGGTACTATAGGAAAGCATTGTCCAGATACAGATGTAATTGTTATTTGGTTACTAAATGTATTTTCCTAAATGTGAGCATTTTTAGCTTGAGAAGAAAGAGCTAGAAAATAACTATGTGCTCTTTTGGTGTTACAAAGTCATAGTTTAACATCAGTGTTGAAAACTACATTTGGGGCTGGAAAAGAACAGGATTGATCCTCTTTTCTTCTGTGAAGCAGAACCTTGTTTGTTCCCTCCACAAAATTCAGGTTCTGGCAGATGAATTTCAGCTCTGGGAGAGTAAACTCATGAGCAACTCATGTGTCCTCTCTGTAGACTTCATGGGTCAAGTCTATCAAAGGCCTTGTGCAGACTTACCACAAGAAGCCCATTCATTTTCTACTCCTCTACCAACCCACACACCTTGTTTGTTCTGAGTGAGGATGGAGCAGTTCATCTGGAGGTGACACTTCTCACTGGAGCACAGCTTGTGGCAGAGATGCTTCTACACAACCTTCTACTGAGAAGTGAGAAAGTACTACAGATGGAAGAGGAGAGCAGAAGAAACAAAACAAATAAAAGAGAAAAATCTGCCTGTTGGGAAGATTTCTGTCAGCCTTAAAAAAATTCTGCAAGTCCCTATGTCTTAAGTATCGCTCTGAGGAAATTAAGAAGGGGAAATTACAAATAAATGACCACAAGATAGAAAAGGAAAAGTTGGACTTCAGACCTTGGTGGAACGTGTGAAGGCTCATTGTTTTATAGTCAGGACTACATTTTCACTGCTGAAGCTGCTTTTTTACTTACCTGGCTCCTATGTGTGAACCCATATAATGCATAACCTCGAGATGGGTATCTGGGCTTCCTGCGTGCCAGGGCGAGAAAGCTGGGAACCTCAGCATGAAATTCATAGTGGTCAGTGCTCTGAGCTGCTCAAGGCAATTGCAGGAGAGGCTGAAGAGACAATATTGCTGTAACTGTGGCCCTTCTTGGGGTTGCCATGCCCTGCTGTTTTGCCATTCAGAGATCTGAACCCTCTTTTGGAGATGGTGCTTTTATGGTCTGTTTCATAAAAGCAGCAGGTGTTCTCACCGATGGTTTGCAACATGACAGCAAAGGGGAGCTGTTGCAATGTCTTTTTTTTAATATCATAGCTAAATTATTACAGTATTCTAATTGGCTTCTAGACCCTCCCTGGGCCTCAGCCATCAGCCACCTCCCAGGACCATGACCTCGGCACTTGGTTTCGGTAGGTCTGGATGAAGGTGCGGTGTCACTTTGCAGAACAGGGCTCGAAGACTGGCTGGAGTAGCAGCAAAGTGTGGGCATGCAGCCCAGTGGATAGGGTGCCTGTGGAGGAAAGGGGATGCTTGGGTCAGTTGATGCTCTAAGAACTGACTGGGCATTTTACCTAATCACAATTTAATGTTCAGCTGCACAGAGGATGCCCAGTTTTAGGAAGCTGGTTGGGCTGAGGAAACTCACCAAGCTTTTCAGCCTGACTGTGACAGTTGTTATTTGGAGTATTTTCACAAGTGGTATCTTGGGAGCCTAAGGAGTTTTACTGGCACCTTATCAATTTCAACTCCTTGGGAGCTAAATGAGGATTTGGAAGACTGCAGTCTCAGATTTAGGTGTCTTGACTCTAGCACCACCTTACAGGTCAGATGCCAAACTTTCCAGAAGTTATGAGCTGTTCATGGGACTCAGGCAGCTGCTTGTTTATGTATGTTTGTGGTACTGCTCCCCAGGTTGTACTTTGGAAACTCATCAAGAGGTTTGGTAGTCTTAAAACTTTCCTCACCTTACGCTAAATAAGACTTTCATATATACATTTAATGGTTAGGGACCAAGACCCAAAATATCAGCATGGCATATTTATCCAAACCTGGCCACACAAAACAAGAAAAGAATCCAGAAAGACATATAGGTCATATTTATATATAGATGCCAAATACTACATCAAAAATTCTGCCATGTTTTTCCAATACAGAAATTGAGTCGAAGATTTGCACAGCTTTTTTTTTCCTATGTCAAAGAAATCAGACTGACACAATGTAATCCCTCCGTGTAGGTCAGTACTGTTCAGGGTAGCATTCATTCCAATTCTAGCAAGACAACTTTTCTCCAGCAACTCTTAATTGCCCTGTTTTTTTGTGTGTGTTTTTTTGTTTTGTTTTGGTTTGGGTTTTTTTGGGGTTGTTTGTTTGTTTGTTTTTAGTTTTGTTGCTGCTATAACATCTGTTGAATAACTTAAAAATGAAATTACACTCAAACGTATGTACAACTGTAGGCAGTGCAAACTCTGAAATGATCAGTGAATTTTTGGACACAAGGTTTTTATCCAACATTCCTAAATCAGTAGTTGGTTGCAATGGCCGAGCTATTCCTCAAAGCAGAGAAAGTATCATAGGATTTATTTCAATCAGATGAATCTTAAACACCTTTCTCACCAATTCAGAACCCTTAGCTTTTGATGTTGATTCAAAGAGCTTTGTTGGTTATGAAAGCTTAGTTGACTATAGAGAAGGTAGAAAATTTACATATATATATATATATATATTTTTTTTTTTTTTTTTCAGAATAACATGAAAATAACACGTTAGACAAAGAAATGCTGAAAGTGTTTATTGCCCGCATGATAATTCCATATTTTATGAGACAGCCTGGAAAGTTGACGTATAGCTTCAGAGGAAACAAGTTTCTTTTGACGTGTCAACAAGCTAAAAGTGGAAACTTCCTTCTGAGTATCAACAGCTACTGGTAGGATACAGGAAATGGATTTTCTCTGGGAAGAGGAATCAGACTGGGAAACAGGATTTGTGAAAGTGTGTTAAACTGCCAGCTTCACCTCAGTAGTACTAGGAAATGCATATGCTAATTACAGTATAAGGACTTGTGAGCACTCGCAAAATGTCAGGCTGAAGACAGGCTAAAAAGCTGTGAATTTACACAGTGGAAGAGAAACAACCTGAAAGTTGACTTTTAATGATAAGCACTCCATACAGCAACCCATTTGGATCAAAGCTTACTAAACCATGCCTGCCTTAAAATAGGAACTGTGATAAAGTAACTATAAACTCAACGGTTTTCATGGCAGGGTTCTGTGAAGATCTGCCTGCGTGTTCCTTACTCTGAGGAACAATTGGCCTCTGTCACAACACCAGTTCTCAGGAAATCCCAAAAGATCTTTCTTCTTGCTTCTTTGGCAACTACAAAATGGGATAAATTGAATCCTACAGCTGAAGAGATGTGTGTGTGCGTTTGGCTTTTGTTTGTTCATTTGTTTTTAACTGAAACTTTGCTTTTGCTTTTTATGAATGCAGCCTCCCGAGGCCAAGAAGTGCTGTGAAGTGTAGGTGCCTGTGCATTGGGAAGAGCAAACTCCTTGGGGCCATCAGGTGCCGGAATGAACCCTTTGGCCTCGCAGGTCACAGCGAGTCAAGTGGCAGAGGACAGACAAGTTTCTGAAGGGTACCGGCAAGCTGCTGCCCATCGCTCGGGAGGCTCAGCCCACGCCGGGAACCCCACTCCGTCGCGGGGGCGAGATTTCTAGGCGAAAAAGAAAAAAGAAATTTGCCAGTTCTCATTAAGATTTATTATACGTCCGAACTTTTGTAGTCCCGAAGCTTAACGACAGATGGTGGTGTAACTCCACCAATTTTGTAACGTCTCCATTCGCTTTGATGTTGTAATACAGGTTCTCCTCGATTTGACTTCGGTTAAAACCAGCATTTTCTGCTCTTTCCAAAGTGTTTCGGGAGCTGTGCGCGGGGAGGAAGGGGAACGAACCTGTTTAGAAGAAGAGTCTGTTTGTTTTCTATTCGCTTTCTAAACAATCCTAATGGAAAATGGCAATCTGACAGACACCTAACGCGGCCAGCTGCACGGAGAAAATGCACTAAATAAATTAAAGGAAGACGGTTTAAAAGCGATTTATTTGAAGCGAGAAACACAATACAATTGTGCAGATGAAATCTCGAACCGTAAACAGGAACAAATAAAACGCACCAGCCTTTTTCACTAGAAAGCCTAGTTATATTTTACGCCGTAATCGTCGTTGTAGGAAAAAAAAAAAAAACCCAAACAAACAGATAAAAGAGTCGGGAAAGTGTTTTGTTTGTTTAGCTCTAATTTTGCGTGGGACCGGCTAGCCGCGCAGACTCGGGCAACGCCGAATAATTCCAGCAGCCAAGCGCCGTATTGTTCCCCGTGGTTGTTACCCACCAGACAGCGGGGCTGTCAGCGGGGCCCTTTGATCGAGGGGGGATTTTACATCTCCTTCAAACAAAGCGCGGCCCAGGCCGGGGGGACTGGGCTGGGAGCGGGGGTCGCCCTGCCCGACGGCGGCGGCCCAGGGCAGGGCAGAGCCAGCCCGGGGCAGACCCGAGGGTCACCGGGTGCCGTCGCTCCTGTCCGTGCGTCTGTCTTTCCGTCCGGGGACACTGCGGCCGCCCGGCGCTCAACGAAGTTGGCGGTGCCCGTGCGCCGGCCCGCGCCCCCGCAGCCGGTTCGGTGCCGCGGAGTCTCCCCGAAACAAGTGCGCGGCACCGCGTCTCCCGCCGCACCGGCGTGTGGCCGCCCGCCGCCGCCGGCTCCTGCGGGAGAGCCACCTCTTCCCCCGGGGCGCGCCTTCCCGCCGGCCCGCGGCCGCACGGGGGGGGCCGGCGGCCTCTAGGCCGCGCAACGTGCGCCCCCGCGGCGTCCCGCTCCCTTGCCCGCAGAGCCCGCCGGCGGCCGGAGCCCGCGGGGCCCGCTTTCGTTTGCAGGCCGGTGGCGAGCGGGGCGGCGGGGCCCCGCGCCGTTTCTCTGCCCGCCCCGCCGGCCCCCGGGGCGTGGAGCCGCGGAGAGCGGCTGCCCGCGGAAACTTTGTCTCGATCCGCCGCGGCCCCGCGGGGTGTGCGGCCAGTGTCACCCGCAACCGTTGCGCTCGCAAAGCGCCGCGGCAACGCCGCAGTTCCGCGGTAACCCGTGCGGGGACGGGCCGGAGCGGGGGGGGAGGAGGCGAGACAAAAGAGTCGCGAGTAGCAAATAAATATATTTTACGACCACCCATCGGCAGCGCCGCGCCCCCGCGGCAGCCGCGGCGAGCCTGCCCCGGCGGTGAACTTTCACCTCGCGAACCCGGGCGCGCCCCATTGGCTGCCCGCCGCCCCGCCGCCGCCCCGCACGGGCCCCGCCACCGCCCCGGCCAGGCCCCGGCCCCGCCGCCGGGGGCGGGAGGGTGCGCGGTGGGGCGGGGGGCGGCCCGCGGCCGGGGGCCGCCGCGGGGGGCCCCGCCGAGCTGCCGGAGTTGCGGCGGCTCCGCCCCCGCGGTAGCGGCTCCCCCGGACCCCCCCGGTGCCGCCGAGGGCCGAGCGGCCGGTACTACCCCCGCCGGGGCTCGCCGGCCTCCCCGGGCGTGAGCGGCGCGGCGGGAGCGGTCAGTCTCCCGCTTCTTCTGGAGTGGCGAGTGGCAAAGTTTCTGGGATTTTAAAATTTTATTTTATAATTGAGGTGCCTGTTAATTCTGAGTTACAGCCACTTTTGATTCTGACCCTCAGCCTTTCTAAGTCAAAAGCACACGAAAGCCCGAGGTCGGGGCCACTGCGCTGTGATTAGGTGGGCTCTAAATCAACAGAACCCACGTTCCGCTCCGCGAGTGTCGTGCGTTACCATCCGCGCTCACGCGAGTCCTTCCACCCGAATACATCCCCGGCGCCGAGTGACCGAGAACCGCGGCGAGGACGAGGCAGGACAGGAGCAACTTCTCGCCTCTCTCGCCATGATGCCACCACTTCTTCCACCTCGGCCCTCACTCGGGAACCACTTAAAAAGTGTTTTTCCCCTCGGGAACGTCAACAGCTCCCGCGCTCGCTCCCCGCTCGCTCCCGCGCTCGCTCCCCGCTCCCCGCCGCGCTGCCGCCACACACGGGGAGAGCTGACGGTTCCCTCTGCGGGCAGCCGGGGGGCTCCTGCACCTTGCTCCGAAATGTCGGGGGCGGGGAGGGAGGGAAGAGAAAGAAAGTTTCGAGCCCCACGCGTGCCCTCTCGGCACAGCTGCCGCCGGCGGCCAGACCTGCGCGGCCGCCTCCCACGCGGGTCCCCCGGGCCTGCCTTCGCGCGAGGGCCGCGGCACCTCGGGGGTTGCCAGCAAGCTGCAGACAGCCGGCACTGCCAGCACAACACCCGGCTTTGTTTTCTGCCCGTCTGCTAAACTCGTTGTGTCTAACGGAGCCGGAGGAGAGGAGCGGCGGGGGCGGGGGGGAGGAGAGGGGGCGGGGAGGGGGCCGCCGCCGAGAGCAAACAACTTCCCCGACGGTTTGTTTACATAGCAGGTGGACCTGCCGCCCGCCGCGGCCCGCAGCACTCCGCTCCGGCGGGGACCGGCCGGGGGAGGCGCGGAGCGGAGCGGGGCACGGCCCAGTGCGTCCCGCCGCACTTTTTTTTGTTGTTGCCATCCCCCTCCGCTGCTCCCCCCCCCCCCCGCATTATTAGCACTTCTGTGCAGGCCACTTCGCGATCATGTGAGGGCTCCCTCTTCACTCCCCTTTCTCCAAAGGAGTCGGTGTGTGCAGCAGCCGGTTTTTTCTTTTTTTTTTTCTCCCTTTTTTTTTTTTTTTTTTTTGCATTCCCAACAAAACACATACACACAGGCGGCACACTCCGCACACGGGCGGACCCGCACGCCGGGGGAGGGAGCGCGGCACCGCCAGCGCGAGGCAGCGCCAGCCGGCGGGAGGCCGCCAGGCACCGCCGCCGCTCCGCACCCGCGGAGGCCCCCGCGCCGCCCGCCCGCCCCCGCTCCCCTGGCCCGCGCGTCCCGGCGGCGGCTCCGCCCGCAGAGACTTTGCATGTGCGCGCGGCTGCGCGCGGCTCCGCTCGCCCTTTCTCTCGGTGTCAGCTCGCCGGGACGCCCCGCATGGTGTCTCCTCCCGGTAAGTGCTACCCCCCCGCACACCCGTCCCCTCCTCCTCCCGCTCCCCGGTGTGACTTGCTACTTCCACCCGCTCTCCCCCCGCCGCCGCTCACTGACTTGCCGCCGCCGCGGGAAAGTTTGGCCGCGGCCGGCGCGGCCGCAGGAGTGACATGTGTCAGGTCTCCCGGCACCCGGGGGCACCGCTGACAAAAATGCATCGCCACCGGTGGTGGGGGGAACGCTCGGCGGCAGGAGGCTGGTTGTGCCCCGGCTGGAGTTTGGGCTCTGCCTCACTAACCCGGCGGACCGGACCGGTCGCGGGAGCGGGGTGGCGGCTCCTCTCAAATCTCCCGGGGCAGCCGCGGATGGCAGCACGGGTTGGCGGGTACCACCCAGTCCCCGCGCAGGGCCGCGGAAGCCACGCACCCCCCCCCCGCGTAATTGAAAACAAACAACCTGTAGCCTCCCCGTACGGGGACAGAAGTGCGAGGCGGGGAGAACTCGGGGCCGGGCTTCAGAGGGAGTGTGTGCCGGAGAGGCTCGGCCGTCCTCGGCTCGCCTCACCGTGAGTGCTTCCCCCCACCCCACTTATGTTTTTCTTTTTTTTTTTCTCTTTCCCCGAGACCTCCCCAGCAGACAGCCCCGGTGAAGAAACGTGTCACGTTTCTCCTTTGTGTGCTGCCTGCCTGCCGGAGGGAGAGGCGCGCCCCCCCCCCCGCCTCCGCCTCTCTGCCCGTCCGCCCGCGCGGAGGGGCCGCCGCTGCCGGCGGCCCTGGGGGCGCCCCGCGCCGTGCTGCCCCGGGGCGCCCCCGCTGGCGTGGGCGGGAAAGCGCAGGGCCGCGGGGGTGCCCACGGGACGGCCGAGCCTGCCGGCGCTGTTCGGGCTGCAGCGAGGGGCAGCCTCACCCCCCGCCCCTTTCGCTTGCAGCCCTTCCACCAAAAGACAAAAAAACCCTAAACCCAAGAATTAATAAATAATGATGCTACAGCTGCGGAGTTCTTGAGGCGGCCTCCGTGGCTGGTGCATGGCGGCCTTACCCTGGAATTGGCTCTTGAAATTCAAGAGGACTGCGGGACCTGGAAAGTTTTGAAAGTTTAATTTTGAGGAGCGGGGTGAGGTAGCGCACCCGTGGCTGTGAGGAACGCTGGGGTTTGCTTCTCCAGCCAGGGGTGCCAGGGCAGAGAGGGCGAGCATGGGTGCCTTCTCGCTGCGCTTTCTGCTGTGCTGAGCGCGGGATGCGCAGGCTGCACAGCTCTCAGCCTCCCTTAACCTGCTGGAAAGCCCTTTGCCACCCGTCTGAGCTGTCCTGGTGAAGGGTAAAGACACTCAGTGAGGTGGTTTTGCTCTTCCCCGCAGTTCAGTTCGTGTCAGGTTCAGGAGTCTGCGGGCCCATTTCCCAGCATAGCCCCCGGCCGAGTGCACTGGTGAGCGCTGGTGAGGTCTCAGGATGGGGCTTCAGGCAGAAGGGCAAAGCCTGGGCTGTGGACGAGTAGTCAGTACAGGCAGGAAAACATTAATTTAAAACTTGTGAGAATAGTCTGGACAGAAAACAGGCTGCTGGTGTATTCTCAGGGGAAAAATAATCTCAAAAGCAACCACCCTAAATTTATAGTATCACCGTCTGTGTGTAAAGAGCACAGAGCTGCAGATGGAAGAACGTGCAGTAATTTCCACCTGGGAATCACTTCTGTTTTTAAGAGGCCGTGTTTGTTTATGCACTTTATTACAGAGAGAAATGCAGAAGTTCCCCTTCCAAAGAGGATTTCCCCTGGTCTTTCCTCACATAAAAGACCCTCTCCAAAAGTCACTTGAGGGAGTGGGAATCTTTTCACTGACATCCATAGGAATCGCTCCGTTGACTCAGTGGGCTTGGATCAGGCCCTTGCAAATTTCGTTGCAAATATGGCACTAGGAAGTTGTGCATGGTGCCTGTATGCCCACATTAATTGGTGAGGGGGGGAAAGAAGTTGGAGATAAAGTTTTAAGAGATTTTGACAGGTTTACTTTTTTTTTTTTTTTTTTTTTCCCCGTGCTAGGTAATTTAAAACCATTAAGGAAAAACATTACTGCTAGTAATATTACTCTAAAGAAAATATGATTAATTATTAAATCAGTTTCTCTAATGCTACACTAAACCCTTTTGAGTGAGATATAGATTTTTAGTTTTCAAATTAGTATTTATCTTTAATTTAAGGCTTGTCCTGACTGTAATAATTTGTTCATATTAAATATAGATATTGAAAAGACCCGTGTTTCTCAGTAATTTGCTATTTTAATGTAGTTCTTAAAAATGTTAGTGTTCTGTAGCATTTTTGTACACTTAAATCATTAATTTAACTACTCAGAATATTAGATTACTAAACGGTTAAGTGAAATGAAAGAGTGTTTCAAATACAGCATTTCCAAAACACACATCGTAACCTTCATGACAATTGATAGGTCACTTAGTGACATACAAAAGATACATAATTAGGCATTGTAATTTATTTTGTTAATATATAGCACCTGAAATATACTGCTTAATGTGAGGCCTTGTTGTTGTAAGCTTTAAGATTTAACAGTAACCTTACTAGGAAGCTTAAGCAGAATCAGTTGTATAAATATTTGGATATTTCTTTGTTTTTAGTTTTAACCTCAGTGATTCCTATGTTTTGTCACAAGATCTTTGCTACAGTGTTTATAACCTTTGAGAGAGGAAAAAACCCTAAATGTTTAGTAGCTTTTTGTACATTGAAGATTTGTGTAAAATTACCAGAGAGTCTATAGGGAACAACCAAATTAGAGTTTTTCGAGTGTGAGGAAGAGTAAAGTAAGTGTATCAAGTTCAGGATATTTTAATTAGTGAATACACAGTACTATTTTAAAGCTGCACTAGGGTTTGTACAATAGTCAGGTGTTGAGTTTCTTAGGTTTTGGAAGTGACTCTTTTTTGTTGTTAATCATCTGTTGCTTATACATTTTAAAATGCTTTCTGCATTAGAATGCATCGTAACTAGCATTTTAAGATTAAAGGTGCATTTGCTTAGAAACATTCCTGTCAGACTCCAGTATATTTTTAGAAAAGTTCTTTTTGGACTCCAATGTATTTTAAAAAAAGTACTGTAGCATAAGCTTTTTTTTTTTTTTTTTTTTTTTTGACTGATATATGTGAGCTAGAATAAGCTTTTTATATTCTGAGGAATATACCTGATTCAGCATTGCATGCACAGGAGTTATTCAAGGCTAGTGGGCTGAAAACAATAGAAAACTTCTGAGATGTGATCCCTGTTGTGGCAGTGTTTTGCTATGTGTCATTGAAAATGTCACTTAACCTCTTTGTTTTTTCATCATCAAAATTGTGAGGGCTGGTATTTATCCATCTTTCTGATAGGGTGATTAATTAATATTTCTTGAACACTGAGTACTCTTTTGTTGCATTTCTATTTTTACCAGGTTTATTTTGGAGAAATTAAATTCTGGTGGTGGTTCAAAAAGAACTGTTCATGGGAATCATCATGTTTTTTTCTTTGTTAGTCAGATCGTGAAGAGGTCACTTGCTCATAGGAGTTGAAAATTATTTAGGACATAGGTCACTGAGAAGTACCCATGGAATGATTTTGACTGGAGAAAATTGTGAATCATGGTCAAACTGAAAAATGCTCTCAACTTTGTTGCAAAATAATAATTTTTAGTACACTCGAACTGATTATTCTTTTTAAATTTTGTGACAGCTAGTGGGTCTAGAAGTAATGCAAATTATCTACTTTTTTCACAGCCACTGCAGCATACCTCTCAACTAATCCTTGTTAGAAGAAATACTTGTCATTTAGATTCCCGTTCCCTGTCCTGTTTTGACTTGAGATCTTTCTTGATTGCATGTGTAAATTAGTAGCACCAGAAAAATTGAATAAAAAAGATGAAATTATAGAAAAGGTTAGCTGTAATAAACTAACGTCAGATAAATCTTAAAATTCCAGTTACATAGTTCACTGTTAGTTGTTTGGAGGTTTTCTTCTACATGTGCTCATTCACAAGAGCATACTTACCTTATGGTAGTAATTTCAATAGGTAGTTTTAAACTTAAATTTCAAAACTTCTAGATTGACATAAAAATAAGGAACAATCTGTCAAGTATTATTTAACATGGATCATCTTTTTTTCTCCTTTCTGAGGCTCTCAGTAGCTGAATCACACTTACTACTTTTAAAAACTTCCAAGATGTTTACTACAAATTGTAACAGGCATCTATCCTTTGATGCAAGATTTGCATATGTTTTGGTATTTCTGCCTTTTTTTTTTTTCCATTTCTGCTAGGTTTGCGTTTTAAAAGCAAGACCGTGTTTAGCTTCAGAAAGCTGGATTTAAAAGTGCCAGCAATAGCTCGCCTATGCTGTCATCACTGAAGTAGCTGAAAATAATCTCTTTAATGAACAGTTGCTACAATGTTTATTAGTTCACCAAAGTGCAGTTTGGGATGATGTTAGAAACTGAAGTTTGAAGAGTGAGTTATGTGTGGAATTGTGTTTAATGTCACGATTTCAGTTCCTGTTCTAAGAAAAATGAAATTAAGATGTTAAGCACATTGTGTTAGACTATTAACTGTCTTAAGTCTTTTTAGTAAATTGTTGAGGTTGTTCAGGAGGGGGAATAAGAACATTGTAGGCTTAACTTTTCATCCGTTTAGTTAGTTATTTCTTCTTCCTGCAAATAGTAATCACATGTCTGTAGCTGGAAAGGGTTTTGCTGCAGTTTATTTCTTATTTAAATATGTACGTTAGTCTGTCTGGCTGCTGATTCCCTTGGATACCACAAGATGTACGCTCAGTGTGCCCCGAGTGTGGATATCTCTTCTGCTTTGCTGTGGCTTTAGGTAACATTGATGGCTTTCTAATTGGTCAGGCTGTGAGAGGGGGCAACAGGCAGGTGGGTTTAAGGGACAGGCAGCACCTTCAGTCAGCATGCAGAAGGGACATTTAATGCCCTGTGTCCCTCCTCTCTGCACCCCCCCCCCCCCGCCCTGATGCATGATGACCCTTCTGGGGTGGATGGAGTGATGACAGATCTCCATCCTAAAACCTAAGCCTGCTTTGGGGTTCACAGGCTGGCTTTGGGTTGCCTGTGGAGCTGCCTTGTTTACCAAGAGGCTTCAGTCTTCTTCCTATGGGGAGCAGGTACTGAAAGCGGGTGGTGGGGTGTCTCTGTTTTGAGAAGTTTCCAGTCCATTGGTGGTTGCAGGGTCCACAGGGATGCTGCAGGTTGCTTGCTCAGTAAGCTGGTCCTTTGGACCTCTGCTGTGCATCAGACCACGGCTGCAAATTGCATCGGGCTAAGTATTTCTATAAATTGCTAATCTCAGTCCCATTTCAGTTAGTTTGCCTCCAGGATGTTGTGAGGATGACTGAGATTCCAGCGGGCTCGTGCCAGCCTTTTTCCTGTGGGAGATACTCTTTACTGTTGGGCCGAAAATCGGAAATTCATTTGAAAAGTGGTGTTTTGAAGTTAGGTGGTGTATTGTTATATATAACTAGAAAATTGTTAAGTTTTTCTAAGCACATTATTTATTTGGATAAGTATTTACGTTTTTATGGAAAATGTCCTCTACCTTTTAAGACTGATGTTTCATTGAAAGAAGATACACAGTCCTATTAGAATAACTTAATTTTTCTCTTGCAACATGGTACATATTTTCCAACGTTGGCCACAGTTTCTCTCCTGAGTAAATTTAAATACTGAGTTGTTCAATTATCCGTCTATTTTAACCTAAACCAGCATGATACATATTTTAAAAATATTAATTATTTGACATAATTTGAAATTATGTATTTGACATAATTTGACAAATTATGTTTTTGACACATATATGTGTTAAAACACTCTGATCTTGGTGGATATTGCCGCTATGATTCTCATGATATGTCCTTTGAGGGAAGGAGGGAGGATGGCTGTACAAGTTTAGCATATTGCATTGATTGCCTAACAGGACCAAATTGGATAATTCAGCCTGCAAACTAAGGAACTTGTGTTCAGAAAAACAATCTCAGAGTTGCCAAATTATTTCAAGCATAATACTGTGCTAATGATGTATCAGATGTTGATTTTGAATTTGCCCAGGAGTGGCAAAGCAAATTAAAACAAGGTGAATGTCCCTAAACTCCATTTAAACTTCGACTTCCAGTCAGTGCTATCTTCATGTAAAAAGGTTCCTTTCAATTATGTTGTTGATTTCTTTTTTTGCAACTCTTACTACTGATGCTGAGGAAGCACATTGTTCTCCTGGAATTGGAACCCACTTAGTAAAACAAGTGGTGGGCAATAATACCTGTGTAATAAAACCTGTACCTGACATTTAACTGCTTGGAAGTTAGATGAGAAACTGTCAGGTTTTACCATGTACAAATAATGCTGAGAAAATTTTAAGGGTTAGCGGTGGGAAGCCGCGAAGGGCTTTGGGAAGGAGAGGGACAACACACAATGGAGGGTTGGGGAGTGCTGTGGAAAGAGGCCAGAGAAAACATGTGGCTGGGCCAGAGCCAGCGAAGGCCCGGGCAGCGCTGTCGGGAGGTGGGCAGCCACTCAGAGAGTGGGGGCTTGGGTTTGCCTGAGAAAGAACAGTGTGATTTCTATCCGGTGTCCAACAGATGAAATAAATTTTTCACTTTCGCTTCATTTTATGGGAAGAAATAATTAACTTTTTGCGCGCCGGTGTTACTCACAGAGGTGCTGCCAGTTTGAGCTGGCCATGATTGAGCCTGAAGAGTGCTGTAGGATATTTTAAAAATATTAGATCTTGTTAATTCCAATGTGTGTATTTGGAAACTTATTAGTTGTTGTATTGAAAGTCGATTTTTATTTACTACAAATCAAAGTATCACTTTCTTAGTGTGGCAGAGGAGGGACAGATCTCTTTTGAAGATAAAGGGAAGAAAAGTGTATAGAAAACAGAGGCGAGAACCTTTTAGAGTCTAAAACACAGTAATTGAAATATTTATGATTCAAGGCACTTCTCTGTGAGAGAACACAGACAGGATTGTGGTTTCATTACAGTACTTACAGTATTCTCATGACCTAAAAATGAAAACACAAAAACCTAATGCATTCAGGTGTGCACAGACTGCAAAGATACACGTCGCTGGTGAACTGTTATGCTTTTCACTTGGGTCAACATGTTTTCTTCTTTGTAGAAGAACATATTTAATTCAGTAAGGAGTAAGTGATTATCATATGTACAGCAAGGTGAATGTAAGAGGAAGGGTGCTGAGGACTCCTTGATAAATGCTAAAAATCATTCTTCATTGAAAATCAATTAGTGGAATATATGGGTGCTAAAACTGTAAAAATATTAGGACGGTACTTTGCTAAAGATCGTGAAATGCCTTCACACAGAAATTCATTCAGACTCATTTGTTACCAGTCTTGAATGCATTTAAATTACTTTTAATGTTGTGGTGATGCCTGTAAATTGTTCTGGGTACACAATAACTGTCAGCGTACATTGAAGAATACGTATGGTCAGTAATTCAACAGATAACTATATTAAATACATGGAAGAAGCTTCACACAGTGTCATAAATCCTTGCACATTCTTTTCCTTAAGAAAAGGAATTAAGCATATTGTGACAGAAGCTGTGACATATTTGGTATTTAATTCTATTTTAAGTTACTGGCATCTTGTAAAAGAGTTAAAGATGTGTTCAGCATTGGATGTGGTGACCAATCTGTTCTGGGGCCTCTGTTTATTATTGACCAGGAAAGGATGTGAAATATACCTGAGCAACCAGAATTTTTTTTTTTTCAAAAATGTTAGTTGAGGGTTTTTTGTTGTTGTGGGGTTTTTTTTTGTTTGTCTGTTTGTTTTGTTGTTTGTATCTGGGAAGCAGATCATGCTTTCAGATCACAGAGAAGCCAGACGAATGGTAAAACTGTCAAAATATTTGCGTATAAGCTTCAGTACTCTGCTCAGTGGGGAAGCTGCTGGTTGCCCAGAGGTTTCTGTGCAGAGCTGTGCAGCTTTGGGAGCGGCGGGTGCCCCTGCCAGCGCTTGCATGCGTGGCTGTGCAGCAGTGCAGAACTCCCGTGTCCATCCACAGCTTTCTGGGAAGGAGGCTGTGGCCTTCAGAAGGAAAATCAATGTATCTGGTGGATTTGCTGCATCTCAGGCTATGGGGCAGAAAACATCCTGAAGAAGAGTGCTGTCAGTGAAGACAAAAATGTTCAGTCCTTTGCTAAAACAGCCCATGTCCTCAAGGAGTCGAGGAGTGGGATTCTTCTGGGCAGGAACTGACTGTGCTAGGGAGTGGCTTTCACAATATACAAAACCTATTTTAAGGGTTGTGATAGGAAAACCTGCTCTTTCCAAAATCTTCCTTAAAAAAATGAGGGAGGGTGCTTCCAGATCAGGTTTGTATTAATTTCCAGGCTAAGTATGCCTTGTGTCATCAGTGTCTTGCCATGTCCCAGCAGATGGTCAACCGCTGAAGTGGTCTTGAGGTTCAGGGTGGCTTGGACTGGTTATGGGGTCTGAAGTGGTGAGTGATGGACCAGCTCAATCCTCCAGTGTCATCCTGCCACCCAGCATAACCCCCTGCTCAGAGCTTCCTACCTCGTGCGGCACACAGGTGCCCTTCACATGGCTTTGCCTGTCTTCATGCTTCAGGTGGGAATGTACTTGAGAGGATGGCCACATACCTGTGTTGAAAAATCTCTCCCAAGACCTTCAGCCTTGATCCAAAATTTTCTGAAGTTGACTTGAAGACTCCTTGTTTTGGCTTAGGCACTGAAGGTGGTTGATGCTTTGGATTGTGTTTGTATGTTCATGTGCAGAACTGGTTTCTGAGGTTGTTACGGGCTACTTGGCTGCTCTTCAAAGCCACCAAGACCAGGGCTGGTGGACCACTTGTGTGTATTTAAGCCAAATCCAAGTGTTTTCAGTTTTACAGTTTTTCTTCCATTACAGGTTCATACACCAACTGTTGATAGGCTCTGAGCCAATTACCACTAAGATGAAAAACTGATATTTAAAGTGACTTTCTTCATAGTATTTAAATACTTTAAAGTCTTCACTTCCATTTATTCAGTAAATGAATCTGAAAGAATACAGAGGTCAGGTACATCATTGGTGAGGATCCAAAGACATATGAAAAAGATATTCTTGAAAGTTGAACATATATACTTGTTTTAAATCAGTCATGTCCATCCTAATCAGGCAAGCACAGCAGCCAGGCATGACATATCTTGTGCTGTGGCTGTGGGGTCTTGTGTGCTGCAGGATCAGTGCTACTGTGCATGTGCAGCAATCTCTTCTATACTCTATGACTGCCATTTGGGTCTTTGTTGTTACCACTAAATTACTACCAGAATGGGGAAGACACCATTTTTTCAAGTCACTGTTGTGCATGCAATTTTGCTTCAAATTCGTTTAACAAAAAGTTGCCTTTAGCTGAATTTTTCTTCATCCAAGTCACAGATGAGTGGGAGCAGAATGTGACCTGAGACTATTAAAAATATCTTTCTCATTGTCACCTGCAATATTACCATAATTGGAACTAAGGAGTCTGCAGTTGCACAATATTTATGTTGCAATCCAAACTGACATAGCCTGGAATGCTTCAGCAGCAAAACAAGACACAGACCCAAGCCCGTGCCGCGCGCTTGGGAGGGAGCGAGCTGCTCCTCTTGGAGACCTCCTCCAGTGGGAACATCCCCTGGGTCCCCCTGCTTCTCCACGGGCTGGGGGAACCTTCTGTGGAGGTGGTGAGGTGAGTGCTCAGCCTGGCTGTGGAGCGCAGTGGTGGCTCGTGGCCTTTGCAGGTGACGCTTTGGGTCAGGCTGCAAGGACAGCTGCTTTGCTAAGCTGGGGGGCTGTGGTAAGAGATTGCTCGTTCTTTGAGTCCTTCTGGTTGGGGTGGGCTCTTTTTTCATATCTTTTTACTCCTTACACTGAGGGGGCCTCTTTGTCAGGAGTCATTGTTTGGAAGAAACACTTTTAATGCGTTTGCTTTCCTTTGATGGATGGAAATAGTGAGTCACCATCCAGTGTCACCTTTACTGCTCAGATAGCTGTAAGCACAGTGAAACTAATGTCTCGCCCTGCTGCTGCTCTGGTAGGCTCTGCAGCAGCTGATGAACTTGATCTATTACCCCTGGCCCTCACTGGCGAACACAGAATGGTATGTTTGCCCGTGACTGACACACTTAGATCTCTGGCCATGAGATACGTGGTCAACTCTTCAAGCCTTTACCTTTAGCATTAGCTTTAACCCCTCAGGGCTCAGCTGCTTGCGGCATTTAAAACATGGCAAGGGGTTTTATAGCAGAGATTTGACTCAGCAAGACTTGTGCTAACTCTTGCTGAAGATATGAAATACAATTTGTAGCTTATAATTGCTGCCTAATATGATCTTGGACCCTTACTTAAAATCCATTTAACTGATACTGTACTTTCTTTATAAGGTTATTATTGGGAGCTAACCTTTTCTTGTGTTGTGGTGAAATGTACAATGTAATAAGGGTGTTTTTTAATGTGTTTAAGAGTTGGAAGATGTGTTAGAGGTAACCTTTATGCAGAGAGTTTTATATAGTTGTAGTAAGGACAGTGATATTAAAATCTTGAACATTAGTACTGCCTGAATGTAATTTGTTCTCATTGTGCTTTGTGTGTGCCTGCTAGCAGAAGATGATACAGTATATTGAGAAAATCTGTTTTGTTCTCCAGTATGTTTCGAACCAGTAATTATTAACCTAGTGCAAATTACTGTCTCCAGAAAGTTTTTGTACTTCTGATACATACAAAAATACAAAAAACATATCAGATACAATAGATAAATCATGATTCTTTATTTCTCTATATTTCAAGTAGAGCAACCTAAACTTAGGATTTTAGGCACAAAATTGAAAGCCTCCCAGAAATCTTTACTTTCTTGTTTAACTCTTGATAAATAGGCATGGGCCGTGTCTGTTGGAGGTCTGTAGGGATGACTAGATTATAATAGATTTAAAGATTATTTTTTATGGATAGCAAATGTTGGTACTTTTGCTCGTATCTGTGCGTTTGTCAGCCTTTGATTGCCTTGTAGAAATGTGGGTTTGCTTAGAGCTGTAAGTTAAAATTAAGTATTTTTCCTCCTTTTTGCGTATATGTAGAGTTTGGTGTACATGGAAAGGATTTCAGAACTTGCCTCCCTGTACCCTTCTTGAAACTGCTCTAAACAGTGGTGAAGGCAATGAAGTTTCATACCCAAAAGACGATCAGGAGAAAAATGAAAAACGGGAGTGTGTAAGCAGAGAAAGATGAGCGTTTTAAGTGTGGACTGCCTTTGTTGGATTCGTATTTTCTTTTTTCCCTGTTAGTGTAGGAAGCTCTTTTACCACTGTTTAGCCTTTTTTTTTTTTTTTGGTAATGTTTGCTTAAATTTTCTTCGTTCTTCCCCATCCCTCTGGTTTTTCATTTCCCTTCCCTTTTGCCTGAAGGGGGCATTGTGCATTGGAGGGGGGAAGCAGGTTTTGCACATGTCAGACTATCGGCCTATAACTGAAAAACACTTGTTGTTCTTAAGTTCAATAAACTGTTGTCAGGGGTGTGCACAGCAATAGGGATGTAATAGGCAAGAATGGCCTTAAGAGAAACAAACATTTTTTATCTTAAGTAGGTGGGGAAGGGTGCAGCAGCCACTGGCTCATGAGGTTGAAATTAACTGCTTTTAACATTGTGAAGAATTATGATGATGCAGACAAAGTGCTGTCCTAAAATTTATAGTTCTTGGCTCAGATGTGGACTTCTTGTGGAACTTTATGATAGAGTTGCTTAATCTCAGTGCAGTAGAGATAAATTCATTAATGGTTATGAGGTGTTGATATAAATAAATAGACAACGCCAGTAAATTGCTTTCTGAAGCTCAGTGACTGTACGTTCTGATCTTCTAATTTAATCTGTCTACTATTTCCCATTCACCTGCTGAAAGGCTTTGGAGACTGAGAAATCAGCCCAACTCCAGGCACAGTAACTGTGAGAACTAAACTGGCTTCTCTAAACAGAGATCCTTGGATGAGGACTGGAAGAATTTCCTTAATGTAAGTTAAGACTGTATGGACAAAGGAGGACAGAAACAGGTTCTTGCGTTGCCCATCATGTTCATAGATTATTAGGTTTCTCACTAAGTGCCTGTTTTCTGCACCAGTTTGTGATAACCCTGACACTTACACAGAAGAAAAATGAAGAAGCTAATGACCTGATGAAAGAGATACTGTCCAAATGAGAAAAATTAGCTAAGCCCATTTCTTTTGGTGGTGTTGCAGTATTGCTCACATCTGGCCTTTTGGTTGATCTCAACAAATGTTATCATTCTCTCAGTAGACAGTGCATTTTTCTTGTGAATTATTTAAATGTGTGCAGAAATTATTTCTGAGAGAAATTAGCCTTTCACACAAAGGATAGTTTAACTCTATGAGGGAAGCATTCACTACGCTTTTAACCTCAGTTCTTAAGAATAGAAATGTATAGGAAAATATATTCTTTAAGAGAGTGTCAGTGTTTTTTCTTGGTAGGTTGTTTCTTTGTGCAGGGCGTTTCTCATCTAAACCACTTTTTGCTGTTAGTTTGCTTTATACTGTGTCAGGGTATAATTGTAATATAACCCTTTAAGCTCTTAGATGGACTTGAGTCATGATGCAGATGGACAAGAAATACAATAACACAACTGGACCAGGCAGAGGTGTTGGATTCAGTCTCTCTCTGCTGTTGTTTCATGCACTTGACTTGAGGACTTCAATGTGCTGCACCAGAGATCTCCTGAGGGAGGACTGGAGCTTCTCTGTGCTCTGTACCAGTACATTGTTACTGCTGAGCTCCATCTCTGGCCTTCTGATGGACGTTTTGTGCTTTTCCCTCGTCATGGCCCAGCCTCACTGGAGGAGCAGCCAAAAGCTTCCTCCCTGGTCTCTCCAGCAGGCTGGGATCTCTCCTGGGGTAAGCTTACGGAGAGTTTCCCTCTTCTCAGGCTCTGCTCAGGCTGGATTACTTCTCAGTGTAACAAAGAACCTCTGTTTCACCAGTGACCACAACTCACAGGCTGGAGTTGGACACAGTCTGATTTACTCCTTAAACTGAGAAGTGCAGGACTGCAGGTGGCTGCAGACCACAAGGTTGGGATGAAAGCTGCTGTGCCTGCACCTCATGGTGCTTGGTCTGCAACAGCATTTGCCATGAATTTCTTCGTTTCAACCAGGACATCCCAGCTGAGTAAGATTATTGGGAAATAAGGAGTGTGAATGGAAAAGGCAAGTGAAAAGCTAGTGGAGAATCGTCTTACAATGCTAAACTTCACTGTTGTTTTTGGCCAACTTGTTTGACATAGATTTCAAAAGATAGTAGATGAGTTGAAGGGGCATCAAGCCAACAGGGTGGAACAGCTTTGTTGCAGATTAGCTCTTCATCTTCCTCCTTGTGCAGCATCAAAGGTACTGAATAAGCCTCTTTCTCCTTGTGTTGCTGTTTTAGATTTTATTTCAAGTTGAAAGTGCCATATATGTCCAATAAAAGAAAACAGAAGGAAAGAAATGAGTGATGAAGTTGACTGGGAAAGCAAATCTTGTTGAATTAGCCCCTACATCATCTGTTTGCTTCAATTATAGAAAAAATGGGAATGGTTTCCTTAAAAACCTGCCATAAGAGACCTGTCTTTTTGACATTTCCTACAGTGTATCTGTAGGCTTAACGTGGATGCGATATTTGGAAGGTGAAGTCCTGTTATTGTTGAAGTGCATCAACTAGATTTCATTGTTGCAAAGCCGCCTGTGCATTTTAGGTACAGCAGTAGTAGTTTGTACTGCTGAATTTGTCATAGATAATTTGAGAGAAAGTGAATTAGCTAGTAAATGAGTGTTCATAATTCATCTTGGAATTTTCTAATGCTTTAAAAGAAATTCAAGTTAAATTTACTTCACATATGTATGCGTCTTGTATTAAGGCCTGTGTAAAACAGCTAGTAACTGCTTCCAGCCCTACCATCCATTTCCTGCAAAACATGGAATTTGTACTTTTTGATTTCCAAATGGCAATTTTGAAGTACTTGTAGCACATACAGTTTCAGTAAACTTCAGAAAAGTAAAAAAACAAAAAACCACAACACAAAAACAAACAAAACCCAACTGTTAGCCATGCCACAAATCAACGTGTTCTAAAATGTACTTTTGACTTGACCAGTTCAATTTTTGCAATACATCAAAGGCCTTGCTTCTTCCACAACTGTAAACTTCATTTAAGGTCTGCATTTTGGTTGTTGGTGGGAAGAAGTTAAAAAAAATAATCTAGTAACATGAATATATATAGCGAGTAACTACATAAGCAATGTTGCTGCCCTTGAGTTGCAATTTTAACAGTTTGAAGTCTCTTAAAGTTCAGTATAGTTTAACTAAAAAACCCATTTCTGTGACCATTTGCAAAGGTTTAATTTGTTGTAAGCCCTGTTGTTGATCTAGAGCTTTTGCTCATTTAAGGTTGATTAATTGCTTTTGCCACTTTTGTTTGCACTTCAGTATAATCTCATGAAGACTATTGTATTTTTTTTTTTCAGTTTAATTTTCTGTTGACGATTGTATGTTTGTATGGGATGTTAAATTTGACCACTAATAACTTCAGTATTTAAATAAATAAATATGATGCAAAACAATAGCCACTGACTGCAAACTGAAACAAATACTAAGCAGTGCAAATTTGTTTCATTTAGCATAATTTCTGCACCTGCTGTAGACTCCATTGTAGGAGCTCTTGCTTTTATGTGATTTTATTTATTTAGAAAGAGAAAAGGATCATCCTTTTTTCATTCAAGTATCTTTTTATTTAATGCAGATTTAATAGAAACAAGAATAATAGGCCTATCTCTTACATTGAATATTGTTAAAATGCGTATGCCTTCCCTGGTAATTACTATTCATTAAGGCTTAGTATTCTTTTTTTAAAGGAGCTAACTCTCTGTTATCTTACCTGTAAAGTGGATGGATGAATGTTGGCACTAAAGTCACTTCACGCGAAATGTAAAATACGATTCAGATATGTAGTCTGGGAGACCTGTGGCCCGTTTGCTTTACCGCATTGCGTTTCGGAAAACACACACCATGCTGCATGCCTGGGTGAGTCACACTGATACAGTGTGACCCTCACTACGAAGGATTAGTCTCTTAATGATAATTGGTTAACTTGTCCCAAGTAGGAGCCCATGGTTTCCAGGTACAGCGTGGAACCCACTCATTGCTGATGATGCGGAGGAAGATGCTGTTACCTTTCATCTTTGGAAGTGTTTGACTATGTGCTGCTCTTAGAAAGTAGAAACTAGGAATCCTGGTGCCTCGCACTCCCCTGCTATCTTACCAATAGTTGTGTAGTAGACGAAAAAGCTGTGTTGTCCCTGTATACAGATTTGCCTGTGTAAAGGAAAACACATAATCTACCTCCTGGGGTTGGCAGTATACTGATTTTCACACACAGACATAATGGGCAAACCAGAGAGTTCTGAAATCTTAAGACAGGCCGGATGGAAAAATATGTTCAAATTAAAGAAAAAAAAAAAAACAACAAAAAACAGGGAAAGAAGAAATCCAGTCCTGCTGATAATGAAAGGATGAAGAGGGAAGTGAAACTTCTCCTGTTTTTAAGGAGGCGGGTTAACGATTTTTGAACTTCTGGGATTACGATGCATTTTCTTTGCTATAGAACTGTCAGAAAATACAAAGGTTATATCTATGCAGACAGCTTAACTTGCTTCTGGCTCTCCAAAGTGCTTTAACTCATTTTATGTTCAGCTGTAAAAATACAGGGCTTGGAAAAACTAGAGCATTGGAGCTGTGGCTGTGGCCCCACCGGGATGGCCAGGACAGGGCTCTTGGATGAGAGCTGTGGCTGGACATGTGGTGCCCTGCACAGTGGCAGTGGCTTGTCAGGGCTGAGGGGCTAAGCAGGCATGTCCCTCTGATTCTGCTGTGAGATACGTACTTCTGGAAGCCAGAATACATGTCAAGGAAACCTTCCTCTGCTATAAAGCTTTCCAGTCTTTGCATTTGGAAGTTTTCAAGAGCATTGCTAATTCTGACGAGCGTAGCTCTGAAATTTTTTCTGTTAGCTTTTGCTTGTACTTCTGCATTTTTCTTTCCTCCCGTGCTTATTTAAAGTGGATCCTAACAGTGGAGGGGATGAGTCTGGAAAAGGAGTATTTAATCAAAGAAGGAGGATCCTAAAACTTCTGCCTAACTAGAGGTGTACCGCAAAGTGAAGAAGCTGCATAAAATACAGTGGTAGTACAAGAAACCATCCCATTTTACCGAAGTCATGGTACAATGGAAAGTGCTTCGTGTCAGCTGAAATGTCAGATGTATCAGGAAAAAAAGTTAAAGTGGAACCTGATTTCTGTAAGGCTAAAGATTCAAACAATTTGCTTAGGGATGCAGTAGAAAATCAATCTTATGCTTGAAAGAGGGAATAGTAGCCTTCAAGTCTCATCTCCTGTTTTGCAGCTGATTGCCTGTTTTTATTATCTCCCCCCCTTTTCCTTCAGTACTTACTAATGCCCTTTGGTTAACTCCATTATACCTTTGAAAAACTTCTTGCAGAGCTCAGCTGCTTTGGCTTGTTTGCTGGGTAAGCCTCACTGATATTATTATAATTAATAGGATGTGTAAAAACTTCCTGAACCAAGTGTTACAGAATCAGGCTATTAAAACTTTGTGCCCCATATGTTCTGCAGCATGCAAGCTTTCCATCCTTGGCAGCTGGGGCTCATCAGAGAAGAGGCTGGACCTGCATTGATCTTGTGTGCTGTGTGGGAAGTTGGTTTGGTAGGAACACCATTCAGCTTGTTAAAGAGTAAGAGGCATGGAAAATAAAGTCAGCTTACAGTTTGGAGGTGTGTCTCTAATTTGCTTTTTTTGATTTTTATACCACAGGGATAAAAATGTGAGAGAAAGATGTGCTGCATTTTTAGATACTAAAAATCTTTGAAGATCTGATTAATAAGTGAGAGTTTAAACTGTTTCTCATAATTTTGTGTTACATTATAACAGTTTGCTTGCTTTGACTCTTGCTGTTGTTGAGTAGCACTGCTTCATTTCCTCCAACAACTTTGTGTTTTAGAAAAAAGTTTTTATAATTGCAAGAAAGTAATAGAGAATAATAAAGGTGAAAAGAATAGTCTGATATTTTTGAAGGATTTCTTTTTTTTTTTTTGTTGATTTGGAGGTGCCATAAATGTTTATAACATGCTAGTTCTACAAAAGTTAAATATGAAGCTGATCAAAAATTTTTAAAAGTGGAGAGGAAATGTGTCAATTGATGCAACACAAAACAAGTACATCATTAAGAAGACAAGAAATAATACTGAACAACTGGAATAGCATTTGAGACCATACCAAATAAAGTATTTATGTACAAGCGAATACAAGGTCATACATCTAGAGACAATATTGCAGGTTGTTCTTTCAATATTGGGGTCTGTATCCAGAGTGGAAAATTGTAACCCTGAAAAAGACATGTATTTATGTTGGCTAATCAGATTAATATGGACATTTTAAATTTAAACTGGGACTTTATATCCTTGGATGTATAAAGATATATCTCAAATAGGAATAACAAGGCTAGATATTTTTTGCCTAAATTCCTTCCTTCTTTTTTTAGTGTTGACATTATTTTTTGATAGTTTCTTAAAAAGTTGGATAGAAAAGAGACTATATGGAAAATAAAATTGATAATAGAGGCTTGTCAGTCCACCTTGTAATGGCATAACAAAGTCCATTAGGACGAGAACAGTTTTTAACAGTGAGATTAGTTATTTGCAAGAAGAGGTTACTGAGGACTTCAAAATAGATTTCACTGGAAACTTTAGATTGTGGTTTAAGGGCTTTTCTAACACAGACTCATACTTGGTGAAGGAATTATACCAGCAGACCGTTACTACCAGAAAACTTATCAGTGTTGATTCGATGACTTCTTCTTTTTCTTTTGAAAGAAGCAGGAGAGCACTTAGTGTGTTTATTGGCATATCAATACTCTTTGAATACATGTCTGTCCTTTAACGGTGCTTTAGAGCACTGGACATGGACTGGAAGGCCACTGCTGGGTGCTGTGCACAGAACCACTATGAGTCCCAACCCAGAAGTCTGACAATTTAAAACAGGGGTAGAGGCAACAGGTGGAAATAGGCAAGGGAAAACAGTCAGTTATCATAGCATATCAGCAAATATTATGTTTTAAAATTTTCCATAGGTCTCCTGCCAAAGCAGTTTGAAAGAGGTTAGTCAGTTAGTTTTGTGGATGTTCACAGATGTGTGAGGTGTCAGCCTGGATAAAAAGCCTGAAGACACTTAATTGAAAAAATAACACATAGCGATGATGGAAGCTGGCAGCCTGGACCTAAAGGAGAAGGGAGTTTTCCTCTAGATGTAGAATGAGAAATGATGGGTAGGCTTTGACATGGAAGATAAGTGATTAATATATAATGGGATACTGGATTTATGTCAGTGGAATGAAATTGCATTTGTCAAGACTAGAACAAAAGATAGGAACAAGATCTGAAGTAAGAGGGATAGGAGCATAACAGCTGCACAGTTTGAGAGACATACTTTAAAGATAGTATTTGTAAAGATCCTACAATATTTACATGTGAATCTTCTGTAAATATGTGAATCTATAAGGCCTAGATGCTTGTGTCCAAAGACTGAGATGTATGAGGCAAAGATGATGCCCTGATTATTGGCCTAAATGAAACGTAATGTCGACCAAGAAAAAAGGTGAGAGGAAAGCTGATTAGCCCTCTAAAGGAGACTATACCTCTCTGTCTTCTAAGTGTACTTAACTGTTGTCCAGCTCGTAGTAGCGGTGTGATGTTAGTGATGGGGGAAAATAACCTGCTCAGGTGAGTGGTGGGATGGTGGGGTCCAGAATTTTTATGAGGTCCCCCTTTATCAGTTTGCTTGTGGAAAAGGATATGTCATAAAGTTCTTAGAATATTACTGTTCTTTGCTCTTTCCAAATTGCTCTTTAGTGGCAGCATTTGCAGCCTAAGGTTATACTTAAAGTGTGTCACACTACGGCTGATGAAGTATCATGGAACATATGTTTTAATACACTTAGTAACATCCTTAAGTATTTAGGTTTTCAAAGCCAGGATTGACTTGACTGCATCGCTCACCAGTGGTGAAACCAGGAGTCACAGAGATTATACAAGTTGAATACCAGTCATGTGCACTGTTTATTTGACATACAGAGGGTATGTTTCCACCTACTGGAAAACCTGTTTGTAAATGCTCAGGCAAATCATCTCTCTCCACATGCAGTGTCAATGTATTTCATTTGCTTGTTTATAGAGGGATTTAGGAAACAACATTGCTATGCAATTCCTAGTTTTGACCTCCACCCTCCTTTCTCTGTTGACATCCTGGAATGGCCAGTTACGGTGTCTGAGGGACCTCAGGGCTTTCATTTTGCTGGGGACACCTTTTTTTTTTCTTTTTTTTTTTTCCAAATGCAAAATGGTGGAGTAGTGTAATGTGGGGTAGGTCTGAGACACTGTGAGATTTCCTTTTATTTTGTTGAGACTTTACTGATACAATAGAGCAAATACTTTACTGAACTTTGAAACTGATTTTATGTCTTTTTAATTTGGCCTGTTGTGCATCTACTAAAACAAAGTCAATATTTTTTTTCTTTTTAAGAATTTCCCTTCAGTGTGTTTCCGTCTGTATTAGAACTGTATTAAAAGAATCGGAAAAGTTGAGTGTTTTTACTTTACTTGCAGATTGCTTACTACTTGCGCCCTCTGAGACCCCACCAGAGATAGTGAGTTGTGTTGCTTTGGGCTTCCTGAGAGGATTGCTGATAAACCCAAGTCAGTGTTGCTGTGCAGGTTCAGTTGCTGAGGACTGCTTGATTACCTCCCCCCTGCCCATTGTCCTTTTTTCAAGTTTTAAAAATTGTTCATCAGATTTATCATTGCTTTTTAAGAAAGTCTTCATGAGCATGACCTGAGGTTTTACAGGAAATCTTGAAATAAAAGTAATAATATTGTTATACATTCTCTCACATTCAGCCACACATGCTATCACAAAAGTAGCCTTGAAGCTGTTTTAGTTTTACAGCAAAGAGTGTTTCTTTTCATATCAGGTAATCCGATCTGCTGGGTTTTTTTCCCCTTGGCTTTGAAAACATGCCTTTATATTAATAATCCTGGATTTTGTGCTGAAAGTTGATTGCTCTAATTGCTGATTGGTATTCAGTAACACTAAATAAAGGCTCATTTTTTTCTCTTTTTCCTCTTTCTACTTTAAAATCTATCAATGTGTATTTTTAGAGTTCACCATTAGTGGATGTATAATCTTTGTGTCTGCTTTTATTCTTGGCCACTGGGAGTTTTGCTACCAGCAATAAAAGACAACCTCCATGTTGTACTGCACAGTATAGATATTGTAAATTTTGGTCTTGCTTTCCATTGATCTGGTTTGCCATATGGGAATCATATTCAGCTGATCTTTATTTCCTGAGTCAGAAATTCTGTTTTACCCATCTTTGGGGCTTTCAGCATTTATTCTCAGTGGGCTGTCAGGTATTGCACATGAAAGCAAAGGTTCAAAGGCATATAAAGAAGTTTGAGGTCTGAAATGTTTACTTAACACTGTGTTTTTTTTTCTTTTTACAAACATTTGCCAGACTGGAGGATCAGCTTGAAACCTTAATAAATTTTAGACTCTTTGTACTCTATTATGATCATTTTATGCATAAATAATTTTGGTGTAGCCTGGAACACATCAACTGTGAACTTGCTAGTGTATGTTTGCCAGCAACAGTATTAACAGCATTGCAGTAAGTTTTTTTAAGTTTATCAATTATTTTCATCAGAGGTTTATTTCCTTTGACTTCTGTTTTTGTTTCTGGAACTGCCTCTAACAGAGTGCCATTTTGCTACAAAGAAAAATTAAATTAATTACTATGCAGCTTACAATTAATATGACAAGTAAATATTTTTTAAAAAATAAAGACAACATCCTCTCTCTTTGTAATGTCATTCCACTGAGAGAGTGGATTTGAGTGAAAGAATGAGCTTGTTGCAGCTCACCTGTGAAGATGCTGCCACCAATGAGGTTAACAGTCATAATCTTAATGCCTTTTGTGCATTCAGTATTTAATCTCTTAGGAAACAAATGCCTAAAATTCAAGGGATTTGAATCACATGGGGACAGTGATATAGAGGCTCTAGATCCCATTAGTGTAGTTGGACTTTTTCCCTTCTCTTTTGTACTGAAGATTTAGTATACTGGAGTGTGTCTGATGTTCCACTCCAGTCCTCAGTATATCTCATATTTCTTTTTATTACCAAGCAAGGAAATAATCAGGGGTCTTGACACTTAGTGATGGGATTTGTTCTCTCTTCTTCTGGCTCTTCATTGCCAAGAGGATGTAGAGCGCTAGGATTGAGTCAAAGTGCCTGTTTTCATCTAGGAAAGATGTGGTTTAGGTGACACTGGGCTCATATTTTGTGGTTGAGAAACTGAAAACAGATGAGAAAAAAGCAATCAAAGACTGAAAGGGAGGTGAGGTTTCCTCCGTAGATCCGTCACCTTTTGCACAGGGACCACCAAGACTAAGCTGTCAGGGATGTCTGCTCTCTCACAAAGAGTCCTGGGCTCCCAGTCCTGACTTGCATAGCCTCTTTGTCAGGAAGTTATGCTGCAGATTTAGCTCACCACTTAGTGTTCAGTCATGAGCACCTCCCTCCCTTGCTCCTTGCCTTCTCTAGTCAAAACAGAATGGCAGCTGGGAAACGTGGTTGTGTGGACAGCTTGTTTCAAGCAGATGGGTTACCAGAGTCTGCGATGGGTCTTCTTTTCTCCAGTTTTCCTCTTTTATTCTGTGTTGTTGTTTACTAGTCTCTGTCAGCACTGAAACATTGCACCCTCATGCTGCTGGTTCAGCTTTCCTCGCTTCAGTAATCAAAGATGGTTACGGCTCCTCAGCTGTCCCGGCTTTCCCCTGACATTGACAAAGGCTGTCAGCCGTTTTTCCATCCAACCCTTCCCAGGCTGCTGATGTTCCACCTTGGGTTTTATTTTGAATTGGGAAAGAAAAACCCAAGGAAATGAAGAAAATAAACAGAAGCAGGCAGATCTGAGACCTTCAGAAGAAGAAACCGCTACGTCAACCAGAGTTGTGTTAGGCAGCACAAAGGTACATGGCAGAGTGTTGATGCTCATTGCTGCAAGATCTGCCACCAGCAGAATCAACCTACTTTGGAGTGTATCTGAGACTAAATGGCATTTTGCTCTCCCACCACGTGTTCCTGGCCAGTGGGCCTTCCCAGGTCCCATGTGCATTTGTTTAATCTTTTCTGAATGGACTTCTGCTAAGAAAAATGAATGAGATGGTATCTCACTGCTGAATTGGGGGTCAAAACTATCATAGATTTTATACCCTTCTATCAAGCACTCCCAAGACAACATGTTCAGAGTTCACTGAAATATTACTTGGAATAAGGATAAATTTTCATAAATCTCACTGTGAAGTATTGTTAACAGTTTTGACACACCTGTTCAATGGATGCATAAAAATTCCCAAATGTGTTTTTTCAAGAGGAATTACCTTGGTTTAAGACTTTCTATAAGCTAAGACACTCCACTATCTTGTCAGGTGAGGATGTAATTTTCAATATCCATACCCTTTGCAAGTCACCAGTTCAGTGCCACTGGTTTGGCACAACCAGACGCAGCAGTTGAAAACGTTGACTTAGGCAGTTATGTGCTATCTTTAGTTAAATATATCTGTCTTCTGATCTCTGTGTCAGCTCCTCAGGGGACTTTGGAAGGTGTTTGTTGCCTTAGTATTTTTCAGAGTTCTTGGCCTGGCTCCCCATGAGTTCAGGAGTAGAGCCCGTGTAGGATCACAGGGTTCTCTCCGGGAAAAGCAAGCTGCCTGGCATGAAAGAACTAAAGATCTTCTGTTCAGAGTAGGAACCTTGCTCAGGGGGCTGTCCATGTCTTGGAGAAAGAAGAAATTAAGATCACTGTCGTTTTCATCAAATTTCACTTCTAATAAGTTTGTTCACTCTGAACAAACCAACTTTCCAAAAGCCCTTAGGAGAAAATAACTCAGGCAAGTAGAAGAGAAGAAGGCTTTAACAAAACAGGACACTCATCTGCATATTTCTCCCTTATGGGAAGAGGACCAGAAGACAAATACATTACAATGACAGAACCGAGTACATTCAGATTCTGCAGTTATGACCATGGTAATACTGCAGAATAGCATATCGAGGTTAAAGAAACTGTTGTCTTCTGCTAATTTCCACAGAAACAATGTTCATATAGATCAGAAGCATTAACAGGAAGTAGCATCTCAGAAGTTAAATTCTGTAGTTGGAGCTGAAATACAACTAGCTAATAAAAGTAGTATGAAAAACATTATTTCCTACATGGTGTATATGAACCTACTTGACAAAAGTGTTTGTGGTATTTTTCAAATTGCTCCAGATCTAAGCTTTACTTTCAAATCCGTATATTCATGTTGGGATAATAATTGTAATCTTGAGCATATAAACTTGTTACTGTGTTATTTTCCTGAATCTGTTGGTGATCTGAAACACTAACTTTTACACGTATTCCATTTTCTTTATTAATCCTTTTTTTAGGTACTCATTCTAAACCTAATGATGGTCTTTAAAATTCAGCATTAACAATTTCATTTTTGATAACTTTTGTGGCTGGGAAGGGGACAATGATGATTGTCAGGAACATCAGCAAGAAGTGGAGAATGAATAAATGCAAGAGGGGCAAATGGGAAAAGAAAAAGCAGAATTAAGAGGCATAAATATGGTAATTGTAAAGATGAATGTATTTTTACTTTGATATTAGATGTAACAAGCAGGTAGTGGAAAATGATTAAAATATAGTTATTTCATTATAGATAATTTTTCCTTCTATACCTTTGTTCAAAACATGTCACTCATTGGAATGAAAAAATTGATGGCAGGTTATGGGCAATAGATTGCATTCCTACACTTGTATGGCAGAGTCAGCAGCCAGGAATTTGACAATGTCTGTAAAGTAAGCGTGGTGCATCCTACTTGATTTCTGTTTCCCATCCATGCTTAGCCTGCCCTGGCAGCACCACGTCTGAATCCTCGTTCTGTCCTTGTGCCTCACGCACTTCAGTGCACTGGACTGGTTCCAGTCCCTTGTCCAAACCCCCGACCTCTGCTCAGCTTCTCAGTGTTGCAGGCTGTCAGCTGAGTTGAGTAAACTTCTGCTAATGAAAACAGATAAAAAGTCACTGGAATTTATTAATGCTTTTGCATTAACTTAAATCAGACACTAAGAATGAATGTAGTATTATTAAAAAGTGAAATCGGATTATAATGAAAGGAACCTGCAGGTTTTAGTTAGTAACTTCCATGCATCTCTATAAATTTTGTTTAATTCTAATAAAATAAAAGTGGATCCTCATTAACTGTAATGATATAAAATTAAGCTCTCCGTGACTTACATTCATGTAGTCAGTCAGCACTATTATTTGAAATCTCATTGGGCTCAATTTGTCTGCAAGGACAACAGAATTGTCATTTCTGCTGGGGGAGCTCTGTTGGTTAGAAAATAGCAGGACTAGGTCTCTTCTCTGTGGAAGAAAGAGGTGCCTATACATGGGATTCACATGATGTGTGCTACGGAAGTTAATATGATGGTACAATAATTTTTTTTTTAGAATCTGTTTTGAATCTGTGTAATAAATATGTGGTAGTTCAAATATATAGTGCTTTGTTTGAAGATGTTTTGTTTCTTTGGTATCTTCACATGTCAGTATGTTAATATAGTTAGATTAAAATCATCATGGACAAGTCATGTTCTGCCTGAAAGTTTGCCTAATATTTTTGGAAAAGAGGTAATTAATTTTTGTCTTGTTTCAGCCTAATAAAAAAATATTTTCTTATTTGGCTTTATTTTCCTTTTTTTTTTTTTTTTTTTAAATCCGTTGGCTTTGTTATGCCAGATCATTACTAGCTTTACTTTATACTGCATTTTATCATAATGCTCTTTGAGTATAAATAAACTCTGGTATGCTAAACCTAATAGCAATTAAACTGGAAGTGTTTGTGTTTCATCACTGTGAACTTCGCAGAAATGTTTCCATGACAACCTCCATGCTAGTTAAGGCAACCAGAGGTGATCAACAGTTTATATATTTTTTTTCTCTTGTAAGAATGGAATTTGTGTTGACAGTTCTGGCCTTTAATGGCACTTTTGTACTGTGTGAAAGTATTTGTTTACTAGATCATATGCTGTTAACTGTCAGGCTGAGATAGAATGACTGCGTTTGATAAAAGGGCTGTGTTACATCTCTGAGTCTGTGAAGCTCTTGTACTTTAATTACTCACATCAGTACAAAAGTATCCATTTGCTTCAATACACTTGAAAATTAGACTTATTAGTTCCAAAGCATTAATGGTGAGTTAATTTTGTTCTTTGCATTTTTTGGAAAACAATAATCTAAAAGCTATTTTGTTGTTTTATATTTAAACTATTGTATTTACAGTGATAAAAATAACTTTCCATGGTGTGGGGTGAATCATACATGCTGTAATTGTTGTGCTATGAATTAGAATTTCTGGGCCCTTTTTTCATGTTTAGCTGATGAAGGCTGTCATGCTGAAAGCTGAAATATGCTAGTTATGGACTCATTAAGAAGAACATAATTTAAGTAGAGGTATTTTGTCTCTCACAAGTTTAAAAAAACCCAAGTGTACTAAGACGTGACTGAAATAACCTCTTTGGAGTGTAACATGATAGTAATACAGGTAGACTGTGGTGTATGGTATGTGTTGAACAGAATCATTCTGAAAAAGATTTCAGAATGAAACTTAAGGGTTTTTTTGTGAGATATTTCTCTTCATGGAGCACTTTCTAGGTAGAAAATCCGGAAATAAATGAATGAGTTATTATCTGATCTGTTAATCACTTAAAACTGCTACAGCAGGTTCATTCATTACCAGCAGTAAGTTGGAAGACATTACCTGTACTGAGATGAACAACTTGATTTTGTTACGTGTCTGTTCATTGTCAGGCTAATGGACGAGTATCTTCTTGACTCTTGAGCGCGTGTGTGGCAGAGGTTCATTTGGTTTTGATTTTTTTTTTTAATGTAAATATATCGAAGGCATAACATTGTCTTCTAAAAGTCTGTTTCATGACAAAACCTAAATATTTTGTCATAATAGATACCTTGGTTTGGGCAAGAGTAATATTTAGTAATACTAATGTATATTCAAGTATGAGATGTGATACTTGTTGCATGTCTTGCATGTTAAGACGTCATTTATATTCAGGAGTCCCGTCTTTTGGACATGTAATTCATTTTAGTAGTTACTTACAGAATGTTTATTATTTCAAGTAATGATACCATCACTTTTTAAGCAACTAAGTTACTCTTGAGTGATCAGTTGAAACTGATCGGGGTTGAAATTGTGTAAATGAAGGTTTTGTGCAGGTTTGTATGCGGATGGTATTGCTTTTGTACAATATGCATATCTGTCTACTGAGTCAAGAGTTGCTGATATGGTTGTTGGTAGTAGGTGACACCAGGAAGGGAAGTTAAAGTGTTGAAGTTAGATGCCTGAATTCCCCAAGCTTCACACTGCAGACAGAATACTTCTCTTTACACTGTCAGTGTAACATGCTGACATTAATGTAATACACTTGCCTCACCTTTGGGGGTTTGCTGTGTCTTCCTTCATGTAGAAAAGCTGGGATATTAAGGAGAAACTTCCCAGAGAAGAAGGGGATGAGCAAAGCTAAATATATGTGCACTCCCTTCATTTCCTAACATGTTTTCGCTGGAGAGCTTGGTCTGTAGTGAGGTGTGTGCGGTGAAGATGGCTACTGCTCACTAACACTTCAAACTCTTCCTTTGGTCACTTTGAAGGTAACTAGTTGTAAATCAAGTTGATGTGAGTTTCAGTTCAGATCTGCTTCTTATTTCAGATATGCTTTAGGTAATTGAGGTAAACAACCTGTGCTAAATCTGTTTCTCTGAGTGTATATATATATATATATATACACACAGAGTCAGAAAATTCAGTTTACATCATCCTTAGAGATAAAAATGTGTGGGTGACTAGAATGAATATATTTTATTGTAGTACTAAGAAGCAGGCTTTGTTTTCTTGATGGTCACTTGGCTGTGAAAGATTGTCTCGTATTTAGGCATATGATACAAATAAGCACTGTGTGCTTGTTTCCCAAAGTCAGTGTTTGTAAACAGTAGTTTGTTATCATGTCTGAAATAATATTATGTAATCTGCCTTTTTTTGTTTGTTTTTGTAACTGTGGTGTGAAGCAGACACTACCCAAACCTGAACTGTAACTCTGGGGATGCAACACAAAAGAGTATTGAGGGCAGGCATCAGCTGGGAGAGACAAACAGGCCATAGCCCTAACACTTTTCTTTTTTTTCCCCAGGAAAAATGAATTCATATTGGAACAGCAACAGAGATGGGCTGCGAGGGTGATCAGGAAATGGAAAGCTTATCTTGAAAGATGAAACTAAGAAAGTGTGACATGTTTGGCTTAATGAAACAAAAACTGAGAGAGGATATGATTTCTCTTTCATATTTCTAAGTGAGTTAGGGAAAGGCAGCAAAGGCATCAGGGAGGGAGAAGAGCTGTTTAAGCTTAGGGACATTGTTAGAACAAGTACAAATGAGTGTAAACTAGCCCTGGATAAATTTGTACTGGAAGACAGAGCATTCAAGACAGTTATTATACCAAGCATTCAAGTAGTGTGGAGGGGACAGGAGATTTTGAAGAGGGAGTCTTATCAGTGAAATTGGCATGGTACAGTTGCTTTAAATAGCAGAAGATTATACATGGTGACTCAGATTGTTTGTACCAATCCTATGCCCATTTATTTGCCTGAGTAGATCTGTAAAACCTTGCTTGCTTGTTGCTCAGTACTGTAAAAACTTGTAGATGGAATCAGAAAGGAGCTTTTAATTTTTTTGTTTGTTTGTTTCAGTTCCGAAACATGTTTAATTCTTGGGTAGATTCCTCAGTATGTTTTTAGATAAAGGGTCTTCTTCAGTGTTTTTTACAATAATATCCTGATACTTTTAAAACTTGTTTTTTCTTGGTTGTCTTGTATTTATGGGAGTAGCGCCTTTAAATTCTCCTCTGATTCATCCTGCTGTAGTCAGTTACAAGCTTTAACCACCCTAAGTAGCTTTTTTTTTCCCTTTGGTATTTTCTGTGCAACTGCGAAGATAAGGAGATTATCACCATATTCTTGACAGTTTATTGTGTAACATATCTTTACATTTATTTCATCCATTCAAACCTTCATTTCTAGTCCCTTATTTTATAACTTACCTTCCTGACTATTTTATTTTTTAAGTTTGTCAGTACTTCAAGGTACTCAAAACTGAACACAACAGGAGATGTTTGAAGTAACTGCTGTGGGAACACCACATCAGGGTTAGAAAAACTTTTGAATAAGTTTTCCCACTGTTAGTAGACAAAAAGGTCTGGAGGCAAAAGGCTGTCAGCTCCCCATCTGAGGCCACGCCACCACTGTCATCTCCCACTTAGAAGATATCTTTTCTTGATGTGAGGAGATCCAGGAGACTTAAGAGAGGAGGATATCCAGACATGCACTTATTAATTTTATTTTCTTGTCCTCTCTTTTTCTGGGATATATTTATATGTATATAATCCCAAAGCATGTCAGTTGAGAAGCCACCTTCTGTGCTTGATAGCCAGATGGCTTCCTTCTTTAAAACAGACTTGTTTGTATCCCTGCAATGAAGTCTTAGGAAAAAATGACAGATCATTTTTCTCGTCTGACCTTCTAGAGCTCAGAGGCTCTAAGACCTCATCCCAAAGGTTTTTCAGAGATGGTTTTTTACCTAGGGCTTTGCTAATTTTAAAAGGAAGTTCCTTCATGTTTCTTGCTTATGAGATTCTGATAAAACAGACTTCAAAATCAATCTGCTTCAGAAACTGAACTCATGTGCAGTGTACTGAATATACTCATAACCTGACAACTGTTAAGGTTGCACTTCTGGTCATGCAGTATTAGGTTGCTGGACTGTATTTCTCCCTTGCAAAGTCCTGGTAGGCTCTCCTGGGAATGTATGGCAGCAGTATAATGCATCATACTAGGCTGTGCCATTGAAATAAGCTGGGCATGCATAGAAGTTCAGTTGCCATTCTTCATGGTTGTCACATTCATATGCAAGTGAGAAACTCTGTCAGATGTACTGTAACACTTGGCAAGCTAGTGTGAGTTCTAATTCTCTTTTTCTGGGAAGCAGTTAAGTTCTGTAAATGGTACAGTGATGTACAAGGTAATGGAACAAGGTGTTGGTGCCACCTCTGGGGTGTCCTGATCGTATTGCCAACTGAACTGAGACACTTCACCCTGAGGCATCATGAGCAGGAGACTTCTGTCTCACATCCCTGGGAGAAGCTTGTTTTTTTTTTCAGAGGTTTAATTCAGACATTATCAAAAGGTTCAGACCTTTCATGCCTCTTCTGGAAGGTATTTGTTGCATTTATTGCAATTCCTTTGGCCAGGTAGGATGATACATAGCTTTTCTCTGTTTCCTAAAGTCACTGAGAGTCTCACTACTTTACCTTTTGAAAGCTGGATGACTCTTATCAGTAGCAAAAGCCTCTCCAGGGGAGACTGGAGAAGAGCACCATATTCACAGTCTGCCGTTCTCATCTGTCCACCTGATCCAGACTTCTGTTCCACACGGTCTGGAGTATCTTAGTTGAATCACTCAAAGAGTTCTCCAAGTTTCATCCTGGTCTGTGTACCAATAATATCAACCCACATTTCAATTCCGTAGCTTACTTGAACATCTGGTTAAGGAGTCAGATCCACAAATGGATGCAGGTCTGGTACTAAGATGTATATCTTAAAGCTTTTAGTGACTATTCACTTTTGTATTCTTCCATGAAGTTCACAAAATCACAGAATAGTTGAGGTTAGAAGAGAATTCTGGAGATTGCCCAGTCCAACTGCTTTTCTCAAGCAGGTTAGAGCAGGTTGTCCTGGACCTTGTCCAGTTGGATTTTGAATATCTCCAGGGATGGAGAGTCCACAGCCTATCTGGGCAACCTATTGCACTGTTCAGCCACCTCACAGCAAAAAATGTGTTTTCTTATGTTTAGATAGTTACATTCAGAAGTTACTATTCTTTGTCTCAAGATTGCTTTTCTAAGAGATTAGCAGATACATATATATTCTCAGTATATTATACCTTCAGGGTTTTAAAAACTTGGTTTCTAAGACTTTCTTTACTCTGGAAATGATTTTAAGTCTTTCTTTCCCCTCCTCCAAAGTCCCATACTCTTAAGATAGAGGCCCCTTCATTGTGTCAACATCAAAAGTGGTCTTGCTTTTGTATGGATGTAATCACTCTCTTTTAGATGGTTCCCAAGACTATCCCAGTAGCTGGCAAATACAAGGGTGTACCTACTTCCATGCAAAGTCTTAAAATTGCTAATTGAGCCAGCTTCATGTGGTATTTACAAAGCAAATTCTTGTCTGAGTTCTGGATCAAGGTGTATCAGTGTCTCACTGTCATGTCTTTATTGATGCCATTTGATCAGGCATTACCTGGAATCCTGTCCAAACTTCACTAAACTTCGCAAAGTTGGAAAGGCATCCAGAGTCGATGTGTTTCTTTGTGTGACAATGATGGAGCCTTGCTTAGGTGAAGGACTGATCACACCTACTTCACAATATTTGTACATTACTGCTAGGCATCATGGATGGTATGAATAATATGCTTATGGTTTATTACCCCCAAATATATTTGTTACTTGTGATTTATTGCTCAAAAGATGAAAAGTTGACTCTTCCAGGTTTTCCATATATGTAGTCCATGTATATATAAGTTTGGCCCATTCCTTTGTTGTCCTCAGTCCTTGAAGAAATCCATCTCAAGATTTTTAAAAACTGGAATGAACTAAACATGCTTGGCTGTGCATACTCATGTGCCAAATATGTGGAATGATCTGAGTGCACTCTCTGCAAACATGAAGGTAAAAGCTCTTACTAGAGTGTATTTCTACTCACAAAGTAAATACATGTATTTATTAAATATACTAAAAAATGTTTTTGGAAGAGCATTACAAAGGTTGGTCAACTTTCACAACTCTAATTGTGTTATTATATATTAGGTCCATGTCAGTGAAAATGGAAAAAGTAACTTTAAAAAAGTAGTCCAAGACAATATCTGTTTTGATCTATAGAGGACACTTCAGAATGCTGATTTGTTATCCTTGTATTATGGCACCTTGTTAGGGGATTTATATTCCCAGTAACATAGGGAGTGTATGCAGATGCAGTAGTAGGGCACTTTCCATTGTCTCGTTAACTGTCTGACCAAGACTTGACTTTCCTCTTACATTATTACCTTGTCCATTATTCATTCCTTAGCGTGTTTATCAGAATGGATGTTTTTAAAGTTAGTTAAACCCCTTCAGTAAACATCTATCACACAAAACATTATTATACAGACTTTTTTACTCATCAGTCTTTCTATATTCCAGGGATTTCATTGATGCCAACCATGGCTGATTAGTTCAAAATTTTGCTATTGGAAACATAGGCACTGAACTGCTCAAAGCCATACTGTTCTGTATAATTTTGGAAGGTATCCAGCAGTGTGAGCTTGCTCTTAAAAGGAACTTGTGTGCAGTTGTATATATAGTAGCATTTGAAAAGAAGTACTTTGCTGCTTAAAACCTTCCCTGCATGGCAGCTTTAGGAGGCTCACAAACACGAGTTTTAAAAATGTATTAATGAGTAGATGATAAAATTTTAGTTCCCTTATAAACCTACTTGCTTGTACACTTTAAGTGGTTACTGTGGTCATCCTATCAGCGATGATAAGTCCTTGTTTCCTAATTGAGGGTTAAATTCTTGACCCCGTGACAGTTCACAGTGTCCTGATTTGATCTCGTAGTTGGATCTGCTATGAGCAAGAAGGGACTGGGGACCTTCTGAGGTCCCTGCCCACCTCAGCTATTCTGTGACTGGCTGAGTACTGCCTAAAGCTCCTTGCCAGCCTCAAAACCTGAGTAATGTTTTAACGCAGACAATACAAGTCTTCTCTTCATGCTCCTTCCTGTGAGACATACATGCTCTTTTAACCTGCTAGCAAGTAGTCTCCATCTTTTCTGAGTGGATGCTTTGGAGATTTCATCCTTCTTTACCATTCTTGATCTGGTTATCTTTCTCTATGTTTCATTTTATTTGTCTAAAGCAAAGTAAGTTGTGTAGCATGAGTGTGATATTGTCATTTTTTTTCTTGTAATATTTTTATGATCCTCTTTGGAGAACTTGACAATTCATTCAATTGTGTAAAACACCTACATGTATGTTAGGCATGGGCGCTTAGTGAAATCAGCTTCTCTATATTTTTACTTATTTCATGGCAGAGGAAGAAAAAAAAAGTGCAAAAGAGTGCTGGGGCGGTCTTTTAGCTGATGTGTCTTACAAATAATTTTATTGGTTTTGTGGGACTCCATAAGCTAATCTTAATAATTTTGTTTAACATGAGATTATGATACATCTTTTTAAAGGGGCAAGAGTTACACAGTCTGTAAAGCCAGAAGGGACTGTTGTGATCTTCAGTATAATGGTAGCTATAGAACTTCTTGAATTAATTTCTGTTTGAAGTAGAACATAGATTTTTTGGGAAAAAAAATCAACACTGTTTTGAAATACTCTCAGTGATGGAGAGCCCATGACAGCCCTTGGTAACTTGCTCTACTGGTAGTTATCCTCACTACTAAAAATTATTTTGCTCTAAACTTGTTCGACTTTAGACCCCTCATTAAAACTGTCCCTTGCTGTGTTCCTTACAGAAAATGTGACAATGGATGGGCTGCGGATGGGAGTGCTCTTGCCTTTCCTGATGACCTGTATTGTTCACTTGTTTCCTCGCACTCTCCCTCTCAATCCACCTGTTTTGTCTTGTGTCATATGTTTGGGTTTTCAGCTTTCCCATGCAGGGATTACCTATATGTTGTGTTTATACAGCACTGAGTAGAGCAAGGTCTTAGTCCCTGGCAAGTGCTTCTTGCTTATGAGCATGTCATGAGGGCGTAAAGGATTAAAAGAAGTTTGATCTATTGTTCTCCTACTGAAACAGCTTTTAAGCCTGTAAAGAAGTACTGTAGTCTTTGGGTGTGACTTCCTTTGAGGCAAGATCTTCCTCTGTTTCTGCTTTAAGGCCAATAAAGTTTGGAGTAAATCATACCTCTTAGAAAAACAGCTGATCTCAGTGGTGGAGGGAGTAAATGGAAGGATAACTTCTAGTGATGGAGGATCCTCTGTAACACTTGGAGAACAGAAGGACCCAAACTCTTGTGCAGTTCTAAAATAATTGATTTCTGGCTGTGGTTGTCACGGGAAGGGTCTCTCAAGGACTATGGGGCTGTGGCGGAAGGAGATTAAAGAGAACCAAAATTAGATTAGATTGACAAACATTATTATGGTGCATTTAGAAGCACAGACAACCCAAAAGAGGAGAAAATATAGACAGAAAGGGAAGCAGCCTTCTCTGAAATGGAAGAAGTATAAAGAGAAGTTTGCCTGTTTAATGCTGTGGCTTTTCTTTCCATAGTTAATTGGATTGATAAAAGAATATAACAAAAACCTCTATACCTTTCCCTGCTACTTTAGATGCATCTCAGTTCCTGCTTACATTTGACACAAACTTAAGTAAAACCAGAGCTGTTGTCCCGCTTGCAGGTCACAGTTTGCAGATATCCATTTCACAAAGATGTCCAGCGTTACTGTTATAAAACTTTTGGGATGTTAAAAATGGTATGGTAGAGAGATGCACAATATTACATGAATATTAAATATAGGTCTAAGCTCATTGAATTGCTTCTTTTCAATGAATGACGGACTCATACACTTTGTCTGATTCAAGTGAAGCAGTTGCAGAACTTCTGGACAGCTTTAATGGACTGCTTCAGAGCTTGTTTATCAGATCTTGGTTAAAAAGCATATCACTTCAACGTAAATGATGGCATGTTATAGTTTTCTACTGGAAGATTTACTGAACTGCTCAGGATAGCTGACAGAAGTGGCGGGTGGCAAAGGAGACATGCTTAGTTGCCTAATGTGATGGTGTTGTCATAGCATGATATATCAGTCTAAAAATTGTATAGTGTCATACACATATGATAGGAAGTAACCTTTAGCATGTCAAATTAAGAAAAATAATTAGTCTATAATAACAGTATTGCAGGAGATTTGTAGGGAGTTTTTTTAATCATGGATATTTCATATCCTCCTTCACACCTAATTCATCTTGCTTTCTAAGAATGCTTAATTAATATTGTACTTATGCTAATTTGAAACAATGATGATCGCAGTTCACTGAAATTAGGTGTTCTACTTAATTGAACTTGACCAACATTACTTAGAGATGGCTCAATACTGCATATGGTATATTCTATCCATAAAAGTTTTTATTTTAAACAGTTTGAGACATGATTTGACTATTTTATATTTCTGTTTCTGTATATCTGCGGCACTGAATTATAAGATAATCTTAAGTTACTTCTTCTGTAGTTCAAAGACTGTATAAGGTAAACTTCTTTACAAGTCTCTCCTGTTTTGCTAGAAACAAGTTTTTGATACATAACATTCCTACCAAAACACATATGGACTGCTTGTTCCCAAAGCTTTTCATGACTTTCAGCATGTGAACTCTTTCTTTCCAGTAATCTCATATATAATCTATCTTTGTGTATTACTAGACTTCAAATTGTGTAAAAAAACAGCTCATACTTTGATGGTGTTGGTGGCCACCCCAGCAGGTGCACCTGAGCGCTGGAAAGCCCATCCTGGGGCCGAGCTCATGGCTGGGCTGGGCTGGGCTGGGATGGGATGGGAAGGGCATGGCTGGGAGGGCAGCCTGTGGCCAGGGTGGCCTGTCTGGCTTGTGGCCACGGCCACCACAGCAGGAGAAGGCACATGAGAGGTGGCGCAGTCCATGGGTTTGGGAGGCGTTGGCAGCACCGTCTGCATGGGGTGATTGCAGGGACCTCTCCTGAAAGGATTTCTGCCTCCCTCCTGCACTTGTGTCCTCTGTGCTGGTGCGGGCAGAGGTAGGGCTTGGAGCATCTGGAGAGGAGCCAGAGCAGGGGAATTGTGCTTTCCTGGGGCAAAGTGGTGTGAAGCCATTCCTCAGTGACTTCTGCACCTCTTCGGCCCGAAGGAGAACTGAAACAAAGATAAAAGAGGTCTAGGCTGGATGCAGAACCATTTTTTGTACAGACTGAAATTTTAAACAATGTTTTAAAGTTTAGGTTTCTTATTTATGGACAAAAAGTCTATTTAGGAGCTTTAGGAATACCATCTTGTATTTAGGAATGCAAAATGATGACTTTGGCCCCCCTGTAAACCTCCTTTTGGTGCCTGTGTGTGAAATAAAATGACGTTTTCTTACCATGCAGTACAGATAAAACTTTGTTGAAATACCTCTAGCAAAATTATGAAGCTATATACTGATGAGGACAATTATTTTAAATCATTTAAAATGTTTAGAATTTAAATATGCTGTATATACATTTTGATTATGAAATCCAGTAAACTTTAAACTTTTAAAACTTATTGAGTGATTAACCGAAAAAATGTTAATTCTTTAAGTGAGTCCACTTATTTTCTTCTGGAAAAATCTTGTCTTTTCAAACTTCAGTAACTTAAAGAAGCATTTTTTATATTTGAGAGAAGGTTTTACAGGATGGGATAACAGTCTTGCGGATTAAAAATATGAGATATGTGTTTTCCTCTTATTGTGATCTGTTTTGAGGGCATGGAGAAGCGAACCAGAACTGCAGATTGCTCAATTCTTAATACCAAGGCAATAACATACTTCCCAAGAAAGTTCCAGAAATCATAAAGATCTTCAAATAAAAATCTCCGCTATCCATGAGAGTAACCTGCAATTTAAAAGTAGTACAGAAATAATGCGAAATCAGGCCTTTTGTGATGAATTATTTATGTGTTCTAATTTAGCTATATCTTTACTACCATGGTTGAGTTGAGAGACTATTATCTTTAACTAGCACTGTTTCCTAACATGATAACATCAACAATAATGAGCCAGCATTACTCTTTCTTGAACTAAATGCAGATTGACATTGCTAAGAGTATGCTGCTCTGCAGGTTTCAATTCTGTGTCCTAAAACTTTGGTGGTTTTGCTTTTATGAGAGGAAATTCTGCAGTTTTCTTATCTATGGCTTTAAATTCAGTAATTTACTTCAAAGTTTTCTACTGATTTCATTTTGAACAAGAAAGATTTTATGGTTTCATGTGAGAGCTTCCTCTTAGGCCTTGTCATCAAACACCAGTTATGTAATTGAATTTTAAAAATGAAAGCATGTGACAAATGTTTATATTAAAAAAGGAATTGCAGAGGCAAATAGTAATGTAATAAACTGTGAAGTTAAAGGCATATGCTTGTCTGATTTGATGTTCAGTTCATATCTGAAATAAAAATTCTGAATAGAAGATCTTGCTACTCTGAAGTGACTAGATATATTCCCTGTTGTGGCATTTTGTAGCGTCCTTTGGCTGCATCCACATGGTGAGCATATCTGTATATTATCAAATTCTGCTTGAGAAATTAGTTTCAAATTTGTATATATCTCCTTTATAAAGACTAACTTGAGTTATCACTGGTTAAGTTTGTGTCTGTCTGGTTGATACAGAAATCTCTTCAGAAGCAATTTGCATTACAGAGGGAAAAAGCCTTCTAGTGATGCAACAGTGATTTGCCATTCTTCTCGCCCTCTGGGCCTATATTTGCCTTTTCAAGATCAAATCTTTCTCACCCATGAGTGTGTGTAGGATATTCACACCTTTACAATGCTGGCTGATGATTGATCATATCTGGATCACCTGTCTTACTCCTGTATGGATGGAGTACAGGAGACTGTGATGACTGTTCTTCAACAACCTCTTGAAGTGGTCAGGGACTACAGGGTGTTTCAAAAAAGTGAAACTGATTTGAAATCACTATCCCTTTGAAATTGGGTCCATCTTTTTGAAACACCTTGTATATTAGGCTTCCCCTTAATAAAGAAGAGAAGCATGAGAAAGCCTGAATGCATGCATGTTTTGCATGACCATGTCATCATTAAGGTAACTTTACAGCCAGACATTCTGCTTCAGCCTACTCTTCTTCTGCCACCAGGAGGACTTGGAAAGAAACAGCAGGCTCCAGGGAGTGTGGACTTTCTCTGCAT
The DNA here is from genome assembly GCF_964273445.1 of Streptopelia decaocto. Classification (NCBI taxonomy): domain Eukaryota; kingdom Metazoa; phylum Chordata; class Aves; order Columbiformes; family Columbidae; genus Streptopelia; species Streptopelia decaocto. The sequence continues at coordinate 28,659,474 of NC_138663.1, read as the reverse complement.
CCCTCTTAACTCCTCATCCCTGGTGCTGTACTCCGGAAGGATGAATCTTGGCAATTCAGTGACCAGGGTCTTTAGACCTTTACTTGAGTGAAGAAGTGAGTCTGTTCATTTGCATCATTGGTCTTTCATCCTGTAAATCACACTGTTGGAGCAGATTTTGCATGTTTCAGGTCAGCTCCCTGTACACATTGGAAGACTGCTGAGACACAAGTGATTGACAATATTCTTGCTAGTCTCTGTAACTGTGATAGAATCTTGGCTCCAGATATCTGTCAGGGATCTCCTATTAGATGTTTCATCTTTCTTTGGTTCTTAGACTAGTGAAGTTCTGTACTCCTGCAAAGCTGTGAGGGGCACCCAGTTCCTATGTCATGTCTGTATTTTATCAGGATCGAGGCTACAAGTGATCCCCAGGCTCTCTTCAGGCAGCCTGCTCCAGATGGCAATTTGAACAGTCTAAACAATGGTTGAAATCGTAGGCAACTCAAGTTACTAACTCTGCCAGGTCATGGCATGGAGGTAGGCAGCAGGACTGATGCAGTCCCAGGAGCTTATGCTTTTCTTTGACTTCTATGTTCATAATGTGTATTTCCACTATTTCCACTCTTTTTTTTTTTTTTTTTTGGTGGCCAGATAGACTTTTTTTACTATCTTGGTGTATAACAAAACATCAGATATTATGGTATCGGGCATAATGAACAATGGCTGTATGATCCAGCTCATCATGTATCTCGACTTCTGTGTCCTTTTTCAGACACACTTTTCATCAAAGTGCCCTAGCTGTGGATGGATTTTGCTATACCTCATGGGTGCCTTATAGCTAGTTGCAGCACATCCCAGCAGAGTGGATACTAGAGAGACTGTTTCTTGCCAAGAGAAAGGGTGTTCTGGCACCCTATTCCTATGTCTGAAACTCAGTATGTATTTAAGTAGCATTTGTCTGACTGTTCAGTAGGTGGTCTGTAACTTTTTAGTGTTGTAGGGTGTATATTTTCATATAGTTACAAGTCTGACCCCTTGTCAACAATTTATTTTCTTCTCAGATGATAACTGTGTTCATTTCAGGGTCTTTCCATGTGTCCTGTGTGTAGCCCTTGAAGTTTTCATCATGGTGTTGGCAGTCATTGCTGTTAACTTCTTGTGTCTCTGTGTGCCTTTTCCATTTACTTTTACAGTTGTTTGCTTTATAAAGGATGTCACAAAGGTGCAAAACCTGAATCTCTGCAAATGACTCAGTCTCTTTCCAAGCATCTGGGTCCCAAGGTGAACACTTGAATCAAAAATTATATTACTGCAAATCCTTGGGATCACTGGAGAAACTATTAACGCTCAATTTGTGAGAGCTCTTTTGTCTGTGAAAAGATCCTAGTCTGTGTTTTCCTTTCCTTTTCTGACAATACACTTCCCATCTAACCTCTGTGATGCCTCATGTCACACATCGTCTAACACTAAGTATGTCTCCCCTCTCTGTGCTCTCCCACTTTGTATCTTTTCAGCAGGCCGGCTGCCGTTTCTCAAAATACAGGAAACTTTTGCTATGGTGGCAATATCAGGCCACAGGACAATACTCCCCCAGTTCCTTCCCCAGTCAGATAGTGATGCCTGGCAAATCCTATTTGGCCTGAGGATCCCATAGGAGGAATCTCATCGTCAAAGGGCTGAGGTCTGTGCCTGAGTGTGAGCCTCAAGTAACTTGGTTTGGAACTCAGAGTGCCTCAGAAATACATCTACATGAGTTTTTCAGTCTCTGGAGATGGTCAAAGGATGGCGTGCCTGAGCAGAAATGTGCAACATCTTCTCTATTCCATGAAGGCCCTATACAGTTAGTCCATAGAGAAAACTATCAGCTGTTCTCCTTGACATTCCAGCTGTCTCTCAGGTCTTGAGGGTGTGCAGGAGATCTGTCCTGGTTGCCTCATCTGCATCTTTCCAAGGGGAGGGCAGGCTAGCATTATTCAGTTTGACTTCCCACACTGGCAGGAGGTGCTCGTGCTTCTGCTGAAGATCAGGTCAGGCTGCAGGCTCATTCTGAGCATATTCCTGATACTGTGCACAGGTGGGCTGTGGGAAGGATTTCACCCAGTTGCTGCGTTGCCAGAAATTCTGACCATAAGAAGTCTGGGCAGTGTGCTGGTTGTTACAGTTCTCTAGAATATGTGAGACTGTTAAAATACCTGGATTTTCTTCATTTTGTGGTGTTGACCTGTTGTTTCTCTAACTGTTGCCCTCAGATTATTAGTCTCTCTGACTTTTGCCACTTTCCAAAATGCTCCACTCACTGTGTGGGTGCTGAAGACTTCTGAGAGCTGAGTGTATTTGTGAGAATGATGTGAGAGTATTACCCTTTAATTCAATTAGACCAGTCCCTATGAATACCAGAGAGGGGTGTTTGACATTTAGTGTGTTTGTTACCAGTTTTGGTGTCCTCTGCCTTAGCTCTTTAGAAGCCCATCTGTCACCCATTTCTGCTCATGCTCACTGAAAGACTAAGCTCCATTTTCTGCGCTTTTCTAGGTTCATCAAAGGCTTTATTAGGCTTGTTGTTTGTCCAGTGTCTGTTTGATTTAAACCTAGCCATGCACAGCCACATGGGACTGCCTTGTAACCTCTCAGCTGCCCACTCGTGACTCCACCTTTCTCTGAAGGTGTAACGAGAGTGGGATAAGTGCAGGTCTGTATTTCCCATAGACTTTTTTTTTGAAGGCTGGATATATGTAGGGGAAAACTACATTTCTCTGTTTCTTTCTGCTTTTTATCTTCTCTCCCAGTTTTTTCTCCCAAACCTCAGACCTGCAAGTTTCCTCACTCAGACACTTAATGTCAGGGCAGCACAAACAGGTACTGTGTTTTTGTATTCACAGATTCAGCACCTGGGCATATGTCTTGGCCCTTCTGGTTTATTAGCATGGGCAGAACCTCCACGCCTACTGCTGAAAGCGTCAAAGGTTTCTGTATGGTTGCTGCCCTCAGTGAATACAGATAGATTGGTGTCAGGATCTGCAGGGAATGGCCCAAGCAGCATCTTTTAACTTGATTGGGAGTTTGCTACTGAAGCCCAAATAATTGTTGAGTGACAACATGGAAGTGCATCCACACCTTCATCAGGCTTTATGTGGTGTCTGAGATGCTGCTGACTAATGATGTTGCTCTTTGCCTGGAGGCCTCTGAGGTCCTCTGCTAGGTAATTTATGACAGAGGCTTAATGGCTTGATGCTGTTCACAGTATGAGTATACATGTGGACTGTTATTCAACTGAAAAATGTAAAGTTTACATACTTTATTTTTAATATAATAATTATCCTCATCTGCATTTGTTTTTGCTTAGCTTTCCCATTTCCTTCTGGGTTCTTTGAAGTTCTTCTGTATTTCTCTGTGGTTGAGAAGGAACTAAAATGCCACCTGGGATGCCTTTCTGGGTATACTCACTCACTCACTCACTCACTCACTCACTCACTCACTCACTCACTCACTCACTCACCATGAAAGCAGACATTCTACCAGCGCTTCAAAGGAGAAAATTCCTCTGCTCTCAAGCAAAAAGGTGTTTCTTCAAGTGTGAAAATACCTGTGGATTACACGCCATGAAAAATTCTAGTGGCTAGTTGAGTAACCTTTAGCATTCGGAAAATTATTTTGAAAACCTCTAAAGGCTAGAAGCCATGTAAGCTTTAATTGTAGAGCATAGCACTGCAGCTCAGGGATGTGCGGGACACAGTATGTACCAGCACAATTTCAGCCCAGGGTGTCCTTTGATAATTAACAGTGCTGCCATTTCTAGTGGAATCTCTCTGTGTGTCAGCATGAGCACCAAAGAGAAGAGAGAAGAAAGGAAATGTACACAGCCGCAGATGAATACTGCACTCCTCTGTGAAAACAGGATGGCAGCAGTAAAGAGAGCATGTGGCAGAGTCTTGGTCCTGCCCTTCCCATCCCTCTCCCCTTTTCTGTGTAGGGTGTGTGTTTACATGAAGCTCAAAGAAAGAAAGTGGCTACTGTTCTTCTTTACTAAAAATAACAATGACAGACTATTTCAGCCAATTAACAGCATGCTAATGTCTAACATGGATGGAGAAAGCAGACTCTTTGAATCCTCCAACAGGAAATAAATATTCTGTCTCTTAAGAGACATCATTCATTAGCAGCTATCTCTGGACCTCATGACTTATTCTCAAATCAATTTGTCCTCCACTACCTTCTGTTCAGCTGCTGAGTTTGATCTGCTCTTGAGGGATGTTATTTGCTGGCTCTTGTGGTTTTTTTCATTGCCACTGTTTTTAACTGATTCTTTTATTATGTAAGCATAGAACCATTGCCAGCATTCCTCTCAGTGTCCTCAAGGAAAAAAACACCCCTGGTTTTCTTAGATGTCATTTATTCTTCTTCAAGGCTTGGTCCTTAAGGTTAGGTATAACCTTGGTTCTGATGTTATAATGGCAAATTGGTCATCTGCCAGTCATATTCTTTTTGAAACTGAAGGCTGATTTTTATTTGGGTATTGTACATTCTGTTTGCTCAGTTGTAAACTATGCCTTTTTGTATGAGAGACTGACTTAAGAACATGAATAAATTGATGAAATGTTGTTCAGCATTGAAATATGGGAGCTTTCAGTTGGTGGGCATAGACACGATGGTTCCACCTGGGAGCCTGGTCACATAGCATATAGTTAAAATATTATGTGCTTACCGGAGTATATTGTTACTCTATTTCATTAAACATTATGTATGTTCTGCTATCCAGTGGAGAAGATCTGAGCCCAGACTTTCAAAATGCCTGCTATCTTAAAGAAGCAAAACTAATTAAGAAATCACAGTAACCACAGAAAATTATAGACTGAAATTTAAGCAAGCCTAAGTATGTCTTGCTGGATACTGGAAAATCATTGGATAACTACAAGAATTATTTCTAGGTAACAGGAAAACTGCATTTACAAAGGCAAGGAACAATAATCAGTTGCAGGATCAAGGTGAATAAATTGCTGCTGCCAAAAGTTGTCTGTCTTCCAATTTAATAACTGCTCTTTTGACTTCCTTTTGGTTCCTGTATATGATATTTTGAGGTGTAGTTGTCTCTGTCTCAGTCATTTGTTCCCTGTGAGAAGTGGTTTGTGCTGTGCCTGTCCCGTTGTCCCTGAGCATGCCTGGTCCTGCCTCCGCATGCTGCTTTGTTTGAGTAGTTGTGATAAATTTGTCCGCTCCTCTCTCATTCAGCTTGACCTCAACACTAAATACGCTTAATATTAACATTAAAATAGATTTATTCATAGAGACTTAACATCATGTATTGGGTAGAAGCATGATGCTGTGAATAAAATAAACCAGAATTTTAGTTTAAACTGTGCGGCTGAGTGTTTCTCCACTGTTTCGTCCCTCCTACTTAAGCTTCTGAAGTCACGTTTCAGCTGGGGATTCTGTGTTCATTGCAAGTTGCGTTGCAGGTGTTGCCACCCCATTCAGGGAACTGGGATTTTGTGGAAGTCATCAGTTCTGGGAAGCGCCATCAGTGTTCTTGTTTTCTTTTATCCCGTGCCTCCCTTGGTACTGGCATTCAAATGGACACCTGCCGGGAAAGGGAGGAGGTGAGAGACTTTTCCTTTCGCATAAAGGGCTTATCTTTTGCACCTGTCTTGTGCTTTTATGTTAGCATTGTCCTGTACAGAGGTCTTTAGCATCATTCATAAAGAATTCCAAGTTGTTATGATACTGTCAAGACTGACAAAATGATGTAACCTTCTTAAAACTTGGTATAGAACTCATGTCAAACCCTGTTCAAATTCTTAACTGTGCAGCCATGGTCTTTGATTTGATGCCAGCTTTCCGTAGACATCCTACATTGTAAACTGGGATGCAGTAGTTGGCACTGAGGACAACCCTTAATAGCTTGGTGTGCACATGCACAATCTTTGTCTTTTTTTCCAGCTTTTGCTTGGTTTACTGTATCGCTCCTTAGGCCTTATAACAAAATTAGGTTCTCTTATATAAAGAAGCACCACATTTTGTCATCTATGTCTGGTCCCAGTTATTTAGAGAACGCTAAATATGTCACCTTTCAGAATCAGAATGGTGTAGTAAAATTAATTCAGTAATTTCTAACAATGTTATCGTGTGCTTTTAGGTACTTGTGTAAAATTCGGAGGCATCAGAATATATGAAGTTTTCATTATTTTTGATATTTTTAAAAACCTTGTCCATAGGTTGAAGACTTCAGATATGTATTTTTGAACTTTGAACTTCATCTCTGATAAGAAGTACAGATATGCTCTTTTTTTAAGCATACAGTTGTTTTAGAGTTACATGGGTTGTGCGAAAGCCGATATAAAAATATTTGTAATAACATTTTGAGAACTGGCAACACCACGATGAATCTCGGTTTTACACATTTTATTGGTCTAAACTAAAAAGTTATAAGCTAGTAAAATAATCATTCCTATGAGAGAAATGGCATATTTTGGGATCTTGTTGGCTTATAATAAAATCCCTTGTATCCGTGTAGAGCTTCTTGACATACTTATGAAATATTTTACAGCTGAAGGTCTTTGACTGCTGGGTACTGTGAAACAGCAAAAAGGAGACATTTTAAGGATTTTTGAGAGAGTACTCCCTTGGCATTAAATATCATACCTTACTTTTTCCCAGATGTTCTTGTGTTCTTGTCTCCTGCAGCTCCCTATAAATTCCAGCATGTTGATTCCAGCTCAGTTTTCTATTTTTGTTGTAAATCTCTTTGTTCAGTAGGAAACTGTAATGTTCCCTCATTCTGTTAAACATAATAATAAAGACTATGAACAGAAGGAATGAAAGCAGGAGAGCTGTAGCTTGTACCTTGTGAAAGGTGACCTTCTTTCTGAAGGAGATACAAAAGGCGGGGCAACATTTGAAGAACTGGAACTGGGAAAGAAATATGAAGAATCATCAGAAGGAGGATCTCAGAGATACTTCTTTTATTTAAAATTTAAAATAATGGAATGAAAAATTATGGAAGAGAAGCCAGAGACTATGAGAAAGTGGAGAGGTTGAGATTACTGATACAAAATAATTTTATTTTAATTTTTCAATAAACTGTGATACTGTCTCACTTCAGTGTACTCTTAATTTCCATACATCAACTCCAGCATTTCGTGGACTTCACTAAATCATTTCAGCACGCTAAGTTGCTGATCATGCTGTATTTTTTGTAGTTTTATTTGTAGTGTTAGTCTTCTTCTGACTTGTGCTGTTCTGCAACAGCCTGACCAGCAGTCCAGTGACCATGGAAGGGAGCGGGCTGGGAAGGAAGGAGGTGAAGGACCGTGCTCAACAAGGAGGTGAACTTGAGCTGCGGTGGGATTACACCTGGAACTCTTGCAGAGCTGTTGTGCTAAGATCTGCTGTGGGAGCTGTTTTGCAGGCAGTTCTTGCAGTTCCAGGATTTCAGAGGGTAGACTGGTAAGACTGTGTTGTGATAGGAGACATCGTTTGCGACTGTGGTAAGATGAAACAAGAAACTTGGACTCTTTACCCTGAATAAAATTCCTCTGATTTTAGATTATCATGTAGGACATTGCAGTTTACATGAATCACTAATGTCATCATATTGAAGTTTTAATTTACCATAATGCCTAAATTTGCATAAAACATACCTGTGCTCAGAAGAGTTTCTTACACTCATTTAGATGTCGCATGTTGTAGAGAATCCACATCTTCCTGGTACCACAGATAGTACTTCTAATAGTGAACTAACTCAGCTGTCAAGGGGAGAATATAGATGCTTCTCCAAAGAACTGGATATTTGGTATGGGTAAAAAATTGGCCTGTGCTTTGCTGTAAGTTGGGAGGATCAAAATAGGCTGAATAAACAGCCAGGTTTGCAACCAGGGAAGTTGCACATCAGCAGCTTGATGTGTGTCTCGATCTGGACCTGTAGCCTCCTGCAGATTCTTTGGCAATATACAGTACGTAGTGTCCATTGTAGGATATTTGGTTGCACTTGGGCGCATATGCTTTTAGCTTGATAATAAATTATTCTCAAAAGTCACATTTCCATAAAGGAGGGTTGTTATATTGAAGATTTGAGCTTGGAAGTCTGTGTAGAAAGCCATGTGTTCTGAAGACCTTTTAAAGCTTAGTTTCAAGCTTCAAAAGCCTGAACAACAGCTTTTCAAATTGGTGGTGGTGACAAACTGCTTAGTCATCATTAATATGGAGCTAGGTAGTAGCCTGGAAACCAGTATCTTCAGTGAAACTTGTCTCTACTGCTTTGCCCAGTTTTGCTTTGCCCATCTGTCATCCCTTGAGATCTTGGACCATTATGACTTAACTCAGAAGATAACCTCTAGGTAATGTCTAACTGGGCATCTTGCTTGCAGGTTTATTAGCAGGACCAAATGGTGCTTTCCTCTCCCAGTGTGTGCCCAGATAACATCTCTCTGCTCAAGTTCTTGCTCTTCTACTTTGAGGAAGTGTGAGACCTTTTTTCCCAAAACTCCTTAAAATGAAGGAAGAGTTCTCAATGTTGAGATGGTGTTTTGGTTTGCAGTAGCCTTTGCATATATTAGATACAAAGTAGTCTTATTTCTCTCCCTGCCCCCTTTTTTTTTTTGGATTTGCTTCAATGCAGACTGAAAGTAAGCATAAAACTAAATTATATATAACTGTATGTAAATCTGTTCGGTAAATCCAAGAGCAGTCATTATAATGGTACATGTGATGTCTGAGTAACTTGCTCTTTTTTTCCTTTTATTGTTCTCTGTTTCCTCCCCACCTCTCATAAGTACATAAACAAACAAATAACTTACAAACCCCATGCTTATTTCTATTGTGTAAACTGGAAGGAAGTGGTATACGAATTTAGATACTGTTTACTGTAAGACAGATGGAGTAGCATTTTGACTGTAACCCTCAAACTGTTCCATGATCTGCACAGAGCCTGTTAGGTAGTGTTGTGAGTTATTGATTTTTTATGTGTAGGCTTCCGGTAAATAAAACCTTTTGTTGGACATCTGACAACTATTTCAACCGAGGATGCTGTGAAGGCATCTGTCTCTAGGGCCCATCATGCCTTAGGTAGGGGCCATCATGAAGGGGGGAAGAAGTCTGAATCTGGGCTTGTTTAGCCAAGATTGCAGTAGGTGTTGGAGCTGCTGGATAGCCAGCGCTCTGATGACATACACAAGATAATAGACCCAGGATTTTCTGAGAAGGAACTCTGAGACAAGTCTCAGGAAGAAAAAAGCTCTTATGCACTAGAAATAGGTTTATTGTAAGTTGTGAACTGGAGTTGATTAATCAGGTGTGGAATGGAGTTGTAGTTTCACAGAAAGCTGATCTCTTCTTATGATAAGCTATTGACAGGTTGGAGAGGGGCTTCCCCCTGGTCCCTGTGCTCAGCCCACCTTCCCCTTCCCTCTTCTCATATATGTGGTCTTGTGACGTCTCTTGAGCTGGATCTGGAGCTCAGCAGATCCTTCTGTGAGTCAAATTAACTCAGCAAAACAGCAGAAGACCAATCTGGCAAAAAGCCTGAGTAAGCTTTCTGGTGTTCCAGTGGATGGAAGTGGCTCACAGAGGGACCTGAGATCGCTGTAGGTGGCATGAGGTATTGGGAGCCAGTGCCTGGCACAGGAAGGCAGAATGAGAAGAGGGGAGAGTATTCTCTTTGTGGTAGTAGCAAGCTGTTGCATCTGCTTGTCCCATCTCAGGAACCAATCCTATGAACATTGATTTGCCTTAAAAAAGTCACCTGCATCGTTTTGAGTGGTCATTGTATCTCTAAGGATGGTCTTATAAAATAGTGAGCAGAGTGAAGGTTACATAACTGTGAAATCTCTTAATTGAAAAACCTAGTAATAACTAACAGAGTTCAAGGCATAAGAAACCAGATGCTGTGGCAGCTTGCTCAAAACCACCATGGCATTCATGTAGATGTGGGTTGGGATGCATTTGAAGAAAGGCACTTCTGTGTAATTTTACTTCGGTAGCTGAATTTCATATTTATTATAAGTCTTCATGCTTAAAGTATTTAGTACACACAGATTTTTTTTTCTGAGAGCCAACCACTTTATTAGTTCCTTCCAAATCGTATTTTTGCTGGCGTGCACATCATAGGGAGTCGTCAGTGTTCCCAGCTCAGCACTTCTCTCATTTCTTGGTGATACACCATACAATAGTGCATTAACCTCCCTCTTTACATGCAGTGTAATTGCATCCTGTCCCTTTTCTATACACTAAAATCATGTGTTCATGTTTAAGTTGGTGCTTCATTTTTGGAAATCTATATACAATGCACATCACTGTGGCATCTGGGCAACTATATTGATGAGGTTGCTAAATTGTGAAAATATTTGCTAAGTGTTTTAAGCATTTCCTTAAATATTATTCATAAGCTACAGAAAGAAAACTTTGTACTGTCTACATTTAGGAGGGATTTATTTCTACTGATGTAAACAAATCATGCACAGGCACTTATTTTGTCTTTAAATGTCAAGGTATTTTTCTGAAAAAGGACAGCGGGAGTTTTGTTTTTTAAAAGAGAATTAGGTTGATCAAAATGTTTACTTCTGGCACTTTGCTTTTTGTAGTCTCTTTACTTTTTTGTTGCAACATAACAAATTAGGTAGATTCTGAAATCAGTACAAGACTGCAATTTTGATATGATGAGATCAAAAGGCTTCAAAGCTCACTGTTCTTCTCTTCATAGCAGCGATAGCATTGAATTGTTAAATTACTGTTTGAGAGTGAAGTTCCACTGAATAGTGTTGTGTTACAATGAAAATAAGATAAAATAGTAAACGGGCTGCAGTTTGAGAAGATCTTGTTTAAAATTGTTCTATTGCTTTAAAATCACATCCCCAAATTGCAGAACCTTGATAACAGCCTTTATGGATTTAAATAAGTCTGTTTATAGCAAAGGGAAGGGATCTTTAAAGAGTCATTGGCTTTTTCATTATAGTTATTTAACAGTAGTAACACTACAGTCGTTATTAATATGTTGATTGGTTCTACCTTTTTGATCCAGTTCTGAGAAAAAAAGCTCAAGAACTCTACTCAGTTTCCAGGGCTTGCCCTGACAAGTGGAGCAAAACCTCCTTTGTGATGTCTGATTTTGATTTAGGACACCTATCGGAGGGAAGAAAAGGGTAAAAAGTAGAGCAATTGGTGGAGTTAGGTAGGTTTTCTGGTATTTCCAAGTTCAGCTAAGTGTTGTGTAGCACTTCTCTTTTTCTTGCATTGAGGAAACCGCTTGACAACCCTGCAGAGTTTAGCGTCAGTGAACAATGCAGAGGGAGATGCCAAGGCTGGTTCTTCCCCTGGGGAGGCACTAGCATGTGATTTGTATTTCTGAGGATTGCTTGGGGCTAAATGATGCTTGATGCACCTCGGTGGAAAAACTGTGTTTATCTAGAAAACTGCATCACTGCTGTTGTGAAGTCAAAATTTTGTTTGGGAGTCACCTATGACAGTCCATTTATTTAGAGGGAGTAGAATAAAGGTGCATGTAAACAGACACCAGTCATTTATTTAAATTGATCTTTTGGTTTGTAGAGTTTGAATAAAATTAAAAATTTCTGTATTATTTTAGGGTATTACTTCCTTGACTTTGTCATCTCTGTTTTCATCTTGCTGTCAGTTCTTAACAGCATGTATATGTAGGTTATAGTGGTGTTCTCTGTGAGTTTGGAGGATAGCAGAGTAATACATACAAAAGTAACTTTGTTGGTGCTAGTAAGAGCACTTCCATGTACTGGTATGCTATGGAACATAAAACAATATTCTTTGAATGCTCAAAAATGTGGAGATTTTTCCTTCACAGGTGTTCACTGTCCAGTCACAGAAGAGCAGATGTTAAGATCTGCTTCCCTGCAAATACCATACATATCACACAAAGGAGGGGGAATTCTTGAAACACAAAGAAAACCTGTGTTGTGAGGCGTTATAAAGTGTATTGGGATATAGTGTAATGTTGCAGTGAGCTAAAAATAATTTATTATGAAGGATGGGGTATTCCTTTTTAAATTTTCAATAGATACCAGAATTTCTGTGGGGCTGTTGGAAAGGAGCAGATCCTCACTTTGAAGCTTCTTCCTGGTAGGTGCCATGCTGTTGTAAATTTAAGTGACCCTAGGAGTATTGGTCTTTGAGAGCATATAAGAATAGGATTTATGGTTCTGAGTTAATAAAATATGCTGATGCCACTGTAAGCCCTATTTAGATAGACAGCAGTAATCTCTGTTGAGCAGTATGAAACCGTCTGTCTCTAAGTAGTGGAAACCTAATAGTTCACAGCAAGGTTGTACCACATCCAGAGATGAGAAAAATGTGTCTGAAATCAGAGGAATTTTAGCTGCATGGTTTTATTTTCTTGTGTAATTGCGTTCTTTCTCCTGTACTAATTTTATACATCATGTCAAGTAAACAAGATACCCAAAGTTCACAAAGGAAAAGGTACTTTTTAAAGTTCCTACCATACCCTGGTTTTGCTAGCTTTAGCACAGGGAACAAGATTCTTGTCAATCTACAAGGTGAATCTGAAGTATGTGTAATTGGTGTGAAAGGTGGAGTATGCTGTGTGTTCATAAAAAAACCCCATTCATCTCAATGATGAAATGCATTAGGAAGGCTAACAATGCATTGTCACATTGTGTGTTTTGTACAGTATAAAAATGCTGTTTCCAAGTTTTTATCTCTCATGGAAGGAGTTGATAGAATTATATGTTTGGAAAGATAACTTTGAATTTGTAATTTTCTATTGTGTTTGAAATACTTGACATTTAAATACGTGGTTGTATTTACATATGTTGCATTTTCATTACAGCTAATCCTCTTGAAACTTGGTTGGCAGATGCCTTAAGCAGTTCTGTAAAATTGGGACAGATACAGTATTCTGCAACCTTGGGATCTAATTGCAAATAAAGAACATTTTATAATTGTATTTTTCCACTTTTTAAGATTCCCACTTTTAAAATGATGAAGAGAATTGTTGTGTATAAACAATAAGGAAATAGACTTTAGTAGGGAGATTAATATCTGCGAATTTCACTAATTGGCACCTTGTTTTAATATAAAATATTAATAATCTAGATATTATATGTTGCAAGAATAAAGATTACCTCTGTACGCTTACTTAATATATTAAGTAAACAAGCCTGTGTTAAGAAACTATTCTGTGTGCATTGTGAGGCACGCATCTTTTTACGAAACAGTTTTCAATATTAAGTCCAAATGATTGCTTTATAATTTGAAAGGAGACTAGAATAAAAAATAATTTCTTTGATGAATATTATGTTTGTTTATAGTCCACAAATACATGGTGTCCATAGATGCTGGGGGTTTGTTTTTTGTTTGGGACTTTTTAAAACAAATATAGTCAGGATTTTTTCACCACTATTTCCTGGCTTTTGATTTATTCAAATGATGAAAATTGTAACTAAGTATTAAAATAACTAAACACATTTTGTTCTGTAAGTGAAATAGCTAACTTAACAAATACCCTTACATTCACAGAATTAAACATTAATAATCACTGAATTGAAACACTTCAAAATACAGGAAAAAAAACCTATGTAACTGTGTAATCTATAGTTTATGGCATATTCAATGTAAAACTTGACCTACAATCTGGAGTTGATTTTTTTCTTTTTTCTTTTTTTTAATTTAAACTCATATCACTTTACATTAAGAAGAGTATCCCATGATTCCTTCTCTCTTCAAGAAGTTCTTTCAGCCTACTCCCTCTTTTGATTCATCCAAACAGTGGCTGGATTCATCCATTTAAACACCAAGGACTGATGCTCCTTAACTGGGACAGCAGTTTCCGTGGCTTCCCGCATGGCTCTACTGGGAGCTCCCTCTTACGTAGTGATTACATCCTATTTAGGTGTTCAAAGTTAGGTAGGATGAATCTGGTTTTAGTATTGCATAACACTGAGTACAGATGGTCCAAACCTAATTTCTTTGACCAGATGTTTCCGGTTCACTGTTTGGCTCTGGGTCCACTCCTTGTTAATCCCTTCTGTCTCTGCTTTTGCATCTTCTTTTAATGTAAATAGTTCCCCAGAGGTATCTGTTTTCCCTGTTGAGAGTGTAAATGGTCCTCAAAGTTGCTTGTGTGGTAGCTTTTCAATATGTATATTCTTACAAATCCTTCACACCTTCTTTTCTAATGCTTGGTGGCAGCAATTCACGTTGAGGTGTCCAATGGCTGCATTGAGCCTGGTCTGTTTTCCTTACAAAGCTCCTCTCCGTTTTGAGAAGTAGAGAATACAGTGGGAGTTTGTGCCTGTAAGTTGATCTACCAGATTTTTTTGTACATTTGTTTCTCATGCATTAGCAGTTTGTTTTGCTGCATTGAGGTCCCAAGTCTCCTGCTCTTGGCAAAGGGAGGATTCCCCCAAGTCATGGTGGTGGTTTAAAACCAGGCATGATGAATGTGCCTGTTACTGCTTTGTAAGCCAAACCCCGAGACACAATATCTGTTTCTAAAATATGTAATTTGTTTAAATACCACCAAGATAAAGAGCAATAGGTCACAGAGGGGTAAATGAGCCCTCAGCTTCCACAGCAGCCCAGTTTGGGAGAGGCCTGCTGGGCTTTGGGGAGATGGCGGGAGTCTGCCCTCGCCCCTGTGCACCAGGAGCCTGTGTGAAACATATTTCCACCTTTTTCCCATCTCTGTCTCTCTTGGACATCACCTCAGCGGTGTTGTGCTGCTTTCTGCTGGGCGGGAGAGGGCTGATTTCTCACCTCAGCCTCCTGGCTGTCCCCGGGGTGGCTGGGTGTCCCCACCATGCCAGGGCGGCCCTGCCTGCCGGGATGCGGCACCTGCCGGCACGGAGGGCAGCAGATAACGAGCAGGCAATTAAACGGCTTAGTAAAAAGAGACACAGAGTTAATGCCGTATGCTGCTCATCTTCGATTTTCATAAACTCATACATAGGATCCAGTGAATCGGGAAGTAGGATGAAGGTTATCGCAATTTTGACGCAAACACTTAAATGGCTAATCTGTTTCTAAATGGTTATGTGTTTAATCTCAAGCCTCTTTACATGGCTGAGCTGCGCTTTTTTTCCCCCCCTAACTTGACTTTGTTTT
This sequence comes from Streptopelia decaocto, assembly GCF_964273445.1. NCBI lineage: Eukaryota > Metazoa > Chordata > Aves > Columbiformes > Columbidae > Streptopelia > Streptopelia decaocto. Next base: position 28,644,411 of record NC_138663.1, on the reverse strand, counting down.
ATAGGGGAAATATTTCTGATCAGATTGCCCAGGCTCTGAGCTGTCATGTAAATATGTTCTGTCAAGTATATAATACACGTTTTAAAATTTGTCTAAATATTTGTGCTCTTGAAGGGATCACTGTAGCTCTCAACAGACAGAACCTAGAAAGTAAATAAATTGCATTTCTTTTTTTTTTCAAGTCTGCATTGTTTTTGCACAAAATTGTAACCATTTGAAGGATCACTTGAATCTCACAAGATTCTGCAAGAGAGTTTTATTATTCACTTCAGAAAAAGTACCTCCTGTCTTTCAGCAGTGCCTGCAAATATATACATGCATATATATAGTTAAAATAAAATACTTTTTTCTTCTAAAAGCTAAAGAACAAAACATAAAGTGAATGAATTTACATGTGCTGCCACATCTAAAATTATTATTAGAAATGTTGTTGAGCACATTTGCTGTTATTTTAAGTTTGCTTCCAGTATGTGTGCTCCATGGTATTTTTTTTCTTACTTTAGTAGTTATCCTGCCTGGATTACAGTGATAAAATCTGTGGTGTTCTGAATATTTTTTTTTTTTTAATTTTAAAAAAGTTAAATGGAGCAAAAAATGGTAATTTTCATTCATTTTCAGGTAATGAATTTTTCCATAGTTACATGAGAAGGAAAATTATTAATGCTAAAGTTCAGAATGCAGTTAGTATGTAATCAATAAAGAGTTAAAATAGCTGTGATTGATACCGGGTATAAGATTGCTGTAATTTTAAACACTTCAGAACCATTTCACCAATAAAAAAAGAGCTCCCAGTTTAAACTGGTAGAAGTATGTTTTGGATGCCTGTCCATATAAGAGATAAAAAAATTCTACAATCCTCCTTTTTACTTTGTACAATAATAAAGTATACCCAGAGAAAGTAAATCTGTGATTTTAACATCTTTTGACAAGCACATTAGACTGTGGAAAGAGCATCCAAGTTGGGGCTCGGGGCATATGGTGCTACCTTCTGCTAGCATAGCTCCAGAACAAGTCACTGTGTTCACCAAGGGTCATGTTCAGACTCTCAGGTTCCTTCCTCTAGTCTGGGGGAAAAAACACAGTTCCTGTTAATAGGGAAAAATCAGAAAATAAACTGCAAACCTCACATCCCTGCGATACCTTCATTGCGCAGAGGACACACAGATGCTCTGAAATGTTTTGCTATCAGTCAGGGTTTTTGTCATGGCATTGAAGAAAGGTTTCAGAGGAGTTGAACTAAACTGAAATTGTGTTGGTTAATAATCCACAAGCTAAACAATGCTGTAGCACTGTAAATCCTCAAATTAGCCTCTGTAAATATTTATAGCTATTTTTTAACTCTGAAAAGAGATATAATACCGTTTTCAAAGAATAGGTGTTTATGTCATGATATGAAGTTGTTGAAGCATTTCAAACTTAGGTACGTTCAAAGTATTATTTAAATACTTGTTTCGTAAGTAAGTAGCAACTCCCACAAACCTACTTTTCACATCTTCCTAGATTGTCTTATTTTATTTAAGGACTGGTATTTATAATAGATAATCCAAGTGTTATGTATCTTGGGAATTCAACATATGGATGGGGATACGGAAGGCATTAGTTCTATGAGATTTGTTGACCAGCTTTTAATTCAGATTGTCATTTTAAACACACGGTGGTGCAGATGGTGAAGTTTTGACTGCCCATCAGAGCCCCAATACCTTAGGGACAGCTGTTGCTGATAAATCTTTTTTGCATGCTTTAGGTCAAGAGTAGTCAAACCTGTTACAGCACCTGCTTCTACATATGCAAATCTGTTGTTTTGTCATTTCATTAAGCAAGGAAAGGTAGTGGTCTCTCGTGGCTGTAAGTAAGCCTGGAACATAGCCTGTACAAAATGAAATTTAGCAAAAAGACAACTGTGGTTTCTGCAGTATAGCCATGGGACGCTGCTTCTGTTTGGGGGCTTTGTTTCTGGAAGACTGCCTGTAATTTGGAAGGAGGGTAGAAAGGCAAGTATATGTTTGGAGGCGAGAAGAAAAGGGAAGGTGTTTGCTGTCATTGACTGTAGGGTAGTTGTGAAGTTTGACATGCCCAGGAGCTAGCGGGTGCCATGTGGGGCTCCCCTCCACTGCATACCTCCGTTTTCATCATCTGGTGAGCCTGCAGCATGATTCCCGGGCACTGGAGCATACAACATGTCTACTTCGGTTTGAAGCTGATTGATCCACAGTACGGAACATGCTTGTGGGATCTTCCCTTGCTATGGAAGAACATAAATGATTGAAATGCTTTCTTAAGAAAGAAAAGTATCATTTGTTTATGTACTTTGGTGCCTGGCAAAGAAATTGTGTCAAACGGCAGCACGCTCTGAGAGCTGATGGTTTGCTGCACAAGGTTACGTGTGGGTTGTAGAAACTTTTAAGCTGTTTATATTTGTTTAATCTATCAGATGTATATAGAGTTTAAATCATGAGGAGGGAACTTTCTCATTTATTGCACTTTGAAAGCAGCGTTGTGGCATGTAATAGAAATGGCACTTAAGGATTGTTTTTTTAAGCAAACTGACAGAAGATTTTATCCTGCTCTGCCATATATTGCTGTGGGGGAGAAAGGGAAATAGTAAAATCGATGAACAAATGTTGCATGCTGTCATTTTAGATTATGTTGTTTCACTGTGAAGTTGTTGCTAATTTTTTAAAGATGCTGTAAAATTCTGCTGTTGTGAAAAGTACCATAGTAGCGCTGTTGACTGTGTTAATTATTTCATTCCAAGGCTAGTTTGTCAACAATATCTTAATCAAGCCACCAGCAAAAATGCTTTTTGGACATTTTGTGGAGAAAAAAGGAATACCGCCCTGACCTTTCAACCTTGTCAGCTGAGTTTTCCCATTCTGACACCAGGCATTATTTTTGCAAAGGTTGGAAGTTTAACTCTTCGAGGAACCAGATATCATTTTTATTGGGATATTAATTCTAGTAGGTGCTAATCTCATCAAGATTTGCAGACATTTTCCTTCATAGACCATTCTGATTTGAGGCTTTTTCTTTTCACAGCAGTATTAAATACCAAACCTTCTCTGATATGGAAGTTCATTAGAGATATGTCTTTGATGGCAGCCCTTTCAGGGCTTCAGTTTCAAATACCTTGATGTAAAGCTTAAGAAGCCATTGTGTTGTAAGCCCTCCTTGATGTGTCTTATTTAGATCTGCATAGTAAATCAAGGAAAGTAAATAACAAGGCAGCAGATGGAAGCATGGAGATAAGGCCAGTGAACAATTGTATTTGTATTTTGTTATGATGTTGACAGGAGCTAAAATTCACTAATCTAGTTCAACTGATCTGCATTTCAAAGAAATCTCATTTAGCAGCAACTTGAAGGTTTGGAGGATAAAGTTCTTTTATTGCAGCTTTTATTGCATTCTTTGCTAATTTATCTGGTCAAGATTTAGCCTTGCTTACTTAAAGCAGCAAGCATGTTACAAGGAGTCTTAAATACTACGAAAGCATTAATGTCTAGACTATGAACTGAAGGTAATTACATATCAAGCAGTGAATAGGCTACGTTTAGGAAATACTGTTGTCCAAATGGAATTGCAAGAGAAATGCAGATAAGGTGTTTTACCGTTTTCTCTGTGTTTTCTTTCTCTTATTTTTTTTTCCTTTTTTTTTGGGAGGGGGGAGAGGGTGGTGGTGGTAAAATGAATGCATAAGCAAATCTAAAATTATTCAATATAAAAAGCAGAATTTTTTGAACTATGAATTCAGTCATACCATATTTTGCTGCTCTTTTTACAAACTGAGAGGTCGTATTAAGGTTTCATTAAATGATTACCCTCAGGTATCTATTAAACAAAACTATTAAAGAGTGGGAGATAGTTTAGTAGAATGATGGACCACAGTTGTTTTAATGTGCCGTCTAAATGATGCAGACAATGTATATGTAAGTTATGTACTTCGTATTAGCTAAAGTACCGCCATGTCATTTGGAAAAAATGTGATAAATTTATCGTACAAATCAAATATGATTAAAATGAAGAGTGATATAAAGTAGAATTTAGACTCTCCTTTTGGAATTTTAAAAAAGTTACTTAATCTTAGGGCCAAAATTCAGACTTTTACTTTGATTTAGTTTTCACTTCATAATACAAATACAAACAATGGGCTATTTAGAGAATTGATCACAAGCGTGCACATACCTGTGTACATATATAACAACACTACAGCAAAGCATGCCAGACTGGTATACATCCAGTCTAATAATGGGGCCTAAGACATGTAAATCAAAACCGGCAGCTGCTGCATTTTAATGCTACAGCCCTTACTGCTCTTCTGCAGCCCCTCCTTGTCCCTGGGTTGCTGTCATGGAGCCCACTGCCTGTGCCTGAGGATGCACTTCCACTGCATCCCTGGTGCGGTTCTTCATGGTTCTTTGTGGGCTGGAGAGAAGCAGAGTGGGAGGCAGCTGGGAATGACGCCACATGGTTGGCTGCAGTGATATCTGAGAGCTTTTGGCTGCTGGAGTCCATAGGCTGGTTAGATCATAGGGTGGTAAATGGTGCTTCGTTAGTAGTAGTGCTGGTTTAAGCATCTTTTGGTTCCTTCTCCTCATTGCTGTACCTCTGAAGTTGCTCATATAGTTGTTCAGGGGTCTGCAAGGTGGACTCTCTAAGGCTGAAAAGAGCTTTTATTTTGCCAGGTTACTTCTGAACCAGGCTAGTTTGCCAGCAAGGCTGACCACATAGCTTTGTGTACAGTTGCCTTGGCACAGCTCAGTGGCCAGTGCTGGGAAGGGGGATGAGGTGCTTTAGCTGCCTGTACCCCTGGACAGTGTTACTGGGACTGTGCTCCAAGATGCGCAGGGGAAGCTTCTTCAGCAGGGCAAGCCAAGCCTCATCTTGACTGTGTGGTCCCAGGCCCCATCTCCTCACTTCTCTCTTGCCCTGGGGGAGATGTCCATGTTTTGATCAAAAGCTGATCACTTGTTTTGCAAGACTGTTTTCAAATAACTGAACTCTTTGATCTGTCTTACCTTGCAATTGCACAAGTGTCCGAGTCAGCCCAAGGAAGGAGTGGCAGTCTGCAGCTGGAGCTAAGAAGAAGGTGAGGGAAATAAAGGCTGCTTCAGCGCCAGTTTAGAGTGGCTTAAGTCATTGTCCAGCTGCATCCTCGCTGGAAATCTTGCCTTTATCCCCCAGACCACTGTATGATCTGCATAAGTGAAATGAAGCAGACAATGCAAAAGCAATTATTCAAAAAGGTGACTTGCACTGTTTTGTGAAGCAAATACATACCAGCCAATATAATGATGACAATAAAATAAATCAAACGCTCCTAGAAAACTCCACAGTGTATCTGAACGTTTAATTGCATGCCAATCTGACAAAGTTCAGAAAGGAAATTTTGGATTTGAAGACATCTCAGGGATGTCATCCTGCTTACAGTACCCAGGAGCAAACAGGTAGGTCCACAAGAGCAAGTCCCTTCAGGCACAGTGGTGTTCACATTTTTAGATTAGGTCTTCATTCTTTTGTGTAATGATTTAAATCATCCCCTCAAATAAACAAGTGCTCCTACTGTCTGGCCTGCCACAGTCTCCAGAGTTTTATCAATCATAGTCTGTTTTTCAAACATTGTGCCCTTGTACCTTTGGCTTCAGCATCACTGATCCTCTCTCCATCCCATCTAAGCCCTTCCAGCATCCCAGCATTGCCTGAGGTGACAAGGAGCCATCCCGGCTGTCACTGCATGCTCGCCTCTTCTGCTCCTGTCCCTGCTGGCGCCATGCATGGGTTGTGTTCCTCACAGGGCTGCGAGAGGGGAGAGTGTGTTCAGCAAAAGGGAAAGTGGGAGACAAACTGCTGAGGAAAAGGAGGAATAGAGGAAAAAATTGCCAAATGAAGTTTTATGACATTTCTTGCATCTCTCCCTCTGGAGAAAGCTTTTGCTGCATCCCCTCAGTCTGGGAGTGCCGCAGCACTATAGCAGTGCTGTGTGTTAATCCGTGATCTTCTCTCAGGTGATATGGATCAAAACCATTTAGAAATGAGGTGGATTACAAAATAGAACTTGAATTCCTGCTGTTATGATGTCAATGCCCATGTTGGTTGCAGAGCCCTGATTGACCGAATTGTGTGTGATGCTGCATGTCTGGAGTCACACCGAACTGCTCAGCATTCGCCTTTTCAGATCCTGCTGTGTGTCCCTGTGTTGAATGGCAGCCTAACATTGGAAAGAGAAGGGCAGATAGAGCTGGAAGGAATATCAGAGAAAGGAGGTGGCACTCTACCCACTGGGGATTGCTGGAGAAAAAATAGTCCCAGACATGTTTGCCACAAGAAGTACTATGGAAGTTTACCACTATTTATTTAACCTGCTCAAACCGCAATGTTGATTCTGACAACAGTTTGCCAGCTATTCCATCTGATTGTCCCAAATCCAGCATTGCATCTTTGTTTGCTTGGTAGAGCTAGTTCGTCCATGCCCTCTGCCATCTGTCTCACATATAGCATTTACTTTGGGACTGTAGACAGCTTGCCATGCAAGGAATTATTTAGACACAGGTCTTACCTTTTAGACACGTCTTACCTTTATTTTCATGACAATCCATCATTTCGCAATTCATTTTAAGGTTGTATTTCTAGTCAATATATTTAAAATCAGTATTGAATAAATCTGCAAGATAAATGAGGAATATTTCTCTTAACTCTTAATGTTGATCCAAATCCAGAAGATTTGAAGAGTTCAGTATACAAATGATGAAAGGACTGGATTTTAAAATATGACAAATTTTAGCGGGTGTTCTCAGATCCTACAGGAGATTTATATCAAAATATAGGGAAGATTAGTGGTCATCTTAATGGCACTGATGCATGGGCTCTAGTAGTAGAAAGACCATTTTACCTGTAGAGAGATAATTTGTCCTGCCTTTCTCCTTTTATTACGTAAGAGAAGGGAAGTAGTCCCAAATCTGATGTTTTCCAAAATACTGGTTTTTTGATATTAGCATAATAAACTTCCTTAAATTGCAGGCAAACCAAACAGCTTCTATGAGTTTAAGAGCACAACATTTAGGGGAGTTTGCAGTATAACACCTTCTTAATTATTTACATCGTGATTGATCTCTTGTTTACTTATTATGTTGTTTCCAGGTCAGGACAATGATAACAGAGATCAGCTGGAAGGGACGTTTCTGCAGATATATTAGTGTCTTTTATTGCTGTATTTTAATACATCTTTCTTAGTAGAGATTTCAATGTTTACTAGCAAAGCAGTGATTGTTTTTGTGAATTTATGTTTTTGTGAGATAAGACTTCTGGGTAAAGGCTTTTAGATAAACAGGGTACTAAAGACACATGATTGCAATACTACATTAGGCTGACTACAATTACATACAAGAGTAAATATTATTCAATCTTAACCCAAAACTCCAATCCAGTCCTTAATTGTTTATATGCTATGATTTCAGGCCAAATCCTGCTCTAGACTTTAACTTAGTTTCACCCAATAGGCTATAGGTATTGAAAGTAAGATGAATAGGATGTTTATGTACAAACATGGAATTTTATAGCATATTTAGTTAGGGATGCAAGCTGCTGGGTTTTTTGTAAATAAGAAACACAATCCTAAAACAACTGAGAAGCTTGCTTGTGTAGTCCTCAAATACTTTAACACATTTTTCTGTAGTATACTCTAAAAATACGTAGCAGTCATGAGATTAAGTACTTTATCAGTGCTTCTTTGGGATGGCTTTGTAATGCAGCTGTGGCTTTATGAATTGCCAAAAAAGTGCCATACCAGTAATGCTAATAAGATCGCATTACCATGTATAGCTTTTACGTTGTGTCTTAGGTAAATTATGGAAATGGTGTGAGCTTGCACGCAAGCATAACTTCTAATAACCCAAATTAATATGTATATACTCTGAAATTTGTTTGTGTCTTCAATCTTACAGGTTACTGGTGTCACTGTGCTGTTTCAGAAATCAAAACATAAGCTAAGAAATTTTTCATGTAAAAATTTCTTCATATATCTTTGATGTAAGTGGATTTCCACCATGGGTATAATTTAACTTTCCCCCCTTTATGTGCACTTGTGTGCGAGAGAAAAGATCATATTCACAGGAAGATTTTGTAAACTTTTTAATTGTAACTTGGAACCGCATATGGAGAGAGTGAGAAATCACAGCTTTTATTTGGCAGCCAGTAGGTAGCCGTTTTCTAATGCCCATTCTCGTGGTGTTCTTCCTCAACTTTGAAGAAGTGGTGAAGATAATTCTGAATTGTTTTTATTACTACTATCAGGTTGTTTTTAAAGTCTGTAACCTGCAACTGTATTTTACCTGCTATAGTATACCTGGAGTCCACTTCTCTAAATTTTGCAATTTTGCAAGTGAGAAGCTTGTTTTTGCTCATAGATCGATTCTAAGACATTTGGTTCCTGTTTCCTACAGCTTGCTTTTATTTTTAGCTAGTATCACAATGACATGCAGGATGTCAAATAGAACTTGGATTCCTTTTGAGCTGGATGGGTTATATTCCTACACGTCAGATTTTACATTCTAAACAGAGAACTCGGACAAGTGGTAGAAGGGAGAGGTGGCCTAAAATGTTGCTATAGGCCAGTAGTAGATAGATCTTTGATCACTGGCATGCTGTACAGTGAATTTTCTTTCATCCTCAGTGTAGCCATTTGAGCTGCAGAAGCAAACAGAACAGCAAACATCATAACAGCCTCTTCTTTTGCAGAGCATGGAAGGGCTGAGGAGGAATAGATAGAACAGTAAACTTACTTGGATCCAGTATATCAAGGTGACCAAAAAAAGTATCAGTAATTCAAATTCCTCACTACACAGTCTAAAAAGAATGTTAATAAATAGGTTTGTGTGTACATGTAGTGGAAACTTCCTGATTTTGGGGTGAAACTTTAGGGCATTAATTCGTGCATTTTGCAGAAGGGACTTTGGTTGCATACTGATGTCTGAACAAAGTTATTTTTGTCCTGTTATGTTTTTTTTGTGCTAGTGCAGGCTGCTTCTTCGTATAATGTGCCAATGCAGAAGTCTCCATATAGGGATACTTGGTTCGCAGACACAAAGATCCATATCTAGCAAGACAGCAGAAAAGACCGGTTATATTCCTTTGGTACACCCGATGGGTGTGGATAGAATTAATTAATACAGCTTTTGCTCACAAGTGACATGCCAGTCTGTGACAGCAAAAAGTGTTTGTTCCTGATGACAGTCATTCGCTTTCTGCTGGTTCAGAAGGCTTCCCTGAAGGAATTTTAATTGATCTGCACTTACCCAAAATAAATCAGAAACACTGCTGTATCCTAGAGATTAAAGCAAAAGAGAAGATATTGGAATACAGAGTATGTGATTTTTAAGTTTTGCTTTGAGATGAAGCTTGGGACATGGAGATGCTGACCTGCATTTATGTAAGTGTTGAACTGAGTGGGAACACATGGATGAAGTTACAAACTCAAACACGTGAGACCAGCGAACAACTTGAGAAGCAGAACCTTTGCTTTGTAGCCCTCTGCCCTGGCGGCGCTGGGACTGTGGACCGGGAGAGGAAGGCTACAGCTACTTTCCAGTAAGACTTTGCTACCTCGTTTGATTTTTTTTTTTTTACCCCTGTGGTGATGCTATTTTGGAAAAGTCATTCAAATTTGTTAGGCATATAGTAAAGTACAGAGAACCATGGGAATTCACTTTGCTGTTCAAAAGGATGTAGCCTGTACTTCTAATGCAAGTAAGACTAGACTACCTGTGTACCTAATGCAAGTTCTGGTTCTAGTGTGGTGAATATGTCAGTGTAAAACAGATATAAGAATTTGTTAAATTAGCACTAGCATAAGTGAAAGGTAGGACTGGTCATCCTGGTTGAGGCCAGTGTTTCACCTAGGCCATCCTCTGTCTCCAGTGAAAGTTCTCTTTGAAGGGTACCTCCATTCTACCTTTTGACTCATGAAAACTCCTTGCATCAACAGCATCCTTAGAAAGAAGTCCACGGTTCTGTTACTCATTTTGTGGAGAAGAAAATCCTGCATTTTCTTTTGAACTTGAGCTTTACAGGCAGTTCCTGAGTTCAAGGGACAGGGAACAGATGATGTCTGTGCAACCTCTCCTTCAGGCTTTTGTAGTATTCTGTCACACCCTCCCTTAAGTTATCTATTTTCTAGTCTGGATAGTTGTAGCACACTGAGTTGTTTCTCATATGGAAACCATTCTAAGCCTTTGATCATGTGCATTTTTTTCTCTGAACCTTTGCTAATTGTTCTGTTGTGTTGTGTTCTGTGCTGGACACCAAAGCAGAGCATGCTTTTCAAGATGGGGATTAATACAGTGGCAAATGATGTGTTACGCTTTGTTCTTTATTCCTTTCCCAGTAATTTTTAACATTCGGTTTCTGGTTTTGACTCTGAAGGAGTGGTGAGTTTTAAGTTTTCATGAAGCTATCCATCATAATCCACAGGTCTCTCTTTCTGAGCAGTAAGATGTAGAACTGTTTTGTTTAACAGAATATTCAGATTAGAATATTTATCAATAATGGGTAGCCAAGATGGTTTCCAGTGAGGCTGTGCTCAGCAAATTGTGATTGCCTATTTGAACGCTGCCAAAAGTATTCAGAATTTCTTGGTGGTGCAAAATAAATCATCAAAAATATGAAATTATCTTTTCATTACTACACTTACACTTTTAAAAGTAATATAATCTTATTATTCTGAATCTCAGGAGTGGAGTAGGTGACTACTTTAGGAGTAATGACTACTTTACATGTTCCATAGAAAGAAAGACATGAAAAATTTGTGGGATTTCTTCCAAGGTATGTAACATGTACACATGTGTGTAAGAATGGCCCTGAAGTGTGTTTTAGAGAGGTGATTGCAATACCTTGCTATGAAACACAATATGAATGCTTGCACTTACTGTGTTCTTTTCCCTTCTTACCCTTAGATAATTTCAAGTGAAAGTTAAGGACCTTCCTTATCTGCCATAGAGGGGACAGACACTTCTGGAAGGAGGACCAGTTTGAGCAAAAACGAAAAGACCATCCCAAACGAAAAGACTGTCCCTTCTGACAGCGCAGAAAGGTGACAGAGTGACTCTGAAGAAATGTAAGTAATTTATAACCAAACTGTGGCTGTGGCTGTTTCTGCTGTGGATTTATCTGCTCTGTAACATATTGCTTATAGAGGTGAAATATGGTTTAGGGAGAAATTTGTGGAGCACACAGAAAATAAGTTTGTGTGATGGTTAAACTATATTACATTCCTTTTTTGTTTCCAAATAGCAGTTGTTAATGGAAATGAAGTGCTGCAGGAGTCACAAAGCTGTTTTTCTATCATTTTCTAGTCATCTAGATCTGAGTTAATTTATATTCACAGAAACTAAGCAGCTAAATCTCAGTTAGTCATCTTAGATCCTGCTTACCCTCAAGAGAGAAGCAGGTGTCTCCAGCGGCCGATCCAGCTCATCCTGAAAGTAATGCTTAGGGAATTCAGTACTACTCCTTGAGGAGCTTGTGTCTCTCTGTAGACCTCTTAGTTTTAGCCCAAGCATTCAATGAACGCTTTAACCTGGCACATCTGCGTAAGAAGCACTGCCAGCTTCTTTTCTCCTCCCTATATTGTCATTCTCCCTCAGCACGTGTAGCTGTTCATAAATTTGGAGAATAAATCTGGCTGAAAATAACCAATTATTTGTACGGTTTTGTTTTCAGATGGATTTATCCCAGCCTTCTCCCATATGGCTGTCCAAGGGCTGTGACTGGTACAAAGGGTGATGGGCGTGGAATTAGCAGCCAAAAGTGTGGGGGAGTGCATGATAGCTGCTTTTGGCAGCTGTGCTAGTTGTTGCAGCTTAAATTGCTTGGTGAGCTATAGTCTCAGACCTTGTAGATATTTTTAGTGCTCTGCCATTTATAAGAGTGGAAAAACTTGACTGAGGCACCCTTATTTATTATCTGATGGGGAACTACTGTTTTGTTGTGCATTTCACATTGTGGTAGAGCGGTGTCTTTTATATCCTTTGTAAATTAAAATTCAGATCTCCAAAGCCAGGAAATGGTCACAAATGGCTAGCAAGTAAGCAGTTGCCTTATAGTAATTTATAGTGTAGGCATGATGCTGTGTAATTCATATACACATACATAATTTCTGAATCTTAAAAATGCTAGCCTGATTTTGCAGAGCACCAAGCAGGATGTGTGGGTTGGGTGATACCGTATGATTAGCAGTTGGACTAATTTAGGCACAAAGATCTTTGCCTCTCCTGAATGCTCAAATCCTGAATAACATTTCATTCTCACACTAAATACATGATGGGAGGATGTAAAGAAGACAGAGCCAGACTTTTCATATTGACACCCAGTGACAGGATGAGAGGCGATGGGTACAAATGGAATACAGAAAATACCATTTAAACATAATGTAAAAAACTTCCTTACCTTGAGGATGGTCAGACACTGGAGCAGGTTGCCCAAAGAGACTGTAGAATCTCCATCCATGGAGATATTCAAAACCCAGTGGGACATGGGGACAAGCAGCCTGCTGCATCTGACCATGCTTGAGCATGGGTTTAGACTAGATGATCTCCTGAGGTCCCTTCCAACCTCCACTGTTGTATCATTCTGGGAATATTTATAGGGAGGCGAAATCAGACAAGATTCTACTTTTTTATTTTGTGATAAACGATTTTTTTATTTGTTTGTATTTTTTTTTAATTTTGATGTATTTAGCTATTCAGTTTAGGCTTTTACTTAAGTTTTGGTTGAGAGATGACAGAAGTTGCAGGATTTCTAAATGTGTTAAATTACATTTAAAGACTCGTGAATATAACTACAGAAATCACATTGAAGTCTGTGAAAATATTTTTTAGCTATGAATTAACACCATAATTCACGTGATGTGGACAGTCACATGATGGGGATTTTAGATGTTTTAAAGAGTATCTTTTTAACTTGATCCATGGAAAGGGCTATACATTTTTTAGTATCATTTTGTGTTTGAAAAAAAAAATAGACAAAACCAGGGACAAAGCCTTGGAGGAGAGATCCATTAATCCACAGTAGAAATAACTGTCTTCCTGAAGTCTTGTCAGAGGTCAATGAGACCTATAAAGCAGCCTAACAATGTCATTATAAGCTCTGTTTTCAGGTGCTTGCAAATGGCCACTCTGGGACAGTCCATAATTCAAGTGGATGTCAATGTAAACATGTTAAAACTGGGCAAGTGTACAGTGAGACTTCACCATATAGTCTTCCATCTTCTATGAATATGTGATTCAGGGGCTTCCTTGTGTTTTGAAATACTTAGAAAAAAGGAACCCTTTCTTCAGATGTCAGTTTTCTTGAATTTCAGCTTCAGTTAGTTTAGCAGCCATTTTGTGTCCACAGTTTTTGCCATAGGCTGAGTGTCTTTGCAAAGGCTTCCGTGAGATGCATGTATCATTTGTGAAAATGGAAAAAAAGTGTTCTTAAAAAAGGTCTAGGAACTCTCTGCTTTGCTTTTGAGCAAGGACTTGAAATCTGAGAGTAAAGCTTTAATGGGTTATAAGATGTGCCTTTTGCCACGCCTCTGAATGTCTGTCCTTATTGCACTGAATTATAAGCTTTTGAAATTGCTGCTTACTCATAATCAGAAGAGGCATATTACTTTGTCAGCATATTCTGAAAATATTCTCTGTATATTGTTAAGCTCCTAGAAACGTTTGAGTCTGTCCTGGCTTGGAAATCAAACACTGTGTGACATTTCAAATGTACAGATCCCCTGTTATTTTCGCAAAGGGGTCCGTCCTCCTTTTATTATTTTTCTGGGACAGTATATTTTGATTTTTATACTTGATGAAAATTCTGTTTTTCTGCATCTTACGCTTACTTTTCCCATGTACTCTTTGAGAAGGATGTCAGGAGTGGGATTAATTTCCCCTGATGTTAGCCATCTAAAAGCATAGGTGTTGTAAATCTGAGCTGGTCACTATAAACTTCTTTAGTCAGTGAAGAGAGATGGAGGCTTCCGGGGAGGATTCCCATAGCCTCTTTTTATGTCTGTCTTATGATGAGATGATTCATCCTTTAGCGGTGCCTGTTTTTTGTCACTGAAGTGACCAGCACAAATTTAGACATCTAGCTTTTCTATTAAATGTTAAGGCAGATAAATTCCATCTCATGTGGCGTAATGTGAGACTTCAGAGGCAGGAATGTTACTGCTGATTTGACAAAAATGTCCTGTATTCACATGAGTAAACAAAATTATTTTTTAAATTATTTCTTTGTGGTTATGGTGATACATATGAGCTTATTAAAAGGACATTTTCCATATTGCTAAGACATTGGATGCAGTCATTAAATAATGCTCTTCAAATGCCATTTTAATATTAACTATGAAGTATTAATAGCTTTTAAGTTTTTTCTTGTTATATTTTGTCTCTAGGTTGAGAAATGCAAATGTGTTAACTATGTTGTTACTTCATTTCTAGTAAAATAGTATGTATAATGAGATTCTAGCATTGTTTCTTCAGTATAGCTTGCAATAAAATACTAAATGAAAAAATCTAGTGCCAGTATAACAGGAATTAGCTTTTAGCTAATTTTTAAAAGCAAGTAATTAGGTGACTTCCCAGTTTGAAGAAGATTGCTCTACTATCAGCTAATATTGATAATGTGTTCTGTTAAATGAGATTGTGATTAAATGCTGTTTTCCATTTGTGTTCAGGTATTGTAGATTTCTTTAGTAATTTGAACTGTTTTCTGTATTTGAGGAATGACACCTCCATCGCTCAACACAGGGTGAGGACACACCGCCTTCCTCAGTTCAGTGTTCATGGATAAGGACTGTATTTTGGGAGCACTTTCTTGCTGTGGAATAGTTGAATGGGTCTAAAAGGCATTAGAATGAATGTACATTGTTTCTATTTGCTTTTTGCTAAAATGTAGGCATATGACAAAGAAGTTGTAGTGTAGCTTATTATTAGATGTCCTTTTGTGCCTAAATGCCATGTTTGAATTATTACCTTGGATGACTAGACTTACGTAGATTACTTCATATGTGCCTTTTAACATAATTGTCATGAAACTATGGACAACAGCAGACTATGCTTCAAAGATGGTCTCAGTATTGTCCTTTTGTAGGAGAAATGCATGATTGCTTATGGTGAGCAGTATTTCTGCACTTCCACTTACGGCTGACTCATTAACCTCATTGGGTGTATTAAATCTTATTTCAATTTTAATTTTGTTGTGATTATTACTTTTTGTATCTGGGATGTATATTTCATTTTGTTTCCATCTTTTCATTGTTATTTAACGTGTTGCACGTTTAGTTAAGTATTGCATTGTATTGGAGTGCTTGTATAATAGTGTAAAACTACAGAAAATACCTGACTCCTGATACATACGTTCAACCTGAGAAAGCGATTTTTTTTTTTTTTTCAAAAGAGTACTTGCAAATTGACCTGAAGGAAGCAATCTTATGTTAATAATATTTATAATATTTAGGTATTTTCTCTTTCTCTATATATAGTATTTGCACAAAATAACATTCACCAGTGTTTGTATTTCAGTATCAGTAAGCCATGTGCTGTAAACATGAACAAAATATTTTCTGTAGAAACACTGTCATCAGTACTTGCTGGCCAAGATTCTCACTGGTAAATACACAGAGCTTCACTGAAGCTGACAAGCTGGCTCTTTATGCAGTTGATACAAGTTTCATAGGCTTGATTTTTTTCATGATTGTCTGGCTTTACTTGAATTGGATTTGTAAGATTCTTATCCTTCTGCTACTTCAAGAATGTTTAGTTTTGAATGGCATTTTATGTGTTATCACAAAAATCCACCAAAAAGACCCTAGTTCTGAGAAAATGAAAAAGGCAGTTCAGCCAAGGTGCCACTAAACAGAGGACATTTGAGTAGGGAAGAATGGTGCATATTTGTGTTGAACTACACATTTTATTTTATGATTGACATTTTGTCCTGACCCTGTTAGTGAGTTCACACCAAGCAGTTCCAACAGACTGAGAATATCTGGGTCCAGAGAATGAATATGAGTATAGAAACCTGACAAGTATCTGCTAAAGAAGCTCATTAATGTCTGCATCAAAATTAACAGAGAAAATATCGTCCCCAGTACAGACATCTAAATCAGCAGAGTTTTTTTTAATAACAGGAAATCCCAGGTGGGGTCAATCCCATTCCCTGTATGTAGAGAATGAAGTTCCCATCAGACTGGTGGTCTGATACAAAATTTAAAGACAACCTCAAGTTTCAAATAGGGAAAAAGGGAAAGGAATTTTGATTGTTGCAGTCTTTTTTAGAAAGTTTAAATATGTATTGCTACGTTTTCTAAAACTACCTATTTGCTCTGCATCTTGTCTCAAGTCTCAAAGCAGGCAAGAGAGGAAGGAAAACTTTTACCAGCATGCCTTCATTTCTTCAGCCTGTATAAGCTCTCTTCTCCAGTGGATTTTGGATGGTTAGATTCCCGAATTACTTTGTTGAGAGTGTTGATTAATTGGACCTTATGCCTATTCTGATGGTCAATTTTCTTCATTTTCTACTTTGTGAGAGATGGAGTCGTATTAGTTTGATTTGAGATACCTTTCCTGTAGTTTAAGGGAGTGAAAGATGGGTGATAAACTAAATAAGGATGCCAGCTAAGCAGATGCATTTCACTGAAATCACAATTTTATAGAGTCTAGTGTCCTCCTGCATGCAACTGAAGTTCCCTGGCATTGAGCCTTTCAGGAATTGGAAATGGTATGAAACATGCATTTGTAATGGAACACAATATTCTTCATATAAGATCAGTAAATGTTTTTGTAGGATTACTGTCTGTTGGTAAACAGCTGCACTGTTATGCTTCAGAGGTAGAAGCATTTGAATGGTAATGAGGGGATTCTTGTATACAGTTAACAAAGCATGGTGAGATCCTTTGGGGCGTAAGTCATGACATATACAATAATAGTAGTAATACACTGCATTTCATCTGAGGATTTCAAAGAACTTTGTGGAAAACAGTAATGAATCAAGTATCACTGTAACCCCCTGTGGAGTACTGCTAAGACTACTTAAATCATTAGGTGGGCTGAATGCAGAAATACCATATCATTTTTGCTGTATGTTGGTTACCATGCTTTTGCTGCACTCAGGTAATTTAGGAAGCTTCAGTCATATGTATCCTGATTAATATTTTCAACACAGAGTTGGTATGACTTGGAAAAATAGACTGATGTGGTACAGGCAAACAGTAACTTCGCCCTAAGCGTCCCAAACCCAAAATCATCCAAAATTGCCTGGCTGCTTGCAGCGATAGTTGACTCGGGCTGCTGAGCCTCTTCACATTCTACCACTGAGTTACATGCATTCCCTGGGCTGTGTGGGGATCATGCCCAGACCTTGACTGTGCTCCGTGATGAAGATGGTGTTTTTGACTGCTTTGCATGAAAAGAGTTAACTTCAGATATCTGGAATGAAAACTGTTGTTACTTGCTACTGTAGAGTTTGAAGCTCTGTGTAATATTACAGAAGATAACACTGTGCAAACACAGTGCAGTTGGAACCTGGCCATTTCGAATAACAATTCCATGAGTTCTGATATGCTGATATATGTATATGTCAGAAAAACAGCATATTTATATGTGTTAAAACCATCAGTATGAGATACATTAAACAAAAACAGCTTTTCAAGGGCAAGACAGTAGTTGCACAAACACTGTAGTTGCAAAGTATAACAGAAGAAACCATCTGTTGTGTAGTGAATTTTGATGAAAACATCCATGATGGAGACCAAAGCTAATTAAACAGTTATTCCACAACACAATTTAGGGCTTTTTAAATAGTCTTATTTAGGAAATTGGTTTGGAGAGACAACTGTAAAAGACACTTTGGTTTTTGCCCCATCAGCACTGCTGCCTGTTTGAGGCCTTCTTTTCTACATCATTGCTAAGGACCATTCACTTGTGTCTTATCCCCTTTTTTGAAGGAGATATCAATAGTATCTTAAAAGTATTACGTTTTTTCCTTTTCCAGACCTCATATTTTGCAGTAGTGAAATATAAAATTGCTTCTCTCTTTTATCTGTAGCAACAAATGAAAACATGTAGGTTCTCAACTGACACAATTTTGGCGAAAATCATATTTTTAAATAGAAACCAAGTACGGGTTATGCTAATAGAACCTCATTTGTAATTTAAACTGCAGCTGTTAACATTCAATAATGGAACCATACATCAAGGAGTTTTCTGCAAAAACAGAAAAATACTAATTCTTCATCCTCAGATCTGCAAATCCAGACTGATGGGATTTCAGCCCTTCATCTTTTAGTGACAGGCAGCAGCATCAGTGGAATAAAACTAAAATGTGATCCCCTTTCTCTCCACCTCCTTCCCCTAATTTTACTCTGACAGAGAAAGAATCACAGTTT
The DNA here is from genome assembly GCF_964273445.1 of Streptopelia decaocto. NCBI lineage: Eukaryota > Metazoa > Chordata > Aves > Columbiformes > Columbidae > Streptopelia > Streptopelia decaocto. The sequence goes on along the minus strand of NC_138663.1, from coordinate 28,626,005 downwards.
TAGCTGGTATCTTTGCTCAGGGGAAAAAATGGTCTGTCATCAGGTCTTTTAGGGAGAAAGAGCTCTTCAGTGGAGCAGTTAAATGGTATTTTGATTCTCAGGGTGCATCTTATACCTGTATTTTTGCAAGATATGATAAATGATTTCTGAGACAGTTACTGAGAGCAGAATTGAGGTCATCAACCTTCCCCCTAGAGGTCATTATGTCTCAGTTCTTGTTTCTGATGAAAATGTTGAACATGGGGGAGATGGGCTCCAGATGAACTATCTGAAACCATACAGTCTCATGTGATCAATCCCCAGCCATATGTTAGTAAAAGATGTACTTCTGTTTTTTCAACTGCAAAAATCAGTGACTCTGATCAAATTTTTCTACATGAATTTTAATTGATTTTGCAATAATTTAGTGCATGCATGTTGAAGTTTATCATTCCAAATCCCCTAACATGCATACATTACTGTAAAGTCCTCTAAAATTTGTGATGAAATAGAAGCCTTTGGGTATTTTGAAGTTGAGACCTCCTGTGTCTTTGGAGAAATTTGGTTTGAAGCCCTACAGCTAAATTCCAAAGCTCTTCATTGTCTGGAAATGAGTTGCTCCTGTACTGGAGTTGGCTTGTAAAACTGAGTCCCTGCTTATGGCTGGAAATACTCAGTTATCTGAAGAGGTAAGATTTAAATCTGCCACAGCAAAAGAAATCTCTACAAACTGTTGTAAAAAACAAAAACAATGTGGTCTTATACCTAGAGCAGAAAATGGTTATCATCTTAGTGTTAATAGGCTTCAGTAGCATCTCTGTTAATATTTTACTTCAAATCAGGACTGCATTATCCTGTGTCAGGATAAACTAGCTTCCCTTTGGGCTTTTCCTGATGATGAAGCTAAGCAAGGGCAAGTACTCCAAAAATGGACCAAAAGTATGCAGCAGCACAAAATAAAGTGTCTTGGAGCACAAGTTGCATGGGTGTAAAGTGCTTGGCTCCAGTTATTCTGTTCTACGAGACCGTTTTTGTTGGGCTCCATTGTTTCCTAATGTAGATGTTTTCTTAGTTAAATAAGATGATGGAGATCCTTGTACTAAAAAAGTCTGTTAAAAATAACCCTTTCTTATCTGTAAGTAATGTAATATTTCCACTTTTTGCTCAGTTAGTGGATTAGAGTCTGTTACTGTAGAGGTCTCTTCTGGAATTAAAATGTTTTCAGATATTCACATATACTTCCAGTGGGCTATTTTTATTTTGTATGTCTAAAACTATACTGAAGCAGGAGTTGTTTTATCTAGTATGTTTCTATTAAAACTGTCTATAAGGGGTGATGTTTTGAATTTTTGATCTTCTCTGTTCGCATTTCTAAAGGAAACTTTAAACAGATATCTCAAAGAGGAGAACTAGGTGACCTGCAGAGGCCTGTCCTTTTCCACTCCTTTTTCCATGGTTGTATGATGAAGGAAGTAACAGAGAAGTTACTGCTTGGTTATCAATAGGGAAAAAAAATGGAAGCTAATTTCGAAAGCAAGAAGTTGAGTATCTTTTCATCATAATCTATCATTTTCTGTATTGTAATAAGTTGTGGGGGGTGTGTGTGCATATTTTTATATATATATATATATATATATATATACAAACAAGCACGTGTGCACACAAACACAGACATATGTATATTATACTACATTTTGTATGGAACATGGTAGAGTATTGCTGATAGCAGCAATATTAATGAGGTAGTTCATTGGACAGGGCATCAGTTGTAGGACCTACTACTCATCATGTGTAAAGTGAAGCATTTAGTCTGTTTTTCTAAATAGCGTCTCACTGCTTCGTGCCCAGGTTTCTAATCATCTTGTGCACATTTCCAGTGTTTTTCTATGCTAGTCAGTGTTTGTAAATGAGATTGCTGTATGCTGGTATCTGTAGTTCTTCATTGTACACTTAACCATGATTTATGAGCTCTTAGTTATCAGAGTCTTTGCTTTTGGCCCATCAGCCAATATTTTGTTTCCATGACACTACATATGGCTCTGAGTTAATGACTTACCTGTTCCCATGCTCTTCAAGCTTGAGTCAGTAGACAGTTACTTCGGTAGCAATCTGTGAAGCAGTAAATGATACTTCAGAAGTGCCAAAGGTAAAAATCCAAATAATATGTTTAGGAATTACTCAAAAGCCCACAATTGTGTCCACTGTAGCTTGCTGTTTAATAATTTAAAATTCTACACATTTTTGCATTGTTTTTTAAATAGTCATACTGATTCAAATAGCCAAAAATTTTGTACCTGTGCTCATAGGGGAAACTGAGTATCATGAGATGTAAGGAAACAAGCAGTTTGTAAATATGTATGAAAGAGACCAATGAAAAAGAGAGAAAGTAGAGTTGGTAGCAATTTATAGAATACAATTTGAGAGTAGCTGAATGACAGGAAGGCGTTAGTTATGAAATGCCCATTAACTCAGTGGTATTAGACCAACCACCATAGGGCGAGGAAAGAAAATATTTGAACGTGAACTGATTTCATTGATAAGATGATAAAGGTACAAAGGAAATGGAAGAATTGATAGAATGGACTTTATAGTGTTTTGTACAATGTTGTGGTTGCTCACCAGGCTCGCTATAAACAAAGGCTGTTGAACTCTTAAGTCATTGCTGTAGAGCTGTAGGAGCACTCCCAAACATTCAGATTTTCAACATGTTGAAATATCAACATAACGGTAATTTTTTTTTTATGTTGAGCTGTATATTTCAAGTATTCATTGGTGGATGCAGCATTTTTATTCGCATGGCTTATGATTAATTTAAAAATATTTTTTTAAAAAATTGCAGATGCATATATTCAGTGACCTTGCTTGTCATGCAGAACTCTAGAAAATGTGAGTTTTTAAGTGTGCTCTGAAGATGGACAGCTATACCTTTATTTAATTCCTAAGGACAAGTAACATGACTTGACCTACCATTTACTACCTGTGATGTGCATTTCAAAATGAAAAAACCCAAGAATTTGTAACTTTTCTCAATTGCTTGAGAACATTTATGACACTAATGTTTTCACTTAATGCTCCACTCTCGGAATCAAAACGAGATATCCTTTAGATTGGAACGTGGCAATTCCCTTCTTAGGTTGTAGGAAACACTGAAAGGCTGAAGTGGGAAATTCTAGAACGAGAAGGACCTTTGCCTCTCAAGTCTGTGTGTGTAAGATTGCTTTACTCTGAAAGTTTTTTCTGCTCACTACAGACCTATCTGAAAAGCTTATGGAGGAAGGAAACAGAGTGACTTAAGTTCACCAAATGGTTGTTGAAAAGATAAATCAGGTTAGAAAAATGAATGTATGGGTGACATCATCCTGAAGAATTGGAGTCCTGAGGTAGTGTGTGATTCTGTATGTTAGCCGAACGCTTTCTAGATGTGACTTGTATACTTACTGCTGGATTACCACCCAGAGGTCACATTTGCTGCTCTTTTTGAAGACGTCGATTTTGTAATTTCTGGATTGCTACTGTAAGTTGATGGTGAAATATTATGAACTTGGCTTGATTCATTGTTAGACTTTGCTTAAAGGAATGAACAAGGTGCTGTGAAGGCTTGGTGACTCTTGTGTTTCTGTTATTTCTCTTTCTGTGAATCTGAATGCTGGCCAGGTTTAGGACCAAGGGAATCCTTCCTATTACTTGTGTTGACTTTCTTAGTGTGGCAGGGTGCTCTTTTCCATGCGTATGTCTTCCATCAGACTGAAGTATTGTGTCAAGGGAAGCGTGTGAATAGTACTTAAATAGATACCTGATTTGTGGACAAAACCAGGCAGAATTGTGCCTGAAGAAACAAAAATATTTCTAAAAATTCAACCCTGAACATTGGTTTAAAGGTTGTGTCCTTTGGAAGGATTTGCAGCAGTTTAGGTGCTTATGTTGCTCGAGGGACTTTGAATACTGTGAGATTTTAAGGAAGGCTAAGTATTCCAGGAAGTTTAAGAGCTTATGGCATCGTAAATATTTAAGATGATTTAAAAGGTTATGTCCTCTTTAGTATTTGAGTTGGATTAAGTGCTTATATTGCCTTAAGGACTTTTTTTTTTTTTTTTTTCTTTTATTCCCCCCCCTAAAAGGAACCCAGGAAATTAAATGTAAAAAAACCTTATAGATGCAAAGTTTGGGCTGCATTTGAAAAATGCAGAATTTTGGCTTTCTAAAGCAGCATTAACTTGACCACACTCTTACTCATCAAAGATGGGCAGAACAACAGAGATGTCTAGGAAGCAGCTGGATATGAAATCAAGAAGCAGTAGTTTTTAATACCTTGACAGGCAATGCAGTGGGAAATGTTTTTTTCTTCTGCTGCTTGTTCTGTATGATCTGGTTAAGAAGATCAAATAGATGATCAGGATAGAATCACATCATGGAAATGCAAGGAAACAATTTCATCTTAGAAGGTAAAGAGCATCTTCAATTCAATATGCAAGATAATAGGAAGCCGTTTAGGTTCATTTTGCAGGTTTGGTCATTTTTTACCTCAATGGTAAGGAATAATGAATATTATATATCTGGGTGTCAGTGGCTTATTTTTTTCAAAATTCAGTCAAATAATGCATTTATTCTTGTCTTCTGAGATGCCTTACCTAAATTCTTCACTAAAGTGTGTTTACCTAACATATTTTTTTAAGTTTCTATGCTTCCATAATTGTGGGTATGCTCCTAAAAAGTGTGTTTTCTATTTGTAATTTTATTCACCAAACGCATACACTTCTCAGTGCATGAAAAGCTAATTGCCACCATTCGTTCAACATATTCTATGCTGCAGCAAATAAATAGGTGTCAGTCCGTCAGTCCAAACTCACATTCTTTTCCTGGGCCGCTAATGCAGCATTGATTTTGTTTGGTTAACATAGCACGGTTGTAGTGGCTGTATTTGCTGTTGCAGGCTGTTCTTGTGCAGCACTCCTGACAGCTGTCTGGGCAGTGGCTGGTGGTCTCATGGGTAACATATAAAATTCTCTCTGGAATGGTCCTACAGCATGGATGGATATTGTTTTCTGGCAGAGAGAATGTCAGGAGAATGGCTCATGATGTGCATGATGTGCATGATGTGCATGAGTTGATGTGCCCCTTGCCAGCAGCTCCTTGCTGATCATGCTGCCTAGACAAAAGTTCAGCTTGCCAGTTGAGGTAGAAGAGTGGCATCTGCAAGAACAGGCACCGTGAAGCCTTCATGACTGTGCAGCCTGTATTCAACTACATAGATAGGAAGAGTGAGATATCTTCCACATGGCCACGTGCTCCCAGGAAGTTCACTGATAAGGTCCCACCAAGCTGAGATACGCTGCCATTAGTGTTCTAGTACTGGTGGTAGCACTGGCTCACTCTGTCCCAGCAGTCATGACCAAGAATCACCAGCAGTTGGTAGTACAAAGGGTGAGATGGTCAGAACTATCTGACATCTTCCAGGCTATGTCTGTGGCCTTTTGTTATGTATCACTTAATGCAGAGTTGAGAAAAATCTGGTGGAGAAAGAGAGTTAAGAAGGGCATGGGCTATACTTCAAAACATAAGTACAGTGCACTGATTGAGCTGTTCTTAGGTGTTGATGACATACAATCAAATGATTATGTGTTTTAAACTGGGTTTGGTGTAATCCTGAGTTCATCTGCTTCAGAACTGACTCTTGGTTCTTCATGACTGCACAACTATTCACATATATTTTTATGCGTGTACATTGTTAATTAAATGTCATTTCCTATTACTTGTGGTGAACCCCATGGAGGAAGTGTCCCAAATGTTCTCCCGTCTTTCTCTCTCTCAAACTTAGCATGAGCTGAGCATTTTAATAGTATAGTTTATATACGACTGACCGTTACACTGTCCCAAGTTATGAAAAAAAACACCCAGTGCACCAGACCAGGATGGACCCCTGTTGAGCCTCATTCATCATATCCCATTCATCATATCCTTCTTTTATTACCAGTTTCTACATCAAATTTTTTGAACACATTTCATATTTGCCTAAAACAGTTTAATTTAGTCTTTTGTTTCCTTAGCTTCTTTTTATGAGTCATCCACTGCCTCTTTCCCATTCATGAACTGTTTTTCTATTAAAGGAGAAATTTAATTGGCTTGCCAGATATTGCTCAAGACAAAACTATATTGACAGGTATTTATATTCTTTTTGTAACAAAAAAAGGAAAAAAAAAAATTCGTTGGTCTTGTTTTTCTCAAGTGTATTCCAGGAATTGAAACTAATTGGACAAGTCTGTCATTCCTTACCTTCTCTTTTTTTTTTACCTTTTTAAGACAGGCACTGGATTTCCATTCTCATTGTTCTGGAACTTCATCCATTCACTAAAAGTTGTGAAATACTGCTAATGGTTGTGAGAGTATTTCAGTTACTTCTCTTAGAGAGTCCCTTGCATTGCAGTCCTACCTCTTGAGACAATGCAGCTGTTCGTGGAACAAGTGGTAGCAACCTTCGTTGCTGGATTGATTCGAGTTAAAAAAGAAGTGTGAAAAACAAAGATGATTTTTAAGTCTTATAATTTCACTGCTTTGGTTTTAAGTAGCTATAAATGAGAGGTTAGCAAAATTTCAGTGCAGCAAAGTATTGCATGGCCTGGAGTCTGCTGTTCTTCAGCTGCCTTCACGGCACAAGCCACCATCACATTCTTGCCTATCCTAAGTATGAGCTTGATCAGACTCAGCTGATCTTACACCATCTAACTTGCTGAAGTGTCTCGTCATCTCTTTCTGCTGTTCTGCTCTTAATTTTTTATCCCTCTTGTTACTACTTTCAGCCATCAGATTATATTTGTCTTTTCTATAAAAAACTAAACAAAATATATTTATTTTGTATCTTCTGCAAATAGACTAATCAGCTCTTTCCTGAATTTTCCAATTACTATTAAGGAATGTAAAAAATGCTTTCTTGCTATTAAATCAATTTTTTGCAAGTTATATTTTGCTTTCTGTTTTTGTCCTTCTGACTTTGTCCCTACATTGCCATCTTTTTCCCTCTTGCATACTTGTATTTATGGATCTGTACTCTCCTTAAGTTGCAGGTCCCTGAGGAGTTTGTGATTTAGCCTTTTTCAACATTGACTTAGTTTGCTCATATGCCTTCAGTGTTATTCACTCTTTTGAGCACTTCTTCTTCCCTTTGAGTTGCCTTTCACAGGATCTTGGCCACCAATTAATTTATCCATGTCCTCTTCTGTAATCTCCATTGACTTTATTCTCCCTTCTCCTTCCCTTCCTTAGAAATGGGAATTCTCTCCTGTTGTGGTTACTGTCAACCAAGCTGCTCTCAATTTCCATGTTACCTGTGAGTTCTCAAAGGCTGAAGTGACATCTGAAATGATTTTATTTTGGGTGCTTTCCTCAGTTTCTGTACTGCAACATGATTACCAACACATTTCTGAGTAGCCTGTGCCCTGCTGTCTCCTTTCCTAAGAGATGACTGAAAATTTAAGGTTCTTGTTATTGCCAAGTTCTGCTGATACTTGCTTGTGCTCTGCTTGGTCACAAAACCAGTCTCGTTCATACGATCTTTTTTTCTGAGGAAACACAGTATGGTATGCGTCAAAGAAAAAAAAGTGCTGGATGTACAGACAGCCGAATGTCAGCAAAGATGTGAATTTATCCTTTTAAACTGCATTAGTAAACAGACTGAATTTCAGCTTATGGTTCTTGTGGCCTCATCTAAAAAAAGAAAACCCTTTTGGAAAATTAGAGATGGTGCCAGAAACAATTATGAAAGTGATTTAAGAGCTTGAAAATGGCCTTGCAGTAGAATATTTAAGGAGATCAGTCTGTTTACCTTATCAAAAAGATGTTTGAGAAGTGACTTAATTACAGCATACCTTCACAGAGCAAAAATATGTGGTGCTCTAAAGAGCTCTTTAATCTCATACAGAAAAAGCATGACATGAAATAATTGTTTTGGCTAAAACAGATTTTTTTCTTTAATCAGCTATAAGTGTTTGGGCTCAATAATAAGGTAACTGCCTGAAATTTTATATTCTGCGATATTATAGGAAGTCAGACTTGGTGATCTAAATGTCCTTTCTGACCCTAAATAGTCTTTAATCCGTGAATCTTCTCAACTTCAACTCTTCTTCTGCAAAACACATGGCCCTCTTCATGACAACCTAAACAGCCCGCAGAAGAGAAATACACTTGGACTGGGAGGGACTTACAGGATAAGTTAAAAAACGAACAGTGGAGAGGAGCTTTCCTTTTTAACTATGGTTCATGATGGGGAGATCTGATTTCTAAAGGCATTTTCTAAATTTATGACTGGTTTCCATTTTCTTACTCTAGGTGGAGGACCTCTTCCAGAGACTCTTTGTCTTGGTGGTTCATTTATTCTTTGATTTTATAGTTAACTGCTCTCTGGTGAGGTATGGTACTCATTTGGCCAGCTTCTAGTGGGCTTTGTTGACTTTTTTCTGTAAGAAAAATTCAGAAAGATGATACAGGAGTTGATATCTGGAATGCAAGACCATTAGTGAATACTTTTATCATAGTTCATAGTCAGAGTTGGGAGTTCTATTTTTCCAGTTATTGTCTTTTACAGCATTGCAATGTTAACTCACTTCAATCAGAACAATATCCCCCAGCTTTTACCTAGTGCAGTACCAAAACTATGGGCTGCCCATTGGGTTATTTTTGTTTACTTACAGGAATCCTGGAATTTGAGGAAATAAAATACTCTTCCTAGGAGATTACAGACACTTGCAGCATAAATGTTCTAATGGAGAAACCATCATAAACCTTTTTTCCTCCCTTCAATGACTAACATTTGGGCTTTGAAATATGCCTTAAGCTAAAATTTGGCATTAAAAACCTCTACCCAAACTCAGATTTTTTTGTCGGATGTCTTTTAATCAGTCAGAAAGCACAAAAGATAACATTATAGGATGTTTCCATATGGATTCACAGGTTTGAAATCTTTTGTGTCAAGAGAGGAATGACTGCTGTTAGGAAAATTTCGAATAAGTTTGGGGAAACCTTAATGAGGAATATATTATCCCGTGTTTGCTTTCCGCATGCCTTTCTTATACTTTGCAGATAAACAATGTATGGAAGCAACTTCAGGTGCAAACATTTTTTACCTTTGTGGCATCTGGGTATCTACAGTGGCCACAGCGGTGATATGTTTAAGTAATCTAGAAACAAGCTTCTTGCATCTTGAAAATGAGGCATTACTACTCTCATGCAAACCACTAGTAAAGTGCTTTTCTTCACAATGGAATTTATCATGCCTGTTTTAAGATTATTTTCTACAAATCTTTCTACTGATTTGCTCTTGCAAATCCTGACATTTACTCATCTAATTGGTAAAAGAGTAGTAAGACAAAAGAGATGTTCCACTTAATTTACTCAAAAAAAGTTTAACAATACCAAAAGTAAACTAATGATTTATTTTTATTTTTACAGATGTTAGAAACTGATCAAAAAATAGAGTATGCTTTTGTTTATTTTGTAGTGTTTCTGTCTGCTTAGATGCCAGATTTTTGCATTTTTCAGCTTATTTTGTAGCTTTTTAGAATGAACAACTGTTTCTCCTTTGCAAGAGCAACTGCTTAGCTCTTGTGCCTCCCAGGGTGCAGTCTTCTTACTGATGATGTTATGAGTGTACTTTGTTGCTTTTTACATGGAATGCTTTCAAAAACCCACGAACATAGTTATTATTTTGCTTTTTGTTGTCCTGTTGAAAAGATCAACGAGGAGAAACTGCCACTGCACTCTAATTCAAAATTCATTGCAGTTTCTCCATTACAAATTTTGCTTGCATTGGCTTCATTTGCCACGAACTTAGAGACCACATCCCTCTTAATGTCATTATGTTCATCACTGGCAGTTCTGTGGTCTGCTCTTTGGTGTTTGTATAAGCCAATAAGCCATGTTAACACTGAAGCTTGACCAAAAATCATTTCCCACAAAGACAGTTTAAAAAAAAAAAAAAAAGAAGAAATATTTTATTTTCAAAATAGCAGACATGTCCATGTTTGATGCGAACAAATAGCATCCAGGGGATGGCAGGGTGTTTGGCTGTACCCAAGGAGTACTCTGTCTCTCTTCTAATTCTGAAATGAAGGTGTCACAGTCTAGGGCACCCCTTTTATGGCTTCTGTAGGAACTCAGCAATAGCACATGGCACAGTGCACCACTGACCAGCTGCCTTGGTGAATCGCAATTCGCAGCAGGTTCATCTCGCGCTGCTGCAGGTCGCTGCTGAGGAGCTGTGTATTGCCACAGCTGAAACGTGAATGTGTCCTGTCACCTGCCAGAGCTGGGTTGGTGACTCGTGCCTTGGTCGCATCTTGCCTGCGTGCAAGACAGTCCTGTTGTCATTCTGAATGCAGATGATTCCCTAAAATATGACAATATGGTTCTATTAAAAAAAAAAAAAAAAAAAAGTTGCAGTATAGTGTGATGCTCTCTGGTGCTTCACTCAGAGCAGCAGCACAAAATACATTTGAATAGTGTAAGAATTGGATCTTCCCTCATGTCATTGCAGCTTATCCTTTTTATTTTTTTCTTAATGCATGAATGAAATGGGTTTGTTGCCCAGCTCTTTTGTGGGAACATCTTGTTGGGGTACTGGCTTTTAATTCCCTTTGCTTTGCATAGTCCTTTAGCAACTTCGAGGTGCTGTGCTGAGCTTACTCTGGTCCAGACTCTGCTCTGCTCTTCTTTGTAGCAGAGGACATGATTCAGGATGTCTTTTTGCCTGTGCAGCTTAAGTGGGGCTGAAGTAAAGATGCAGTACAAGCAAAGTGATCCAGGTATTTAAGCCTCCTTATGTACTTGAAAAAAAAAATCATTGCATTTGCTGACTGACGATTCCCTATAGATGTGGCAACCAAGCGATTGCTACAAAAAATAAATCCTCAACAGGGTTTTATTCTAATTCTTGGCCTTTGCTGAATCTGAAGGAGCCATTAAGTGTATTAAGTGCCTTCATCTGGTCCGTCCTGTCCACATGACCAAGCTGAAGAGTCAGTCTCCTTTTCCTTTGTTCTCCTTCTGGATCCTGTTTGTTTGTTTCTTTCTTTCTTTCTTTCTTTCTTTCCTGGGGTTTGTTGTTTGTTTGTGGTGTGTTTTTTTTGTTGTTTTGTTTTTGTTGTTTTGTTTTGGGTTTTTTTTTTTTTTTTTTTGCCATGCAGTGTCTCACTTTCATTTGGTATCAATTAAGGATTTCATTTGGAGGGTACATGCATCTGGACTGTTTCACAGCCTGCATCTTCAGAGGCTTTCGTGGGCTATGACTGAATCGGCTCAGGCTGAGGAGTCCAGAAAGCAGAACTTGGTCTCCTCGGATAGAGCTGTTTGCAGGTCCCTTCTCCTGCTTTGAAGCAGGATATTGAGTCTAATTTAAGGTGTGGGTGTGGGCGAGGGATCCTGGACAAGACCTAGGAGCTTAGGTCTGCTTTGGGAATTAGTTGGCTTGTAGACAGCACTCCACCTCATGTCTGAATTGTAATGAAGTTTATGCTGGAACTAAATAGCTTGCTCTCTAAAGCAAGGCACTTCTGCAATCCAAACAAAAATGACTGGTTTGAATTTGGGCGTCTTCATGGTTGGGTAATGCTTATTTCAGATGTGGAAACTTTTATTTAAGGGCAGTTGGTTTCGCCTCAATGTTGTCTTTAGCTTTAAAATCTCAGATATAGCTGAACTTGGTAATAAAAGTCGTATTACTGAGCATATATGTATTCAGTGAGTAAAGTTTGAATACTTTCAGTTCAGCAAGTTGGATACATCTGTGTTCGAAACCAAGGCAGTTCATATTAGAACTACAGATGCATACAAGAACGTCTGGACTACTGTGCTTGTATTTTGTAATATATACACCAAGTTACCTTTTAGTATGCAGATGTTTGCAGGAATGCTGGATACAGCCGTGTAGGTTTAGAAAGTGAGCTACGAATTTTCAAGCTTCTGTCCTCAGTGTGTTTGGTGCTTTCGATATAAGTTATGCTGTATTTTTTTTCTTTTTTTCTTTTGAAAAGGTGAAAGGATGAAAAACTGTTTATGGGAGGCCTCTTTCCACCTACTCCTTTGATTCTTTCTATAGAAATGTAACTGTAAGAAAGAGTGGTGCTCTTCCAGATTTGACTGGTGTTCATTTGTATCAGTTGTTTACAAAAGGTGGTAAATGCAGTGTATAACTTCTGTAGGGAAATAGTCCTGTAAATTTTAGTTTTCTGCAGCTGTTCTCAGAGCTGTGAAAAAAATGATGCAACACTTCCATAACATTAAATTTGGGAAATAATTACACTTGGCAGTTTTTGTTTGCAGCAATGCACGAAGGGCTGAAGGCTTTTGTACAGTTCAAAGAGCACATTCCACAGATCTAGCAGTTGTCAGTTGCCTGCAGGGATCATTTGAATTTTCAAGGAAAAAAAAATGAGAGTAATGCCCAGACCATTTGATTGTATACATTCAGCTCTCTCTTTTTGAATTTCACCTGTATGAAAAGTTATTCAGAAATAAACCATATACAACTGTAGCACACCTTAATGCCAATTAAAAGATTTTATGTCAAATTTCATCGCTTATGGTTCTTTTTTATTGATGCTTAATAATGTAGAGATTAATATGAAAAGTAAGATAACAAAAAATGAGGAATGACATTGTTCAAACACGTGGGAATGGTGAAAGTAGATAACAGCAAAGGGAAATCCCTTTACACGTTGGGATCCTGTAGTTATTTGTCAGCTTATTGCATTAGCCAAATTGTACAAGATACTCTGTGTTGCCTCGCAGTAGGAGAGCCTCGGTCAAAAAGGTAAACCCTCTCATCTGGTGTAGCAAGCCTGGAAAACTTGCCAGCTCCTGTATCGTACTTGCAGCTCCGTCACTCTCCATAAATGTGTTGACTGTCACTGTGTGTCTAAAGCTTCTGCTTATCTAACAGGAGGCGATGTGAATATTTTTACGCTATGTACCCTAATAGGATTTTTGGTGAAATATTCCATGGCATTTCTCAGAGAGAAAATCTTTTTTCTATTGCTAGGTGATTATCTTTATTTGTTCTGGCTGTGGGTTGTTGCACAGCTCCAAAACTCCAGAGTCTTTCTGTTTTCAGTCATGTACAGACACAAAGGTTTGAAGGTAAGAAGCCTTGCTCTGGAGCATAGATAGGTTGTGGTTTTTTTTTTTTTTTCCCATTGTTTGTGCTGGCTGCTGGGTTTGTGTTGCTGAAATCTGTCTCAGCTCCCTCCCTACGAAGTGTGGTGCCTTGAGCTGAGCTCATGGCATGACCTGGTGGGGAGCGGTGGTGGGGTGAACATCCTCAGGCTCGGCGCCCTCCCGCCAGCGTGCCTCACTGAAACTGCATAGCTCTTCCAGGTCACTTAACCTGTGCCACTTTAATCAATTTTTTAATAGTTAAAAAAACCCTTAAAATACTCATTTTAGAGAAATAAAAGCATATCTTGTATTTACTGCTGTTGCTTGCACAGTATCATGCATGACAGCCATCACAGGCAATTCTTGCGGGTATGGTTTCATGTCATCTGTTGTTAAGAAGTGGTGTAACATACATGTAGAAAAGAAGGAGAGAATTAAGAAATAAAAGCAGTCGAGACTATAGATCAGTTAAGTAACTGTGATCATTGAGTAAAGTTAAATTACTTGTTATAAGGTTTCTGGCCCTCCTCTTTGGATGCAAGTATTACAGTTGTTGACTTAGTTATTTCCCTATATGATTAATATATAATGTTTTCTTACGTATTAATAGATCTTGCTGAAAATCAGTGAGGCAAGTTCGGGCTAAGATTGCTATGTTGAAAACTTTTGATTATTTCCTACAATATGACATTAACATTTTTTGGATTATGTGACATTGCACGTATTTTCTTGATAAGGGTAGTTTTGTTTTAATGTCGAGCTTAGCTCTTACTCAGTTTAAAGAGTGAAGAACAATCTTGTAATGAAGTTGAAAGAACAGAAAGGCAGAAGGGACTTGATGGTCTTAACATTACTGTAATATGAAGATTTTTGGATTAATAAACTGAGGTGACCACTGCAATTTTGAGGTAGATGCTTGAACTGCTACACCATGGGATGTAACCTCCATCTGCCTCATGAAATGTGGTTGGATGCGAGAGGTCCAGCTCCTGAAATAACAACTATGCATAGCAGAAGCCCAGCTGAGATCTTAAGAGCACTGTAGGGCATTGTCATCACATGGAGATAACTATATAAATTCCGATAGTCTTTCCTCAGCTCTGCAGAAGCAGAAATACCTGGTTTTGTGAAATCAAGAAGTGGGCTGAAATCACTAGACTAAGAATGTCTTTATAACATTCTTCTAAATGAGAGGTACTTTATACAGTCAAAAGTAGTCATTGTATTTATGAAGAAAAGTGAAGCAGTTGGTCATCTCTATATAGGGAAGTGTTTCATATTTCTTTACTAAGAAACCCCTTAGCCTTTCTAAGATAAGAGTCTTAATCAATACTTTTTTCTCCAAACTATACTGAGTATCTCTTAGAATAAAGTAATTAAAACCGATAAAATAAGAATTATTTCAAAAAGAAAGGAGTTTATGAATATTCCATCTTCTTAACTCAAACCCATCAGTTTCTTTTTGGGAAAAGACAACTGGGAAGTTCTTAACGAAGTGCATTTTGAAGCGAGGAAGCGCAGCTGCTGCAGGTGTGTACAGTCAAATTCTGCTCAGCCAGGTAGGATGTTTCATGAAACCAGCACCTGAGTAGGGCTTCTTGCATGAATATTATGAGCAGGATTTTGCCTTTTATGGCTGTTCGAGGTCATGTATTGGAAATACTTCTGGAACTTGGCATAAGAAGGTGGGACAATAAGGGAGCCCTTCTGCAAGCATTTGTTGCTTTTTCATATGCAAATACCAGTTCCTTTTGCCAGCCTGTCTAATGCCGTGCTTTTCTTCTGGGGTAAACAAATTAATAAACAACAATAATCTGTATTATATGTCATCTTTTCAAATATTTTTTTTAACTTCCCTTTGTTTTCCCTAGTGATTTCTACATTGTTGTCTTCAGCTCCTCACTGCTTGCTTGTTCTTCTTGCCTCCTCCTCCTTTCTTGTTTGGTGTACCTCAGGTACCTGCTGTTCTAAGTTCTCTTTCATCCTTCTGCTACTTTTATCTATCTCCCAGCTGTAAATGTGAGCATTATTCTGCTCTCTCTTTCCCTGGGCTGGAGTTTCTCGTTTGTCCATCTTGCTTCTGGCAATTTGCATCAGCTTCCATAGGATGCAAGATTTCCATTTAGAAAATAAATTTGTTTTGCTCTTTATACCTTAGGTACAGGAAATCTTAGAAAAATGGAATGTTAAACAAAGGTATTGCTGTCTGCCTGGGCTTGCTAAAGATAGTCACATTGCTACTGAAACGGATTTTGTGTGGTACCTCTGGATCCTGCAGCTGTCCCACCAGGCATATTTGCTTGCTTTCTAGTGTCATGTTTCCACTTTCTGACATCGTCCCTTGATGTCGCATTCCTCCCCAGTCCATTTGGGGCACAGCCGACACACACTAGAACTGTCCTGGGCTGTACCTGCTGCTGCAGTGACTCTCTCATTTCTCGTCTTCCCTTTACCTCTGAGCTCCTTGTTTCTTAGGGTACAGCTACTCTGGGGTTTCTTCTTATAAAGCTATCAGAGATCTTTTGCTGCATTGCTTTCTCTCAGCTACAGTTAGGGTGCTTTAAAATTAAGGCTCTGGACCACATGTTTCTATTCATACTCACTCATCTTAGGCACCTTCTCTAAATTTTGCCCTGTTCTGTTTTGTGAAATTTTACACCTTTCTGGAGCTTTTTCCGTCATTTTAGTGTGTTTTGCATCTCTTCGATGCATCTTTCATGACTTTTAATTAATGTAAAAAGTTTTAATTTAAAGGTTTCTGTAATGTGTTTCAGTAAATGCTGTCTGTTTAGATGGTACATTGTTAGGAGAAGAACTGAAAACATATGAGAAACAAACTTCTCTGTGACCTATTGGTTCCTGAAAGTGACAGTCTGGTGGCATTTTTGTTGTTGCAGTTTTTTGCAGTGTAGTAAAAGATGATTTTGGATCCATACATGTAGAAAATACACACGTTGATAAAACTTCAGAAATATAAAGACAAAATAATATATAGCCATAATCAGAAAGACATTTCATAAGATACAACATGCTCATACCAGTACCCTAGCTAAACATATATGAAAAATTAATTTTCAGTCCTTTATCAGTCTTAAGTGTGTATAGTCCTAGTATGTGTAATACATTGAATGTTTTGGTATGTGTATCAATGCTTTATTTAGTTTATTTGCTGTATTAGTTGACAAAAGCATACTGAAATAAATTCCTAGAACATTTTTAGCTTGTTGCACTTACCTTGAGTGCAGCCTCTCTGATCCAGGGCAGTTCACCCTAAGGATATTCTATAAAGTTACACCAATATTAAAATTAGAGTCAGTTCTTCAGAAAGAATCCTGTCGGAACTACGCATGTTGTTGTACTGTAAGCACATATCTTCCTGGGCTTTATATTATTTTGGGGACCAAGTAGAGGAACATGTGAGATTAGCTATGTGAAGAACAAAGAATTAATTTCTGAATATCTGATGAAGTCATTCATGTGCCATAGTTGAATTAATCTCCCTGGTCACCTGAAATGAAAAACACTTGTTCAAATAGGCTTGCGAAAAAAATCTCCCAGCACATTGCAACACAGAGTTACTGTACGATCTGTGTGCACACCAGCACTGCCCTACACGGGACTCTGGATTGCATTGCATGGGACAGCTCTCTTTTCTGATGGGCTTGTGTGACTAATTTCACATTTTACAGCACTTCCTTCTACCAGGGCTAAAGTTGTAAGCTCAAAGTTACTGTTTATGTAAAAGTCAGCAATCAAATGGAAAGATGTGTTGTTTTCTGTCTATCATATCCTGGTTTGCACGTATTCTAAGGAGGAGGTAGATGGGGATGTAGCCTCCGGAACAAAAAACATTTAGAGGAATCTCTGGTGGCACAGTTATTAACAGGTGTGGTTTTCAGCTGGAAGATTTTTATTATGGGTGGTGCTGTTTTGTTTTTTCTTTTTTAACCGATAATGTGGATTAGTTTCTTCACCCTCCTTTTTGTAACAGTGGGCAAAACTGACAATGCGCACAACTTCAAAATAAATATTTAAGTAATGAGATAGAGAAATGAGCAAAACACTGTAAATTTCTGCATTGAATAAACGAATTCAAGCTGTATTTTAGTAGTGAAGTTTTTTAAAGTGCATTTAATTTTTACAAATTAAAAAGCTTGAAAAAATACAATTGAGACCATCCAGTGTGTTTTCTGTAGATGATCAATGTGCTCCTCCAGTCTTTGCACCTATGTGACATTTCAGTAAAACAAGGACAACTGGTTGATCTTGCATCCTTCAGATTTGAAAAGGGAATTTTATAATTAGGGGAAGAGGTTACGTTACCTGCCTGGTTTACAGAGTGCTATGGAATGCATAAACAAAAAGTTGCATTAATGATCCGTTTTCAGCACAGTGGGCAATTAACAATGGGTGGTGCAAAATGGCAACACATGCTGAGAGGGAGCTCGGGCTGCTGCTTCACATTACACATTCAAAGTTTTTCTACCGAGTAGTGACACATAGGTGTTTTGTTCATATAAAATATTTGTTCAATATTTACTGTCATATCTGAAAAGAAAAGAGAAAGTGGTATTGTGAGTGGTCTGGAGAATATTCCCACAAGCATTAGAATGCATTTAAATATAGCAATGTTATATGTTTAGTTTGAATATTCTGTGTAGCCTGGTTTCTTCATCTTAGAAGAATATTGCAGGAACACAAAAGGTCTGGAAAAGGCCACTGAAAATGATTGGAGGCATGAAAATGATTTCATGTGAATAGGGATTAAAAATTATTAATTTTTAAATTAATTATTATTAATTATTATTGAGAGCAGTGAAAAAAAAACAGGTAACGTGGTAAGTGGTGTATAAAATAATGGATAGTATAGAGAAGTAAATTTTAAAAATCTGTTTACTTTCTCTAAAAAAATCAGGGAGCAGGGCGATAGTCAATTAAATTAAAAAAGAGAGATGGAAAACAATCAGTAACTTTAAATGCAGGCTGTGCATGTGACAAAACTTCGTGACTTTGGGATGTTACTGGCTTGGAGAGAAAATTGAGGTACATGGAGTAAATATTGAACAATCCCCTAAGTTATATAATAAAAATAATTTAAAAAAAATCACAATGTATATGATGTATAACGTTCAAAAGAGAATGTCAGCCTTAAGCCGTCTTTGTGCATCCTGTTCTGAGTTACACGTCTTTCAGCTTTTCTCTATCCTGTCTGTCTTTGCTGAGGTAAAAATATTTCCACTATGGCAAGAGCACATTTATTAGAAGTTTTTAAAGGGATGATAACGTTAGTAGTAAATTAATTTTAAGTTTTACAGAGTCCTGTTGTTCTGTTGGTTGCTGTAGTTTTGTCTTCAACTGCTTGCCATACAGAACTTATGACTGTAAAATAAGCAGCTATAAGCTTCATTAACCCTTTAGAAACTCTTGATGGTAATGATCTTTATAATGAAGTTGAAACCCTATATAAAGTAAACAGATAAATTTTTTAATTTTAACACTATTATTAATAAGAGTAAAGGAATTTCATATCTCAGATAGGGATGCATTTTATTCTAGCTTTGCACATGCTGCATATAAAAAGCTGCATTGGAAATAATTGGCATTGCATTGCTTTGTATTTTATTTTTGTACAATTAAATTTACTAAAACAGGAAAATTGTTGAATGATGTTGCATGCAATAGCAACTGACTTTAAAAATGTTACTGGATCTTGTGTATTTCCTGTATTTCATGGAGAAAAAGAAAGTTTTCTAACTTTCTGTCTGCTTTTTAATTAATTTCTAACTTTTTCATTCCATTTTTTGATTCATTATGCTCAAGTATTTTTCCTCTAGTAGTTGCTATTCCTTTCTCATAACTGAAGTCTTTTCTTTATACTGGCTTCTTAAATCCTTTTGCATTGCCTTTTGCCATTCTTTCTTTAATCTTTTTCCTTCTGTTTAATTTTTAAATCCTTTGCCCTTTATCTTTTTTCAGTCTGTTTAGCTGCTCTCCTCTCCTTTGATTCTCTCTTAAACATTACTGCTTCTTAACATTGTGTTCTTTCATTGATTTTTTTTTCTTTTTGTTTTTGTCCTTTTAATTTTTTTTTGTAAAGTTTTTCTTTAGTCTGGCATCACACAAGGAAAAATTGATACAAATGTTACCAGTGGAATTAGAAACAAATAAACACAGAAAGGATTCAGGTATGTTCAAGGGAAAGATGAAATGTTTCTCTGTTTAGTGAAAAGAAAAACCTTATTTACTTTTTAGTGGGCATTGAAACATTTTACCTGAGTCTTTCCCTGATACCACATCCTGTGTTTCAAACCAAAGGCAATTAACATTTCAGTATTTCATGGTACTGTGCTGCTGCATTTGTTTTTTCTTTCTGCATCCTGACAGATGCCTTTCATGCATAGAAGTCTCCCCAAACTCCATTGCATGCTTTACAATTCTTCTTTGAATCTGAAAGTTTTTGAATGCATTGTTTAGGAAACAGCAGATCTCTCTGTAGTCTTTTATGGACTTTTTAAAATGGATTACTTTGGGCGAGGAAAAAAAAAAAAGATTAAATAACTGAATACAAGCATTCACTTAATTTAAAAGACTAATGTAGACATAGTTCAGAGTAGCCAGTAAATATGTAATTAAGTTATTTACTCTGCATGTAGTCAGTAGTTACTTAATAACTTCTGCAATTTTAAAAATGACACATTTCATTTGATGTAAAGAATAATGGTTTTTCCCAGGTCTGTTAAAAACTTTTTAAAAATTAAATATTTAATTTTTAGTTTACTTGGAATTACCTATAATGTGAATGGAGAATGAAGCCTGTATGTAGGAATATTATGCTAACTTACAAAAATTAAATACTGCAGGTTATCTAATTTTGTAGTTTAAATATATTTTTTCAAAATTCTCCTATGCAGGTTTTTGTATAGATTAGTACATTGAGGTAGTAGTCTGAGGATTATGAAGATTTCTAAGTAAAATTTTCAGGTTGCTATGAGACTTGAACAAGAGAAGTCTGCCAAAGAGAAGGTGGAGCTACTGTCTCCGTATTTCCCTGGTGTACTAAATTTGTACACCCAAGAGCAGCACTCACTGAGCCACTCTGCAAATCTGCCAGGAGTTGGGCAATGGGAAGGTATTTAAATATCTGGATTCCACCAGAAGCTTGTAAAAGCCACTGAGAACAAGAAACCAGATCTGTGTCACAGAAACTTCTACACAAGTGGGTTTGGGGGTTGTCACTATCTTTAATAAAATATTGTCAATTGGAAAAGAAAGTATTCAGAAAAGAAACTTGGGGGTTTAAAGTAAAAACAGTCAAAACTGAAACATTTTTGGAAATGTTAAACTTTCAGTACTCTGGTAAGGGAGCAGAGAGGATGGACAGAGTGTATGTACGGTGCAGAGGGAAGGGGGATGTTCTGCTCTGTGTTGGGAAGAGGCCCTGCTGCTACCCCTGCCTTTAGTATTACCTGCATTTGAGTACAAAGTACCCTGCTTGCTGAGTCAAAATATGTCAAGAAGCCTGTAGTCCACATATGACACTGGAGAGTATATCTGATATTGTGAAAAGTTCAGGAAGGGTGGTCTTTTATATACATTTGCACTTTTAATATGAGAGGCAATTATGATGGAAGATCTTAAGTTTTGAGGACTTTTTTGTATGTGTTCCATGGAAGCATACAACTTAATACTTTGTTTCACGTCCCACATATAAATGATACTGTATAAAGTGCTGACTGGTGTGCCTACTGCAAATATTTGTCTGCATTTTCATGTGCTTACTGTATTCAAGGGTATTTCTTACTACTGATTATTTGCTGAGAAAAATGAAGTATTTCCTGTCTCTTAACCAGTTGAACAAATACATGTTTTTCTGAAGTGAGTGATTTCTCAGTAGTCTATTTGGATTTAATGAGTTTATTCTTATTTCCAGACCTAGAGGTTGATGGGAAATCTTTTCACAGATTTCAAGTACAACCGTTTCTTAGTCCTTCAAGAAGCACTGTAGCACTGACTCTCAGAGAATTTAATTTCCCATTCTGAAACTATTTTAAATTTAAAGAAAACCAAGGGATGACTGATAAAAATCAGGTTTATTGATGATTTGAGTGCTTTCCGTGGAGTCTTATATTTGTAAATGCAGGGGTACATTTTCGTGAGCATGTCATGTGCAACTGTTGATCCCTGAACTGTTTTCAGACTGTGCTGCATGGTATTCTGAGAACACTTGAAGCACCAAGAATGATATTATGTGTGAAAGAAGAAAAAAATTCAGAGAATTTTGGTACATGCTTGTCTTTGGGGCAAAGGCCAGACTTTGCTTGGATCTCTTGTAGTTTTATTTTGTTCTGCAGAAAAAAAGTTCACTCCACAGAATTCTGCATGAAAACTAGTTTTTTAAAATGTGTTTCCTCTGGTCAGATGCTATAAGCTAAATTGATTCAAATGATTACACACTACTTTCAAAGATGGAAATCAAGATCTGCGTTGTCTGGCCATTAACGTCATAAGTTCGGCACTCACAGACCACCATGGCAGAACCAAGTGACAGGGTGGGTATTTTACTTTGGTAATGCTCCCTAGCAATAGTTTATTAATATCCCTGTGCTCCATCTGATTTTTTTCTCACTCTGTTTAATGTGGTAAACATATGTAATTCACTTCTCTACATGAATAGAATTTTATCTTGTAGCATAAAATCCTGTCATTGCTTTTTCAAAAGCACTTAGAAAATATTAAGTAATCATGAGAGTTATTGCTAATTGCATTGGCTTTAATTTGTCACTTTAAATGTTCTAATTATTTCTTCATGAGGTTATCGGCAAACTCTTAAATAGGACCTCACTGCAAATTAGGCCCTTCGGCCAGGTTATTTATTTCGACCCAAACTTCAATTGAATATTATGATTAAAAATAACTGAAGAATACCTACATTTTAATGATGGTCTCTAAAACTGGAAAAGTTAAAACCTAAGCAAAATTTAAGAGCAACAATCACATCGTGTTATATTAATGAAAGTCATGTCACATTTTCTTGAAGCTGTGAATGCTACAGCTACACACATACAGTAATTTGAATACTGAAAATAGCCCTTCCCAAGCATTTTTTTTTGAAAAGTTGATGCTAAGTACATAATATGAAACTAACTGACCTTACTGCAAGTTATTACTGAAAGAGAAGAGTTTTTCTGAAGTTGTTTGTTCAGTAAAAATATTGTAGAGGGGGCGAAGAATTGAAAACAGTTACGAAATATTTCTGTTCCGAGTGTGGCTTGGCAGGTCTTTCTCTCTTTGGCATACCAGGGTGAACTTGGGTTACCCAGCATCCCACTTGTTATTTATACCAAAAATGATCTTTATAAAATATATCAGTCTGCATCAGACACCACTCAGATGAGAAAAAAAATTCCAATTTTTAATACTTTCAACATGCTGGAAATATGACAAAAAACATCTTTTGGAACCAATAGAAAATGGATTAAGTGCTGATCAGTGGCTTCACTGAACATACCAAGACAGACATGAGAGAGCATCCAACCAGTGCTACATCACTGCACCCTTCAAGTGAACGTGTAGAACAGGGGTGTATACATGCAAATGGGAAAAACATGGAATATTCCTAACGGAGTGTACTGGGTCCAAGTTGTAGTCCAGGAAAATTTTCAGATTTTTTCTACTTTCGTAACTTGTTGTGGTCACAGAAGTGCTCACTCAGCTGGACAAGAGGTGATTATGCTGCTGTGTTCAGCATTCGTGTGGCCTCACCCAGACTACTGTGTGGCATTCTGGGCCCCACCTTTTAAGGATGATGTGAAGGTCCTTGATTGTGTCCAGAGGAGGGCAATAAAGCTCGTGAAAGGGCTGGAAGGAATGTCCTGTGAGGACCATCTGAGGACTTTGGGTTTATCTATTTTCGAGAAAAGCAGGCTGAGGGGTGACCCCATTTCTCTCTACAGCTTCCTGAGGTTTCTTCTCCCTGGCATCCTGTGACAGGATGCCTGGGAATGGTGCAAAGCTGCTCCAGGGAAGGTCTAGACTGGACATTAGGAAGCATTTCTTTACTGAGAGGGTGGTTAGACACTGCAACAGGCTTCCTAGAGAGGTGGTTGATGCCCCAAGCCTGTCAGTGTTTAAGAGGCATGCAAACAATGCGCTTAACAACATGTTTTTGCTTTTCGGCAGCCCTGAAGTGGTCAGGCAGTTGGACTAGGTGATCGTCATAGGTCCCTCCCAACAGAAATATCCTCTCCCTCTCCCTCCCCTCCGCTCCCCTATTTAATATAAAATTTGTCACAATACTGTCCTTGGACTTTTTTTTTTCCTTTTACGCTCTGTTTCCAGGTGAGTTAGCCACCTCCATTGCTTTTACTGTAATGGCTATACAGATAACTTGTGAATCTGTCTTTGCACAATTGTTATTGCACCTTCCATGTACTCCTGGGTCTCATGCTGAATGTCTAACATGATGTCTTTTAATTATCATTTCAAAACAGAGCTCTATCCACTTCTCTCCTTTTCTATCACAAATGACAAGAACATTATCCTTCTTGTCACTCAGATTCAGTGACTCAGGTTTATTTTTTACTCTTACTTTCCTCATGCTTCATATATCCTGACCAGAACCAGCTTTTGCACCTTCATTTTTTTAAATTGTTCAGATCCATTTTTTTTTCCTTTGATCCTCCTGTTTAATTTCTTATTCAGACCTCTTACCTCTGTCCTAACCTTTCCAATTTTGTTCGTTCTTTTTTTGTTCATTTGCAAATCAGATGTTGCCTCCCTTAAACCAAAATTAATTCCTTCTTTTAGACTTCTTGCATTTTCATTTCCCTTCCTATTTTATATTCTTCTCAAGGCCTCTTGCCTCAAATTTAAGCTACTGACAAAGATTTACATGGGTGCTTTCCAAGTGTGGTGAGCAGTCCAGTAATAGATTGTGAGGGGGTGGAAAATGTCAGTGGAACCAAATGAAGTGCTACATTGATTTTCTTTGAGGACGTTTGTTTGTTAGGTCCAAAAACTCAGGAAACTGATCTTTGAACTTAGTCATTTGTGTTGTTTGTTTTGGTTTTTTTCTGTCATCAAGTTTTTTGTCAGGTCTGTTCATTCTACTTTGCCAGTACTTACAGACTTGTCCACATACTTGGACACAATTTCTGTCACAGTTTTATTTTGTTTTCACAGCTTTGTATCCATGAGGGAACCTCATGAGCTCATAAAAAAAGCCCCTGCTGCATTTGCTTATGCATCCTTCTCATAAGCCCACTTCTGCCTTCTTGCATAGATTACTCAAAAGTTTCCATACACAGAATTTGCTTCTGTTGCCTTCTTTATTTTCTGTAGTAGTTCTGTAGTGGTTTGTCATTAGATATAGGCTTATTTAGACACAAACTATCCTTTAAGGCATCTGAAAAGCATCCTGCAATAGTGAGACTGAAGTAGGCAAAACTGAATTAAATTCATTTTGCAAGGTAGCAGTTGTCTCTTCTGTATTCTGAGTCTTCATTCTTCAATTCTGCCTTCCATTAAGGCATGAATTTTTCTGTTGAAAGGCAAAATATACAGCCTGTCTGTGAGGCCACTATTAATTCCACACTCTCTCCTTTTTATCGTGCAGCTGGCACCCTACCCTCGGGAGAACAAGCTCATCACTTCTACCACATGCTTGTTCTCTACCAGCTCAGGCAGCAGGAATCCTAAGTTAGCTATCAAATATTGGTCTTGCCCATGGCAGCGCAGAGCATTCGACAACGCCTCTGGGCCAGCTGAAAATAATTTCTAGCACAGTTGGAGTGAAACTACAGAGGTGTAACACTCAAAGACATACGACTGCTAAGGAGGGTGGGATTCAGTGTTCTTTCCAGCAATAAACAAAGATTTGCAAAATAAAAACAGCACAGGTTTAATTAGACTTTTTAAAATATAGCATCCTGGCTTGATTGAGAGGTAATGAAACTGTCTGTGGGTGTAGATTAAATCACATTTCTGACTCTTCAGACATGTCATGTACTTCCAGTACCAAATTGTCTCAACTTCACTTATTTTTGTTTTAATAATATTTTTCATACATGTGCACATATTTTTACCATAGTGCTTTCATATACTTCATCTGCCTACTGCATGTACTCACAAATATTTCTGGTCAGGTGTTTATTAAAAAGACAAAACAATTAACCTTAAGCAGGTAGATGGAGGCATATCATTTAAGGAAGAAACTTCCTAGAAGTATAGATTATTCTCTTATTTGTATAATGTTATGTCCTATGTGCTTTAACCATCTGGTGGATGTCACTTTCAGTAAAGCAATGCTTCTCAAGAGATTTCTTTGCCCTTAAAACAGTGAATGGTGTCCGAGAGCAGTGTGCCTACCTATGCTTTTACTCACCTTTGCTGCACTTTCCTGCCCTTAAGCTTAGATAGAAACACTGAAATGGTTCCTTTGCCTTCTCAGTATAACTCTGAACGTTTACAAAGCACAGGTTTTAACTTTGTAGAATTTTGTTCAATTGAGTGTATGTCATAGGAAATTATTTTTGTTCTTAAATTTTTTTAAACTGACTAAAACTTCTGCTCTGCTTTTGAGGAATTTTGAAGAGTGGGACAGATGCTTTCTCTATTGTTACTCTGCTGCCATGCAATACTTTCAACTTCCCTGTCATCCTATTACCATAATAGTTGACACTGTTTTCTGCATGTTGTCTTGGGCGTTATTCCACGAAAAGAAAAAATCTGGCTCTCATTAGGTCCCCAGTTGATGGGTAGCTCTATTGTGCTGATTGTATTGAATCCTTGTTCTGTAAGCATCTAGCAGTGATAGATAATGGCACTGTATTTTTTGTAACATTATAGTATCAGGTATTGTGGCAATTCTGGGACTGTGGGTGGATGTGAAGGTCTTTTTCTCCTTTCTTAAAACTCCTTCTCCCCAGCGGAGGAGGACCAGAATCTATCCAGACAGGATTCTCTCTCTGATCCTGTTTCTCAGCACACAATGCTCTGCTGTCCACTGAGTGAGGACCTGCTGGCCTTTGCAGCTCATGGCTACCCCGTGTCGCTCTATCACTTTTCTGAGGAGAAGGAGACATCTGTAGAGCTTTTTGGGGTTGGGACCCTAGTTCTTTCCCTTTGAGCCAGCTGGAACCAGGGGCAGATACAGGCACAGACTGAAGTGGAGATGAAAGGAGAAAGCGCTGGAGGCAAAGGGACAGAAGAACCAAGTGTCATGATGCTGGCTTGGGCAAGGCCACTGAAGGCAATACAGGGCTATTTTTGGCCAGTATCAGGCCAGTTTTGCTATTCAGGGTTGTTTGATCTGTAAGGACATAATCTAAATGAATGCATTTGGGTACATTTAGGGTCACGATACTTCTGTGTAACTAGTGTATTGCCTATTATTAACACCTGTCTGGTACAAATGGAAATACAATCTGCTAATTTAATTGAGGTCATCACATATTCATAAACTTGAAGAACTTCAGGACATTTGCTGATTCTAAATTTGACTGTGGTTGGAGGTTATATGTCGAGAGTTCTGTTATGTGTTGGCCCATCTGGTTCTTAGTTACCTTTATGACAAGGCAATATGTAGTAATCATGTATTGTTATTGTTTGATAATAGTTTTAAAGTATTTTGGCAAAATGATTATTAAATCTCTATGTCTGGAAAGTATTTCTTTAAAAATTACAGATCAGGTATATTTTATGAAGTAAACCCCTTTTGACTATAGCCGTGTTATTCCCTGCTTAAAACTTATTGAATGTATTAACAATACCAAATGGCATATTTAGAAGATTTTGTCTTAAAATCTGTTGTCATAGGCATGCTCAGCAATGAGAAAACTTTCAGAGCTGTTTTTGTAACGAAGAAGAATATATGGGGAGCTAAGTAAAACAACGGTGATACAGACTCACAGTAAGATTGCAGGATTAATAACTGTAAACTGAAGTTCAGTCCCTTCTGAAATTGTGTGTGAGAGGGTGGATGTATGTGTGTGTGAAGCTTGTGTGTGTGTGCTTAAAACTGGAAGGCCTTATTTATTTATTTCATTTTCTTTTGTTTTCTGCTTTTCATACAGAAAATAAAAAAAAGACTCTTTGGACTTGAAGCAAAGACCCCAAGCAGCATTCTGATTTGCCTCACTCAGAGTCCCTACTGTATTTATTTTCCTGAAGCTTTTTTCCTTCCTTTCTTTTTTTAATAAACACTTATAAAACTATATTGCTTGAAGTTGCTATCCAGCCGAAATACCTGTGAAAAGCTTACCTGCCTTGAGTACCTATGTTCCCTTGCTCCTCTGTTCATTTCTTCCCTGCTTTTTTTGTAGTGCTACATTTCCCCCTTTCTATAATCTTTTGTATACTTCTAGAAAAACATTGTCTTGAAGGCTCTGATCAGCTTCATTTATTATTCAGTTATAGGTAATGTGGAGAGTGAGTGTGAGGTGGTGGCTGAATTGTGGGCCAGGGTCAGTGTGGAATATACTGCGATTCTTGCCAGGAGCACTGAGATGTCACCAGGGCGTCATACTCTGGAAGAGGCACGAAGTAGCTCATCTAGGCCTCTTATCAGTTTTGATACTGTGTGAATTGGCTGCTGATAGCCAAAAAGAAAGAAGATTGAACCTCTGTGTGATTAAAAAGTGGAATGGATCAAAGGCAGTGATACGCACCATCTCAGAGTGTGAGATAGTAAGTCTGCTGTCTGCCACATAGGTCCTGTTGAAAGGTGACCATATGGTAGGATGAGACAGCACCTTCCAGTGTTGAAGGTTTACAGAGGCGTAGCTTTGAAGTGTATGTTACATGGGAGATGTTACGGGGCAGACAAGATTTAATCCTGAAAAGGGCCATTAGCTAAGGAGTAACTGTTCTGCATGGGAAATCTTCAGATTGTTCCTCCCCTAATACTGTCTGAACAGCGGCAAGGAACTAAGACCAAACATCGCACCAATATTTTGAAGTGGGAGTATGAATAGATGTGGATGCATGGCCACAATTTAGATTGTTTGATCAGATTTTTTTGTATGTAGTTTCTGCTGGCAATCAGTTTGATTGTGGATTCTTGCTGATGTTACCGAAATCAGTAACCTCAACCAGCTGAGCTTTACTGAACTGAAGTCTCACACAGCCGTGGGGATGTTTTCCAGTCCCCTGGCCAGGGAGGGAGCAGGAGGAGGTGATAGAAGCTGTAACTCTACCATCTATAGTGCTTATTAGCACTACCTGTTTTATTGCATTGTTCAACTCTGAAAATATTACCTTCTTCTAATAACTAACAAAATTATTAGAAAAAAAATGTAGCAAATGTCCATTTAGTCAGTGTTTTTCTTTTTTTTTTTTTTTCAAATGCTTTTAGTTGTTAGCAGTCTGTTCTGCAGATAGTGATACACTTGAAGATGCTTTTATACCATTATCTTTCTCTCTAGCTCTGTTTTCCCCAGCAATCCATACTAATACTGCCTATTGCATCCTCACCTCTTTCTTTATTCTCTTTGAAGAGAAACTGATTGTCATTCGGATGACAAATGATCTATGCCATCAGTCACTTTTCAGTTGTGTATTTTCCTGTCTTCATTAAGCTCAATGCCTTTTTTTTTTTTTTTTTTAATTCCTGCAGTTTATTTTTTTTGCCATATCTCTGAAGATCTCTATTTTGGTCAGCCTTCAAAACCTTTTAAAATACTGGTAACTAATTTTGCCATAGAAGCTGTGTTGCTTTAGGCCTAAGAAGAGTTTGCAGCATCACTGTTGGTAACAGGATTGCACCCTACTTCCTCTCATGTTTTTTGTGAGTTACCTTTTTAAATGACTTGTTTTTCTGTAAATCTTCACAAGTAAATTTAAATATTTTTAATTTCAATTTGAAGCTTTTGTAGGTTATTGTAATATCTTTTCTGCAGTTACTTGTAGTTATATATGTTCTCTATATAATATTTTAAAATTAAATAGATTGGACTTAAATAAAATCCCCAAAGAATCTAAGATACCTGTGCACACCTGTATGTTCTCTATTTAAAACTGATTTAAAAAAATCTCTTTACTCTTACAAGACTATCAAACAAATTTTCATTCTAACATAAAGCTATATGTCAGTGCAGTGTGCCATGATGAAGTTACACTGATGAGCGATCAGAAGTGACTGATCTGTTGGGGGAAGCAGACATTTTTGAAGAACTGGGTAAAGTTGTAAATGTTTCATATTGTTCTTTATCAGATATTATTTGAAAAGCTGACATCTGTATTTTTAATGTGTTTGGTTAGACTCTTATGGTATGTCAAGTCCTGATTAATTGAACTGACTTTATAGGGAAGTGTTGCAGGTATGTAAAGATTAAGTCTCTGGAGATACAACCCAGAATTTTACAGGAGGCACTTTTAATCAGATACTCTTTTAAGCTCAGCTCAAGAAAGCATTACTGGTTACCCAAACTCATTTGTTTACTTACCAGATGAGACATTTGTAATGCAGATGCAAAACACATTTTAAATGATTTGATGCTGAATACTAGAACATCTGTTTAAATAGCTGAGTTACCAGATGTGCATGGAAGATCTATATTTTTAATATTTCTGCTTTTATGGAGGTATTTGACAGGGAGGGCCTGTCCTAATGGAGATACTTAAATACCGTAACAGTGTTTCAATGCAGGACTACTAAATAGTAGCGATCAAACTAGGAAGCAGAGTATCTGCAGCCACTGGGCAAACTGCACAAAAATGGGGACAGCTTAGCTTCTAATCTTTCAGCCTTCCTTCTGCTCTGCGGTTCCCATTTGTTGGAAAGTCTTCTAAAGGTGGCATTGATATAGTCTTACCAGTGTAAAATTCATTCTGCATTATCATGTGCGGTTCTGGGTGGACCTATGAGCAGCATTGCCGACACTGTGTTGTGATGGCCTAGCAGAGAATAAAGCAAAAGCTCATACTATGAGAGATAATAAGCAGATGGTTTTCTGTGCTGGAAGCGGTAAACACATTGCTTGTTATGTGAAGATCATTTTCAGTGCGTGTGGTGGGTTTGTTTTTTTTTAAATAAAGATGCCACAGGAGAGAAGTGTAAAGATCAAAAGTCTCATATTAACAGAGATGTGAAGAAAGTATTTTATTGCCTTCTCAACTTTTTAAAAGAAAACACAACTTCAGTAGTTTCAATTAGGAAGTGTCTATTTATAAGGAAAAGTAGTGTATTCTCACAGCTTTATTCTAGGTGCCCACGCTAGCAGGGTAGTATGTATAGAATTTAATAGTCCATGGAGAGAGACAGGCTCCTCCAGTGAGCACTTCAGACAGCTGTAGGGTTCTGTGATAAATCTCTTCAGACTCTTTAGAAGCATCTTTTTCATTACCTCTATTGACTATGTAGAGGCTTCTCTTCTGTATCTCACTTGGGGACCTAAACTAGTCTGAATTGGTTCTACATATGTTGCAGGTGACTTTAGATTAAGCTGACAGAGATTCAACACAAGATTACTTGAGCCACTAGAGCCACTTTTAGGCAAGTGTCATTTTAAACTGGACCGATGATCCTAGTTCATGCTGATCAGTAATCGTGAATATACTTGGTGCTATGAATTTCTTGAAAAGAATTGGGAAACAGCTTTGCATATCATGATTTCAACATGATTTTCGTTATGCTGGGATTATTTCTTACGAATGAGCACTTGTAATTTTTGTGAACTTGGCCAATAAAGTCTTTGTATCAAATCATATTGTCTACTTACAGTTATGAGGCAGGAATATTCCATAGAAATTTGTAGAAATTCTCCCTAGCTGTACCTGGAAAACAGCAGGAAATGATATGTGGAACTAAACTGCTGTACCCCATGGTCCAGGACCTGGAGACCCCACTGTAGTGTTTTTATCAAATGCTGAGTCTTATTTAAATATAAGTATTTCAGAAGTGTGAACCTATAATTTCTATTTGAATTCTGTATCAGTCCCAAAAAGGTGCTGCACATGGCCATAAATATTCGGCTGAGCCACACCTGGACAGTGTTGAACAATGAGACTGATTGTCATTGAGAAAAGAACTGCTATACTGAGTGTCTGAGCAATCTTTGCTAGGTTTTGATTCCAGGTTAGGCTTTCTTCTTTTGCACTCAAATTAATGTTCTTTCTGTGTAAACAGGCACCAAATCTAATGCCCTGACTGAGACTGAACCCTTGACTCTTATGTACTTAGACCTCTGATCCTACTTGTGCTGCATACTGCTTTTATAACATAAGGATCAAAACAGTATAGTTAATTAACACTATTTGAATAGCACTAGGGAGTGACTGGGGGTGATTCTGGCATCTGGCTTTTCAGCGTCATTTACAAAAGTTTTGAATTGCTTTCAACATTTTCAAATATTCATAAATACTATTTGTGTTTATGAGCTTTTGATATATAATTATGGTAATAAGAAGACTTTAATTCAACTGCCTTTACTTAAATATGTTAAATGTTAAAATAAGCAGCAGAATTTGAAAAAGTCTTTTAAAAGTTGTCAGAATTTTTGCTGGTTTATGCCTATAAAAGATATTGGTCTGAGGTCCAACATAATCCTCCAAACATAACTGCTTTCCAGGCCATGGTGCCCTCAGGTGCCTCATTCTCACACCTTTCTGTGTTTTTCTATTCACTACAGTGCTCAGATATGATTTATTATGCCCTTTACCTAACTGCTCTCTAGATTGTGCAGACTGAATCTTAGTACTTATACTATTTCTATTTTCACATCCTGCATGCTCATACTGTAGCATAAGGAGATAATTGAACTCATGTTGCACCACGTTTTGTGTGCAGCTTTTTCTAAATGCTTTGTGTGCCTCTTCTGTTGAGATAAGTCTCAATTTTCTTCCTAATGACTACATTGAGGATTTGCTAAGAGCGCGGTGACAATGCACGTGAAAGAGCTCTCAGTATCTGACTGATGACACTTCAGCAGCTAATTGCTCATAGAATCTTACTTCATGAAACGGTTCATACACCTGTTTTGCTCAGCACATTGCTTCAGAAACCTACATGGTGAGTGAAGCTTTGCCAAAATGTATGAGATATATTCCGAAAACCACAAGCGTAATTGGAATTTATAAGGATCTGTTCTGAATTGGTTCATTTTTCTCCCACTGTAAACTCTACCAGTAGTAGATATTACTGACAGAATGTGTTTATGAAATTTCTTAAGTTTTTACATTATTTTACTTCGTTTGTCATTATGAAAGATAGCTTTTGCTTTCACTGGAAATGGTGGAAAAAATTACTTACTAAAACAAAAAAAATCATCTGATTGTTGTGAAATCCTGTGGAATTACGAAATATGTTGAGTTCACTTTTTTAAAGGATCCTGGGAATCACAATGGTGAGTTATTTCATGAGAGAAGAAAGGAAAGGTCAAGGCAAAAAGCACCCAACAACAGTTTAGAAAATACCATGCATCTGAGAGACACTTCTTCTGACAGTTTTAAATTGATCTCTCATAATTTTAGCATTCCTTGGCTATGAAGAGATGTTGCCGTAATCACACTCCTTCAAGTATGTCTTCATGTAGCTCCATGGATACTCTAGTTCATATAACTGATGTGCGACACAGTATGCTGACCTCAGGGATACACAGATTTGTGGGGCAGCAGCATTTGGCATAGCCGTATTTTTTATTTCATCAGAGGTATTTATGAGAGGTCCTATATTCTGGTCCTATTGCTGCCACTTTTCTCACTCTCCTTAGTCTGTCATATTGTTGCTAGTTTCCACTAGAGACACCAGTTGCAGAAGTGAGGACACACTGAATTTTTGGGTGTAATGGGAGAAATATAATAGACTTATTTTGCTACTGTAAGGAAGGAATAGAAGAAAATGGAAGGAAATACACAGGCAAGAGTATGTGATTGGAGTAGCCACCCTGTTCTCATCAGAGTCATAGATTAAACTTTTGAGCTCTACTGACTTCTACAACATATGCAGAGTGATAGTCCCAGGACTAGAACATATCACAGAAAAAAATATGAAGGGAGTCTAAAGGCTGTTGTAATTGTAGTTCACCTGCTTGAAGCTTTAGTGATTTGGAAAAGCTCAGTTTTGATGCGTATACTAACGATGCATCAAGATACTTAAACAAATATTGCATGAAACATATGGTGAAGCAGAATGGTTTTCTAGCCCAACTCCTCTTAAAATCTACCAATTTCTGTACAGATGCGTCATGTAACCTCCATAAATTAATCTGGCTTCTCCCTGAATGTCCCATTAGCTTTTTGCCTGTCAGTCCTCTCCTTCCTCCAACACACCAGCTTACAGATTTTCAAATTTCTGTTCTCACTCTCCAGGTGTAGAAGGAACAGTAGGCACTTCAAATGAGGTGATGTGGACAGACAACATTAATAGTAGTAACTTGAAAGCTGTAATTGTTTCCAAACCAGTGAAAATGTAAACTGTTTCAAAAACTGGAAGGAGTTTGTTCTGGCACAAAACGCTGTGAAGGGAGAAAACTGAACTTTAGGAAGTGTCCAGTAATCTCTTCAGTGCTGCCGTTTTGAGTGCCAAGTCCTTAAGGAGTTCTCCTGCCAGAGGATGAGGCTGTTCTGTAATGGACTGGAGGAAATGTCTTCATAGCACTAGTTATTGAAGGCTGAATGAGGCTTACAGTGTAGCAGAGGATTAGGTGAGCTACAATCGATGAGAGGTATATTTGTGTATCTTCCCTTCCCTTCCCTTCCCTTCCCTTCCCTTCCCTTCCCTTCCCTTCCCTTCCCTTCCCTTCCCTTCCCTTCCCTTCCCTTCCCTTCCCTTCCCTTCCCTTCCCTTCCCTTCCCTTCCCTTCCCTTCCCTTCCCTTCCCTTCCCTTCCCTCTCTTATCTTTCCCCCCAGTTTCCTTCCCTCTCTTATCTTTCCCCCCAGTTTCCTTCCCTCTCTTTTTTTTCACCAGCATAGAAAGACAGTATTGAGATAAAAATTGCCAGAAATCATTCTAACATTTCTAACTAGTCTAATCTAACATACTTTTTGGACTATCCAAAGATAAGTTGCTGAAGACCATCAAATTCATGGGTATCTCAATACTTTTTTGTAGTAGAAAACAGACTGCTGCCTTGCCAGTGAAGACACTACATGAATTAGTGACTGCAATGCTATTTACTTCTAGGCAAATAGATAATGTTTTCCTTCTTGTGGAATCATATTTCCATAAAAGAAACCTGCCTATATGTAGGATAGTTCTTTTTTCACAGACGTAATATCTTATTTTTTTGTGTTGTACTCTTTAATGAATTTGTATTGTCCTCATAACAATTAAGAATCATAGAATCATTTTGGTTGGAAAATACATTTAAGATCATTGAGTCCAGCTGATGAAATAGGTTTAGTAGAATATTCAATGTATTTTAATTTTCTCTTTCTGTATGAACCAAAGCACAAGTAATGACAAATAAAGGATCCTTGTATATGACAATCGTTATTAGACAATGTTATATTATTTGTCCTCATTGTAATTGTATTACATTATCTGTCCTTTCTCTATAAATGATAATATTCAACCTGAATTTATGCGAATTTCTGTATCGTCCTCAGAATTTAGGACTGGAGGGGTTCTTCTGAGTCACTAAAGTTGATTTTTATTGTCACAGCTAGGATACCATATATTTCTTTGCAATCTCTTTTAAAAGTTTTGTTTAAAATAATAACCGGAATTGACTTGTGTAACCTTTATTTACGTCCACAAGTCTTTTGGCAGCTTGTGTGAACCTGTGAGTGAGACGTACCTGAACCTTCACTTTGGTTTCTGTAAATGCAAGAGCCGTCATTATTGAAAGTGCACTGTAATTTTTAGATAAAGGCTTTTACAAGTGTTACTGTCCTTCAAAGTAAATTAAAATTGAACACTAGATTCTATTAAATATGGATTTGGGAAATTCTGATGTGATTGCCAGTTTTTCATGTATCAGGGCATTGGTTGTCCAGTAGCTTGTCCTCATATTGGTATTCATATCCGGCATACTCTTTTTTTGGTGGATATAGCTTAATTTTACTCTTTAATATCTTTGAAATTGTATGGGTAAAACTAAGCGGAATTTATCCAGCAGAGATGTTCAGCAAAGTCTGATCGTGTTGCAAAGTAAGTGTGCCTGCTTTTTGAGAAACCTCTCTTTTTCTGGAGTTAAAAATGAATATAACACATTACTTTTAAAATGTTCTTAGTGATCCCATTATTCTTTCTGTGCATTTAACAAATAGGATGTGATGTTTTGAGTATGCTTCAGGCTTCAGTAGTTTGTATAATGTTCTATTTTCCGCAGCAAAAGCATGTCAAGGTGATCTCTGTGGGTGGTTAATATTTTCTGGAGTTTATTCTTCAACCATGAAAATATGCAAAACTGGAGAGCTTGGTGGTATGTCATGTATTTAGGTATAAAATATATATTTTTCAGTTTTATCTTCATACATAATAACAGAAAGAATCACCAGTGTTGTAGTATATACTGTTTGTTCATGGGTGAACACTGCATTTGTCACTCTGAGTTGTGTTTGTGGTTATGCTGGTGAGCAATTCTTGTGATAGCTTAGATTGTAATTTTGTGACAGTATAGTGTGGAAGTGTCATAGAAAGTGAATATTTTAAAACATAATGTTCAAAAGCATAGAAAATCATAGAATGTGGGGGAAAACCTCTCAAAATTATTGAATGTTGACATTTTATCAGAATACTCTTGATCTGTTTGACAGGCTTTAGGTGTTGTTGTGCTTGTTTTCAAATAGAAGTACTTTTAAAAACAATTATGGAAAGCAGTAATAATATACAAGAAACATATAAGCGGTGTAACACTATTTGAATATGGAAGAATTATTAGAATTCTGATCATTAAAAAACTGAAAGAGGCAAAAGCTGAAATAAGTAATGAATACTTGCACTACTGTTACAGTAGTAACAAGAAAAAATTGGAAGTTAAAATTCCAAATCTATCCATATACATAAAATGCATTTGATTTATAAAAAAGGAATGTTGAAAAAGCTACTCAGTGTTTCAATTAAATGCATACTTTTTTTTTTTTTTCTTTCAAGACTAAAGCAAACATATAAGGAAATTAACTGTTACTAAGAAATAATAATGTGGTAATGTGCCTGCATGCTGATTGCCTGCTGATAGCATGTTTAATCATTACTTCTGTCTTTCTTCTGTTTTTGTTTCCTTTAGCTTCTGTCTCTGGGAAATTATATTTCTGCTGTTTGTATAGCGTATAGGAGAAGTGAGTCTTTAGTTGTAAATGGGATCTCTGAATGTTTTTCAGGTATATCTTACTAAGGTTATCCTCTTTGGTACAGTGAAAAGATCCAAAGGATATCTGCGGCAGAGATCTTTTCATATTTCCCTTGCCATTCCCAGCAGTTTGATTTACCTCATTAAAAGGCTGAAAGAGCCACTCGGAGTACCTCTAAGCTCAGGGTCTTTGTTCTCCATGAGAAATTTGTTCTTTTGGAGCTCAGGCAATTTGCAGAATCTGAGAATCAGTTTGGTGCACACCTCTGGGCATCACAAGGAATATCACACTAATGTTCTCCAGCAAGAGGCAAAGCAAAGCAGGATGTTTACCTTGTAGAAAGAGTTAATCGTGCTGTAGAAGAGCTGCAAATACAGCAAAACCATATCTGTGGTCATCTTTCTGGTGCTTATCTCTGAGAACATGGCCTTTTTAAGGGTCATACCTTTTCGGGGTTGGGGATCGCTCTCTGCACAACACTTCTCAAGATGACAGGACAACTACATCTTGTAGCTTAGAAGAGGTTTACATTTAGTGTTCTGGTCTCATCCCTTCCTCATGCCGTAGGTGGAACAGGAAATTTGCTGTCAGCCTACCTACCCAGCAGCTCTACTGATACCAGCATTAGATAGGGTTGGCTGAGGTGCTTGTAGTCTTGCGTTGCTATTCCTGGCATGGCAGTAGTAGTTCTGGTTCCTTACAAACATTGACGTGTCACAAATCCCTCATCTCTTACTGCTACTCTTTGATCTGCAGCAGGGGAAAGTCACTTTAAGAACATACTTGATGCTACAGGAATCCGCAAAACAAATATTCTCTGTGAAACAGCTTAAGCTGTTGGTGTTACAGAGAATGAGCTTTCTGGATACCCCGTCCTCTCAGTCAGGTTCTGCATTCCACAGGTGAAGCAGAGTCATTGGAGCCCTGTTGAAGGCAGCAGCCATATGGCTGACCATGTTCTATGCAAAGGGTTAGTTGGTCTTTCTCCATTCTTTATGACTGAAGTTTATGAAGATATTTTAAAAGAAAAGCAAAGTTTTGCTTTGGTTAAGAACTTGATCTTACCAACAAATCTTGACTTATTTCATGCCGCTGGTGTGCTGCTGACCTCACGTGGTGACAGCTTTCATTGGTAGCTCTCTCATTTTTGTGAGCAGATTGGAGATACCTATTACTGACAGTTCCATCCTTCTCTCTCTGATAGTGGTGGATTCCTCCTGCTCCCTGCATCCTGCCTGTGTGTCCTGCAGGCAAAGGTGTCACTGAGGACTCATCCCATATTCCTGTTTGTAGTTATGTGCTGCCCAGAAAGCACTTGTTGATTCACTCTAGAATACTCTGGTGGAAAACATGACTTCAGAAATTCTAATTATGCTTCTCTTTGTGCTACAGCAACTTTATTATTTCTTCTAATATACAGTAAGTTGTTTCATTAACATTGTCTCCATATATCTCTGAACTGCCTTTTGTTCAGAGAGATGACACACAGTCCCAGAATACATCTGATGATGATGGATATTTCAGTGTTTAGCAAAATACTTCTGTCATGGAGGGCATAACGACAGCTGCAGATTTTTGTCAGTGTATTATTTGATGGCTTTTCTAATTGCAGTATTCTAATGATGGTCAAAATTGGAAAAAAAAATATGAGACAATCTAACAGCACAGCTTATTTTGGAGATTCCTGTGTGCAAGCATTTCTCATTTGTGTTGGGGGATTGTAAAATTTGTGTGCATAAACAACTTAATGGAACACACTCTTTAGAATTCAAAAAATGTGATATAAGCTAAAGTTACTAATCTGTAAATGGCAGTTGATAGTCCATTATTTGTACTGGCCATCCAAAGCTTTTACATTATCTGCAGCTGGTGGGTATTTCTGTTCCATCTGAGTGGTGATGATCAAGTAGAGTGTCACAAATGGAGAGGAGAAATGCAGAAACCGTAGAAAATATATCTCCCACTTGGCAAAATATTGTTTTAAGGAAAAGTATCATTAAAAAAATTATATACCTCACTTCTATGGAAATTTTCAAATTGATAACTTTAGCTACTAAACAAAGCTGCAGTACTGCACTTTCACCTCATGCAATAACCAAAATCAGTCAAACAATTCACGTCACCTGTTGCTTTATGATTTTCTTCACATATAACAACATAGAGGTGCACTAGGAACACTAAATTTAAACTTGTGTTGGAATTAACACTTAATACCAACCAAAATCCCTCTATTTTACACTTCAATGACTGAAAGAGAAAAAGTAGAATTAGCTACAGTAATTTTGGTCAGAGCTTATTGACTTCAGCAATGAAAGAGATTAAAAATATATTGCAAATATTTTTTTCGCTGCGTGTCAGTGAACACTGTTTCAATACCTCACTGGCACATGAGAAAATAAAGTTGGATTTATCAGCAAAATTTGTGTGTCTGCTTTGCGATTACTGTAGACGTATTAACATGTATGTTATATGAATTAGTTTGAATAAGGTTTTAATAGATCATATAGAGACTCTGGCGTGAGGTAAAGTGATTTATAAATTCATAATAAAAATAAGTAGATAAGTTGCAAAAAGACCAAGGAAGTCGTTCCTTGTATGGAATTCTTTGGTTAAGCCTCAGATGAGCTTCCAAATGTAAGAATTTACCTGAGCATATTTATATGTTGCTGTAACTGCTCACTACTGAAACGTTGTAAAAATAATGTAAAATCTGCTGAATGCAGCCCAGTTGTTTTATACTTGACATGGTGGGTTTGATTCCGTGTCCTGCAAATTCGAGATATCTTGAGAGGTCTGGGAGATGTGACACAGGAGACCTGCACCCTTCTGAAGTGACAGCTGGAGGCCAGATGGGATTACCTTGAACACCCTATGGACACTTGAGTAGAGCCTGCCATGTTTGCAGGGTCAATGAGGGGAAGGCAGAGAGTTTTATTACAATCAGTAGAGTCAACAACATGCTGACTCAGAGAAGCTGAAATGGTCCCAGTTTTATATTTATTTCCTCTTTTATCATGTCTACTGAAAGGTGTGCAGTGGAGTTCGAACCATAGATATAACAGTATTGCATGAATCCCAGTTGTGGAATCCAAAAATAAACAAATTTCAGAAAGTGCTCAGTTCTGTCTTTAAATCTGTTCTGATGAAATCAGTGGGAAATACACTATTGAAGGACATCAGTCCTGAGCTACACTCGAAATCTCTTCCATCTAGTAACATTTCAGAAAGCACTTCTTAAAGCATAGTTTAATGGTAGCATCACATGAATTTTTTTTTTTTTTTTTATTTCATTGAAAAGTTTCAATTGCTTTAAATCAAGGACAGTTTACATTTCCTACAGGCGATATGCAACACAAGGCCTTTCTGAGACTGCTGGAAGGCAGTTTTTGAAAGGGGCCTTTTTACATTACAGTTCAGGGCAGCAGGTTCATATTTAAATAAATGCTTTATGACATCAATAACCCATGACTTTAATCTCTTTTACTTTACCTTTGACACCAGCATACGGGTGCTTGTCTTTACACACATTTTAATATTTTCACTGTTTATTCCTTCATTATTCCCATTAATTTCTTCTCCATCATCTATATTTCCTTCTTTACTCCTTTCTCCTACTTTCATTACTTAATTTTTCAGCTGCTTGCATTTTTCCTGTTACCACTCCTCAGGACTCTGGATAAGGGCAGGTGGAAAAGCTATTGCTGTGCAACATCTGAAGTGCATCTGCTACGGTATGACAGACCATCTGTGTGCATTAAATACCAGCTTACTTGATCTTTTTCATTTAATGTACTGGAATTATATGTTTGTCCTTGTGCTTACATGGCCACATGTGTGCCCAGAGCTATTCCAAAGCAGCTAAAGTCGACAAACCAGGACACTCAGCAGTAACATTCTTCTGTGCACTACTCTTACTTGTGCTTTCCTTCTTTTCCTCTTCCACCAGGCACATACCCTGACTTCCACAGATCGCTCTTATTGTCCTCTTTTGCTTTTGGCACTTGACTTCTGTTATTTATCATGTTTTAATCTCTCAGTTTTGAACAGAGATATTTCCCATTTCTTTTGTTAACATTGGCTTGTGAAACACGAAAAGTCTGCTTGTTTTACTGAGAAGGTTTACAGCATGTATCAAGACCTGTTTGGTGCAACGGGACCAAGATCAATTCTACGTAACGTAGTATTTTTGTAGAGAAGTTTCAGCCATTGTGACAATATTTGTGTTCCTTACAGAAACAAGCCATGAGTATGACATGGCTTAGATTTTGTAATTTCTGACCTATTTTAAATGAGCTAGAAGTTTTAATGGGATGTTTTGATGTGCGTTGCAGTAACGTAGGAAAGACTTGAGGCACATCTTATTGGGGACCATATGTATAGCAGTAGGAGATTTTTACATCAAATTGCTGCTTTCTTAATTTCACACTGTTAGGGCTACCAGTGTTCAGAATGCAATAAGTTTTAACAGTGTTATAGTATATAAACAAGTATTAGCCAAATGTCAGTGTTGTCATTCTGTAAGGACAGTAGTTAAGCATGGTGGGTCTGCTCTGGCCAGCTGCTTGCTCGCTCCCCCTTCTCAGCAGAACAGGGGGGTAAAAATGGGATGGAAAAAGCTCTCATGGGTTGAGATAAAGACAGGGAAATTGCTTACCAGTTACTGTTACAGGCAAACCAGGCCTGACCTGGGGAAAATTAATTTAATTTATTGCCAGTCGAAATAGATTTTGTGGTGAGAAATAAAATTAAATACGTGAAAACATTGCTTTCCTCAGGAAGCACCACTTCACTATCTTCTTCACTGACCTGGGTGTTTGCAGGGCTGTTTCTCACTCTGTTTTCCTCCTCCTGCTCTGCCTGTGTGGTGGTTTTGCCCATTCCTAAAATCTGCTTTTCCTGAGGCATCACCATGGTGTCCCTCATGGGGCAACCTCGGCCTCTCCCGTCAGAGGCCGCACAGCCCCCACTGCCAGTACCTGGGCACAGACACCCAGTACACTGAATAATACATAGTATTGTTCTGCGAGATATCATTACTTGTGACTGAAAGAAAAAAAAGAACCAAATGTGAACAGTGTGTCACGTTTTTCTAGGCTTTTGGGCAAAGTGAGAAACAAATCTTAAATCGAGAGAGCTCTTTTTAGCTGTGCTCATGTTAGCGAGTGCTGTTCAGGGAAGAGATGTGCTACAGAGGGGTTGAGGGTAGGTGGGCATTGGCCTACTTGGACTGAAGAACCAAAATATAAAGCATATTTTTACCATACTGTTTTGGTAGAATGGTAAATAACACGAGCTACTTTCTTGCAAGGAGAGACCTTTGTTCATCGTATAATAAGATCTGGAAACTAAAAGCTGAAGTTTAGGTATTACATAGTCATTTTCTATGGAATATGAACGTAAATTTTGTGTTTCATATGCCTGATTTTATAGGGCAGTGTGCTTATTTTTTCAGGGTTAGAGCCTGTATGTTTGTGGCACTGATTATATATAAAAATGAAAGCAGTTTAGTAGCAGAGCCTGTATGTTACCTGACAGTTTTTAATGAGTCCTAGTGGGTCACTGAAAAGATTTTCCTTCTGGGTCTTTGGATCAGACTCATATCCCTGACAGGAGTTTCCACAGGATCATATTCAGTCAATTCTCATAAATTAAAATTCGTTGGCTCTGCAATAGCCAAAGCAAACGATTTTACTGGCTAAACTAATCACATTGTACCTTTTTGAACTGAAGTTGTTACCTGCCAGGATTCTCTTACAATATGCATTTCAATCATCCTTCTTTAAAAGAAAATATACGTTAATATTTTGGAGATAAAAAATATATAGTTTAGCTTATTAATATTTTACCGTATGTAGGTTATATATTGAGTTTGTACACTGCCTGGCGGTATTTGTATGAGGGCCATTTTATGCACGCAACACTGATTGATTGATTGAAGAAATTCACAGGCTGAGCATAAAAATAGATAAATGTCTGTCCAAGGAAATTTATTGCTTTTAAAATATAAAAGCTATCTACAGTCTCATTATGTTTTGATTTGTGTGTTTCAAATAGAAGATGTTTTGTGTTTCATGAGCAACATGTGCACCATACAGTGCAGGAGG
This sequence comes from Streptopelia decaocto, assembly GCF_964273445.1. Taxonomy (NCBI): domain Eukaryota; kingdom Metazoa; phylum Chordata; class Aves; order Columbiformes; family Columbidae; genus Streptopelia; species Streptopelia decaocto. The sequence goes on along the minus strand of NC_138663.1, from coordinate 28,583,552 downwards.
CTGCTATGGAAATTATTTTACTCATTATTATGAAAGTTGATGCAGAAATGAGAATTTGTATAAATGCCTAAATTAACTGGTGCCCTTCATTTGTTTGAATTTTTTTTTTTTTAATCCATTAAATAGATTAAACTCATTCCTGCACACTTGGTTCTTTATGAACAAATATATTTTCTTATCTTATGAAAATCAAAGATTTGGTCACTGTTTCTTTGGCTTTTACCGTTGGTTAAAAGCACTAGGGTAAGGGGCTTTGCTGCTGTGACAATATTGTCCAAAAGCTATTTAAAACTAGTTATAGAAGATATTACCTCTGTATTTACTGTGGGATCACATACAGAAACCAACTGAGCATGGACAGTTCTGCAGCTATGTGAGACAGTTCCCAAAAAATAGAGTGTATTTTCAAGAGCTGAATTCGAATTTCTTCATACAATTTAAACTTATTGTACCAAAAGTCACACTGGATCTGAGAAAAATGTGGCAGAGCAACTACTTGAATGGCCAAGTGGAAAATATTTTAAAAAGCATGGAATTACTTTTTCTACCTAAAGTTCAGCTTAGAAACTAATCACTCATGCAAATTGTTCTTCATAAAAGATCAAGTTATTGTCTGCAAGTTAATCTATAATTAATTTTGGTAATGAGTGATGTGAGAGACCGCCAGAACTAGAGTTAAACTCATGTCTTTATTGATGTTCTTATCCTGCTTCACAGCGATTAGCTGTTAATATTATACCAGTGACTTATGTTACAATAAGCAATAACAGTTAACATGAGCATTCACAGTGGTTTTCAAATATTCTTTTTTTTTTTTTCTTAACTGAAGATCCTGGTTTGTTGCTGAGAGCTTTTGCTAACAAAAATGTATCAGCTTCTTTGAGGTACATCTATGTACCCATGTCGTGTAGAATGGACATTATATCTTTCAGGAAGAAAAAGGACAATTCATGAAACATCCACAAGAAAATTATTGTAAAGGGATAACAGTTTACAGCATTTTTTGTTTATAATTATTAAGGAGCTAGATCTTTGTCTTAAGGCTTGGTTCCATTGCAGATGAGAGATTTGAAAATGAACCTTTTAGTTCACTTGCACAATTGTGTACAAAGCTCACACACAATTCCTTTTAATATATTTGCTTGAAATCTTGTGTGCGCACAGAAAGAGAAGATGAAGATTCATAGACTCATTCTGTTGCATGTTTGAAATACCTTGTATATCATTTATTGACAGCTTAATCCTTCTTCTCAAGCAAGGCACTCAGCATTCTGGCAGACCCCTTGTCCTCTTCCTCAAAGCACTCAGTTCCTGTAGTTTTCATCATTCTTCTGTAACAACTATACGAGGATAAAAGATTGGAAAGTAGGAAAGATCAAGTGTCTGTTGTTACCCTATCCTGTCATGGAATCATTTTGTACAGATATCAGTGCCTACTATTGTAATTATTTTTCTTCTACTGACAGTTAAAAGCAAGTGCAACAAAATAATGGCTAGAGCCAAAATTAATGTGAACTGAGATGAGGAAAAGTCAAACTGGATGACCTGGACTCTCTCAGAATCCAAGGGCACATTCAGAGAGGACAGCAGCACGGTACCTGTTATGCCTGGTAAGCCACAGGTCTCTGCTCACCAGCGTTAACCAGCTGTACCACTGCCCTGGCTGCAGTCAGTGTTTAGTAGCAGCACATAGGAGGAAAACTGCCAGTCAGACCTTAACACTAGGTAGGAAGAGAGCAGACTTCAGGCTGCTCAGAGAACTACTTAGTAAGAGTCCCTGGGCAGAAGCTCTTGAAGGTGTTGGGGTGCATCAGTGTTGGTCGTTTTTTAAGTACCATGTACTAAAAGCACAGAACCAGGCAATTCCAAAATGCCGAAAATCTAGCAGGTGAGACAAAAAACCAGCTTGGTTGAACAGGGATCTTCTTGAAATATAGTGAAAAAAAAAAAATTACATGGTCAGTGGAAGCAAGGTCAGGCAACATGTGAGGACTACAGAAATGCTGCTCATCACTGTAGGGAGGAAATTCATGCTGTCAAAGCTCCATTAGAAGTGAAGCTGGCCAGTACTGGGAAGGACAACGAAAAAGGCATTTTAAAATATATCAATGTCAAAAGGCAAAATAGAAATATTGTTGGCCCATTAGTTGATGAACATGGTCACCTTATTAACAGGGACGTAGATGAAGCTAAGATGTTTAATGCTTTCTTCACCTCAGTCTTCAACACTGATGATCGAATTGGGGGCCCCATAACCCTGGGATAGAAAACCATGGCTGTGAGAATGATAAACTCCCGATAAATCCAGAACTTTTACAGGGTTTTCTACTCCAGCTAGATCCCTACAAGTTGATGGGGCCTGACCGGATTCATCCAAGTGTGCTTAAAGAGCTGACTGACATAGTGAGATCTCTCTCTGCATGATTTTTCAATGCTCCTGGGAATCTGGAGAGGTCCCAGAAGAATGGAAGCTGGCAAACGTTGTCCCAATCTACAAGAAGGACAACAGGGATGACCCCAGCAAGTACAGGCCTGCCAGCCTCACTTCTGTGCCTGGTGAAATCATGGAGAAGATTGTTCTGGGAGTTATTGAAAAACATCTGAATAACAACACAGTCATTGGTCCCAGCAAGCACGGGTTCATGAGGGGAAAGTCTTGCTTAGCAAACTTAATTTCATTCTATGACGAGGTTACTCACCTGCCTAGTTGGCCAAGGAAAGCCTGTCGATCTTTTTGGATTTCAGTAAAGCCTTTTATACTGTCTCTCACAGTTTTATCCAGGACAAGATATCCAGCATACAGCTGGATACACACACAGTGCAGTGGGTGAGCAATTGGCTGACGTGCCAGGCTCAAAGAGTTCTAGTAAATGGGGTTATGTCAGGCTGGCGACCAGTCACTAGTGGGGTTCCGCAGGGATCCATCCTAGGGCCAGCACTCTTTGAGGACTTTATAAAAGACTTGGACTCAGGACTTGAGGGATTGCTTAGTAAGTTTGCTGATGACACAAAATTGGAAGGAGCTGTCTACATTCTTGAGGGAAGACACAAAATTGAGGAGAGCTGTCAACACTCTGGAGGGCAGAGAGGCCCTGCAGAGAGATCTGGACAAACTAGAAAACTCGGCAATCACCAACTGCATGGAGTTCAATGATGGTAAGTGCCAGGTTTTGTACCTTGGACACGGCAACCCTGGCTGTCCATACAGACTGGGGGACAAGATGCTGGAAAACAGCTCTGCAGAGAGAGCTGGTGATTCTGGTCGAAGGCAAGTTGAACATGAGCCAACAGTGTTCCCTGGCAGCCAAGAGGGCAGCCAGGGTGTCCTGGGGTGCATCTAGCACAGCATTGCCAGCCGGGCAGGGAGGTGATTGTCCCGCTCTGTTCTGCACTGGTGCGGCCTCACCTGGAGCGCTGTGTGCAGTTCTGGGTACCACAGGATAGAAAAGATATTAAGCTACTAGAGAGTGTCCAGAAGAGGGCTGTGAAGCTGGTGAAGGGTTTGGAGAGGAAGCCGTATGAGGAGCGGCTGAAGTCACTAAGGGGAGAAGTCACTAAGGGCTAAGGGGAGACCTCATCACACTCTACAGCTTCCTCACAAGGGGAGGAGGAGGGGCAGGTGCTGATCTCTTCTCCCTGGCGACCAATGGCAGAACCCGAGGGAATGTCAGGAAGATGTGCCAGGGGAGGTTTAGGTTGGACATTAGGAAAAGATTCCTCACCCAGAGGGCGGTGGAGCACTGGAACAGGCTCCCCAGGGAGGTGTCACGGCCCCAAGCCTGACAGTGTTCAAGAAGAGACTGGACAATGCCCTCAGACACATGGTGTGAACTGTGGGGTTGTGATATGCAGGAACAGGAGTTGGATGGACTCCATGATCCTTGTGGGTCCCTTCCAACTCAGGACATTCTATGATTCTATGGCTTTTCTCCACCCACAAAATGGCACAGAAGTTACTGTCCAGATCTTAGGGGGTGCTCCATTTAGATCTAATGCTTCCTAGGAACAAGGCCTCTTATGTTTGGTGAGCATGCCGTTTATCAGTTACAGATCAGGAAGAGGACATCAGTGAGTGTGCTTTTGAGGTCATCTAATTTACAGGAGGAAACCAGATCCTTGTGTGACTGCACAGTGGAAGATGGGGCATCATGAGTGGAACAAATGTGGTTCTTGAGAACTGGACATAACTACAAGTGGGGCCTGGAAGTCCCTGAGAATGAGCCCTACCAGTGTGTATTCTCCTCCTCTGAGCTTACTCTAACCATTTGTAGTTATTAGTGCCTTTTGGCCTCCAGGAAGCCACTTATTTTTATCTCTTTCTTTTATTAAAAAAAAAGAAAAAAAGTTTCTAACATTTTGCATGCTTGTAACTTTTTATGCATTATTCTACAGTGATACAAGAAAATTTTTAGCGTATGGGTGGGCAGCCCACAATTTGGTTTGAGATCCAAGCCTTTCTAGATCCACCAAGGCCTCCTCACCGCCCTTCCAATGTTTTGGACTTTTTTCATATCTCTTTCAATCATCTCTCTTTCAACCTGTCGCATCATAGTCTACATAGCTATTGCCTGTATGGGAATCATCTGTAGTTTTGACTGTTGTTTTCTCTGAATCTTCTACGGGTCTGCGGTAACCTTTTTGGCTAGGGAGGGAAAGGAGGAAATAGATATGTAGTAGGTTATAGACACTGTTGCATTGCCACTGCATTTATATGGTTACATTTGTTTCATTTGCCCTCACCTCCTTTCTTAGCACTCCGTTGTTTAGTTTGCTACTGAAAACTGGGCTGAGATTCTCACAGGACCAAAATTTATAGCTGCAAATGCTAATTTTTAAGTTGTACAAAGCTCATCATTGCATAGTTAGCACTGTCTCTTCTCTGTAGATGTCATTGTACATTTCTTCTCATTAAATATTACGTGTTATTTATCACTTCACGTTCAGAGTTATGTTTTCTTTCTGCATTTCTTAATTTTCTTCATTTCATAATTTCTTTCTTCATTTCTGCTTTCCTCATCTTTACTCTCTGTGGTTTAGTGTTAAAGACATCATGGCTCATCCCCTTTCCAGATCATTTTTGAATACTCTCCTTGGCCCAGAGCAGCCAGGTCCTGCCCTGCCTGTGGATGACCCCCACCACTCTCAAGCCCCAGCCCATAGGAAGCTGCTGGTCCCTGCAGTTCTCTGACACCATCCTGTGTATTTATGTTTAAGCCTCCAAGATATCATAATTGTTTTTGTTTTTCTCACTGGGACACAACTCAAAGATTTTAGAAGGAAGCCTTTTTCTTTCTAACCCCCTCCTTCATCCTGTTTGTTCATGACAGCTCCCTTCTCTGGAATTTCTCAGTCATGAGAGGTTGTGTGCATTTCTGAGCCTGCAAAAGGTGTCTTTATAAGGCTCCGTGTCACCTGTAGAGATGTGACTCTTGTAGCTGTCCCTTTTTAGTTCCTTATAACAAGCTTACTCATTTTTATTCAATGATCCTCTTTGAAATAGTGGTAGTGTTTTTTTGGCTTTTGTTGCCCCTTCAAGATCATAGATTCCAATTACATCAAAGCAGTTATTGACTTTGACTAGGAATTTACTTTGGGTCATACCCTGATGTGACATGAACTGGTACAAGACAAGCAGAAATATCTAATGACCCTAATATTTATCTGCCATACTTACAAGGGCATTTTTCAGTGTTATGAAGGTGCTCTATTTCTTAGGTGTCTTTAGGGATTGGTTCAGAACAGGAGTTTTGTGTATATCCTCTGTCTTTCTCAATCATGTCTTTCTTGGCCATTACTGAAGGAGAGTCTCTGGGTTGTTTAACATGAATAGGCTCTTAACTTCCAGATGGATCTGATACTCAAGGGCAGTCATTCTTTAATTTTTGTGAAAAAAACCTGAATCTTTGAGCTTGCCCAGTAACCTGAAGTGGTGCATATGAAAATATAGCATAGCTGAAGACTTGATTGTACATTTGTGTCTGTAGGGAGGACTGGTCTGTATATAAGAGTTTTCTCTTTACAGTTCAATGTAGCTCTGAGTAGGGACCAAGGAGCAGCATCCTCTAGAGAGGCCTCTTACTCAGGTCACTGGGCAGGGTCTCTGAGAAGGAGCACACCATCAAGAACTCAAAAATCTCTTCCTCTTTGCAAAAAACACAATAACTAAAGTCATGCCAAATGTCGGTTTTAGGGTAGGACTGTCTGCAAGGATCCAGTCGTCTTACGGACACTTTCTTTGCAACAGTTATCTGTAGCTAACCATGGTGGTTGTCTAAGCCATCCTCGAGGTGCCCAAAGCGGGGATGTGGTAAGGCTGTGGGAGGCCCATGGAAGCCCTTTGCTGATGAGGGAGTAACCCACTGTTCAGCCAAAGTGGGAAACACCTAGTTACCAGATGCTGTGAACAATCAGCTAATGGAGATAGCAGCAATTGGCGGGACAGTAGCCTGTCTTTATTTTCATGGTGTCTGTTTTGGCGGGAGATTGCGGTTCCCCAAGTAGGTTGTCTTAGAAGTTTGGTTTTTTTTTTCTCTTCCATTTTCCCCACAGGTTGTTCGACTTATTTATCTTCTTATTTATTTACTCTTCCCCCCCTTGTTTTCCTTTGGTCTTTAAAAGCATAAGAGGTGTGTATGTGTCACATTTTCTGGTAGTTTGTGGGTTTTTTTGTGTATTTTGATGGATTAGGTGTGTTCTGCATTGTTTGGGGAGATGGAGTTTAACTGTTCTGTGTTTCTTTTCCCCTGGAAGTTGTTTGTGTGGCTGGTTTTTTTTTTTTTGTTGTTGTTGTTGTTTTGTTTTTGGTTTTGTTTTTAATATATGTTGTTGTTTTCATTGGGTTTTCAATTTATTTATTTAGATGGGATTTTTGTGTGTGGGGAGCAAACAGGAGGAACTAGAGCTCCTCATGCAGATGCAGAACTATGGCATCATTGGAATAAACTGCCAAGTGACAGAACAACTGGAATGGTGGGAGCTCTACAGAAGAGTCAGGCAGAGAAGGGGTAGGAGGGTTGCCTTTTATGTGAAGGAGCAGTTTGAAAGTTTAGAGCTCATATGTGTGAAGGTTTTGATACAATACAAGGGAAAGGATTTTCAGTGAAAGGACAGTTCTGCAGCAAAACAGGTTGCCTAGAGAAGCCAGGTTGTGGAATCGTCTTTTTTGAAAGTTTTGAAGATGCATCTGGCTGATGTTCTACGTGACCCAGTCTAAATTCAAGTGCGGCTTTAGGCAGGAGTTTGGACTAGACAACCTCCTAGTGTGAGTGACTGAGTCTGATACGGTGCATGCATCACAGCAGAAGGATCAGGTGCTCTTTGACTTTATGCGTTACTGATTAATAAATCTGTACAAATGTCTCCTTACAAGAACAAACTAGATGTATATGGCAAACCAGGATGATCACCATATATGTGATCTCATGAGATCATACTTTTGAAAGTTGTTACTTCCACATTCTCATCTGATAGTATTCCTGAATCCCTTCTAATCATACCACATGACAAAATGGGAGAAACGGATTGTAATTCTGAAAATAATTCACAAAATTGCAGTGCCACTGTGTTTGTGGTATTGTAGATCAAAACTATTTAGGAATAGTACATTGCTTTATTTTTTCCTTTATATTCTTCTCCCCCAATTACTGTAGCCTGCTGCAGTTTATTACGATAAGAAAATTCAACAACAAGTGGAAAGAGGCTCTTCTCTGAGCTGTCTTACAATAAATTATATGTTTTCGGAAGAAAGACAGACATGCCTGAAGATAAAGTAAGGCATGTTATCTGTGCACATTGGATAAATTGTTGAGGAATCTCCATGAATATAATATTGGTGTCATGCATACTTATAAGATTAGTGTCAACATGGGTTATCTATCATGTAAGTGCAAGTCAAGCAAGTTCGACCTGCCTCAGGGGTGGTTTAGTCTGTACACCCAGCTATTCAGACAATGCTGCTCTGGAGGTTTTGGAAGAGAAGAGGGAGGGAGGTGTGATTTTTTCTTTGCTCCAGACTTCACATTTATTTGTGCTGTCTCCATTTGCTCCAGTGTCCCTTGATAAGTTCAGGTAATCAGTGTCCTATTAATCTTTAGGATAAGTAAGACCTAAATGGAACACCCTCCCTCTCCAGCCCCTCTTCCCCAAGAGGCATTTTATGTAACCTGTACATCAGGTACACAGTGAATGGGACATATCAGAAGTAGATGATGTATTTAGTCCATAACATCATTTTTTTTTCTGTCATTGGCCAATTTCCAAGGCCTTAGATAATAAATTTTTAATACTTTTCTATAATATTATTTTCCTTGACCTATTTCTTTGTGTAGTTGCACCTTGTTATGATTAGTGGAGTGTAGATATTTTGATTAGCAAATTCCATGTTGTGAAAATTCAAGATCAATTTTAGTGTTACAGAATATGATGTGAAATTTTATAAGTATATAGCATTTGTTAAAATATTTGGAAAATATATAGTTGAGGGGGCTGACAGCTCAAGAAGCAGTCAGGAATTAATTATTTCCTCTGTGCCAGCTAAAAAAACAGTTGCTTCTCCCACCACCACGGTACTTCTGTTTGGACTCACTGATAATGTAACAAAATCCAGCCTTCCTTCGTCTAAGTAGTAATGTAGAGTGGCATGTAAAAATTGGCTAATAAGGTCTCAGTGGTATGAAGGTCTTTTCCTAGGCTCATTTAACTTTGGAATGATTATACAACATAAATACTAATTTATTTTGCATGTTCTTGTTAATTATAATGGCATTCAATAGTGCTCATCTGGTTATGAGCTTATGAGTGATCTTGTTGTAGAAATTGCCTAACTCGGTACTTGGATTCAGGAAGAAAAGGAGTATCTTCTTTTTTCTATTTGCAGTTCTGTAATTTAGATAATATTCTTTAAAAATGCATATTTTTGTAATGTAAATTGATGTATTGAAATAGTTAAAATATAACTAAAAAATGTAGTCTGACTACTAAGTAGCTTTAAACTTTTTTATTTTATAGTTTAGAAGGTGTAGATTGTGTGTAAATTATGTGTTTCCAAGTAAAATTTGGGATGTCCTGTTGATATACTGCAATTTAAGTCTTGCTCAGAAGTGCTATTATGGATTAAGACTTCTATTGTTGTTATTTCCATGGGAGGACTATATGATGGAAAGGTGGAAGCTATAGATATCAGTGAATGTATATGCCTTTAAAATAGCAGTCAATCTCTCTAGCAAGTAATTCTTGCTTTACTGAAAGCAGTTGTATCTTTGACCTAATCTATCTGATTCAAAAGTTAAAGGGAGTGGTTTGCAGCACATGGGCATTGTATTTGTTTAACTCAAGTTTCAAAGGAATGTCCACATATAGGAATTAAGTTGGCTTTAATTTTGAACTATTTTTTAATCTAGTGATTTCTGAAATAAGTGTGACAATTCACATACATAAGAGCCAAATTCTGTTACTTGTGCTTATAATGAATAATGCTTAATTATGTAAAAAAATTAGTACAGCATATCGTGTGACAAAATGCTACCAACTGCACAACATTATCAGTATTGAAAATGGTTCTATCACCTATCAAGCTTCTGTGCTAAGTGGGTAGTCATAATGGTTACACGTTTTATCATTTGCAGACAAATTTTATTAGGATTCCTCTAAATCTAAATTTTAATGAGTATCTGCATATCAATTTAATTTAATGTTTTACCAGTGAACTTTTCTCAGATATTACAGAAGTTTGTGGTATTTGCGTGTTTAACTTAAATTTTAGGGACTTGAAAGGAAAGACAAAGACAAGTGACAGGCAGGTGACTTTCAGTTCAATTGCATTCTGCTGTTCACATGGTGAGAGTGACCCTGCCTAAGTAAACAATACTACATTGAGCTGCCAGAATTGCTTGAACTTGCATCACTGCAACTCTATTTAGAAGCAAAATTCTGTCTGGATGTTTTTAATGCTTTGGTTGGCAAGTTCTGTGACTTTGAATGTAAACTTTTAAGGTTCAGATGGAATTTTTGTATGTTGAAGAAAAAAAAAAAAAATCTCTATAAGCCTTGTGCATATAGGATAGGTAAATAATGATATTCCTGCAATGGTCCCAGGGATGGAACATGCTGACTCAGTTGGAGGGAAGGGTGGAGAAATATTATGGTTAAACTGGAATAACTGGAATGATTCAGGTCCAAGTTTTAGGATACAAACAAAAGTCCAAACAAATCAATGTTTATAAGAGAAGTAATATTATTTTTGAGAGGCAGCTTCCTTCATCAGATAAACCACACTGGAAGGTAGTGTATTTGAAACATAGGTAAAAAGTATCTAAAGTGAAAGGTTTATACGGGTAAAAAAGTTGTATAATCAAGACCTGCCTCCTGTCTGTTACATATCTGTCATGTTTCCTATGTGCGATTCGGCCCACTTTAAATGTTCCTTACCAACTTCCAAAATATTCTAGATATCCTGATATTTCAAAAAGACTAGAGATAAAATTTTAACAATCAAGATTAATGAGTGTGGTTGTTTTCATTTTAAGTATAATTATGATAAAATATTATTGCCAGAAATTCCTTCTGAGAAGGCTCTCTCTACCAAAATAGGTCATGTTTTGGTGGAAGATTTCATATATCATAACTATCTTGGCCTTCTTTCTGGGCTAAAGCAAAATGTGTTCAATAGGATCCAAGTTAAGAAAACTGAGTATTTTAATTTTTTTTTTTTGCCATAAAGGAACATAGGAAAAAAACAAAATACAGAATATTACATGTTAACATCTGCCAACAAACAATAAGGATTGTTGAAGAAATAACCATAAGCTGGATTTTTCTCTAGACTTCAGGTGCACAAGAAGCTTCAGAGATTTACAGGCACAGCTACACCTGCAATCCTTTAATGGGAAATAGGAGAGCAAGGTGAATGCTGCTCTCTCTGCTGGTTGGACGTTTCCATTCTGTGACCACATGACCATCAAACAAAGTTTCATTGACACATATTTTACTTTCCAACAACTTTTAAGAATGCCACCCATCTTCACATCCTCATATTTGCCTTAGGATCCTTACTTGTTTTTAACATTTTCTTCTTTTTTCTCTTTGTATTTAGAGCTCATAAGATTTCCTTCTCATTTCTTAGTGCTGTCCTGCTGTGCAGGGGTTTCACGTAGTGTTTATTCCTCCAGCCTGTCATTCTTTGCTCTTCCTTCTTCGCTTGCTTTACTACAGAGGCTGCCAGGTAGCTTTCAGTTTTCTAGGAACTTCGACCTTCCCAGCAGGTTTTGTTACACTCTACAAACAAAGGAAGAAGTTAGAACTGCAGCTCTTTTAAATGTCCAAGCATCTTGTAACAAAGTGTGTATTAATAATGCCAGTTGGAACACAGATTTTTTTTTTAAACTGTAGGAAAGCAGTCCTTTATAAAATTCTACATTCATTTTACTCTGCCGTCTTCTTCTGCCTGACCTTGTCGGCAAGAGAGAATTGCCAAGAGGCACCATCGAGAGGTAGGATCAGCTTCAGAAGTAGCAGAGTTTCAGGCACTAAGGCTGTGTCTGTATTAGCAAATTAAACAATGTTTGGAAATATTTCCAGGTCTCTGACACAGTTTCAGTCTTTGCAAACTAATATTGCTCTAGAAAATTCCCAGACATTTATTCAACCACGTGTATTAGACAGTTTGTGTTCAGCCCCTCTATTTTGGAGTGTGTGTGAGTACACCAGTGTAATATTATCTGTAACAGTTGATTTCAGATCAGGCATAGATGTAATCTAAATATACTAATATACTATGGACTTGCATGGTCTTTATTTCTTCTGCCTCGTCCAACCTTCTCACTTCAATGCCATCTTGCCGTCTCATCTTCAAAGCTGTTTTTTCTTTTTACTTGTCCTTTTGTCCTTTCTAAAATGCATCTAGATTTAAATTTTGTTGGCATGCTGTCTCCCAACTTCTGTTCCTTCCTTCAGATGACACTTTAGCCTTATTGGTAGTGATACCATATGCAGTTCTCTGTGTAGAACAAACTACTTCAGGGAGGCCTCCTTCTTCTTTGCCTTTAGGTACTTTAGTAATAAAAATAGATTAAAGAAAGTAAGACTAGGCTTTGGGTGATGCCTTGTGTGTCCCTCTACTGCAAGGCAGAAACTTGATGGACAATTATATTTCTTTGTGGACTACAGTGAATTTATTCTTCAAGCTGACTACTTATTAAGAGAATCTTTCTCAAATTGCTCCGTCTTTCAACCAAAATGTTTATGTCAAAATAGAAAAATGAAGAATTATAACTCCTTCCTTTCTCTTTTAGAATACTTATGAATCAGCTTATGCACGTCTGGATCTAATTAGAGGGTGCGATATAGCCAAATTCTGTTTTGTTTTCATTAAATGATATCTATTATAAATAGCTGCAAACATTTCTTTTTGTCTTGTCAGGATGATGGTACTGGAATTGATTTTGGACATCACTCCAGTTGAAGGTTGAAGTAAAAAGGTCTTTTTGAGGCTTAGAAGAAGCAGGTGAGTACAGGTCAAGCATCATAAACGTCTGAGTATTGGTTTTTTCAACTTTCTTCTGGAATTGCTGTTCTTGCTTACCAGTCCATATTCAAATAGCTGATCTCTGGATCCTCTGATTCAGTGGGAAGTATGACTGCTTGTATTATGACTAGAGAGCAGAGAATGTTTAAGTTCTGTAGGTGTTCCCTACATGCTTTTTCAGTGCCTGTCACAAAAATAAGTGAAAACGTGGTTCTCTCACCAAGTGCTCTGGAACCCTGGAGTTAAATTGCACTGCATAGTTTCATTTACATGAGCTGCATTAGGATAATTAAGGAAATTTGGTTAGAATTAAGAAAATTTGGTTAGAATTAAGGAAATTTGGTTAGAAAATTATGTTTGACTACATTTGTATAAATATTTTTTGTAAAAAAATAAAAGTTTAAAAGCAAGATTAAATAGTAATGAATCCCTGAGTTTGGATATTCTTAGTTTCCTGAAACCAGGATGATCTCTATACCACTGGTAACCAGGAATATTCCATGATGTCAAGAACCATGAGTTCCAATCTTGTTTGAACTGCTTTGTGTGTTAACAGTCTGAACCTGCCTGTGTAGAAACTCTGTTAGTGGGCCTAGTACCACCCTGGGCTTTCCTGCACTGCGTACCTTGCTTTGCTCCAGACCTACACAGCTCTCTTGAGTGAATCATGTACATCTGCATATCAGGTTTTTTACCTTATAAAGACATTCTGGAGGAATTAGTGTAAATTGAGAGCTTAGCACGCCACTATTTTAGATTTGTCATACTTGCTATTGCAACAAAGAATTAATCTACACATTAAGTGTTGCAATTGTTCACATTATGCTTTTCCTACGTAGAAAGTTTCTTGAGAATATTTCCAGAATTTTTCAAACTCAAAGTTTTAGACAACATTTTGATGTCTAAACTGCAAAATATACTCAGCTGGTGCCTGATACTAAATCTTATAATGCAGTTTTCAGGAGGGTACAAAAGACTAACTCACCATAATAGGAACCAAGCCCAATTGCTTCTATATGCACCACTGTTTCTGAAGTAATTATGTATTGTTTTCCTGTATGCCATGTGCAGTAACTGCTAAGTTATGAGAAAATGTTCAAATATACCTATATACTCCATAATATTGGTATATCCATCTTCATGAATTGATGCCTCAGAAGGGCAAGAAAAAGAAATGCTTCCAGGAGGACTTAATGATGGTGATAGTAATTAGTGTTGAAACTATGTTTATAACAGGTTTTCTAAAGTTACACCCTCTGGGAGAAACTACAGACCTTTTTAACCTAATTCAGAGCAGTGCAAAACAAGACCGTCCTGGTATGTGTTTCACTGTGATTGTCTTTACCCACTGGGTAATAAGAAAGGAAAATTCCTTTCTTCTGATATAACTTCACCTTTTTCCAAGGACTTAAGGCACTGGCCTGAAGGGTACAGTACAAATATGGTGAAACCATAAAAAGAAGAAAAGATAAAATATTAACTTTAGTGATGTTGTAAATCAAAGGATACACAGGAGTATACAGGGAAATTGTAGACATTACTGGCATCACATATAAATTTGTGTATGGCTGTATGTTAGTATGTAGTAATATATTTTCAAAACTATGGTTTTTTTTACATCACTCAATTGAGAAAATAGTATAAGCAGTCAGCTTCTTTGCTTTCTAGGTAGCAATGGAAATATGACAGATTTCTGTCACATATTTATACACATATGGCTGAATGGTGTAACTTGTCTGTAGTAATACTAGATCATTTATTCATAGACAGAATTGGTATTTTAGAAAACTGGTTTGATAGAAAATGTGTAGAAATTGTATAGTAATTGTGTAGTAATTGAAATATGGTGAGCCAACAAGAGATTTTAATTTTTTAAAGGATATTTTTTTCTGGAAATTTACTATGTTCTGTACCAAGTAATGCAAGAAATGCAGTAATACTGACTTGTCTGTCTATAATAGTTTGGCAGTATCATTTTATTGAATTCCTGTGTGTCTGGAACTTAAGGCGTATGGAGGAAAGTAACTGTTATTCTGTTTCCTCCATTATTTTGTTCCATAACTTTAAGTTAGATAGAATCTATAAAAATGCTTTCTGTAAAGAAAGCCAAAATCTTTTTGGCCTTTTTAGCACTGGTCTCTATTTCTTGCAGCATGTGCAAGTAGAGAGGGAATGTTTTGTAGTCCTTGAGGAAATAGTAGTAAATTCTGAGTGCTAGTTCTTCAGTATGTCATTTAGAGTTGATAGTTTTTTATGGCAAGACACAGTGTCTTTGCACTGATTGGAAACTGGGATTCAGTCATATAAGTAGTGATAGAAATACATACAAATAAAATTACATTCATGAGTACCTTTTTAATTAGCAGAGAAAAATTCTGTTTGCTTTTTACTCTCTCTTTCAATAGAACACTTAACTGTTTAGGAGTAAGTTTTGGAAAACTGAGTTAAATGTGGAAAAACTGAGATCAAGAGAAAACTCCATATTGGAAAAACATGAAAGCAGAGAACAAATGTTCCATTTTTGGACTGGTGGCTTAAATGCACACTTTTGGGGACTATTAGTGGTACAGTTACATCTGGATTTTCTGAGTTAATTAGGCTTTGAAAATAAAGCTAAGGAAATTTTCTAAATAGTAATATTTTCTGTGATAGTGAACTGGAGTTGTGGTATTAATTATTGTTAAATTGATCTAGCTCGTCTATCCTATTTTAGCAATTTGTGGAAGAGGAGACATTCTGTTCATTCCTGTTTCTTACTGGTGCTACAGGACTTTAAACAGCATGACTCATGTACACATATTTTACGTATATACATTTTGTATACCTACCAAGTATTATAGAAGCATAGAATAGTTTGGGTTGGAAGAGACCTTTAAAGGTCATCAAGTCCAACACCCCTGCAATGAGGAGGGACATCTGCAACTAGATCAGGTTGCTCAGAGTCCCGTCCAGCCTGGCCTGGAGTGTCTTCAGGGATGAAGCATTTACCACCTCTCCGGGCAACCTGTACCAGTATTTTACCACTTGTTGTAAAAAAAAATTCTTCCTCATGTCTACCCTGAATCTCCTCTCCTTTCGTTTTAAAACCATTACCACTTGTCCTGTCTTAACATGCCCTGCTAAAAGCTCTGTCCCCATCTTTTTTATTGGCCCCTTTTAAGTACAGAAAGGCCACAATAAGCTCTCCCTGGAGCTTTCTTCAGGCTAACCAACCCCAACTCTCTCAGCCTGTCCTCATAGGAGAGCTGATCCAGCCTTTTGATGATGTTGGTGGCCTCCGCTGGCCCCTCTCCAACAGGTCCATGTCTTTCCTGTACAGAAGGCTCCAGAGCTGGACATGGTAGCTCCAGGGGGGCCTCACCAGAACAAAGTAGAAGGGCAGAATCACCTCCCTTGATGTGCTGGCCACACTCCTTTTGATGCAGCCCAAGATACAATTGGCCACCTGGGTTGCAAGTGCACATTGCTGGTTCATGTCTAATCTTTCATACCTCAGTACCCCCAAGTCCTTCTCAGCAGGGCTGCTCTCAATCCACTCTAACCCCAGCCTATATTGATACCGGGGGTTCCAGCCTATATTGATACCGGGGGTTACCTCAGCCCACGTGCTCGACTTGCACTTGCACAAGCCATGGCTGTCACCTCCCCAGGCCCACATGAACCTCACGACTCATGGCCATCACCCCATTCTCAGTCTATATGTGTATGTTTATTTTGTATAGGGGAAAGATAATCCTATTGTTAAAAGTACAAAAGTACATCTCATATATAAATAGTTATCTTGAAGCTGAACTACAGCTCTCTAAAGAGTTAGGTAAAGACTCATTGATGGTGATCGTGTTGATGAGTGATGTGAAACATCTGATTTGTCTTTCCATCAGCTAGATAATGGATTGGCATTAACTTTATCCATGAGGAAGGCTAACCCTTCCACATGTCTAGTCAGAAACAAATAAGTTTTGATACTGCTGTAGGTGAAGGGGACGAGGATATGCAGCATAATGCTGAAAGGAAAAGATACCTGCTTTCCAGGAAGTAATAGGATGGGAATTGATGGGCTTTGTCTTCAATCTGGTTTCCACCAGGAAGAGTCTGAAACATAAACAGTACTTTACATATTAATGAAATTGTATTAGAACAGAGACACTGTTTATTGTGGAATTTTGAATTATCTTTCCAGGGTAATTGTGAATAGCTATAAGTTACTGATTTGGGGAACCTGGAGGCAACTTTTGTCAAAAAGTAGTTTACGTTGATAGACTGTAATTTGTGGCCTGGAACTATGAGGTAGTAAATTTTTGCTGTGATTATACAAAGTAACAAACTATAGACTGGCCAGCTTTTTGATTCAGCTGAACATTAAGCACAAGCTTAATGGTCTGATTTGCTGGGAAGAGCATTATTACAATGAGCTGCTTTTTACAGCCTATATCAAATATAAACTTGCACCACTTATTACAAAGTTTGTGCTTTGGGAGATAGTTTCCACAGCATCTAGGAGTGATGCCCCACATTTCTTGGAATTTGTCCTTAATGTTACTTTCTTCAGAAATGAGTTATTGCTCAAATACACTGTTTTGTGGTTTCTAGCACAGAAATTTTAAATCTGCTAGGTTTTTTCAAGTGATTGTATGAAATGAGGAGAGATGGTGTGCATCTTAATAATTTTATGATTCTTTTTTCTATGTGACATGAATGGGAGGTGAGAACTCTTAATTTTTAACTGAACTGAATACAGGTTTCTAAATGCGGCCTGCTTGAGAACAGAGCACCATTACTGTAGTTGTCATGTAAAATAAAGTTGGACTCTGAAGCTCCTTTTTAGCTGTCAGCTTTATTAAGGAGCTAGTGGTGTGTTGAACTAGGCACACGCATTATATAAGCAGTGTGTGGTAGCGTCTAGGGAGAACTTTCTCTCTCTTCACTGCTGCTTTATTAGGCCTCGCTCACTCCTTCACTGTTGCCCTGTCTCACTCCAGCTTTCTGGCTGCAGCTCACGGCACAGTAGGTCTAATGTAGATTGACGCCTTTGCCAGAGGACTGATTGAAACTTGTGTCTCATAGTTGCTAATGCTCACTCAACCATTTTATTGAAGATAAAGTAAATAAAATAGATTGCCATATGAGAATTCTCTGAAATCAAATGGAATAATTTGACAGGTTTAAGCCCATGAAAAAGCCAAAGCGTTGAACAGATGGGAATACTTTTTATGCACAATATACCAGGAAAAGGTGTCTGCTGGCTTGATGTTAAACTGTTAATAGCTTTTACCAAAACTATAATTGTTGAAAATATTATCATCATTTTCAATAGAATTTCCATTGGTGTTTAAATTGTTACTTCTGTCAAACAGAGGGATTTTTTTTTTTTTTTTTAATTTAAGAGCAGTGGATATACTGATTTTATTTTCTTATTGCTTATGATTCTTTAAGAGGCTGGTGATGGATAACCAGTCTCTTAAAATTTAATTTAAAAATATATTTCTAGAGCACATTGGAGATATTTGAGATTAACCGAGGGTGAGTTCATTAGTTGAGAAAATAATTCTGTGAAGTAGATTGTTCCTTTTATAAGTTTTTAATAATCATTAAGTGACATAATTTTGAATATTACAAGTAAAGTTGCTAAAATAAGCCCTGACATTTTCAAAAGTATGTGTGATACAAAAGATAAGAACTGCTAAAGCTATTGCGACAAACTGTTCAGAATAATGGTTAACAAACCCCAAATATTCTGCAGAACGCTTTTATTTTATAAAGGCTTGCTATAGATGAACAGTGTAGTATGTCTGTTTTATTTTTAGAAATAAGATAATACATAATAAGCAAGTTAAGATGCAACAGATAACACACGCCTCTTATTCTTTTATCTGGATAACAGTGAGTATTTGTCTTTTTAGTCACACCAGTGGGTTCCTTCTTCCTAGTTGGACCACTTCTTGAAGAAAGGAATATACCTGTGGTTTAGTTTAGTACAATAAATTATGTCGAGCTCACTTAGAGTCAATAAGGGAAATAACTATGAACTAATTGAACAAAGTTTGCAGATATAGCCTCCATTTCCCACCTTGAAAGCAGTCTTGTAAATAAGAAATAATTATATTAATTCTGCTCTTTTCATTATACTTAAACAAAATCTGTTCTTTTTTTGGTGTTAGATATCAATTATATTTTGGTTTTTAAAGTTAATAAATCTGTTTTAACAGATTGTGGTGTTGGTATTGAATGATGGGATACTTGTGAGATTTCATAAATGTTGGGTTTGAAATAAATTATGCATGAATTATTTGAAAATGACTTGCAGGAGTGAGTTGACAGACTGGAAAAACATAGTGAGGATGGATTTCCAGATTAACTGTTAGCCGGAATACACAGCTAGTTGTGCTAGTGGCAGGGACGGTGCTGGTCAAAATCATATATCCAATATGATAATGAATAAATCTAAGAAATGTGAATAATATTCTCAGTTTTTCCCATTCTGATCATAATTTAAAGAGGGAAAATGACTCTGTTGTAATGCAGAGCACCGGCACCAGCTGTGCTCTGGAGAGGTCTTTCTTCCGTTGTTGCCAAGCTGATGACTCTGTGTGTCTGGTCAAACTCTTCATGCTCTCACAGCAGTTTCAGACAGAAAATTTCAACACTTAGCAAGAAAAAATTAGTGACTGTGATGCTAGCAAGATAGGGCTTCCCATCCTCCTGGAGGAAGGCTCTTCTCATTCATCCGATGGTCTGTTCATGCAATAGGATAAATGGTCATCAGCGGCTTTGCCTTCCTGTAAAAGGGAGTAGAGGAAGACACAACTCTGCCACAAATCCCTGTTTTAACCCTTTTGTTTTACTTGTCTGCTTTCTATGAGATAAAGTTCTCAGTGTTGTCTTTCCGAGGAGGCAACAGAGAGCATCAGTTTAATTTGATTTTAGTTACATACATAGAATTGCCTTGTTTTTTTCCATGGTAGGAGATCCAAGACAAAGAATCACTGCTGATTTCTGTGTTGTGAAGTCTTTTCTATCTCTCATAGGCTTTTCTAGTTAAATGGGAAAGCCATTAAGCATTACCACAGTTTCTGGAAGAAAATGCTGAGACCTGTGAGTGGTCCAACATGGATTGATTTAGACAGAATAAAAGCTAATTTCACCAAGAGAAACAGAAACCTTAACAGTAGTTTACTTTGTATTTCTATAAAATTTAAGGAAACCACATGTGGTTTCCCATATTTCTTAGAACAACTTATTTGTGCTGTTTGTTTCAGCACCGTCTCTTATTTGACCATATTTGAAGTAATTCTGGAAGACTGATTTTCATGTTGTTATATCCTGTGTTTTCCAGTAACTCAGTAATTTGCAGGATGCTTCTGAAGTTACCTTATCCAGAAATCAGTCCATGATAAAAGTGATGAACAAGCTATTTAAAATACTTTAAATTTAAGCCATAAAGAAAGCCATTCAGTACAAGTAACTGCAGATGGAAGAAATAACAGCAGATCTAATCCTTGAAAATAAATGGGATCTTGAAAATGGAATAGATGTTTATTGGATTGCTTTGAGAGTTAACTGGTGATTTGATGGGGAAAACCGTGCTTAACCACGTCAGATTTTATTTACAAAATTCAAACGTTCACAGTTTAATTTTTGAAGGGGCTTTTACTGTGTTTTTGTTGTTGTTGTTGTTTTGGGTTTTTTTTTGTTTTGTTTTGTTTTGTTTTGTTTTGTTTTGTTTTTTTTCTGGACTTGAGTCATCTACAGAAGCCATATGGGTCATGTTTTGGTTCATTGGTTCTCTGACATCCAAAGTACAGATTTGAGTACCTATATGAAGATTCAGTAAATGATGGCAGATCCAGTGAAGGTTTTGCAAAAAATACCAGAGTATGTAATCTTAGGCTGCAAATCTAAAACTGCTTGAAATAGTTTGAACAATATACAGTGGATTCTCAAGAACAGGGTGTAGGACATGGTACCTTAGCATGTTCAAAATAGAAATTTAATTCTAGAATCTATATACTTGGTTTAAGTATAGTGTTATAGATAACTACACTAATGGGAAATATACTGTAATTTTAATTCAGTGTTGTTATACTTGAAGGAGAAACTGAATTAATTTTTGTTTTAGATGTATTGAAATACATATACAGGTTTCTGTGCTTCTGTAATTGAATTTTCAGACTAATATCATTCTGTATTATTTTGGTGAGCTTAACTAATAAATATTTCAAATTGGAGCAGATGGATAATGTGATATGACAAAGACACGTGACCTCGTGTCTTAAATGTTTTGCAACTAATTTGGAACTAGTATATGCTATCTGAACAATAAATACTACAATCAAGTTGGTGAATATTTAACTTTCTTCCTTTCAAGATGGACACCTTCTTACGTGGCCACTTGCCATTAAGTTTTACTTTGTTTTCTCTTTGCTGTAAGATATATTTTCATCGCATAATACAAGTCCAGTTTTCTCTTTCCATCACTTATTAAAGAATTAAAACAATAACACATACAAAGTTTCTACTCAGCCCAAAGGCTTTTACTTTAGTTTTATGTAGGTGCATTTTTTCTCAAATGTGATCATTACTATTAATTTTAAAAAATAAGTTCAGGATTTTGTAATCTGTGCACCATCATCCTATCAGGACTTTTAAACTGGAATTTTGCTTCAGTCCACTCTACTTGTTGACTAAATGAATGACATTATTATTATTTATTTTATTTTTACAAATAAGGCTGATATGTTGAACTGAATTACTGAAATGAATGCAAAAATATTTAAAGGTTTGTCTTATGACAGAATCATTTGCATTTGCCTGTTTGAACAGTAGTGTTGCAAGGAATGTGGGAGGTAAACACGCCCATTTGTACCTCATTCTCCTTCGCTACAGAAGTATCATCATTTTCAATAGTCCTTTTAATAACTAAAACACATAATTATTTAATGAACAGGTGCTGCAGTTCTAGCTATCTTTGCCCTCTCTCAGAAATTCATTATTGCCCCATGCCAGAACTTGTGTTTGCTTGCTTTCTTCTTTCTCTTCTTCAACCTGTCACTTTAAAAAGGGAAAATGGAAATGTATGTGGAAAGGATCCCCAGCTGAGGCAGTGGAAATTCCATAACAGTTTAAATCACGTTACTTGGCTCTGTAGACAAGTTACTCAGGAGTGCTCGTAGGGTCGTTTTGCCAGCCCTGAGCAATAGTGGCAGCTCTGGCATCGGGAAGGTAACAAACAGCGGGGGAAGGAGGGAGAGGGCAGGAGCATCCTTGGCTGCTGCAGCTGTTTGCTAAGTGAGCATATGTTGAAGCCTTTGAGCCTCCACAGAACATGTTTTCACAGGTCAGCGCTTAAATCACATGCATAATACTCTCCTAAAATAAGTTTGATCTGACCACCTGTTTATTTGCCTTTCTAAGGGAAGTTGTTCTATTGTAGAAGTTCCACCGTTATTTACTTTTCATTGTAAAAGATAATGGAATATTTCAGTTAGTTACAGTAAAGTAGCATTTTTGCATGTCAGACTTTTAGAAAAATAAGTATTTGCTGTTTCTCTGTCTCTTAAAAATTTGCTGAATGCTGTACTTTTGGACTATATGAGAAATGGAGATCTGAGGAAGTACTAATGTTTCTGCAATCTTATACTTTATATTCTTTTAATTTTGTAATTCAGAAATATTTTTAGTTCAAGTTATTTTAAATGTATTTGATTAATCAGGCTTGCAAAAGCTATATATTGGATTGATTGAACGTATTTGACAGAACAGTGTTTTGAAGTTATTCCATTATGAACTTGAATACCCTGTCCAATATTTATATGATCCCAGAAGATAGAGCATGTGATTTAATTACCTCTTTTTACGAACTTGAGCTCTGTTCCCAGCCCTGAGACAAAGAAAGACGAAGTACTGGGAGCAGTTGATATTAAGGTATCTCCCACATCTCTCTAATGTCCCATAATAACAGCCAGTCCTCAGCATGGATGCGAGACTTCCCCAGAAAATTTCTGCCCTTTGGGTGGCATATTCATCTGCTGCCTTATTTCTTTAGATGCCCTGTAAAAATCCTCTCTCATTTTTTCAGCTTCTGCCCTAGAAACATCTCTTTTCTGGGTTGTCTCAAGCTGTGCAGAAGCTCTACTGGCCTCAGTAGACTAAGGATGGTTTTTGAGAGTGGCCAGTTTGCTCTTCCACAAGACAGAACTGTGATATAGATAGAGGCTGTTACTGGTTGTGTTGTTTAGTTATTTCAGATTTTGATTGTGCGATTGTATGTTTGTGAAAGTTGACTGAATCTGTCTCAGTTTGTTTTTGAGAGAGACATTGGTTATTTTCTTCAGAAGCTAGTAAAAATTTCTCCATTTTCTAGGAAAATAACTAGAGGGAAATCCTGAGACATTCTTTAATACTTGGGATCTGAGTCTATTTGGGCATTGAGTCTGATGTTAGTTTGAATGAAGATGGAGGAATTTATTATTTTTGACAATGAAGGCCTTGATTCATGACAACCCATAAGGTTATGCCAAACTCATATGGGAATAGATACTGTCTTTTGTAGGAACCCCATGTTCGACAGAGGTATTGGAGAGAAACGTGCCATTGAGGCAAGTGATTTTCACAATATTAACAGTCTGTATTAAAAAAAAAACTTTGCTGAGTCTTTTGATTGCCTTTGCAGCTGCCAAATTTACAGGCAAAATAAACAAAGTGTTTAATGAAATTACAGTTGTAGGTGACTATTAAATATTTTGGATTTGTTTTTGCTGTCAAACATTTAAGTTATTACTATATTTTAGTAGATAAAATGTCCAAATTATTGTGTAAGGTGATGGACACTGATAGTGCCTTCAAACTGTTGAAATGGCCTCTTACTCGTCCTCTAATAAAAAACCAGATTTCTACTACTATATAGGAAGTTATCAAGGAGATTTATGTTAATTGCTTCGTGCTTTGGTATATTTGGTATTAGATTTGTTCTATGTGCTGTTCATTTCCCTTAATCCAGTAACATCACTAGTTATTTGAACTATACTAGTGAGTGGATACTTCTCTGAAAGCTTGACAATTAAGATTATAATAGGTCTGTAGGATGAAAGAACAATTTCTCTGTGTATTCAAACTGTGTAATAATATAGAAATGAAAAGTGTGTTGTTTAATTATTTGGTTTTGCCATGTAGACTTACAGTCCGTGTTAAATATGACTTTTGTATTGCTAACATAAGAAAAGAATTAAAAACAACAACAAAAAAATAGGTTTGATCTCATTTGACCTTTCTGACGTTCAGTCAGTTAAAAGGTTTGTAAGACGTTTAATTACCAAATGGTATGATCATTATTCATCTCATCATTTGATATATAACGTCAAGTGAATTGCCTCCCTGGAGTGCACTGTGTTTCACAGATCAATAGATTTAGTAAGAGCTTGAAGGAGAGCTTTATACATTCATAGAAAAGAAGGAAGAGTGTATTCTTCTTGTAAAATAGCTTATGTAGTTATTCTGTGAGATTTACAGAGTTATTGTTGTATTTACATCTTAAGAATACAAAATCCTGTAACATGAATGCATTTATTAAAATATTTTAAACCTCTTTAATGAAATTAAAAAATATGGCTTCTGTCTTACTCAGTGTAACAAAGTAGCTTTGCAGGTCTGTCCTGAACAACTTAATTCCGATCTGTTAAAATAATTTTACTTATTACCACAGATTTTTTGTTTTGACATGACACAACCAACATAGTATGACAAAAGGATGTCTAAATACACTGCACATGATTGCTTAAACTATTCCCATTTTGTTTTTCTGCATTTTTAAATAGGTATGGTTAGTTTTAACTGATTTGGGTGTGGTGTGTTGTGGGTTTTTTTGTTTGGTTGGTTTTTGTCTTCGTTCACTGTGTCAAGGATATTTATGCACACTTTGAGAGAAAAAGATACAGCTTGTCCCTAATTGACTAATGTAATACCTATGCTTTTATTAAAAAATCATATTAATTTTTTAAATTAATTGCATAAAAGATAAGTACGTATTGGATACTTCATGTTTACTTAGGCTTTTCTGGATGTATTATATTAGTCTTATCCAATATCAATGAGCCATCGTAGAACACAAGCTGTTAGAGAACACCTGTCTGATGTTTTAACCTTGATGAAAGGGTTTTCCAAATGACTGAAAGAGATTTCTAGGAGAGTTCAGGCACTAGCATTTGTTGCCTTTGTTTTATTTTTTTTCTGTAAGCTTTAGCTGCTTGATTTGTTCTCTTGACTTACTGCTTAAAAAGCAAGAAAATAAAAATGTGCTTCTTCTTTGACTGTGATATGAATGATGGTAAGCTTCGTAGCTTAAATTTACCTTGTTGGTCATTGCGTCAGTTACGCAGTGAGGAAACTGTAGTTCGGCTAAGCAAATCCTCCTGGCTGTGGGACAGTAGCAACATTTACTTAAAAATTATGCTTCCTTATTCATCTGTCACTTATAACCCATCATCTACTCAAAGATTAATTTGAATTGTGAACAATAGCTAAGCTTCCTTAATCCCTTGCTCTTGTCCTTTTTCTTGAGCTGCTGTACTGTGATGAAAAGGCCGTAATTCTGAAGCTGCTTATTCCTCAGGCCTACCTAAAGTAACTCCCATCGGGATCCAATTGATGTTTTAACAAGGAAATTCTTACCTGTTTTTGAGAACAACCTGGAAAAATTGTCAGGAGGCTTTCACGTTCTCAGATGTTCACTGTGTGGAATTCTTGTAAATGTGAAATCTAATTTGTCTGGGCTCTTCGCACCAACGTTGGTCAAGGTCAGATGCAGTTGTGTGAAGTACAAGAACTGTTTCTGAGGTGTCATTCCTTTCTTTCTACTTGCAGCACTTTTCACCAAATTAGCAAATCAAACAATACCGCTTTCATTAATAATCAAGATACCTTGGAAAGAAATTTACAACATTCTGAGTTTTTTTCAGGAAAAATACTAGCTTAGTAGTTTCCCCTCTGCTAATGATGCAAAGACTGCTTATTCAGACCTTCTCACTAAGGGGCTAGAATTTATAAAGAAATGCAGGAAATTCACAGGTTTTTCTGCTGAAGTTGAACATCCAAAGACCTTTTTGCCAATGGGAACACTAAGCATAATTAGAATAATTAATGTTGGAGCTCTGTAGAAGCATCGCTTGTTTTGATGATACATTCATCTGTGGCTTGACTTGACAAAGTTTGACCCATGTGTACTCAATCTAGATATACATACATTTAATTTTAAGGCTGTGAGTAGATCTTTGGCTGAACTGTGATATATACTTACCATCTTTTAGGACTCTATATATCAATAGTCATCTCTCCTCAGATGTTCTTAAAGTTAGAGCAGTATTAATTTGTTGGCATTTGCATTTATTTGCCTATACATTTACTGCTTAGCAATAAACAGCCTAATACAGTATGTATTTCAAATGCAAAGTCAACCTTAGATGAAAAATAGTAGAACTATTTAATTTTGTCATCATCTCTGTCATCATTTGGTAGGTGCTGCAGATGTAAGGGTGAAGGTTTGATCAGTGACAAAGTACAGCAACACTCTTAAATACTGTTTTCTGGGCCCCACCATTTAAGAAGGATATGAAGGTCCTTGAGTGCATCCTGAGGAGGGCAACAAAGCTGCTGAGAGGGCTGGAAGGAATGTCCTGTGAGGAGCATCTGAGGACTTTGGGTTTGTCTATTTTGCAGAAAAGGAGTCTGGGGGGTGACCCCATTGCTCTCTACAGCTGCCTGAGCAGGGGATGTGGAGGGAGGTGCTGAGCTCTTCTTCCTTGTATCCAGTGATAGGACATGTGGGAATGGTTCAAAGCTGTGCTAGGGAGGTTTATACTGGACAACAGGAAGCATTTCTTTACTGAGAGGGTGGTCAAACACTGGAATGGGCTTCCTAGAGATGTGGTCAATGCCCCAAGCCTGTTGGTGTTTAAGAGGCATGTGGACAATGCCCTTAACAACACGCTTTAGCTTTTGGTCACCCTGAAGTGGTCAGGCAGTTGGACTAGATGATCACTGTACATCCTTCCAACTGAAATAGGTACACTAAAATCATTATATTTTGTATCTAGAACCATAAAAACTCCCATAAAAAGGGAGTTAACGGGGCTGTCGTTATACAAAAAGGGTAGTTGTACACTTTCAAAAATGATGAAGTAAGAAGTCTTGATTGTCTCCCCTTCAGAACACTCGTGTGCATTCATTGACAGGCATAGATAATATGTACCACAGTAAGAGATGTGGGCGAAGCTTGCATGGTAATTAACCTTTGCAATTAAGTCTGCTCAGTTTTTGCTTTTGTGGAAGAAAGGATAACAGACTCTGGAAACACTGGTCTTCTCCAGATTTTGTCCACATTGAGTGGTTTGTTCGTCCTTCATTTTGCTCTTTGGTTAAAAGCTGCTTCTGAAAATTCCATAGCTGTAGATCTGTGACTTTGCCTGTAGTTTTTTTCTTTGTCACACCTAGAAACTGTTGTCTTAAGTACACATTGTACTGCATGCGTTTTCTGCAAATATTTGTGTGCTGTTATCTAAGAAGACATTTTCTGCAGAAAGTATTTGTGAGTAAAGTAATTCATATTTAATAATCTGTTAAAAGCATTTGTTTATTGAAAAAGCTCTGCAAGTGTATCATGTTAGCTGGAATTGCAGTGTATGATAACTGCCAGCATGATGGGTCTAAACTGTAAGATTTTAGGTGGATTGTCCTAATACCCTTTTCAGAAACCAAGCCAACAAACAAAAAACAAAACAAAATAACAAAAAAAACCCAACCAACAAAACCCAACCAAACCTCAAAAAAACAAAAGCCCTGCTCTGGACATTATGGTCATAGAAATATGATCATATGGCCTGTACAAGGTCGTTTGACTTAAATTGTTTTGCACTTGTGAGAACAGTTCTAGTATGTGTACACCTGCTGGTGGAGGCTTTAATCTCAGTGTTTTGGAAAGCACAAAGTGTGTAGTAGCTATAGTACAATGCTTACTAGAGCTGTGTAAATCCATCTGTAACAGTGAGTGTGCTTACCTGCTGAAATGCATGTTACTGTGTTTTGTGAGTGTCTGTACAACTGGCTTCACTCATGATTTGATGTACTTGTATGTCCTGAAGATGTATCCTGATTTTGCAGAAAGCCTTAAGCAATGTCTCTGAAATTTGGCATCCTTTATTCATTGCATAGGAGAGATATTATTGGAGACCTAGTTTGTTATCTCCTTTTATATTTATTGTGACTACCTGAACAGCACAGGAGCACTTCTTAAGAAAAATGTTGTCTGTCTTGTATTATCAATGACAATCTCTACAGATATTGGTATAATGTATATCATAACCCATAAAATAGCACTGCACTCTAATGAATCAGCTTTAACCAATGTTTTTTTGTGTACCGAAACCCCCTAAAGATCAACAGCTTTTATTATTACACTGCTTGCCCAACTGTGAGAGAAAACAGAAGGGATTGTCATATTATGAAAACCTTCTTGCCATCGCTGCTCATTTTGGATTCTCATCCACAGGATGTGGAACCCGTCCACTGTGAAACACAGGTTTATTGAAGTAATTTGTGGAATTATGTTTGAACTCTTAAATAAAAATCTGCAAGATAATAATTTTGCTTTTTTTTTTCTCCCTTTTCCCCCCATAACGTTTCATTTGGCTTCAGCCAAATGAAACAAACAAACAAAGCAGAAAATTTCTGTCAATTAAAGTAAACTGTACATGATGGAAAAGTTATGGAAATACTGAGATTACGGATATTCTGATCCTTTTAAACAAGAATTACCATCTGGAATTTCCAGTTATTTGAATTTGATACACTAATCTTCTAAGGTTCCCAACCTGCAGCTACACACTAATTCTCAGTTCCCATCCCATCACTTTGAAAGTGTGTGTGTGTGTGTGTGCACGCGCATTTGCAGCGTATTTTTCTTTTAAAATGTGGTGCTTAATCAGTGCTTCTAATTAGTATCTTAGAACTTGATTTATTAAAATACCATTGCGAGGTACAGTGTCCCTGTCAGGTAAGAGTTATATGTGTCAATCAGTTTTAACCATTTGGTGTAAAAAGTTCATTGTTTTCATCCTGGAGCAATCATTTTTTGTCCCAAAATGTCAAAGGAAAACACATAAAATGTAGAAGATACTGTAAATAGTCAGATGTTGGAGACGTGTTCTTGTAAGTGAAATAATTTTCTTTAATAAGAGTTGTGTGTGTGAATATATTAAAAAAATTAATTAAAATAGTAATACCAAATACTAAAAACACTTTTCCGAAACTATTATCTTTTTATTAGAATTTAGTGCACAATACAGTCATATTAAGATCTGTTTTCTTTGTTCATCTTTAGATTAGCTGGTTTCACTATAAAGGCAAAGTTGTTCGCTGCTTTTCTTCCGGCTCTGTGCTTACCGCTCAATATTGGGGGTGTTCCAAGGGCGCCCAGGGGTGTCGTTCAGCAGCAGTCCCTCTCTAGAGTGATCTGGGATTCCTGCGGACTATGTCTATGTCTGTGGGACTGGAGGGACAGAGACAATTAAGTAATTGCATAATTATTCCGGTTGGCGGGCAGGTTTCGCCGCCTCTGCTGAGTTCAGCAGAGCTGTGGCTCCACGGGTCACAGCGCTGGGCTGGCTGGTTATGGGCTGGCTCCAGTAAGTATGTGGAGAATGTAGTCACAGCAGTGGCTGCAGCCTACCTGAACCTCAGTCTAGGTCTTCTAAGGAACAAGAAAAACTAGTTTGAGCTTGATGTGCCTCTCCTCCTGTCTAGGAGCTGCCATGCCGCTTTGAGGAGGTTTATCGCATCTTGCTTTCTGCCTTAATAGAAGTGCGGCAGAAGTGCATGCAGGTAGTTGACGCAGCTGGTCTACTGTTTGACATTTCATAAGTTTTAAGTGAAGTAGTTTTTGTCAAATTGGTATGAGAGTGTTTACATTTTATTGCCATTCAGATTTTTCACTAATTTTTCTACTGTTAATCGGTCAGATTAGCGACAGCTTGTCTAGGATGGACCGAGTCATGTATATTAAATGTGATGACCTGTTATGTCATTTTTGATTAAGAAGTAGGTAAAATGTTGTTGTAAGGAAAATGAACTAAAGTTTTTGGACTTTGTAAGAAGCTATTAACATATGGAGTGATAATTCCAGTGGTAATTGGGATAAGTCATAACTATTGACCATTAAAAGTTAAAAAAATTATTTCATGGCGCTTGGCAGCCATGCTGAGTCATCAGATGTGCTTTCCCAGCTGACTCAGCCTTTCTGTGTTAGTTCTGATCCCAAAGAACTGAAGAAAAAATATCAGTGAGAGGAAAATGTACATGGGAATGAATAATTCTGAAGTAAATAAAGAATCATACATGTATATAGCAAAGAAAGGGGAATAACTATTAGCCCTCTAGTATAAAAGATGTTGAGGACAGAGGCACGGTACAAATGAGGTTCAGGACCCAGAAAAGCCAAGATGGAACTTGTTAATGGTGTCAGAATGGAAGGAGGAAAGATACAAGGCTGGAAGAGCTCTGGTCAGTAAGTGCGTAATACTTATGTTCTCACATTTGTGAATTAAATCAGGAGCCGTCTTGTAAAATTCTGTGAAGACTGTGAGTAAACTCTGTGCTGAACTCTGTGTTCTGTGGCACTGTTAGTGATGCTGATGGATTGAGGTGCCTTCATTCCTTTCCATTTTCTTGGTTTAAGATGATTCCCTGTTGGAACAAATTCAGCTATGGTCAGGAAGGTATGATATGTGATGTTACAGCTTTATATATATGAAAAATATGTAGTAATTAAAGGGTAAGAGTTCCGGAGCACTATGCAGTGATGTCACAAAGGATTAATATTCTTCTGTAGTTTTATAACATATTATTCATATAGATAACATCTGTAGTTAGAACAAATGTAAGGGAACTATGAATTAGTGGGCTGTAATACCACTGAGGAGCTTCTTAGGAGGTCATAAAGCATGGAAGCAAAGCTTGCCTACTTTGTATAGTTACTAGGACATCAAGGTGAAAATTTAGTTCCATAATTCAACATTTGTGTTTTATTTGTTTCCTTTTTTGAACACATATAACCATGTTTTAAATTCATGTCTGCCTCAGGCAGATGTTTTGTATTTATCTCTATGTTTCTGCTTCAACAACTTCCTTTTTTTCTTCCCTCTTATTTTGATTTTGTCTCTGAAGACCTCCATTGTGTAAGTCCTCAAGATGGTACCAGGAAAAATAGAAGGAAGGTTTCCCCTGTTGCAGCACTCTCCTATTGTGATACCTGAAACCCATGCATAGGTTCAGGTCATGGTACAGTGCTACCTATCATTAGTATATATTTAATGAAATTTTACAGTTTCTAATTGTTGGCTGATTCTCCAGTGAGTTTCATTATTGTTACTTTAAGTGGATTGTTTGATGCATGTGGTCTCATTCCAAATTTTTATCTACAACTGGACATTAAAAGAAAAGATCTTGAATATTAAACTGTTTAAATTTAATGTTAAAGATTTCTTTAGCCGTTTTTTTTCTTCCACCTCTTTTTTTCCCCTGATTTCCAGTTGAAAAATCTTCTGTGCAGACAGTGTTTACTTACTTGAGTATATGTAGCAACTGAAATTTAATTCATGGTTTCACTATTTCTTGTGTTCTTATTGTATTTTCTAGTTTTTTTAATGATGTTGTGGCTTGTCTTATAGAATTTAGTTCTACTACAGTGTTTTGGATATTGAAACCATTCTTATTAGCTCGATGTAAGCCATGATTTGTGTTTGGTTGCTTTAGGCTCAAATTGGCAAAGCTGTACATCTCCTTTGTGATGCCATTGATGATTGTGAATATTCCTATTTACCTGACTTCATATTTGTGCCTGTGCTGAGTGCTCTGTGTTGTGTCCTGGGCCCACTTGTGTGTGGAACAGGAGTCAATGAATGAATGAGTACTGGGCTCCCTCCTAAGCCTGATGCTTAGGACACTTTTGGTGGTAATGCTATAAAAGATATTTGTTGTCTTCTGTAACCTAATCCTGATTTCATACTAAACAACACAATGAATGAAATGCAATGAAGAGATCATATTAAATTGGTTGTCCTGTAACAAAACCATGCCATTCTTTAGAAGCAGCTTTTATTCTGATGAATAAATAAGAGGCAAGATAGGTGCACTGGAGTATTCAAAGCATGACTGAATTACTAAAAGGGGAGTTACTGCACCTGAGCTGATGGTCACGTGCTTATAACAATTGGAAGTACTGTAGTATATAATCTTTGATAAAGCTCCATTTGAAGTATTGCAGTTAAATTAGTTTGGTCTATCACATTCTGCTGCTGAACCAATACCAGACTCTTCTTCATTTAAGGACCTATTTGAGATTTTCTTACAGAATTAATCAAGAGTTGCTAACAACAGGTAATTATGATATATTAAAAGATGTTATTTCATTCTTCTTTAAGCATGCTATTTGTAACATTCTAATTGTTTAATGTTGTTTTCAATGCTCAATGTAGTAGTGGGCATATTTTTGTCTGCTCTCTTTCTTTTATTGCATTTTGACAGTTTATCAGCTTGAGAATTCTTACTGCTAGACATGAACACTGAATTCCTGTGTTCTTCTGGCTTGGCCTTCCCTGCAGAAAGTGCCCTGCTGTGGAATTGTCTATCTCCTAGGCTACCATAGCCTAGATTTGCTATTTTTATTGTACTTTTATAAGGAAACAGAAGTTTTGTAAGTTGATGCTATCATACTGTCTGTCTGTCTGTCCCCCACAATAATTCTTGAACCTGTTGGCCGACTTCAGATAAAATGGATGGAGAGGTAGAGGCCTCAGAGATATTAATATCCATGAAAACAGATGGGCTATGTAACAGAAACATGTAAACCAGTGCATCTGCTGGGGATGAAGCCTGCAGCATTGTGTCCATGCTGTTATTTGTAAGTTCTGTTGCTCACAGAACTACTTGGTTTTCTTATTTTGCTTCCACCTGTAATAGTTTTTTTTTATTTATTCATTCCATGCCCAGCTGCAGTTACAAGTGTAGAACTACTAGTCACATGTTATTTTGAGTTTTACTTGAAAATTTCTTCATGTAATTGCTGTGCAATTTGGTAGGAATCCCCACTCCTTCAAATCCAGTTTAGCTTGTGTTTTACTAGGAATGCTTTTTTTACTCTGATATTAAATCATTAAAAGGCGATCTTTTTCACTTGAAGAAAAATTAGTAGTAGTGGACTATTTATTTTTCCAAATTTTACCTTCTATTAGCCAGGGGAGTAAAATTTTTGTGAAAGTAGGTTACTTTATGACACTTCGTAGGAGAACATATATGCAACAGAGAATATGCATGAACTTTTGTGGAAGCTTTGCATTTATTTTCATCTGCCTACCATAATGGTAGATGTGCGTGACAGTCTAGGAAGGGAAGAATTTGTATCCAATGGCATATTGTTCATTTTTTAATTTCAAGGTGCTTAATGAAAAATTATTTGTGGGAGAGATCTGTCTCCTTGGAATAGCATTCTGCTTCCCTAAAAACTCCCTCCAGTTCCCCCAGTGTCCATACCTTGACCACATCCCTTCCAATTTTGGCAACAAATAGAGCAGAAGACAGAGACAACAGTCTCTGCACTAAGTAACAGTAAATAAAAGTATTTAAAAGAACAAATTAATCTTCCAAACTTAGTCCATCCAATGCAGTGTTGAAACGTAGGTCCTGGGGAAACAAATAATGTGGCACATAGTAACAAAGAATGAAGAAAGGTCATGAAGAGGAGGTTGAAATAATGCCACATCAACAGCTTTACTGCAGGTGTGTTCTGTTTTTTTTTAAATGCTTTTCTTTTGCAATCTCAGCATTCTTTTAATGTAGAAGAATAAACAAAAATTTCCTTTTAAAAAGTGATCATAATAGCAATTACATTACATGGATTTACTGACCTCATATTTATCATGATGTTGTAAAATTTGGGTCTACTCCTCAGACTTCATTGTTCCATCCAGGTAGATGCAGCACTAGGCTGTTGTTCATTGTGGCACATGAGGAACTGCAAAACAATGAGACAAACATTACAGGAGACTTAATAATTATTTGTTATGAATTATTTAATGTATTTTAAATATAATATATGTATGTGTTACATGCCAGTCGAAAAGACCCCTAAGCACTTTAACCTACATGTAAAAGAAAATTGCTTTTTTCCACTTGCTTAAATGCACCCTCTGCTGGGGTAAAACACAACAGCTGTGAAGTGCAATGTGATCTGTAAGCACAAGTGTTCAGGAATTCTGTTTTATGGCTCATCCGAACTACTGTGAACAGCCAAAATCCAAGTAAGTTCCTCTTAAGACAAGACAGAAAATTGATTCACAGTGAAAAATGTCACCTGCATAATCTTGAGCCAGTGCTGGTTTTCTTGTCTTAAAACCTGTTTCTACTTGTTTATCCACAGGCTGAATAGATACAATTCTTAGTAGTTTCATTTGTCTTTCAGAACTTCCATGTTTGGCAGCCAGATTTATTTCTGTTAAATGATGTTGAAAACAACACGGAGAAACATCTTGATATGTTGTGTTTGTGTTGTTCCTGTCTTGTGGCTGAAAACACTTGGTTTCTTTGCAGAGAAACTGCATTCGTTGTGGTTCCTACTTTAAAGAAATGACAATAGAAGACCACTTAAACGTATCTTGTGCTTCTTCTTGTTTCTGAGAGTTATATTAATTTCCTAGGAGCCTTGTCTCAGGTGGCAATGAGTTCCTAAGTATAGGGACCAGCATCAGAGGCTTCTTTAGAAATAGAATGTACTATTATGTGTTCTGTCCAATGAATTATTATTAGAAGCCCTTCAGAAACCCTGCAGGTAGCATAAAGGAATTGGAAAAGAGAGTGTTTTCCCTCTTCCTGTAAAACAGGAGTCCAAATAGAAGAAAGGTTGGCAGTAGGTATCTGTTCAAGAGGGAGGCAGGTTTTACACAACATCGATAACTTTGGTGGGAAAGAAGTCTTAAGGTAAGAGTGGAAGGAATATTCCACCCCAAAATGAGTGACATAGGGATTAAGCTGCCTTTTTTTTTTTCTTCAGATCTTTGCTTTATATCAGTCTTTTTTCTTCTAGTGGGTTTCCAGTAGTGGGTATCATTCCAGAATCCAGTGTGTCCTACTAAAGGCCATGTGTCACTTAATCATAGTACTTTATCTGAAAGACCAGTGAAATAAAGAGACTTTACAAGCAAATAGAATTTTTACTATATATTCTCTAACCATAAGGGGATTACTGGACCTCCTGTGTCTTTTGCACACATCAAACTCTATACTAAAGCTGTCTTAAAGCTTGCAGGAGTTCATCCTCTAGGGATTTTCCTTTTGTCTGTCAGTCCACAGATAGAAAAATATGTCCAGTCACATTTAGCCGTATGTTGACCATCTCTGCCTTTTGATTGTGAATATTCTTATTAAATACAAAAATATTTTCAGTTACCCTGACTCTGATCATGTCACTCGTTTGGTATTTTCTGATTAACAGTTTCTACAACTTTCTACTTGGCTTCTTAATAAGAATTCGTTTGGGTATTCTTTGACCTCAGTAGAGCCTTTAGTAAAGCAACATTTCTTTTCCTCCACAAAACTTTAGAGTTCCCTATAAAAGACTGATTCATGAAGACTGATAGTTTGCATGGTTTTGAGCGTCATTGTTAAGTGAAACATTCCCATGTCACACATTCATCCTGACATACATTGCTTTGTAACCTGTAACTGGAGATCTGCATGGGCATCTGCACACTGCTCCCTCTCAGGCCCTGCTTCAGCTGTCCCCACACAAAAGGACATTGAGCTGTTCCTTCCCTTTAACTTGAGTGACAAGCGCTGAGTAAACTACTAGTTTCTAACCGTGTCAGTAAATGATGGCAGCCATTCTCGCCTCACAGTGTTCCTCTCTTTATAAGGCAACCTGTGGCTCTGAGGTGATGCAATATGGTGCAGCAGCTACCAGTGAACCTGTTTTTAAACCACCACCTATGGCTTACGTTTCTTTTCTGACAGCGTATCTTATTTCATCTGACATTTTGTTTGGGTCAGAAAGTTACCATGAATAACGATATTTCTATTTGAGGAAGCCTCACACACTAGCTGAAGTTGTTTGTTGTTCACGTGTGCCTTGAGAAGTACTGGGAAGTCTTCCTTCTGTTATCAGTCTCTTCCCAAGTTAAGGAACCATGTAACTGTATGCACGGAACCTTGTCAAAACTGTGCTTTCTAAAATTTTCAAAACTACACAGAATAGCTAATAATTTTCTTGAGAAGTTCTATATTGTATGTTTTGTTCCAATTAATGTTGATCCACCTGAATCTGTTGGGGCAATTAAATTAGTAATTTTGGAATCTACTTTCAGATTGTGTGGCTTATGCAAATAGATGGATGCTATACAATTAGACAAATAGCAGACTCCCAGGCAACACATTTATCTAAAGAAATTTTAAATATGCTTTTATCTTTTTTACAGCTATGAAATAAAGTACTGTTTGTCTTGGTGTTAGTATATTACAAAATTGAAATCTGTATCATTAGAAATATGGCCAAAATAAGATCAGTTTAACTTGGAGTTTTCCTCCATCTTCCTCCAAATCAGAATGATCTGAGAAGAAACTAGTTTTTTAGTGGGACGAGATGCATTATGGGCATTTGTAGGTTGATACATACAAATATTTGTATTCTTTAATTTAATTTAGCAATACTGTCTCTGATTTCATATCTATCTTCTCAGTTAAGAACGTGAGATATTAGAGCTTCCCCTACAAATATTTAGTGCTCATTCTGTTGTTTTTACTTCTCTTTAGAACACTCGGTTTCTGACATAGACAAATACGAATGCAGATAAGAAATGCAATTTTGTCTTTTCATCCAGAAGGTAATGCAACCTCTCCCATGGTTCAAAACTATAGAAATACTTCTGCAAATACAGAACACTCTCCTTCACTTACGTGCAAAGCATTAATTTTCAGCATAGTTTGTCTCAGTCTTAGATGAGCATCTGTTTTGAGCACCACAGGAAATAATGGAACACAAAGAACGCCCAGATTCCTTTTCTGCTGGCTGCTGAAGGGGTGACTGGGAAAGGATCTGAACATAAGCAGAGTTCTGGCTCCCTTTTTCAGGTTTCTCAAATGTCTTGGTTGATCAACCAGCAAGTGCCCCCACCCTTTGCTTCATGCTTAATGTAGTTAGAGTGTTATGATTTTATATGATTTATAATCTTGTTTCTGCACAGCTTTGTGAGGATCCTGACAATATTTTGTAAGGTCGTATTGTTACTACTCATCATCTAGTTAATAATCAACATAAAACTGTGTAGTAGGGCTGATGTGGGTTCTGTGTTTCTCTTGATGACTGGAAATTGTTACTGATCGCTCCACCCTTAAGGGGAGACCAAGTTTAAACCCTAACCATAGAAAAAGAGAAATGTTTATCTCCCTCAAGGATCATAATTACCAACAAGAAAAAAAAAGCTTTAAAAAGCCCTGTATTAAGTGTTAAATAACTTGCTACAAGTTGTATTTACCATGCAAAGAATTCCATGTATCACTTTTGCTGGTAAGATTCCAGTCAAATTAGTTTCCTTACCAGCTTGTCAAGGTAGAAAGGTAGAAGTGTCAGGGTGTGAGCCGGGGTGACTGTTGCTGGTACTAATGAAAACATCGAGCTTTTGGAGAATAAATAACAATAGCTCTCTTGCTTTTTCTGTTAAGTCTGTTCCTCAAAAACTTGCTTGCTGGGTTGCAAATATAAAAATCGAACTGCCCTGTACTAGGTGTAGAGATAATAGATACTGCAGTGTGCAATTGGCCTGCCTTCCGATCTGCTAAATGCAATTAGTTTTAGTTTAAGCAGTTTATAAAATGTTATCCGTAAGAAGTACAAATTCAATATAAGAACATAGCATTATTTGTCCCTGTTCTTTTCTTACTGAAGTGTGGGGGTTTTTAAAAATATATTTAGTGTTTCTGGTTTTGAATCCTGCTCTCTGAAGGTTCTTAGTGGTGGAGGGGATTGTTTTGTTCAGCAAAAGCGGGTATGTTCACCAGCTGTAGTGCTGACCCAAAAGCATTCTGGATATATGAAATATACTGAATTTATAGAATCCCCTTGAGTTTGTTTCAGGCTCAAAACACACTTGAGCATAACTCATATATGTGGCTTGCATGTGTGTACCATGAATTTTTGTGTCCTACATAAAGAAACCTAAACATTTTTAAATGGCTGTATATGCACACCCCTCTGCTTACAAAGAAACACACAGTAGCAGTTTTCCTGTGGAACAGTAGGCAGTTAAGTTGTGTGAGGATTTTTAATCTCAGAGAATTCAGTCATTGGTCAGATTCTATAAATTCTGAAACTCCATAAGCAATATTTAGCATCTGTGTTTGCTTTTAAAAGTTACAATTCCTATGTTTTTTTCATCAACTTTCACCCATGCATCAATGAATTCATTGTAAGGGTTTGATTTTGTGTAAAGATGTATCTTTAAAAAAAAAAACAAACCAACACTGCTGTAAAGAAGTTTGAGATTTGGCAGCTGTGAGTTGTGCAGTAAAGTGGGATTTCAGATTTAATAGATTACTTGAATTTCTAGATACCAAGCAGTTGTCGAATGGTTGTCTTGATCTCTGGAAAAAGGAGGGGATAAGTGAAAATATGTGTCTTCAACATCAGGTCTGGATTTTCTAGTTTATTGTGACCACTGGGGAGAAAAATGCCTTTATTTCAATATGAAATGAATACAAAAGAAAAGATGACCATGTGTCTGATTTCATTAAAAATATCTTGTATAGTAAATATGAGTCGGATTTGGCTTTGATATTGTACGTCTGCGACAATGGCATGTATTAGTTGTTGTTTTTTTTTCCAAGTAGCCCGCCCAGTACTAATTAAAACCAGTGAATTTAACTTCTCTGCTCTTTTGTGCAAATGAAGCTATTCGGATTAATATCTTGACTGTAAACGGAAAGGAATTTCAAAAGACTGTGTTGGATAATTTGTGGATTCTTAATAAAAGGGGCTAGGTAGCATTTGTACTGATCACATGCTTGTTTACCTTTGCAGATTTAGGGGGTGTTTTCAATACTTGATGCAAAAAAATACCTAAAATGATCTAGTTACAACACGGCATATAATAAATTATACTGCCATTGCGTGCTTTTCTAGGAACTCTTATTTGTATAGCAGCAACAGACTCACTCCTTGGAAATAAAAGAAGTGAAGTAGCCTGAAAAGTATCACATGATGGCACTGTTTCCATTTCCACCTCCAATATTATGAAATAAAGCTATAATAAACTGGTATTAAAATGATATGTAATGCCAATGTACTTTGTATAATTTATGTAAAAGAAAAATCTAACCACTGTGGTTATTAATATAGGTATTAAAATGGATGTATAGATTTCTCCGAAAAGTGTTTTGTAAAACTTTGCATATTTGTAGTATTCCTTATTTTGATTGTAGAGAAAAAATTCTGCACAGTATATAATGTTTATGAATGCTGAACTGTACAGATTCATTTAGCATTGTGTTAGGGAAAAAAACCTGTTAATTGTTGTGTAAATGAGATGTTTTATTTTTTGTTTTGATTTTACTGTGGAAAGAAAGCTAATGGCTGTCCTTTTTGTATTTAATATAAAGCCTTTTTGTGGTAAATTAGATCATTAATACAGACACATTTTTTAAAAATGCAAATTAGCTTTCCATGAGCAGAAAAGAGCTTAAAGAGTAGTAAGGTCAGAGGCAGGATCAGACACATTCGTAAAATTAATTATATTCAAGTAGGAATATGAGGGAAAATATGAATGTAAAAAAAAAATCAGTGATTTATAATATATAGATGTTAGATGTCGTATTAGTTCATTTTTTAGATATTCTTACCAAATATCTAAATGTTCCTGTTCTTTTTAAGTAATATAAATTAATAATCACCGCTAAATTAATATTTTCTATTTGTAGGATGATCAATATTCATTTTTAGCAAGAAAAAACACATTGCCAATTAAAAAAAAAAAAAGTGAATAAAGGTGGTGAGTGTGATTCTACAATGCTGTACTTTATTTCACAGTAAGGTAAATACCTAGTCCCATCTTTCTCTCCTATCAAAATTAGAGCATTTTGTACGTTTTGCTTTTATGGGGATCATTGCAAAACCACACCAAACCAAAAACCTGCAAGAGGAAGTAAGAAAAATACCCACTGGTGACACGGAGTGAAGAGCTGCGGCTTGGCCGCCTGCCAGGCCGGGCGCTTGCACTCCAGGAATGTCCCTGCCTCTGGAAACTTCTCCGCTGAGCAGCGCGAGGCTCTTCTGTGTCTTTTTTGGTGTGAGAGCAGGGGCAGCAGAAAATGCGGGTTAAAAAAATCTCTCATGGAAAATTTTCTTTCTGTCGAGTGAATGATGGAATGTAACTAAATAGAAGAGGGTGTAATAAATTCTTCTGAACTTCATCCGGAGTCTGCTTGTAAATAATAATAAAAAATGGTTTGGGAAGACCTTAAAAGGAATATACTACATACAGTATGTAATAACATTTAATCAGTTGTTCCTGTTGCTAAAATCAGTCGTAGAAGCGCATTGTACCGATCTATTAAAATGTTTTAAATATCATTTAACATCTATAATTTGCTTGATTTAGTCACTAAACAATATTTTCATGATTTTGGCTGGACATGTTCAAATCCCGGTTGGAAGAGCAGTTTTTACACAGGTTTACTCACCTTGCTCTCGGTATCTGATAGTCCATTCCATTGTAATATTTTAGAACAAGAGATAAAAATTATTACTATTATTTTGAATGTTTTTGCAAAGTTTTTACGAGATCCAGTGAGGTTGCTTGGCTCACACAATAAATTACAATATATAAGAAAAAGCATTCATTACAGCTGTCTATTCATTTACATGTCCCATTTGTTCATGTATGAGGTGCAGAATTTCAGAATACAGTAAGTGAAGAGTTCTCTGCTCAGTGTATTTCACCATTCAAATTACTTGCAATTTCAAAATGCCAGTGTTACTTTTCAGGACAAATTTCATACAATAGTAATTCTGTGATTATTCATCCAGTTTAATTAATTCAATTAAGTAAGTCTGCTGTCAGGTGTTCTTTTAATAATTGAATCAACATGCAGATACATAATAAGCATAAAAGCATTTCTATGGCTGCAGTAAATTTAGATCCAAAAGAATCTGCTATTCCACTACATTTGATATAGATTATTCTATAATATTTCAGTAATGGGTTGCACAAAGGCTGCCTTTTAATTCTTTGCTTTCTCAAATGTCTTTATATATAATGGTTTAAAACAGAAGGTGTTCAAAAGAGAGTGACCTTTTTCCATTACCATAGTTCCTGTCATTAATGCATTATAATTTTCTTTAGAAGTCTGGAAAAAAATGTGTATATGTGCACTCTGTAGCAGGTATGAATCAAAGCGTGGCAGTGAAAGTTAAGAATTGTCTGTTATTACTAAAGGAAAAAAAGGGACAAAAAAAGAGAGAAAAACAGGAGGAAGTAATTTTATTGTTATTTTTACTGTGAAAGTTTAAACAAACCTTACACTTTATACAAAGCAGTTACAGACTTGAGAGTTTTGGCATCTGTAATCTGAACGAACAGCAGTTGACTTAGTCAGATACTAAAAATAATATGCCCCTTAACTAAATTTAAAGCCAATAGAATGTTGTGTTAGGCTGGATTGTGTATAAAGACCAATAATATATCTCCATCCTCTGCAATATATTACCATAGATGTTCTCTTAATAACATATATATTAAAAAACATGGTAAATGATTCACTTGGCGTACTCTCAATGGTGCTTGATGTCATAATTATTGTAAATATTAATTGCTGTGCTAAAAATGTAAGCAGGATGACTTTGTATTAGATGAAAAATGAAAATAGTCTGTGTACGGGTAAATAGATAATCATACAAAAGTAATTGGGGTTTTAAAACCCCAATCTATTCTGCCAGCATGAGCTCGTTTGCATGTTAATCACAAGAGTGATTTCCTACTTCACAAGGAAGTCCACACTCTTTCATAACCACTTTTAATTGCATTTAAAATGTTGCAGGGTTGGGATATTAGAAATGGAGGCGTATCAGTGTCAAATTAATAAAAAAATGTTTCTGAAAAATCTTTATAGGCTACAGATTATCATATTATGGTCTGTT
The DNA here is from genome assembly GCF_964273445.1 of Streptopelia decaocto. Taxonomy (NCBI): domain Eukaryota; kingdom Metazoa; phylum Chordata; class Aves; order Columbiformes; family Columbidae; genus Streptopelia; species Streptopelia decaocto. The sequence goes on along the minus strand of NC_138663.1, from coordinate 28,541,814 downwards.
TTGCTAGAAAATACAAAACGTGTATTAGGATGTATTTTAAGTGAGGCATCTTACATGATAAAAACAGATTAATTTGTACATGTGTTGTTTCTTTAGAAATTTAATAAATGGAAACCTAATTGCAGCTGGAAAGTAGATGAAGCATTTTTACTAGGAACTTGTTTTGTCGATTGGCTGGTACCTTCATTAATTTCCCATTTATCGATAAAATAGTAAATTAGCAACAGTTAAAAATGTGTTTTTTCTAATAAGCCATAAAGCACTGTGACAATAGAAAGGTGTATACTAAATTCCTTTCAGTTATTTTGCATTTTTACTGTATTTATATTCAGAGGAATACAGTTAATTATTTTAATGGAAAATAATTTCTCTGCTTTCATGTATAGGTTTTTACTAGTTATTTTGAAATTGTATACTAAACATAATAGATACCAAGAAAACAATTACAGACCAGAGTTCATGTAATTGATGTGTGCTGTATGCTGTCACTTGAAATTGGTACTAGAATAAATTGTGACAAAATTTATGTATTTATTGTTATTTATAGCTAGAGTTAGAGATGAGAATAAGAATAGTAGCGATCTATTGAACAGTTCTTTTTCCCTTACTGTTCAAAGCTGTGCAGTAATAAACGGACAACATTTTAAGTGATTTTGTGATATTCATATAAGACTCAACAGAGCTTCCTCTGTAATCTGTAAAAGGCCAATGTCAAAGTAAAGACAAAATGACTTGTTCTCTGAAGACAGGAATGAAGAAATGTAGCTCTCTAATAAAATAGTGTAAGTTCACAATGGTTACAATGTGATCAGTCTCAAAGATACAAAAAACTAATTTTTAGTCAAGCTGTTAAAAATTATATATTTAAGAAGATGAAAAGTTTGAGGATTAAAGAAAAATCACTCACAATTTTAAAGAGGGTATATTTGCTTTCATCACCAGGTGTTCTTTCTAATATAAATTACCAAGATGATGTTTCCATAACATAGCTTGGGGTGCTCTGGAGATTAAAACTACCAAAACAGACCTATTAAATTTTTCATAGGGAGGGTCCACCAGGGATAATAAGCCAATATTCCTTGTCCCATATTCCAGATGTTTTATGTAATTCTGCATCTTTCTAAACCTAAATCATAGCTTTTCCAGAAAAAATGTACTATGGAGACTGAGATGAAAGGCAAGAACTGTTGAAATGTTAATTTTACTATCTGCTGTTGAGGTCTGTTACCTTTTTGTATTTTTTTTCTTACTCCCAGTAGCTCAGTTCTGTTTTATGAATGTTGTGGTATTTCAGTTGTTTGAAGTTTTGAAACTTGGAGCATGACTTTGACTTAGCAAAACACAATGCCACATGGTGTGTGACACACTGATGGATGGTCTTTGATCCATATGATTCACACTCTTTCTACTTTCAGCTGGTTTCTGGATGAGAAAAATAAATTTGAACAGTAAATTGATCATAACAATAATCCTTGTAACATATTAATAAATCCAGAATAATTATCAATAAAATAATGCTCTTTAGTAATTTTCAGTGAGTAATATAAGAAGCAATAATATATTTAGCTGATTTTTTTCACATGGACCATGGACATTTTAAACCAATATTTCTACATTTCTCTGAAACAGCTAATGCTTTAAAATGAAGTACTGCTGTGCTTCACACATCAGTCAGCAAATGTGATGAAATAAATACAGCAGGCCACTCTTCAGATTCCCACTCCTTGGTCTCCTGTTGTACTCCGGTGATAACTGACCAGCAGAAAGGCCCATAGACCATTATTTGTGCTGTAGTTTGGAAAAGACATAGACCTGGTCTAAGAGAACTGCTGTCTTAATTATTTTGTGATACAAGACAAGATATAGGTGGTAGATTAGGATTATACAAGGGGAAAGCATGATGCGTTTTAAAGGGAGATTCTTTTGCCTCCCGTTCAGGGGCTGTTGGAGGCACCACCAGATACACCTGCCTGCTGGCTGGTCTGTGGGTTTTTCCACTGATCGATCATTTTCAACATAGTCGTTCAGATGCATTGTCTCGCACCACACGACTTCTTTTATTAATTGAGTTTCCTAAAACTGTTACTTTTATTCTTTATAATTTATTACACTGCAGTTTCTGAAAGTACGACATGTATGCAGACTTGTGCTATTAAAGGCTAATGCCCTGATATAAATACTTAATGAATGCTTATCATTGTCTTATATATGATGTTCCTGATCCTGTAGCTATTCAGTTCCTATTCAGTTCTTACCAGTTTTCTCTCTCTCCTTTTCCTTCTTGAATTTCACTTCATTTTTTTTCTAGAAGACTGAAAATGAGTAGGATGATGGTATCATATACTAGGGAAAAGCAGAAAATCAGAAAATTACAGGAGAGAAACTGTTTGCTACAATTTTAGAATTAATTTAAATTAACCTAACTTGATTTAACTTGCTTTCATTCAGAAAACAAAGTCAGGTTCTATAAAAAAACCCACAATATTTTCTTTCCTCCAGCTGGAAAGTTGCTCTTCCAATTCATTGGACCTTGATCTCTTTTAGGAAAAAAATACAGGGAGAGGTGTGATTATTCTCCTGAGTCTAACTTAAGAAACCAGGTAACCTCTTTGTTCTGTATGTTTTTGGGAGAAAAATCTGGGGACATTTCTTTGTGGCTTTTTCCCTACATCGTAAAGAAGGAAAGAAGTGAAAAACGTAAATTCTTTATGTAGGTGTTTTTTACCTTTGGGAAGAAACAAATAAGAAAACATACAATTAATTCCTAAAGAGATTTCCTCCTTTGCCATATGATGCCTATACTGCCTGAAGGTATGCAATACATAATGCACATGAAACAGTTCGTAGAACATAGTCAGTTTTCAAATATACACTGAACCTTTCTAAACCTGTTGTGTTTGGTCATAACTTTAAACCAAGTCTGTTTAACAAGTCTTTGTAAAAACAAATTTTTAAGAGGACCTCAGTAATCTAATTGTTTTGCTCATTCTGTAACTTTAGAGAAAACGATCTTCCTGGGAAAAATAAGGACAATTCCTTTTTTTTCCTTGTCCCTACTTGGCAGATTATTAAATCTCTGAAAATGAAATATATTTGAGTTTATTCTTGTGCTCATAGGCAATATTAATAAGATTGCTGTTCTTTAGTGCACTCAAGATTTTTTTCTTTGTATTTTATTTTCTTCTTTCGCCATAGTTTAAGTATTAGGGCTGAAAAGTGGGACAAAATGATCCTTTTATCTTTTAAACATGTACAGTCAGTGATTGTAACCATTTTCCCTAATCTGTTTCCATAGTTTGTTTCTACTTATTTCCTAGAGGCACTATGGTGTGATTGTTCTGCCACAGTTCGTGTTAGTTATTATGAATTTTGCACAGTTTTCAGCTCAAGTCCTTTAATGTCTATTGTTAATGAAAGCAGCAGACTTCCCCAGTTTGGGTAGAAATTTTGTGTGTGGAAATGTAATGGACACTATTTGAGCTGGATTCCTGATAGCTCATGATTTTCAGTAGGCACCAGCATCTTCTAGTTTGCACATGAGAAAAAGTCCTCCAAAAGTACTGTGTCTGCACTTGATTTTTTTTTTCCTTTTTTTGTTTTTGTACTTTATTTTAAAATCAGTCTTTGCTAATCATTGTGGTGAGAACTTTTCATTGTCTCAGGGAGCAGCACGCAGAAATACTCTTATTGCTACAGTAACAAATAAGAATCACTGTGGGACAAAGGGAGATTTGCCTGTCCAGGGTGTTATTGTGCAGAAAACAGCCCAGGAAACTGCGGTATGTGAAGGACAAGTAGCATTGCCAGCTGATGCTGCTATTCCATATGGTAGGTGTTACTACCTATGTGAAGCCATTGAATTTAGGAAGCAAAATATTTCTTACCAGAGTTCTTGCGTTTCTTGTAAAAAGCCCAAACCCTTGGACTTTTGGTAAAGATGTGTATGAGAGGAGTAGTATAGTGTTAGGAATAATGTGTAAACATGCTTTTGTTGTTTAGTGCACACCACTTCTGAACACTGGTATGTTTTCCCCTCTCCTGCCTGTGTTTCACACTTACAGCCACAAATCCAAACTTCTTAACAAGGAAATAGCGAATTGAAGTGTAATTGTGAGTCGTCCTACAGAACACGGTGTATATCAACTCACATTTAGTGTGGTAATGTTAGTGTATAAAATCAGAAGGTATCAGAGAGACCCCGCCATAAGTTTTATAGGGTGTGGAGGAAAATAGAGAAAGTGTAATAGCGCACATCAGCACATGGAGAATCATGCGGCTGCATTTACAGTGCTAGGGGCCATCCCAGTGAGCAGACACAGGGCCCAGCCGGGGTGCATGGAGCGACTTGCGCCCATTCAGAAACAGGCCAGCCCGTGGCTGAGCAGCCTGACCTGTGTGGAGCTTGTGGCCTGGGTCTCTTTGAGCCAGGGGCTGTTCTCCACCCCCAGAGGAAAGTGGCACGGTGACACTCTGTCCTTATCTCAACAGTCTCCCTTCAATGCCCATCCCCACTGCCTAAACAGGGAGGCCTCAGTCCCTGCTTTGTGCAGGCTCACAGCCTGTGGCCCAGCATTGCCTGGGACAGTGCCATTAACAGTTGCCAGGAATAGGTACAATTAAATAACATAGTTGCCAGGAATAAATGGTAATGGGCAATTCCAATATGATGTTTGAACCTGTGCCCAGTGTAAGTCTAGCTTTTGAATCAGGTGTGCTACCACTGTGACTTAGGGCAGAGTTTGTATTTTGGGGGAGGAAGTGTTGGTTCAGAGTCCCTGAAACAATGCGGCCACTGTCTTGCAGCACATGGGATTCTTGCAGAAGGATGCTGCAGGCTCCAGGTTTCGAGCACCAAGGATTACGTGGTTCAGCTCCGTGCTGTTGACCTGAAGCAAGCCCAGGAACCACTTGTCCTTTTAATTGTGTCTAGATTTCTGCTTGAAAACAACTAGCTATCTCACTTACCTTCTTCCAGAAGAAAGCCTAGAAATGTGATGATCAAAGAAAGGAAATAAGAGGGTACCAGCTATTTTATCATATGAATGTGTCTTATGATTTTAATTATGTTAGTTCTTTTTTTTTTTTTTCTGTTTTGCTTTGATTGCTGAAATTAAATGAGGGCCAGGGAGAAGAAACTAAGAGGTATGTGCTTAAGTTTTATGGGAAGAAATGGTGAGAGATACAAGAGAGAGCTGGACTAAATGTCCAACCAAAATAGGACAGAGTTGTTCCTGTAAAATCTACTGAAATTTCTTTCAGGGAGCTGATGTTGCAGCCACCTCTACAGATTCTTCCAACCATCTACCCTATGTCTTGGTTCCCCCTGCATGTTTCATTTTTTGTCCTACTAAAGATCTTCTAAGGGATCGCTCCTCTTTAATTCTGAGTTGAGAGAAGGAGACCTGAAGGTTGGGTTGCCCTGATTTGACTTCCATTGCCTCATCCTGCAAGAGCCCCTGCTCGCCGGGTGCACCTCTGCAGCAGCCCCTGTTACCCTGCAGCTCAGGAACGCTCTCTCCATGGTGCACTGGGAGGAGAAACATCTGGAGAAGCTACAAATATCATGGTATTTACTGAGGCCAGTTCTTGTCATGCTATTCCAGTTATTTGAACTAATGTGGCTCTTACTTTTAGGAATTATTTTTGCCGATTTTGTAGTTTGATATGATCACCTATCAGCAAAATCAGGATCATAAATATTCGTTTCCTCTTGGAAACTATGGAAACAGTCTGGCTTTCAGGCATATTTGCCATGTTATTTAATTTGCCCAGCTCAGACAGTATGTGTTTTATTGTGTTTGTTTTATTTTGTTTTCAAGAAATGAGGACCATGTCCTCATCCATGCTTATGAAGGGATTGAACCTGGTTGAAATACAACAAATATTCTGAAATTTCTTTTTAATTCAGCAATATTCTCATTGGATTGAGCATTTAGTAGCTGAACCACAATTTGACATCTGTCATCATCTCTAAGTGTGGTAACTAAAGAAGAGCCATTTTTTCTGAAAGCCAGGTGGGAAGAGAAATTCTCCTTTTTATAACTAAAAATGAATTTGTGTTAGAGTAGTCACTCTAGCCTCACTGCAAATGGCTTGACGCTTGGAGCCTCAGCTGCTGCTGTCATCTAGAGATGGTGGGTAGGAAAATGAAGCAGGTTGGGCTCTTCAAGGGTGTTGCAAAGCACATGGCAGCACTCTGAAGCTCAGAGGAGGAAACCAACAGAGGGTCTCATCTCTGTAGGTACAGAGTTTTGAACAATCCTCTTTATATTAATATTTTAGGTTAAGTTTTAATAGGTTCACACAACATACACAACTGATCATTGGCTTGCTATAAATTCTGATGTTGGAGTTGAGAACAAGTCAAAAGAAGGTCTCCTCAGTAGCCCTGGTTTTATATATGAAGAACTATTATATGCAGAGCTGGTGAAAAGTTTGGAAAAGTGAAATTTTCTCATTGACATGGGGTTTTTTTCATATACTTGCAAGCCTTCTGCATGGTTCTTCTGTTCTGTATAAATTAAATGCAGTTAGATCGATGCATCTTGTATTATTGTTGTTAAGCAAAGAGTTTAATTTAATGTAATTGCTACTAATTGGTTATTACAAACAATTAAAATACTCATTGCTATTTAGACCAACTACTTTTCACAGTATCACAGTATCACAGTATGTTTGGGATTGGAAGGGACCTCAAAAGATCATCTAGTCCAATCCCCCTACTGGAGCAGGAACGCCTAGGTGAGGTCTCACAGGAACATGTCCAGGCGGGTTTTGAATGTCTCCAGAGAAGGAGACTCCACAACCTCCCCGGGCAGCCTGTTCCAGTGTCTGTCACCCTCACTGAGAAGAAGTTTTTTCTCAAATTTAAGTGGAACCTCTTGCGTTCCAGCTTTTCTGTAGTTTGTTTTACAGCAGACATTTCTGGTCAGATCCAGAGCTTCTCTATTCCCTGAGTAATCATTTAGTCTGAAAGCCCAGTCTTTTCCTCTTCTGCTTTTTTACTGTTTTTTTTTTTTTTCTTCTGGTCATTGTTCTGCTGTTTACTTGGCCTGCTGTGGCTGTTCACTGGGAGAGGAATCTGAGCAGTAGCTTTGATGAGCACAGGTTCTCCTGTGCTGTGTGCTGGAGGAAAGCAAACAATCAGCTCTTCCGTTAAGATTTACAATCCTTTGGGACTCCACCTACCCTTGGGCTTTACAGTACACCAGGACTCCAGCTAAGTGTAAATAATGTCTCACCAAACATGTAGAGGGTACAGGACATTTCCAGATGAAGGTACTTCCATGTTTTTGCGCTTCTGTGTTGTGCTTCTGTCCTCTGCCATGTTGCTATGTTTTGTTCACTTTCATATCTGATTTGCTATCCAGGAGCACATGTAGGTTTGTTTGAATATTATTATGAGGGTTATTGCATCCCACTGAATCTGAGAGTTTCTTAACTTTCTTCTAGTTGTAAAAGTTTGTGATGTGCTGCTGAACTGCTATTTTTAATCTTCCTTAAGGTCTTTCTTTATAACAATAATTTCTATCTTTACATTGGCAGTTTTCAGCATTTTCCAATTTATTACAAACTGCCAATTTTGGTGCTGGTAGTCACATTCATTTCCACATTTTTAAGGCTCTCAGGTAAGACTACTACTGACTGGATGTTGTGATGTATCAGTGAACATTTTTAGTTTTCCTACCTGGTCTTCTGATCTTCAATAGACACTGATTTTCATTTTCAGTTCATTCTATTTCCTTACTCAGAGGAGGTCACTACTACACAATTTTATTATATCTACTTCTTCTTTTATTAGATATGCTTAAATTTTCAAATTGCATTCTTTTGCAATGTAAATAGGATAGTTTTAGTGGGTAACATTACAGACTGCACCTCCTCTTTTACTTTAAACAGAAGGGTACAATTCAGGTAACTGTGTTGTCTGATCCAGTATTGAATTCCTTGTGATCAGATAATCTGCAATGGCTTTAATATCAGCATGAACAGCAGCTGGATCATCATGCATTCCCATAGTCACGGTAAAATCACTGTGTGTTTATCTTAAAAGATAATGGTGCTGGACCCTTGAGCTGCTTTTGGAATGGGATTGCAGAAGAGTGTAACAGGCAATCGCATTTCATACAGAAAGGCAGTTACTTTATTCAGGCTAAAGCCACTGCTTACATGTTTTCTTCATCTGGCTGGCAGATCAGTTAAGATAGTCTACTGGAGATCAAGGTAACTACTGAAGTTTTAAAATGTTACTCTATCCATAGACATTTTCTAATTAATCTCAGTGCTAAAGAAGGGAGTATTTTTTCTCATCTGAGTGTCTCTAGGTTCAAACTACAGTCATTGGATCTTCATGTGATGAAGTGAAGAACTTTCTGTTTATCACGCATTTTTAACCTTCTTTTTGAGAACCTGAATAGAGGAATACTCCTGGAGTTCAATATATAAGAAATGTCTTTGTGTTATCTGGATTGTCTTTTAAACTCTTCCAATTCATAGTGAACATTAGAACTGCAATGCTTATGTTACCTTGGGATTTAAAAAACCCATAACCTTCCTTTTCTCATTCTTTCTGCTGTCAGGGGTCTTTGCCCAATTGACTAGTATGCCATGGGACTCAGCTATGCATTGTCATTCCAAGTCTGTAATTTTTCTAAGATACCATGTTTCATCCTCTGAAAATGGTCTTCTTTCTTTGTATAGTAGCTGGAAGTACAGCTTTACACATGTGGTGACAGGAAAAGTATTCCTTTTAAGTAGAGAATTTGCACAGGTTTGGATCATCCTATTCTGTTAGCTGGCTCTCCTCATTATCATTTGCTGTGTTGTCAGCAAACGTCATCAGTAATGAATTTGCATTTTCTGAAAGGTCATTGATGAAAGTGTAAACAATATGGGACCAGTAACCTCTCACAGCAGATCTCTTACAAACGCCCTTAATATAACTCCGTGTTTGCAGTTACATTCTGAGACTTACTGATTTGCCTGTTTCTAATCCATTCTAATCCATAACATATTTTTGATGTTAATTTTGTATCATTCTTGCTTTGAAGTCCTGGAGTGGTGCTTTGCAAGCTAACACACAGAAAGTATTTTTCAATGAAGTCAAGTGGGATAGTTTGCTTTAAACCAGGTGGAAGTGAAAGATGGTTGTAGATTGTAGGCCTCGATATTTTGTTTGAACACACAGTGATGAGTTTTTATCGCTATAGGCAAAGTTACTCTAAAAATTTCTAACGTTTATATTTAAGAACCGTGATAGTGTATTGATATATTAAAAAAAATATTTAGAGAATTTATTTAGAGAACGTTGTTTCTGATTTTACTTTATATAATTGTCTCAATTAAGAGGAAAAATTTTTCTAGATTTAAGTTAGTTCTAGAATAATTTTGTTTAAGAAGACCTGTTATTGAAGGTGTGAAATAAACTAGGTATATTTACTGTGTAACTTTAAAAATAATATATTAAAGCATTGTGATCACGGTGTGTAGTACAATTTCTTATGAAATACTTATAGCAAGAGGTATTAGAGAACTTTACATACACCGTTAACATTCTGCCATTGAATTGAAGGTTACAGTAAAGGTCAGCTCCTGGTTTTTTATTATTACTCCTATTGATGCTAATTAGTAATAATTACTAACTAACAGTAATATTAACAGTCCATGAGTTGGACTCAATGATGCCTATGGGTTCCTTCCATCCTGATATATTCCATGATTCTGTTGCTTTGTATGGTTGCGTTGGGTTGGTGTTTGTGGTGTTTTGTTTTGTTTTTTTTAAACAGATGGTTTGTAATTGTGGAAACCTGTGGCAAAATACATGACTGGGAAATGCGCAGAATTTTGTTTCCTGGTAGATGTGGTATTTATGACTCCTGCTAGGCTTTTGCATCAGTACTGTTACAGGATTAGTATGAAAGCAGCTCTATTCTTAGCTCATATTTAAATCTCTGTGTTGAGCTGTGGTACTATGGATTATTTTGACTCATGTAGTGTTCCAAGTATAAGTTAGAGTTTATTGCCAGGTGGCAGGAAAGAGGGATATAAACATTTTATGGACAACAGATGCAGATAAATAGAGGAATTTATCTCATGCACTGTGTACTTGTTTGTCTTAGAGACACAGCCTTTAGTAATTCTTCTATGCTGACCAATATTGGACAATTAAAATAATATAAATTGCTACATGAGTCAGTACTGCAAAGAGAGAAAAATAACAATTTCCTATGCATAAATTACAAAGTTGCTTTTCAAAAGCATTTTGGTGAAAATTTTTCTTCTACTTGTAGAAGAAAAGCATAGAAGAGTGAGGAGCAGCGGGAAAAAACCTCTCAAGTCTCCTGTTTTCCAATTACTAAATTGCACTGAGTCCATTATATTTATATTTATATTTATATTTATATTTATATTTATATTTATATTTATATTTATATTTATATTTATATTTATATTTATATTTATATTTATATTTATATTTATATCTATATTTATATTTATATTTATGGGTTAGCCCAGTTGCATGAGATTTTCTGAATGCTGTTATTTTATAGGCTAAATAAATGTGTAATAAAGATACAAATGTAGTTGGCCATTTGTTACCAGTATTGGCTGTTGAGGGAAAGATAGAAGCTATAACCTATTTTGCTTGGATATACTTTTCCCCTGGATATTCTCCCCAGATAGAACAAACCTGCTATAGTCCTTAGACTTATAAAGTAGTTGCACAGAGCTTGATAACTCAGTTACAGCTGTCATATTCAGGCCACTGAAGTCCACAGAGTTGTATCGGAGTCAGTGAGAAGAGAATGAAATCCACAGACTACTTTGGCTATATTGCCTGGTGTTTGTTTCTGCTGCTGAGGCTTTTCCTAGTGGAAGAAGGCTTTTAGATTGAGGAAAACAGATGGGTATCATTTGGGAAAGACAGAAATGAAATTATATATTCTGATACATTTTACTGAAATAAAATGTTGTGACATACATTGCAAACTCGTGGCCATTCTTTTAATGAATAGTACTAGTAAGAGAGTTTAAAAAAACTGCCTAAGAATACATTGTCTGTGTAAGTGGGCTTACTATAATATTTTTGCAACTAGATTGCCTTACTTTTTTTTCTTTTTAGGTTTCTGTAAAAACAAACTAAAGTGAAATTCGATAAACCTCAGCCCTGAAATTATTTTTAAACAAAGTTTTGCTGGTGACAGCTTATTTTCTTAAGTAAGCAGATTCCATATGTGGTATTAAGTAAATAATTTTGTGATTTGATAGTGGTGTATTAGGGTGAGACATCCTGTAATGTAACTATGTCTGAAGTTATTTACTATTTTTCCTCTGCCAAATTGTGATTGTTTAGTCTGCTAACACTTGTACTAAAGGTTTTTCTGGGTAGTGGTTAGCAGTTGTTTTCAAAGCAAACGTTAAATCTAAGAAGACATTCCTTTAAAAAAAATCCTGTTCTGGCAGAGGAACTTGATTTGTGTTCTTGTTCAGTGTTCCTTCACTGTTTTTAGTATGGCTGTTGAAATCTATACCTTATATGATCTCATTGTACTGCCTGCATTTCATTAATGGGTGACTCTGTTTAGGGCTTGGGGAGTGAAATATTTTTCATATGACACTACCCAATATGAGTGCAGTGCACCAGCTGCAAAAACCACAGACCATCTGATTTTGTGGCTTTTGAGGGTGTGAAAAGTTCAATTGCTTATACTAGAGCTTGTATCTGTATATTATACCATATGGAAACGGAACTACTGTAGACTTGGAAGAAAAAAGAGAAAACCAAGTTCTTTAGCCATGGTTAAAATAAAGATGAAAAATACACATCTTGCAATGTGGATAAATTAATATGACTCTGTGACATGAAAATATTTTTGAAAGAATATAATAATGTACATTACTTTTTTTTTTTTGCCATACAATAGTATTTTTAAAGAAAGATGGCAAATGTGGGAGTTGTAAAGTAAGTTTGTGTTTTTGGTGATTAAAGCTTAATGTGCTCCTAAAAGTAGTGGCTTCATAGCTGCTTCATCACGATAACATGTTATTGGTACTTAAATATGTTTACCTGTATTAACACTCCTCCTGTCCTTTTCTTGTCTGGAAGGAGGGAAGGCAGTCCCTTAGAGTTTGAGTGGGCACTATCCACGTTATCCAGAAAACAACCTAAAAATACTTGAAAAAGTTGTATTTCATAGCTTGGAAAGTTTTTAAGTAGTTTTGAATTTACTAAGTCAAAACATGAACAGTTGTACTAGTTGTCACTGTTCTGTGTGTCCTCCTGGAGAATCAAAGTTATTAGCAACTGTCTATGGATCTGTGGAGTAATATGTCAGACACATTTACAAATAGTTTGAAGTTGCTCTTTTAAATGACCAAGTAAAAGAAATCAAAAGAAACCAAAAGGTTTTTACCAGTCTTAAATTCTGTGATCAGTTTTCTATGTGTTCTATAGAATACAGTTTATTGTCAGTAAAATGGATTGCAAAAATATAGCCCAAAGCCCTAGCAAGAATAAATACCCATATTCTGGTTAGGAATGGATCAGATGGTAGTCACTGTGTTCCTATTTGATGTTACGTATGAGGTTCACATAGTAGTTAGAGGTTTCAGAGTAATCTGAGCACTCTGTGTGTTTTCTGCAATAGGTATGCCTGAGATTTCAGAAGGGGAAAGTTAAGAAGCATTTGATTGTTTCTAGCAAAAAAGCACAAATCTTTGCTCATAAGCACATCAGCAAGATTTTATTCACAATTTGTCAGCAATTTTGAGAAGCATTTTGAGTTGTTTTCTGAAAGCAACAGAGAAACAAACAGTAAAAGCTGCAAACTTGATGACAAACACACAACCCTCCCCACCTTCCGCTGTTTGGGTCACTCAGGCGGGGAACACAATTCTAATGTCACGATTTATATCGTAAACCAGATAGTATTGAATAAGAAGTTCCAAACAGCAAAAATAATAGCAACCAGCACATGACCAAGTCCTAATCTGAATTTTGTTTGAGTAGAAGGGTCCAAATGATGAAGGATTTTATAAATGTCATTCCTTTCTGTGAATAAAGCATAAACACAAAGTAGTGCTAAATTTGTCGTACACTTCGTTCACTGTGACTCATCCTTCCAGCTCTATAAAAAGGTTCTGCCATCACTGAGAAAGTGCTTTTTGTTGACAATAAGCCTCAACAACAGGTTTCTGTGAACCGCTGTTGAATCCCGCTTAACTGCTCGCGATGGAGCAGCTATTCAGTGTGGTTATGAAAACCATGACTGAGAATTGACTCCACTCATAATGAGGATCAGATGTAAGGGTAAGTATACGAGTGTTGTAGCAATACATATTGCCAACAGAGAAAGAAAGAAAGCAGAAAAGAAAGCTTTTAGCTCTTGCAGTATCAGTTAAAAAACTTCGTGACATTTAAATAGTTTCATGAAATCACAAGTTGGCCACCTTAAATTTTGCTATTTGGCTTTTATGTATTAGGAGGGCTTTTAAAAGATATGCTCTATTATTTTTATATTTTTTTTGTGCTCTGGACCTTTTAGGTTTTAGGCTTTTAAACTTTTGATTTGTATCCATGAGAACTGTTTTGTTTGTTTGTTTGTTTGTTTGTTTGTTAAGGAGAATTCTGGTAAAATTTCTTGATTCCAACAGTGGAAAATTTAAGGAAAATACCAAACATTGTGAGATTTCAAATAAACTATAAGTATCATATGCAAAGTTATGCTATGAAAGTAAAATCAGTTTAGGTACATCAATAGGTGAAATGGTCTGGCTATTGAAATTTATTGGAGTCTTTTGCCGCTGAGTTTACTGAGTTTTATTCTCTTAATTCTTTTCCCATCATATCCAGAGGTAACCTGTTTGTCCCATGTCTGAATCTACACGTCTAAATGGGAATGCTTCCTCCATTTGAGCAGCGGTGGGTCAGTTTAGGGGACAGAGACTCTGGGCTATTGAACTACTCCTCAAAGAGGCAGCAGAGTTATTATTGAAATTATTCTTCCTTTTCACACATTGAAGCCAAGGAGGCTGAAGTTCATTGACCAGGGCTCAAAACCATCAAAGTTTGTGAGATGTAGAAGGCTAGAACAAGGTGTTTGTAATAAAGGTGTAATTATAAGTGGTACCTAAAATGACCGATTATTCTTACCTTGATGAAATCCTGGTCTGATGGTGTTGGGAATTTTACAGCTAACGATTACTCTGTTAGTTACTAATACTTAGATCTACACTACTACTCCAACGCAATTTTTACCCCAGATTGGATCTCTGCTGAGCCAATAAACATTCTGAAAGTTTCATCTATTGTGTGCTGACAGAATTGATAAAATACAGAATTTTGAATTTATCTAGCCCTTACGAGTAATGTGGAAAACCAGAATGTTCAAATAAATACTTTTGTAAAAGTGATGTAATACCACAGCAAGCAGTTAATGCAGAAGTTTTGAACGATGTAAGTAAATAATTTTTAAGTTTTCCATATAACAATTTTAATTAATAGTTGAGTAATCCAATCATAAATAGTAACTTTTGTTGCCTTTTTAAAAATAATGGGTTTATGTGCTACAGTTATATTTTATAGATGCTAAATAAAAGGCAAAAAGTATGCAGAAAACTTTTGGACATCAGACAAAAATTCATTACAGAATTTTTTTTTTTTTAAGCATGAAGAACATCATAATATTAGAACTTCACAGAACTTTTTCAAAATCAATAGCAATTCTTTTTAGCTTTGGTTGAAATATTAACCCTTTCATTAAAAACACGTTAACATGTCTTTCATTTTCTTGGTTAGAAAAAGATACGACATAAAAATAAAGCAGCTAGAGACCTTGTTTGCAATGTTGAGATTAACTGTAACATTTCCAATAAGGTCGAGTAGGTAATGCTTATACAGTTCTCAAATTTTGAGTTCTGATTCTGAACGATTAGATGATAGTATTAGAAGTCCACAAATAAATGTCAGCAATTTGGTTGCACTTTATTATGCACTTTTTCTAAATTAAAACCAAATAGTTTGAAATAGCAAGTTCACTCAGTTCAAGTTAGTATTTTATAGGTGCAAGTCAGACTTGTTGAATTCATTGCTTTCCCTCAAACAATTTATTTTATGACATTCAAATCACAGTAACTTTAAGCTAATCTTATTTTTATGAGGCATTCACTAATCTTTTCTCGATATGTGTCACTAATCTAGCACCACCTTAATATGAGTTGTTTTGCTCTGTGATCAGATGCTTCTTACTTTTATTATGCATCCCAACTTCATTCTAGGAGAATAAAACAAAGATGACATGACAATATCATTACCTACCTTCTTAATTTTTTTATTTGCAATATAATTTTAGATAATTCTGTAATTATTGTTTTAATTTTAATTTGTATGAGGAGCGCACTTTGGAGGCACATCTTCCAGTCATCTGTGCTACTGCGCCTGGGTTTACATTGGAGAACTGGTTTGGCTTGTGTAGGTCGGATGCCTTTAGATAAAAGTAAACTGAGAGATGCTCTTCAAGAGTACATCACATGGGCTCCATCATCTAGAGTACATTCAAGACACTGGACAAGACTGAAGTAAAATCCACCAAGGGATATATGAAGTGAACGGTGAACCTGCAGTATGGATCATACTCATCCACCCTTGTTGTTTTGTCTACTTGTTAACTTGGACATCATTTACGAAAATAGCAGTGACTGCTTGAGACATGTTTATCAGGAAGTGGAGACTTTCCTCTGGTATATTCATGCAATAACAGAAGCTTCTGTTTCAGCCAAAATAATATATTCATTGCAAGTAGCCCTGTTTTTAAAGATCTTTGTTAAGTTTATAACATAATGCTCAAAAATGTGGGAATGTAGTGAGTGCGGTTGTGACTTAGTCCTCTTGTGCACACAAGCTGTGATTCAGTCATTTTTATATATTTCTGCTGGGCCCCTTGCTTCATGCAGTTCTCCCAGTGTTTAGTGACTATTTAATAAGGAGCTACCCAGTATTTTAGTTCGGTATCAGAAATGTTTCCCTTGTTAAAGGCACATCAACCCAACATCAGCATCATTTGGTACCATCTTATATTCATATAGAAAGAGAAAATGGATAGTCATCCTCTGTTTATCTTTTCCTTGTGACAGATTTATTTACTTCTTTTGAATGTTTTCTCAGTCATTTCTTCCCCAGGCTAATGTGTAGTAGTCAGGTTAGTCAAAACTATTGCATTTGATCACACTCACTGCCGTTTTTGCACATATTTTCCAGTTTTACTGTAGCTTTGGAATTGGGGCAGAGAAGGTCAGCACACAGATACCAGAGCCAGGTGCAACATACCTGGTGTGTTAATGATTTCTGCTCTCTTCTTTTGTTCTCTTTTCTAACATTTGATAATATTAGATTTGCTTTTTTTTTTTGATGACTTTTACCATGTTCGTTTTGTTCAACTCTCTTTTATGACCCAAGACCTGATTCTTTAGTGGTCATTAGTCATCCGTGTCTATCATCATGTAAATAAAGTTGGGGGAGGTTTTCACATCAGCACATCATCTTATGTTTATCTGTGTTGAATATTGTTTACTATTTTGTTGTCTAGTTGCTTGGTTTTATTAAAGCCTGCAATTTCTGGCACTGGGCCCTATCTTAAATTCATAAATGACTTAATACAACTTAATTTTACTCAACTTTTATTATTTTCCATCTTCTATCCAATTACTTATCTATGCCAGGATTTTCTCTTTTATTTTATGGAAGACTAATTTCTTTGTGCCTTGGTAAAGGCTGCTGTTTGATGCTGTTTGAAGGTGTCATTCAGATCAGTGATACAACTGATGAGATGATGGGCATTTACTTCAGGCTGAGCTGGGATGCTCTGTTGCCTCTCCTAACTTGAGTTTAATAGATTCTCCCTTAACTGTGACTGGTGCTTCCAGATCTGTTTTCCCCTCTTGAATAAGGGCAGTTCCATGCAGATAGCTAAATCTGGGTATCTTCATTTTGACCTGTGTTACACGTTAATATGTAGGAACTGTGATGTGGTGGAGTACTCTTAAGATAAAGCACGCCAAAATATTTATTTCATGCAACTCATCTCAACATGTGTAGTCTTCATTTTTTAAGAGTTTATTAACCATGTGTAGATTTTCATGTTTGCATAGATTTTGCTTTTAGAAGAGCTAACTTGTCCTGTAGTATGGTATTATGTGAACTTGATACATATATTTATATAAAATGATGCTTGGAGACACATAGCTTTTTGTTTTTTAAATGGAGTTGGAGACTACTTTCCACAGAGTTCTAAGCGGTCATGGATGAACTAAAACTTTATAATGTTCCAGTTGAACTGAAATCAGTTATTTCGCTGACAGAATTAAAATAAAGATTGAGTTTGAACTCAATTAGAAATGTTTTTCTTGAACCTCAAATGTCTAATCTGTTTTCTTTCAAAGTCCTGAAAAAGATAAATTAATTGGTACACCCCATATTTAAGAGTGAACAGGAATTATTAGCTGAGTTATCTGAGATACACAGAGAATTTTAACAGGCGTTTGCTGTCTAGGAATTACATCTTTTTGCCAAATAGCATGACTGAATGGCAAACCTCCTTCTGTCACCATCTGAAACATTAATTAGGTTTTGAACTCTGCTACGTTCATACATAACTGTTTTGATTTATCCTTTTTTTTTAGACAGATAAGGATAGGAAAATACGGCTTTATATACGTGTTTAACATACGAAGGACAGTTAAAAAAATGCACAAGGAATACATTAATAAAAATTAGATAACAGAAGAATCATGAAGAATAAGAGACTAGGTCAAATGTTGTCCAAAAGTATTGCGGAAGGAGCGCAATTTGTCAGAAACAGGTATTAGAAAGTGACTTTATGAAACCCAAGACAGGGTTCATCTCACCTAACTTCACATGCCCACAGTGTAGATATGAAGATCTGAGAACATTGTCTAGACCCTCATTATAGTCAATGGAAAGAAATAGACACAAAACATTACACTGGCATCATTGCTTTAAAATGAACATATAAGTGCTTAATTAATGTAGCTTTAGATCTTTACTTGTGTGTTAGAGCTATGTTTCATATCCAATTAAAAATCAAAATGGAAAAATGTACGTAGATTCCTAGTGGCATATAGGTGGGGTGTACTAATTGTGCTAATTTGTGTCTGAAATACTAGGTTAATCGTATTTTTTATGCTTTTAATGCTTGTAAATCAGAAACTAATTGCTTAATTGTAAATTACGTATTGATTAAAGCTCACGTATGATTTCAAAGGATGACTATATTTCGGTTTCCATAGTATACCCTTCTACTGAGGAAATGTTCATTTCTTCTAGACTTTGTAATGAATGTTCCCAACAGATGCTTACAGCATGCTGACTTAGAACTTTAATGAGTGATTTTTATTTGAAAATGCATTGCATATTCTTTTACTATTTTTCTCTCAAATGCTTTGACAAGTTATTTACAAAATAAGAACAAACAGTACTTTTTAATTCCAGTCTGTGAACTCAAAATAAATACAAGCCTTTATGAATACCTAGTGTTTAGAATGAGCTAGCAACTACAAAAAAAATCACAGCTTTGAGACAAATGTTTTGCTTTCAGGTAGACTAGTAAGAAATTCCAGATTACTAATTTTTTTTTAAAGAGAAATCAAAATTATTGTTCAATGTGAATTCCTTTTTGAATGTTATGCTGCTGAATTACATTGAAAATAGGTTTGTTTTTCAAAATATACATTCATATAAACAATGCCAGATTACATGCCCAGAAAGTCTGAATGTTGCATTCTTCTTGCATTACAGTTGAGGACAACTCAAGGTTTTAAACAAATATGATCTCTTCACAAAACAATGATTTTATACTGATTGGCAATTTCAACCTGATTGAAGAACAGAATAAAGAACACAAAAACACCCTTGTTTATGGGAAGTATTTACTTATCAGCCAAGAATACAATATCAATGTTGTTGTTGAATAATGTAAGTGCAATTATCAGTCCAGAAAATGTAACATTTACAAAAAATAAATTCTAGGCCAAATTCAGTCTTCTAATTTTGGAACAAAATCTCTGACAGTACGTGATTTCTGATAATTAAGATCCTGCTTGGAGTGAGAGTGTATTTTTTTCAGATGATTGATTAAGAATTCTGTTGATTTAATACTGTGGTGTTCCTAATTAATAATTTATGTAATGATACGAGACTAACCAGGGAACTTAATCAGGGAAAATCCATAACAATATTGTCCAAATTGGAATATGTCAGTAGTAGATATCGAATGGAGGCATTGGGGTTGTGGCGTCCCAGGGAATGCGAAAGAGTCTGTGTGTTGTGATGATACGGGAATAAACAGGAGTGTGGAAAACATTGCTTAAGAGCAACCAGTCAAATAACAAACACAGACTAAATTATACTTTGTTCTTTCTGTCTTACAATTAAAGGAAAAAGTTCTTGAAGTCAATGCTTATAGCTGGCTTGAGATAACAGTTAACTTTGTGCCTGAGTTTTATCCACTTTGAAGGTTTTTGTCATCCAGTTTCAGAAACACTTGCAGTTACATTTTCAGTTTGATTATTGCAATGTGATATAACTTCTGGTAAGAAATGTATGGCAGATAGGGAATCAGTGGTACACAGAAGTGTGAACTTCTCCTTAATGGAGTGCTAAAATTCACACCTGGTCATCTTTGTTTAATATCTGGATGTTTATTGAGATGTTAGTAAATCAGAATTCTGAGTCACTTCTTCAAAATGGAACTCCCTCAATATATTTACAAGTGTTACAGTTTTGTTAAAATAAAATAACAACAAATGCTTTTTCTTTGATAAATGGTAATCTGGTTCAGTTTAACTTTTTAAAGTTATCATCTTCAACCATGTTAGTATTTCTGATTCAGTTTTTCTTCTAAGTGTAATGCTGCTTTTTTTTATCAACCTTTATTATAGTACTTATAAGTCATCCCTCTATTTTGATTCTCAGGTATACTTTGAGAATGTAATCTTAAAAATGAAGCATATTGTGTTTATTTTGTGTCATTTTATTTCAGAGAAGACTAGAAAAGGATTAAAATGCACAGAAAGTAAATATAAATTATTTGAACTAAAAGTCCTCATTTTTATTAGATATTTAAGAAACGTCTATTACAAATCTGTCACAAAAACTTCCTTACTTGTAAACCCGGTATTTAACAAACAATATTATATATTGCTAGCTGTTTCGACTAACTGATTAGTCTGAACTGATTCTGATATACTTCTTTCAATATCTTGAAAAAAAATTAGAGCTCCTTCAGTCTCACTGTTCTCAGCTTTTTCATTTAGCTGTTCATACAAACCAGCTGAATTAGTCAGGATCTGAACTGGAATGAAATGAAATGAAATGAAATGGGGAAAGTATTCGTTACTTTCTGAAAGGTTCCTGGTTTGGAAAACCTGAAATCTGGTTCTAATTTTATATTTGGTGATTTTCAATGGAGTGCTGGTTTGATTTTTCTTTCGTTAAAACTTTACTGCTTTTGTTAAATTTATGTAAAAGTCATATAGTGAGTCCATACTTAAAAATAGACTGTTTTAGTTGCAATGAAATTTTAAATGTATTTTAGATGCCTCTTATGTAAATTTTAAATTTGAGTTTAGTAAAATACATTATTCTTCTTCTTGTCATTGTGAGATTGTTAATCACTGTGGATTTTCTTCTTATTAGCAAGATAAATGTACACATAGGTTATAAATAAACATTCATTTCCCTTTTGAGAGCTCTAGACTTTCAATTCTGAAGAGTTTATGTAAACCTGTAACACTTCTTATTTAAAACTTTTTGTTAATAAAAAAGATTTGAAAAACTCTACAGATCTGTAGGGAATAGTTCTATATTCTTGTATAGAATTTGTATGTGGGGATCTCATAGTGAGCGTAATACAATCAGTGAGGAATCTATACTTTTCAAAGAAAAAAGACAAAGTTCAGGGTATTTAAAATGTATTCAAAACAATTGCAGATACCAATCTTATATGGTTAATTTAGCATTATTCAACTTCAAATAATTGCAACAATTTTTGCAAAGTCACAAATAATTATTTGTAAGTGTGCAAGGGTTTCACAAGTTTTCATATATAATTCCATCCATATGTATATCCACAGTAAGGTGTGCAAGTATTCTCATTTGTCTGGATGGTCTGTTTCTGGGTAGCCTAGAAAGCTTTTATGTTTGTAATTCCAGTCCATTGTACATTAGTCTACTTGCAGAGTTGAGTTAAAAAAAAATAGATACTGACTTCTCAAATACACTCTGAAGTTTTTAAGACACAACTTTCAGTGGAAGAGGAGAAGTAGGGATCAAAAAAGTGCCAGTGAGACAGGACCTACACATGCACTTGTTACTATTTATCTCACAGGTAAATAACGAGTCTTATAGGAGTCTCTCTGCAAACTCCACTCTGCTTTCCAAAAGCACAAATGCATGTTAGTAGAGTTTCTGCCCCTCAACAGAACTTAATGGGTTGAGTGCTGTTAACACTCACCCACCTCTTCCAAATCAGCAATAATAAAAGAATTGTTGGTACGAGCTTTGACTCCCTTTCCTTATGACCTCCTCATCAGCCAGAAGTGAAACCTCCTCCATGCTCTAGAAGCCTCCATAACCTGTGTCCTGGACCTCCAATATGTTTTTCTTCTCAGATCTGGCAGAATAAGATATCCTTCGACTTTTGAGTTCTTCTCTATTGAATCCTTACTTAAAGCAGCAGAAGAAAAAGTAGCCCTGCAATTTTGTGCAGTGTAATATAAACATGAGGTAAAATGGGTAAAAGATGAAAAGGCTTCCTAAAGAAGTGGATATTAAAAAGGATTTTAAAAAGGAATTTGAAGTACAGGTTTTGCTTGGCAGATAAGAAAAAGGAAGGCTTAGTCAGTGAGAATATGAGTGAGGAATGTGTTTATGCATATTCATTTTAAAATCTGGCTATCCTAATCAGCATCTGCCACAAATCTAATAACTGACTGGTTTTTGTTGTTATTTCTGAGAAGATTCCAGTTAGTGGGAAGTGGGACTGAATTGCCAAATTTCATCCCAGTTGTGTAATAGTGTTCAATAGAGTCTAAACCAAGATTATGTGTATGTGTGTGTGTGATCTGATTGTGGTATGATGTGGACTCCAATACTGAGGAACTGACAAGCATTTGTACCAGCCTACTAAACCAACTGATCTCTGGCAGGAAAAGGAAAAAGTTATTTTTAGATTGGTTTCCTAACCAATATGTCAATATGACACCCAAGCTGAATTTATGCTTAATAACTATTATTAGTTGTTCTTTTAGTTCCATAGTCAGTACGTGGGTATTCAGCAGCAAATCAGCACATCTATATGGAAGTCTTCAGAGCACGTGATGGTTCTTGGCCATCTGGGACTTAGTTGAGATAGAAGAGAGCTGGGAGAATTCCCTTATGGAAAGGGAACCGAAAGGATAGGAAGAGAGAAGGAATTAGGCAAGAGGGGAGGAACTTCAAGTAATTGAAGTAAAAAGGGAGAAGCAATAAATCTTGCATGAGGACATTTCAAGACACTGTTTCTGGAGAAACCTGAGCTGTACTAGTTCTGCTGCTCATAGACAAACTTGGTTATTTCATCACAAAAAAATCTAGCACTTTCTTTATGTTGTATCTCTATTACAGTGTTAATACATTAAATAGCAAATGCTGTTTTCCTTCTTTGTTCTCAGATCTGTCTATGCATGCATATGTACCCCTAACGTATTCTGGTATTGAAGACTGAATTCTTCTGTTGCTGAAAGGAGAGACTCAGTCTTGTGTTTCTTTAGCTTTCCTGAAGATTTTTTAGCCCTTCCTTCTGAACACACTGAAAATAACAATAAATTTAAATAGATAATAAATAAAAATAGTAATTTTTTCCTTTCCATCTTCATAAAAGATGGTCTTTGTAAAATATGGTTGTTTCTGAAGTTGCAGTAAGAAGTATGTGTGTAAAAATCCTTCATAAGCTGTGTTGCCTTTCTAAGCCTCAGTAATGCAACTAACCAGCCAGTGTCCATACGGCACAGCTGGGCTGGGGGAGATGGGGCAGCCCGGTCCTCCTATGGCTGCTGCTCTGAACTACCTGACTGAAGTAAAAAACGTGCATTCGTAAGCATAGAGAAACTGGTAACACAGTCTAGATTTGACTACTACTGAACTTTCTAGTTGTAGATTCACTCTCAGCACTGCCTTTAGTGCAGAAAAACAGAAGACTGGGTTATTAAGGAGCTTTAAACTATTCCTTTTGTTTAAGCTACTAACTTATTCATATCATCAAGAACTTCTGGCACATGCACATCAAGGCCAAATTTTTGTTTTCTGTCTTGCCTTTTGTGGGTTGCTGCGTGGCAAGGCTGGTCGTCTAGTCCTACCAGCTTACTTGGGCGCATTACAGAGTGCAGGTCTCAGAACCTCCGGAAAGACTTTGTGTGTTCCTTGAGACTGTATCTTCCATTTGCAATGTGACATTTCTTTTAGAAATTTAGAAACCATTTCTTTTAGAAAGATATCAAAGCTTTCTGTAAAGATTTTGAAAGGCAGATAATCTGCCATATCTGTCAACAATTGGTGCCAATAGATCATTTATTTTCATTGTTTAGAAATAAAGAAATGTGACTTTCACATGAGCACAGCCAAGTAATAGCTTTCTACCATTGGACCTTCAGGATGGACAAGGGATCAGACCCAGCCAGCACGGGTTTAGGAGAGGCAGGTCCTGTCTGACCAACCTGATCTCCTTTTATGATCAGGTAACTCACCTGGTGGATGAGGGGAAAGCCGTGGATGTGGTCTATCTGGACTTCAGCAAGGCCTTTGACACTGTCTCCCATAATATACTCCTGCAAAAGCTGGTAGCCCATGGCTTGGACAAGTGTACTCTACGCTGGGTTAAGAACCAGCTGGAGGGCCGGGCCCAGAGAGTGCTGGTGAATGGGGCTGCATCTAGCTGGCGGCCAGTCACTAGTGGTGTTCCCCAGGGGTCAGTGTTGGGTCCAGTCCTATTTAACATCTTTATTGACGATTTAGATGAGGGGATTGAGACCATCATCAGCAAATTTGCTGATGACACCCAGTTGGGAGGGAGTGTCGACCTGCTGGAAGGCAGGAGGGCTCTGCAGAGGGATCTGGACAGACTGGAAAAATGGGCTGATTCCAATGGGATGAAGTTCAATAAGGCCAAGTGCCGGGTGCTGCACTTTGGTCACAACAACCCCCTGCAGCGCTACAGGCTGGGCACAGAGTGGCTGGAGAGCAGTCAGACAGAAAGGGACCTGGGGGTACTAATTGACAGGAAGCTCAACATGAGCAATCAGTGTGCCCAGGTGGCCAAAAAGGCCAATGGTATCCTGTCCTGTATCAAAAATAGTGTGGTCAGCAGGACAAGGGAAGTGATCCTTCCCCTGTACTCTGCATTGGTGAGGCCACACCTGGAGTATTGTGTTCAGTTCTGGGCCCCTCAGTTCAGGAAAGACATTGAAGTGCTGGAGCGAGTCCAGAGAAGAGCAACAAGACTGGTGAAGGGACTTGAGCATAAGACCTATGGGGAGAGGCTGAGGGAGCTGGGGTTGTTTAGTCTAGAGAAGAGGAGGCTTAGAGGTGACCTCATCACTCTCTATAACTACCTGAAGGGAAGCTATAGCCAGCTGGGGATTAGTCTCTTATCCCAGGCAGTTAGCAAAAGGACAAGGGGGCATGGGCTTAAACTCTGCCAGGGGAAATTTAGGCTGGATATTAGAAAGAAATTCTTTACAGAGGGAGTGGTCAGGCATTGGAATGGCCTGCCCAGGGAGGTGGTGGACTCGCCATCCCTGGAGGTTTTTAAACTGAGATTGGACATGGCACTTAGTGCCATGATCTAATAAACGGACTAGAGTTGGACCAAGGGTTGGACTCGATGATCTCTGAGGTCTTTTCCAACCCAGTCGATTCTGTGATTCTGTGACTCCAAAATGCTCTTTTTTTTTTTCTGTGCTAAATGAAACAGCTGTGTACTTTTGGGTACCTCTTGCCTTACAGATAGTTAGAGTTGGTAAGCAAGTTATCTCTTAACCCTTTGTTACATAAATGAACTGTATTATAGTTTTAATATTTCTGTTTGAGAAGTCCATTTTGGCTGTATGTTACTCAAATGAGTTATACTGAGAAAGATGGGCCTATCTGTTTGATGGATATTTCCCATTGTATCAAGGCTGAGGTCATCTGAAAAAAATAATCTCTGATTTACAACAGAAGTAATAAATTTGGGACAATAAAAGTTCTTCAGAGAACCTACACTGTCTGACAGTTTTCCACTTAGAGTTTTCAAGATCTGTGTATTTAAACAGTTTTAATCCATGTAATGTAGAGTATTGATTTTGTATGGTGCTTGAAAATGTCATGCAAGATTAAATCTTATAGCGATCTAAGTGTACTATGACAATACAAGTTAATGTTATTAGCCAAACTTGTTATAGCATAAAAAATGGTATCAAGCTTAGTTGACAAGACAAGTGACTGAATTATGCTATCGTTTCTTAATTATTTACTGCTCAACATTTCCTGAATTTGTACTGTCTTGATGTCATCCTGCCTGTAGTTTCTCAGGTTCAATCTTCATAAACACAAACACCACACTGAGTTTTTGCAATCCTCTTGATCTTGTCGAGTATTCCAAGATTTGTTAAAAACCCACATTAATGTTTCAGAGAATTCCTTTTGCTTTAATTGCTCTCCAATGGCTTTAATGCTTTTGGGGTATAAATTATCTCTCTGGATTTTAATAAAACATCCTCCTTTTTCCTAAATCGAGATTGCTACATGGTTATTCTTTCCCAATTACATGTTAAGAATTGGTTGTTATTTTCTTAAGCTCTAATGGCTGTAGATTTTTTTGATGCCTTTTGGTTTTCCTTTTACTCATATGGATTTCTGTGGTGCGTTGACCCTGGCTGGATGCCAGGTGCCCACCCAACCTGCTCTATCACTCCCCTTCTTAACTGGACAGGGGAGAGAAAATATAACAAAAAGCTCATGGGTCGAGATAAGGATAGGGGAGATCACTCGCCAGTTACTGTCATGGACAAAACAGACTCGACTTGGGGAAATTATCTTAATTTATTACCAATGAAAATCAGAGTAGGATAATGAGGAAATAAAAACTAAATCTTAAGACACCTTCACCGCACTCCTCCCTTCTTTCCGGGCTTAACGTTACTCCTGAATTCTCTATCTCCTCCCCACCAGCAATGCAGGGAGACAGGGAATGCGGGTTGTGGTCAGTTCATCACGCATTGTCTCTGCTGCTTCCTCCTCCTCACACTCTTTCCCTGCCTCAATGTAAGGTTCCTCCCACAGGAGACAGTCCTCCACAAACTTTTCCAACGTAAGTCCTTCTCATAGGCTGCTCATAGGTTCCAGCATGAGTCCCTTCTATGGGGTACAGTCCCTCAGACTACTCCAGTGTGGGTCCCCTACAGGGTCACAAGTCCTGCCAGCAAACCTACTCCAGTGTGGGCTCCCCTCTCCATGAGGCCACAGGTCCTGCCAGGAGCCTGCTCTAGTGCAGGCTTCCTGCAGGGTCCCAGCCTCCTGTGGGCACCCACCTGCTCTGGCGTAAGGTACTCCATGGGCTGCAGGTAGATCTCTGCTCCACTGTGGATCTCTATGGGCTGCAGGTAAAGCTCTGCTCTACCATGGATCTCCATGGGCTGCAGGGGGACAGCCGGGCTCACCATGGTCTGCACTACAGGCTGCAGGGAACCTCTGGTCTGGTGCCTGGAGCACCTCCTTCACTGGCCTTGGTGTCTGCAGAGCTGTTTCTCTCACATGTTCTCATACCTGTTGCTGTTGAGCATTTTTACCACTTCCACCTTCTTGTTCTCCCAGAGGCACTACCACCATCGCTGATGGGCTCGGCCTCGGCCAGCATTGGGCCTGTCTTGGAGGCAGCTGTCCTGTCAGACACAGGGGAAACTTCTAGCAGCTTCTCACAGAAGCCACCCCTGCAATCCCCCCAGTTACCAAAACCTTGCCACACAAACCCAGCACACTTCCTTGGCTAATAACTTCTACTTCAGGGATCTGGCTGGCATATAGCACAGAGACTGCACTTGTGGCATCACTAATGGACCCTTGTTTTTTGCTTAGAGATAAAATGTGAAGAGTTTGCAGTATGTTAATGAACACATCCAGCTTTAATATTCTGTCTTGTCTGATCCAGAGCCTAGAGTATATTACCCTAAAAGTACGTATAGTACTGGGCTTCCTGAGATTAGGCGAGGCAATGGCAGAAAAGCCACGATTTAAGCAACCTTTGGTTGACAATCACTCAGGTTTTGTTAGTAACTTTCTGGTTTGCGAATGTAGTTACACTTTCTGCTGTTTTTTAAGTGCCAGGACACAGTAGTGCCAAAAACATGACACCTTCTTGTTCTCTATGTTTACTTGGTAAGGAATTTATGCCGTTCAGACATGGATGTGTCACTAGTTCAAAGATATCTCTGTAAATGTTGAATTTCGAACTAGCTTATTGCCATACTCGTTAGCTGTGCTGTGCTGTTTTTCTGCTAGATATGGAGCAAATGATCCATGATTGCTTCATACAATGAGTGTCCAGCAGTGAGACTATCACCTGTGTTCCAGCCTTGCACTGTCTGGATGCTTCTTCCACTTTTCTGGCCTGAGAGGCTTTTTTTTCGCTATTATTTGGTGATAATTTTTGTAGGTATTTTTGATTTGTCAAAGGGAATCCAGGATATTGAGTACAATTTATTTAAAATCTGACAAATACAGAAGAAAGAGAGGTCTCATTTCACTGAAAATAATGTTATTTCTTCAAAGTAGCTGAATATGATATTTTAAATGAAATATTCAGTATTTTTCAGCTTGGATTTGTGTGTTTTATTTATTAGGGAGTTTTTGAATTAAAGCAATTTAAAAATTGATGAAATAGTCTTCTAAGATATAAAGCTGACCATACACCACTGAAAAGGCAAGAAAATCTCTAAACACGTAACAAGTTATCTGGTGAACTTATAAGGTATTACCTAACATGCTTACTACTAGTGACTGCTTACATTTTAGATCTCATATAATCATTTCCATAATTTTCCACTTGAGAGTAAGGCAAATAATATTCAGTAAGCACTTATTATTCTGAAAATGGTGAGTTGAATTTATTTTATTATGCAGAGGACAGTTTCAGATATATGAAATAGTAGAAAAAATACTTAATGATTGACATAAAAAGACAATGCTGTTCTGAAACTCATACCATCTCAGAACTTGCTCTTCATTATTTCAGTATTTTAAAACTTAGAAGAATATTGTGACATACTGCCGCTAAATGGTACTCCAGATTACCTACAGAACACCATGTTGAATATTTTTAAGAATAAATCAGAAGTCTGCTTTAATCTGCCTAATTCGTTTGTATGTATCAAAATGTTATTTTCAGAGTAGTCAAATTAGAAGTATACAGTTGATTCTTGTTAGAATATAAATGTGCTTACAAACATACTCCATTTTAAAGTCTAGTACCAAATGTGTTACACAAACATTTAAAACTAACTCCCTATGTTGCAGATGAGTTCTGAGAGCCATGGAATATTGAATTCTTCGGGGCTTGTTGGGAATTAAACCTGTGTAATTTTAATTGTGTAAACTTTCACATTAAAATCAGTTCTGTGTTTCGAGAAGGTAAATCTCTTTAGACTTTCTTTATGACCATTTGAGATTATGAGGGTCTGACAGTACCTTTTACTGAGAAGTTTAGCTGTTGCAATCTAATTTTTCCAGAGTACACCAAGCCTGATAAATTTAATAAGGATTTTGCAAATAAATTATTTTTTAGAAGTTCTGTTTTTGTACAGCATGTTTATAACTATACAAAATGCTATATGCAGATAGCATTTTTGACTGCACTGTCTATCTAGAGCGAAACTTTTTTTCATTAGTATATCCTCTCTGACTATGATACTGTCATTCATACTTCAATACCTTCTGTAAGCACAAAGTATGTATTCCTAATAAAAAATATTTCATTAGGTTTAGAATTTTTAAATTACTCTTTTAGAATTGGGCACATTGACAATATAATAGTTTTAAAATCTAATTGCTTTCACCTGTTAAAATAAGTAAAATGCACGGTGGTGGAAAATATGTGTGCCTCAGAATGGAAAATAGTTGAACACATACCCTGAAGTATAGGACTTTTTTTTTTCTTTCTGAGGAAAGTGTCTGTTTTGTAGCGCTACATCTTCTCACAAGTCTGCGTGGCTTTTGAAAGCCAACAATTCTGCACCGTACAATATTTCAGGCGAGCAGCTACTGCCGGGTAATGAGGCATGGGAGCAGCTGGTATTGGTTTAGTTCAGCAGCTTTGTGTCTGATTCTATTAGCCTACCTACAGATGTAACTGCTCTTTCCCCTGTGTGATCTAAACATAGAACAAATAATTCATAATTTTAAAATAGTTAAACGATCGTTTTTGCATTTTGTTTGAAGTTTATTGCATGAGGCTGATCAATGGTGAAGTAAATTGTGAGTTGCTACTAAAGCTGCAGCAATTCTTAGCTAAGGAAAAGAACAGAACTTTTATAGAAAGAAAAGATGAATGTTTGTCACTGAACCCTACTGAATCTAAACAAAGAAAAAGATTACCTAATAGTCTTGCAATGCATTTGAAGTACAGTCTGCTATTTGTTTGGGGAGTTGAATGGAATATATGTCTTAAAATATTTCAACAGCAGTAGTGGTGTTTTCCAGTGGGTAGATCTTAACATTACTAAATTACTGTATCTTTTTTTTTTCTTAGTCAAGACTCATTATTATACTCCAAGACAAAAATAATTGAAGGGTTTTTTTGCTTGCCTGTGATGCATTTTAGAGCTAATTTGTACTAATGATGAATTGCTACAGGGGATTTTATGCTGTTCTTTATTATTTATTTACTTTCTGCCCAGTTTGTGTTAGTTAAGTGAATAATAGCACTATCTTTAAAACTTAATTCACATTTCAACTGTAAAGATTCCATGTCAGAGAGATGAGTTATCCAGAGAATCACAACAAATTTCACAAAACAAATTTTACCCCATGCACAAAATAAGTAATAACAGATGAGATTTTAAAATACTACACTTTTGTTATGCTAGAAAGACAGTGTATTTTAGATGTTCCAATTGCAAAATTGTGTTTTTTAGGTTTTGGGCTTTTTTTTGTCTCCACAAGTGGACACTGAATGGAGACAGTAGTTTGAACATAACATTTTCAGTATGTTAGCACAACATGAAAGTGATACTTTCCTTAAAGCTCGAAGGCACTATAATTGGTTTTTATTTTTTTAATTATTATTTCCCTATTATTGCCATCTGAAAATTGTTCTTTAAAAAAGTTGTATTTATGTTGCATCTGAATTCAGATGAGTTGCAGATACTAATTAATTAAGTAGAATACATGATACGTAAGAAATATACAGCTTAAAATTTAAATATATATACTTGAATATTTAAGCATATTGATTTCTAAAAGTACTTGTTCTGTGTTTTTAGTTTTCCAGCTACGTTAGTTAACCTGACTAGTTTTAAGGGGGAAATGGATCAGTTTTTAGAAGAAACCATACAGCTAGGTTGCCTACAATAACAATAGGTTTGAAGGTACAGATAATCCTTATTACCCTATGTGCATGGCACTTTGACTTTAGGTTAATAAAGTACTATTTTAAATTATGAATATGTGGAATTAGTAATATCCTTGCTTCTTTTTGGTAAAAAGTAGCAAAAGTGCCTTTTTCAACTTGATTAAGCAGAGCAGTTACATGCACTTTAGTTTTCAGTTGGAATACAGGCAGGGTAAAATAAAACCTCCAGTACACAGAAAATGAGTGACTGTCAACACTTTCTGCTGGAGTGAAATGGGGTAACTTCCACAGAATTATGTTCAGCTTACTGTACCTGACTACCACTTCCTAGAGCTTAAATTTCTCTGTATGATGTGTTACTTGTGATCTTAGTGGCCTGTAAGTGGGACCAGATTCCTTTTAGTGGTGCCCAGCAATAGGATGAAGGGCAACAGGCATGAACTGAAGCACAGGAGGTTCCATCTGAATATGAGGAGAAACTGCTTTACTTTGAGGGTAGCAAAGCACTGGAACAGGCTGCCCAGAGAGGTTGTGGAGTCTCCTTCTCTGGAGACTTTAAATACCCACCTGGACACATTCCTGTGCCATCTGCTCCAGGTGAACCTGCTTTAGCAGGTGGGCTGGAATAGATGATCTCCAGAGGTCCCTTCCAACCCCAACCATTGTGTAGCTCTGTGATTCTAGTTTAAAATCCTTAACCCTAAGTCTGGTCATCCAGTGTTGATTGGTTCTGGCCTCATTCCACTGTAGGTGGTTTCAGTAAATTCTCTCAGGCTTTATGACAAAAATTGTTCATAAAGTAATTGGGAAATTTCCTCAGAGCACACTACATCAAAGGATGCTTAATTGTCCCGGCCGTGCAAGAAGAAAAACAAGATGTAAAGTGCTCAGTTTAATTAGGCCACAACTTTATTAACTCAACTGGGAGCACTACCCGACAATAAATGCAGGTCATTGTTCTTTCCTTGATCATTCCTGGGTTTGGAGGCCTGTTGTTTGCGTCCTTTTTCTAGACAGAGAGATGGGACCTCATGGTTCTTCCCTTGTATGAGGACTAAGTTAGGGAATATGTGAAAGAGGGCTTTGTCCGTTTGCTACTACATATAGAGTCATGCAGCTTCCCCTTGCCTGGCCAGCAACTTTCTCTTAACTCCTTGTTTAAGCCAAATATCCAGAAGAAAAAAAACAAACAAACAAACAAAAAAAAAAACCAACCAACCACAAACCAGAAAAAATTTAACTAATACTTTTTTGAAGTGGATATTCATACAGTAAAAGAAATAAGTGTTAGTACAAGAGTATGAAGATAGGCATAAAAAATGCTCCCATATGTCTATGCTTTTCCTTAACACGCTCTATGAGCATTTCAAGTGATTTTATACATGGCAGATGTAGCTACATCTCCAGTGCAAGGCTGTGCTTTGCAACAGGTACTGCATTGCAGTGTATGTATGAGTTGAGTTTCTCCAGGCATGGAGAGCAAGGGCATAGATGCTTCTGAGAGCAAAGCAGCTGATGCGCAACACTCCGTTGGTACAAAGAACCTGTATGGGACTTGAGTATTCAGTTTCTTAGGTTGGCTCATATTAAATGTATCATCAGGTTTTACTGCTTCCTTTAACAGAAAATAATTTCTATATCTACAATTAGTGAAGCTCTTCCATCGTGTAAAAACAAATCTCTGTGTTTTTCTTGCCTGTCCTGTTCCTAAAGAGGATAAAAAAGTAAGTGCTAATAGTTTCTGAAGAGTTTCCTGAGCCATTTAAATAGAAAAATACACCCTCTACTGTACTCCTTAGCATGCAAGGAACTTTTCACATTCTACTTTTAATAAACAATCAAACTTCTATACCAAACATTTTCTATAAACCCACATTTTCTAATTAAAAGTTTATTTTGTGGAAGGAACTCCAGGTGGTATAATTAGCGAAATATATTTTAATGATAAATCTTCCTTGTCCTATTTTTTTTAATAACAAAAAATGTCCTATGCATTTGAGATGCTCCCTATGGGTTGTATATAAGAGCTTGGTTAATTAGCTAATCAACTTACCCACCTTACCTTTTTAAATGTGTCCTGTTTCGCAGGTGTAATCTCAAATTTTATTTGGGATAGAGGAGATAAATAAAGCATGTGGTGCTCACCCTGGCCTGCAAAGAAGAGATTTTGGGCTGTCCTTTGAATGTCGTTTTTTAAATGGGTACATCAGTCCCAGTGCTCAGCCGCTGGTCAGGCTGCCCACGTTCGAGCTCTCCTGCATCTCTTGCATCAGGCCTTTCCAAAGCAGAACAGCCTCGATGCTATAGCATGACTAAAATATTATTAACTCTCAGTGTGTTTCTAAAAAAAATGTGTAGCCTCTTAAGACTATCCTTTCCTTCACTTGTGATTTATTTGTCATCTTTTTTTTTTAAGTTGCAATTGGTATATGGGTTTTATAGTACTGTGCCTTTCTCTTGCTTTGGTTTATTTCTACTCTATAATTCCTGCTTTGAAGTTTTTATTCTAATATGTGGTGAGCACTGACCAAACCTACAAGTGTTCTGTGTCCTTCTTTTTTATGTTCTGTCTAAAAAGATCTTTAGTTTTTGTTCTAGCTGGTCAACTTGTAGCATCTTTCACTTATTCAGGAAAGACAAAATCATATATATAGTGATTCTGTGAATATCATATGTAGCATTAACTCAAACCCCTCTCTAGGTTTCCCCTTGTTCATGAATGTCAAGAACTTTGCTTGCACTGGAAAGGCTTTGGGATTTTCTTGTATGTTTGGATTTTTCTGTTTCATTATTCTTCAGAATAAAACATGAACACACAAACACAATTTGCAATTTAATTGTTTTGACTTTAATTTACTTCAGAAGTTAAAGGATCTTGTCTGGGAGTAATTTCTACTTCTGTAATTTTAATAACTGCACTTGTATTATCAGTCCATTCTCATTAGTTTTTGGTTGCTTTCTCACAGCCCAATCACCCACACATGCAGTGACTTTGTGGCGTGTGTCCTCTCTACCATTTTTTTTTTTAATTCTTCTGACTGAGTTAGGTCTGTTTGAGTGGTGACATGCAGTTAGATAATTCCTCACTGTGTTCTCAGTTTAGGATTATTTCATACATTTGCATTCCCATTCTTTGCTGGCTGCCCAAGGTATCAACATTTTTTGCTGTCTGAAGAGAACAGCATCCCCAAGCTCATCTGAAGAGCCATCACTAAAATATTGACTGTTAAAAATGTTTGGAAGAGCCCTTACATGTTCTAGATTTTTGTTGTGGTTTGGCCAGTGTAGCTGCTAGGCAGAACTACAGGAGCAGATTTTACTATAAGAGGCAAGAAGAAGAATGTTTCCAAAACCTCTTTGTATTGTGACAAGGTGAACTGTATTTTTTTCAATGAAGGTAACCAGTGACCAAGCATTTGGATCCAGTCTTAGATTCACGCAAGTTCCTCCAAATATTGACAAGCAAGGGATTTTTCTTGATCTTGTCTACACAGTTCAGGTTCTAGAAACACCCTCCAAAATGATAAAGAATGAATGTTAATCACTGCAAAAGAATATCTGGGAGTAAGTGTTGTGTGGCCTCTGTTGGTGAGTGCAGTCATATGAAATAGATGGTAATTATGTGCCCCTTTTCGCCTGCTCATATTTCTTCTCCACCTCCTCCTTATTCCCCAGTATCATTCTCAGTCCCACTTGTAAATAATAAGTTTCTCTGAAGCCCCACAACGCTGTAGCACTGACCAACATTATTGCCTTTCTACCTGTTTTTCCCATGGTGTTGTCCTACTGACTTCATTCTCCTGAGATCTGAAATCATACACTTTAATCCAAGATTTGTAGCATCATTGTCATCTGCTGAAAAAAAAAAAAAAAGAATAAAATTAATTGTAAAGTCAGTTTTATCATGCACCTTGATCTTCTAGCTGCTTTTGCATTTTACGAAGTAAGGAATCTCTAAGTATTCTGCAATATCTGTGTAGCTTACAAGGTATTTGTGGCTACTTTCACTCAAAACCTTAACATTGACTCATTGGATTCAGTACAATTACAAAAGGTAGCATGTTGTATTTATTTTGTGCTAATCTGCTGTGAATAAGGGAAATACATTGCTCTGTGTTGCGGAGCAGTACCTTTTTTCTGGAGGCTTTATTTCTCCTCCAGATATGCACTAGCCTTATTTTTTCTGACTGGCAAAAGAGCTTCTATCCCTCTGAACACTGTTGACACGAATGGAGTTACGGCTATTCCTGTCATGTCTGGTATTGCCAATTTACCCTCTGGTTCAGTGGTTTATGAAGAATTTTACCAGCTGCTTTGCTAGAAAAAAAAATAAATGCATAGCATATCTGCTTTCCAGAGCAGCTGAAAAATGACAGTGGATTTAGTGATGCTCTCTTTACAAAGCTGCATAATTATTAAAAATATCTGAATAGGTGAATGCTCCCTTTGCAGACTCTCTATGCAAAGTAAAGACATTTACAAATTTGTGAAGAAGTGGAAAGACTTTCTAAATTATTATCCAGAGAGTGGAGAAAAAACAAATCCATTGCTGATTAAGAAACCTCATGTGAGGCCAGAGTGTAATGATGATGAATATTAATTTACAGTCATCAATGTATCAGATATACTGTATGTATTATTGGGAGTTGGTAGTAGTCACTCTATGGTAGATGTGAGAATGGTCCTTGTATTTTTTTTCATTTTGCATCGATATACAGACCTAGAACTTATGGCAGAACAAGCTCTGAAGTGCTGAGTGGAGACATTTATGGTGACAGACATGAATGTACATAAGGAAACCTGAGGCTTTCAGTGACGAGGGAAACACTTGTCATTGAAGGTATACAAGGAAGATTTTTACTGTCTGATACACTCTACAGAGACTGTGACTATATTGGGGGACTAATACATATTTCCCAGTATATGCTTCCTATGTGCACATACTTCTTTTGGAGTCTTTTGCACTACTCTCCAAAATATGCTGTTTGCTCTTCTGTTTCCCTTTTCCTGAAGTTTACAGATGAGTAACCAATGTCCTCCATTACTTTTTCATTAGATTGGCCAAGAGTTCACCAACTGTTAAGGTCCCTGCCCACAAATCCTGTCAGTATTTGTTCCAATGGGACAAACTGCAGCACAGGTAGTTGTTGTTCCAACAGCAGCTCTGTACCAGTGATGATGTAGCATTTCTTTTCCCCTCCTCTGTTTTGTAGTATCAGTCCAACTGCTTATCCTGATCTGGATAAAGAGAAGATGTTTTCCCTCTTATTTTTCTCTTTTATAATATTATTTACTGCTACTAGTAGAGTTATGGAAGATAAGCAGAAGATGTTTCCTTAGAGGTTTTCATTAAAGTGAAGGATGCTATTTTATAAGTTGGGTAAAGAGAGATCACTGCCTTTTCTTTAGCCCCGCATCGATACTGGTGAGCCCCTCGCACTTATCAATCGCTGCTTGCAGTAGCAAAAAAATACACTACCCACAAATGGGTAAGCTTTAGGAAAGCTTAGGGTGTCTAAGAAGAACCCTGTTACATAGAAAAATCTCTGCAGCTGGGCTCTGCTAGTGTATAACATTGTTCAAAAAATAAAACAGTACTGAAGATGTGATTGTCTTCAGTCTTTGCCACTTTCAGGTAAAGCTTTTAAGATGAAACTCAAATTCATTCAGATATTCTTTGTAAATTTTGCAGTTTTAACAGGAGGGAGGAAATTGAAAGCTCCTGTTTATAAGCCTTTAGTATCCGCTTAGCTTTCTAATTCTGGCAGCTGGATTTTAATATGATCATATAAATGTTGCTGTTCTAAGGTACAGAAACCAGTCTTATTTCTAAAAAAAACCCCAAACATT
The DNA here is from genome assembly GCF_964273445.1 of Streptopelia decaocto. Classification (NCBI taxonomy): domain Eukaryota; kingdom Metazoa; phylum Chordata; class Aves; order Columbiformes; family Columbidae; genus Streptopelia; species Streptopelia decaocto. The sequence continues at coordinate 28,505,311 of NC_138663.1, read as the reverse complement.
TATATGAGCAGTAGAATCCATGTGAAATCTCTGATGTCTGTGTGGCACAGCAGTTGTGGCACAGCCTTTATTTTGGTGGGTACATTAATAATATGCCTTTGTCTTCCTTTTTCATTAAACTTGGAGCAACTTCAGATGGTTGAAACTTGTGTCACATTTGGAGGAGATGGCCCAGAAGTTATTGATGGTTGAGTGATGGGCAAAATGTGATCATGCAGATCTTCTCTTACAAAACTGGACTAAAAAAGTGACATACAAATCTAATTTGAATAGGGGAAACAAGAAAAACTGCTACAGGCTGCATGTGAGAAAAAAATTGAGAACAACTTCATTGTCTTGGGTGTAACGGAGCTGGATAGTAAATTCTTGTAATCTAGTTATATTCTTTTTTTGATAAAAAGAAATCCAAAGGCAATGTAACTTTTCTGCCAAATAAAGGTTCATTTGAACAGCTGTAGTTTCTATGTGACTCTGTCAGACATAAATGGGCTGGTTTCTTTCTATATTCAATGCATACCATTTTTAATTATTTTTAGCCATGCTATCCAGCTGACAAACCTGAAAGCACCTTGAATAAGGTTCAACTCTCAGACTGAGTCACCTGAATATACTTGCCCAGTCAAAGGTGTCTGCACTTGCAGTAGGTGGCATGGTTTCAATTTGTAATGAATGGAGCTCTCACTTTAATCAATACAGTCAACTGAGTCTGAAGACTGATTTTGCTTGCCTTTAAGTCGATGTCTAGAGTAGGATTTGTTTACCTAAGCAAATGTTTCTAGTGTCACTAGAGATGCCTTTAGATATCTGAGATGTCCACAGAGAGTTAGCAGATCTAACACGGGACCAGTGGGAGACCTCTGTCTCCCTGAATTGAGAGCTAAAAAGTGGGCATGATACCCTAGATCATCTAAAATAACAACAGATACCTACATTTAAGCAACTAACTAAGAGCCCTTGTGAATGGACAGTGTAGTTTCTCTCTAGACTCCATTGACTGTACATTCTGTAGAAGAAAGTCCAGATTTTTCTTGATTGTAATAGATTATTAGAAACATGTAAGGACCTAAATTTAAATGCTTTAATGTGAAGCTATATCCTGCCTTTATCCCTCTCTCTGAAAATATGAAGTCCAAATAATACAGAAAGTTTTTTTCCCTGGTATATAAGAATATTTTAATTCTAAACTAGTTACTGCTAAACTGTCAAAACACATTAAGGATGTTTGTCCATGATGCAAGACTAAAGTTTATCTGTGCAAAATAGATCAGAAATATGCAACTCAGGTATCGAATTTTATTATGGTAAAGTGGAGAAATGCTAAAGAACAGTGCCCAGTCTTCTGTTGTTCTAGTTGTAATGGAAAGTGGTGCAATCTCAGACTGAATTTTCAGGTAACTGTTGAGAAACACTGACTTTTAAAGACAATCCCTGGACTCTGCTTACCTTTGGTAGGGTCAAATACCACTTTCTGATGAAGTTCTTTAAAAGCAGCATAAAGGAAGCCTCTGTATCACCTCATCTAGACTTTTTCCTAGATAAGTTTCTGACCTTTCTTTTCCATCTAAAGGAACTGAGGTTATCATGTGCATTCTTAATCTCAATGGCCAGCTTCAATCTATTGCCACATACAGTAGTATAAAGGGTTTGTTTCCTGCTCCTTTTTGATTTTGTAAGGTTTCATTTGCCTCTTTCTATTACAAAAAAGATGTCTGTTTTAAACAGCTTAAAGTATTTCAGAATCTGTGCAGGAAGCAAATAAATAATAGTGAGGAGATTTAGAGGAAACATGAATACAATTCCTTGTATTGTTAATGTAGCCTCCATATTGGCCAGTCTGTTTTAAGATACTGATTTTACTCTAGATCTTAATATATATTCTCTTTAGATTTTTGCATTGGATAAGAATAATTTTGGGGTTATGATAGCTATACATTGTTCTGGAAGGGTAGTTTCTTACTTTTGTTAATGTAATTTCTAAAGAAGGCAGGTGCCACTATTCCAATTTGCATTTAGCTGAAATTACATGCTAGCCACATCACTTCTCTGTTTGGAAAGCACAGCACACTGTGATTACTTTCAAGTGTAAATTATTTTATATTTTTTTAATTTATAATGGATGTTGTATGCATTCTTTGGATCTGATGCTCTGCACAATCTGTAGCAGTTTTGATGATATTTAGTATATTTTGATAGCCTCCCCCTGAAAAAAGGAATTCCAGTTCATATAGTCATTGATAGTACAGTCAATAATTCCCCTATTAAATGAATAAATTCTGGGGACATATCTGAAAATTGTGATCACTAATATAAACACTAGGTTCATTTGTTGAAAAGTTAATATCAAAACCTTATAAATTATTTCAAAAGAAGAAAACACTATTCTTCAACCTGTGTTGGCAAAGAGGGTTTTTACCAATGTAACGAGTATTAATTGGATCAAAGAAGAGGATGTATTTGTTTTCATTATCTGGATACCACACTGTCCTTCAAGTTGGACAAAATGCTATTGAGATTCCCTTCTCTGAGATACGTGGTAAGATGCCAGATACAGGTTTATCCAGTTACACCAATACTGTGCTAGGTCTTGCTTTTTTACAACTTTAAATAAGCCAATAAATAATGTTTTCAACAAAGATATACAGATTTTAAGGCCAGAAGGGCCAGGAAAAAGGCCGGAAGCTATAGGATATATGGCTGAGGTGGGAAGGAGGAAGGAGGTAAGAGTGGAGAGAGAAGGGAGCTAGAAGTGGATGTGGGAGCACAAAATAGGAAAGAATCTCTTACTAATATGTTCTTCAATATTAAAGGTTTTTTGTTTTGTTTTGTTTTTTGTTTTTTTCAGAAAAGAGAAGTAACTAGATAAAACAGGAGACTAAGGGAAAAGTAGAGTAAGAAAACTAGACAAAGGACGAGAATGAAATTAAAGGGAATGTGGGCAGTGTAAAAGAAAAGAAAATGGATTCTATGATCAACAGTCAGATACATATAAACAAAACTCTATTATATAGAAGGAAAAACAGAGATAATGATGTAAAATAATAGAAAGATGCAAGACTAACCTGATATAGAATTTCTCATTTGTGTACTATAGCCTGCTAGACATGTGTAAATTTGGTGGGCTGTAAAGAGCCATTGTTCTCATGACTTCCTTAGAACAGTTGGATGTTCCTGGGCAGGCAAGTGGGAAAGTGGTTTTGCAAATTACTTGCCAGGGCAGCAGGTAATCCCTCCAGTTGTAATTTCAAGGCATTTGTTCTTGCATCATCAAAGTACTTCTCAGCTTTTTTGACAAAGTACAGTATCAGTTGCAAAATGATACATCATTTTTGGATGAGCGTATTGGCTTTTAAGTAGGATGATCTTCATTGATGGTCTGGTGAATTTTTTCATATCTCTATATTCCATTTAAAGACATCAGTTAGAGCTCAAATGTCATGTAGTATTCAGCTAAAGGGTCTAATTAAAATATTGTATGAATGTGGAGTGGAATGTAATGCAGTGGCAGGTATCATTATTCTAACAATAACTATAAACGAAGCCCGTAGGTTATTTATGGAAAATAACATTCCTGCAGACTACAAACATCAGACTTATCCAGGTTTAACTCTCATGAATCAGTTGTGAGTATATTGGGGCTTCTACGTATCCTTCCTCTCCATTCCCCAGGTGGCTGAAACAGGGTTTGCCCCACACATTTCTGTTCTACCCTATAGGAGGCACACAGAAATGTGCTCAAAACGGTCCCAGGGGAAGGGAGGCAGGGAGGCAGGTGGTATTCAAGGCTCAAGTTTCTGCAGGGAACCAGGTAGACTTAGTCGTTTGATAGACCCTGGATTTGTAAAGTGAACACAACGAGTGCATTTTTAGTTTATAAGTTCCTGTCCTTTTGAGCTGAACAACCTCAGATTTTCCAGCTCCGCTTTTATGCCAAAGGAGAGAATGTTTGCTGGCGAAAAGCGGTGACATGACTTAATACGGTTTAAGAATAGGAGGAGAATTAGTGAAGAATAATAGATAAGGAAATATTTGTTGTAAGACATGCTGCAAAAATAATTAGCATAAAATGTGCAAGTTAAGGAAAGGATAAAATTCCTTTAAATTATTCTGCAAGGTGTCTTTGATCAGACTATGAGTTCTTTGGTGGTGGTGTTTCTTGCTGTGGCTCATAGAGTGCCTGTACCAGTGGGGCCTCTCAGCTGATGCTTCCAGCCACTTGTGGTAAAAATACTAATAAGAATGAAGATAACAGTGTCCTTTTTGTTCTCATCCATATTTACTAGTAGAATGAATAAGCTGTGAACTCGGTGTATCTGATGTTCTAATTACATAGTTGACAATGCTGTCTTATAGATGACTTTCTCAACGAAGCCTAACTAATCTTAACTAATCCTTTGCTAGTATTCCTAACAAACAAGAACAACTTCTAGCTGCTCTTTTCCTGTATTCCCTGTAACTTTATATTTCTTAAATTGAAAAGGTGTTTTCTTCTTGATGCTGGTGATCACAAAAAAAAATTAAATTCATTTCTTCCCTCTCACTGAGTGAAAATCCCACACTCATCTCCTAAATTTCGTTCTGAGATGGTGTACCATTTTCAGTTTAATGAGACTGGTAGTGCCATTTCATCTTTTTCATGCTCTGTGTAGGCCTTTGCCATGAAATACTCTCCAGTGTTATCTGGCATGGACTGAGAAGGCAGTTACAGAGTGCAACCAATGCCTTTTCAGATGCATGCTGATGCTATTCTGACTGGGAGAAATATCTCTAAGGAAGTTCTTCACTGCTGAGTTTCTCACAAATGGAAGATGCTTGGGTGTATTCACTTGAGTTAACCCGGTGCAGGTATGAACAAAAAAGTCGTGTCTGAGCTACCCTGGCCTTGTTAGCTCTGATTGTATTGCTGAGGCATGGGGAGACGTAGCTCGCTGTTCTTTATGCTACAGTCAGCTTAGCTGTTCGATGTGAACTGTAGGAGAGCCTTTATGTACTTCTGAGCATACACATGAGATTGTTCCTTGATCGATCCTGTAAGATTGGTTGCAAGTGGGAAGAGATTTGCTTGGCTTTTGTCACAGGAAGTGAACTATTCATTTTCCTAAAGAAAATAGAAGTAACGGTTAGAGGGGAAGATAAAACATATCTTATATCATAATGGCCATCACGTTGCTTACATACTTTATCTCATTCCCATCCTTAATTTATCTTGTCTTTTTATGGCAGCTTTTCTGGAGCAGAGATCTTTGTCATATGTTTTAGTCCATCTATCACCATATATACGGAGTTTTCATACAGTGTTACTCTATAGTGCTACGGTAGCTTTTTCAGTTGTTAACGTTGTTCCCAAATGGGTGATGCTGTCCTGCACCTTGCCAGGTATAGCTGTGGCATTTTTAAGCAATCTCATGTTTCTTCTGAGGCTGACACAGCACCCCTCACTCAGCACCTTTACGTAATGGTATTTTGACACAACTTTGCTCTGGAGAATAAAGTTCAAATGTGATGGCTAATATCTTAGATGGAGGCATGGGTTCATCCCCTTGGAGTTGGCTACCTTAAGGGTCCGCTGTCAGTCAGTGACCACCGAGAACAAATGTCCCTGTACCTCTTACTTCAGGCTTGTATTTATTTGCATTCCTGCCATGCTTATGGTATTTGAAGTGCTTCAAAGCCATGAGCATAGTCTCCCAGTCCCTCAGTGAGGCAGACAAGCATTGCCCGTATCTCATGGGTTAGCTTTTACATTTGTGAGGTGAGTGGGCTGGATTGGAGACATGCTTGACAACCATGACAGCTTATCATCTTTGAAAACCAAATCCAAAATTGTTTTTCTGTCAGTGACCAAAATCATGGCTCTTGTGTCCCAATCGAGTGTTGCATCCTCAGGCCGAGCATTTGCCCGCACAGGTGGAGGAGGGTCTGGGAGGGACCCCAAGGAGCAAAGGCACTCACTGGGCCTGAGGCAGGCCTGGATGGACAGCTGCTGGCTGCCTGTGGGCACCCAAATACAGTTTTGGTCCTTTCTTCTTCTCTTTCTCGGACTCATTCTCTCTTACAAATGGCTAAAAATCACTAACTAAATCTAGAACTGTTGTGTGTAATAAAAAGTGAAAACCAAATGCAAGTCAGTGAAGTGAGTGAGCAGGTTGATCTTACAGCGGAGTCTTTTAAGCAGATTGTACAACCTACAAGTGTCTACTTTCAGGAATGGAGTCCTTGCAGATAAAAGTTTTCTGTTAAGAGAAGTTTGCCAGCTTAATAAAGCGGGGTTTGGCCTTTTTTCTTTTTCTTTTTTTTTTTTTTTTTTAAGGACAGAAAGCAAATCTGATGGAAGTGTGAGAAACAGATTGAATATATATGGAATACATATTTTTATTAGTATGTTACAGCTATTAGCACAAAACCCCCAGATTGGAACTCCTCTCATTCTTTTTAACTATAAATGTTATCACCTTCAAAGAAAATTAACATAGGGTATAGCATGTATTTTGAGAAAGATTTGAAGCCACCTTCTTATTTACCACTCTTCCTTTTTTTCTTTCAACCTTGACAATTTCTTCAAATGGCTTATTTTTCTTTAAGTGCTTTGCACTGTGTTTGCAAAAGTTCTTAGTCAGGTAATATTGTATAATTAATTGTTTAATATCTTTAATGCTGCACTAAAATAGTAATACTCAAGTATTATATACTTCAAATAGAAAGAAGAATGTGCTGAACGTAGAAAAAGAAGATTCTTACAAGGAAAAATAGGAGTCTTAAAAACAAATTATTAGAAGAATTAAGTTTGATATCTGAATAATTTTATTCTGAAGTACAGCTTTACTTGAAGAGTATGAAAGGGATGACATTCTCCCTGACTAGAGGAGGAAAAAATGCACATTCTAAAACTGTTTCCCCCATCTTTTCTTATGCAGAGGTTTTATCTACTGTTTAATGGGTAAACTTACTGTGAAGTATAGTTGCTTGTTTAACTTTACCCCTATTCAAGTCTTTGATTTTGGCAGGTTAGTTAATTCAAATAAAATTTGTGAAGTTAAGCACTTTCAAGAAAAGGCATAGGAGAACCTAATTTAACCTAGAGTGTCTCTTTTATTCTTCTGTTATTCATTTGAAGTGCCCTATCAGCTTGAACTGACCAACTTCAGTCATTTTTACCCTTTTATTTTTTTCTCTAATGTAAACTGAAATTCCCTGCTGTTCGTGGTATTTTAGTGTTTAGCATCATTTAATGAGCAGGTATCATTAAACTTAAAAGGTCCTTTTCTGTATATCTCTGATTAGTTAGTGAAAGAACCAAAGAATTCCTCTAATTTATCTTTGCTTCCTTGTTATGTTTTGATGTTGGCCCATTTTACGTTTCAGTGCCTTTTTGTGAAATATGAAATTATAATTTTGGTGGGAAAGTAGGACAGAAAGTGGAAAAAAAATATCTTTGGCACTGCTAAGATGTTGAAGCTGGTATATCTTGTTTACCAATGAACTAAGAGAATACTGTTTATTTTTAAACTTTTACTCATATAAATATGTGTGTGTGTCTGTGTGGGCACGTTTGTTTGTGCACACAGATAAATATATATAAAATAGATACATAATCTAATGTAGTATTCATTATCTCTGCTTTGCAAATATACTTATTAACCCCTGCCAGTAACCTTTGCAGCTGGGTACACATGTATTTGGTACAAAATTCTTCCTTTCTTGTACATCCAAAAATCCTATTGAACTCTGTATTGAATTTTAATTTTTAGCAAATGTAAGATCAAGGTCCAATTAGTTGTGGAATGCAAATACTGAAAATTACCAGTTATGAGGACATTGTACGTGTTTGTATATTTAGGTTTGGCGTATTTTAAAAATAGTAATAAGAACAGAGTATTGATTTCACAACACTCATTTTTTCTGAGTTTTACACTTTAAGTCCTTCTTGAGAAGAATAGTCCAAGTTAAGATACTAGTCTCATAACTCAAGGCTCACGTGCTCTTCATTTGAACAAGGGTTTTCTGGATCAGAACCATTATTTAGTCTGTCAGTTTGTTCTTTTAAGATCTTAAAGGTCTAAATGATTTAATCAATACTAAAATGAATCATTTCCATTACTGAGATATTTGCCTAAGGTAATTCATCATTTGATATAGATATTGCCGTGTTTTAAATAGTGACAGTTATGGTAATTGATTAATGCAATCCAATATACCATTCCAATATCCATTTCCCATTTTTGATGTGCTAAAAAATATTCCAGCATTTTGATATCCTTCTTATTTTCTTTTATGAAATAAAATCTGGGAGATAGAAACACTGCGTGAAGAAAAAATAATGAGGGTTGAATGGAAGTAAAGGTCAGATATTATGTAGAAAGTTGCAGATGGCACTGCATGTCATTAACATTGCTAACATCTAAAAAGATGTAACAGTGCTGCCTACTGGTAAGATGTAGTAGTATTAAAGCATTAAAGTCAGTGTAGTGAAATTGTGTGTGTGCCATATCCTTCACTGTAACAATAGTGTTCCCTAGTTTTTTTACGCCCTGGTAAGTATTGACAAGATCCATGGGTTTGCATCAGAATTAATAACTCATTCTTACATGTGACATTTGCATGGAAACTGGATGTGCAAAATAAAAGATAGAATTATTTTTCATGGATACTTGTAAAATTCCATTCTAACATGATTATATGCATTCTGAAATTTTCATAGTGAAATTGTCGATATTAGCTATTAAATTGTTTTTAACAGTGTTGCCCTGCTTAGAAATAAGAGTCCACATGGAAAAACAGTTATTTCATGTTACTTGTAAAGCCTTACCTTTGTAAATGCAAAAATGGCAATCATCTTAATAGTAGTAAATAAGAATACATAGCAGATCAGAGCTTCTTATCTAAGAAGATAAAATTACTGTATAAAACTCAGTGGTTTTACCTCTGAAGATGGAGAAACTGAGACAGTGGATTACTGAGATGAAATTTTTTAACTTCATTGTCTCAAGTTAAGCTCTTAAATTAATATATATGTGTTATTTTCAGGAGTAAGGAACTATTTTGCCCCTTTGAGAATTAGAACCGTTTGTTGATACATCTGAGGGAATTATGAGCTTGCCTCTAGGTCTGCAGTTTTGAAATAGGGATTGACATCAACAGTTCAGTAAAACTGGGATAGAAGCCTAGTGGGCAAGGCTCCGATCTTCCATCTCCAATACAGCACTTTGTCTACAGATGTTATTAATTACAAATGCAGGGCAATTATTTACTTACACTGATATAAGGAGCTCCCTACCTATTTATTAAAAAAATAATAATATGTATATATACACAGTTATTCTAGAGTTAATAAATGGAAGCTTTTTGAGAGAGTGGTCCTATTTGAAAACATTCCCAAAAGCAAAAGGCAGAGGTCAAAGAACCCGTTTGGTGTCCCCATGGTGAGCTGCTTCATCCCAGCCATGTGGAGCTGGAAATAGGCAGGAGTTCTCCCGTCAGCCGGGCGAGATGTGGTCATTCATATGCACAGCTCCGTCCTCCCCCAGCGCAGGGCCCCTTTCTTCTGGGGAAATATCTTCCCTGGGAGCCACAGACTGTAAGCCAGGGCTGCCGGCAGGAGCTCCGTATCAGTCATGGAGATGATTCAGGGAGCTAATGATACTTGTGGCTTATTATCTCATGCCACCTTGTCCTTGATTATCTTTGTGAAAAAGGAGATGCTGCACCAAGGAACTAATTCTGGTATCTTCTGCCAGGCTTCCACTGGAGGCATCTGTTGAGAGAATAGGTTAAAAAGGACTAGTTTCAGGCAAGCTGCCCCTTCTTCTCGTAATGCAACTGCTTGGTTATTGCTGGCTAATATGGCAGTTTATTTAAAATGCATAAATTAAAGATGTATACAGCTGATAGTGATGCCTAACCCTTTAGAGTGCTGCAGGAACACAGGTATTGTGTAAGTTTATAATAACTAGTGAAATCTGAATGCATAATTTTTAGAATGGGATAGTTCATCAAATATTAGTGACATTTAGGAGGAAAAAAAAAAAAAGAAAAAGTGGTCACTACAGTGTTATGCCAGGCATACTACCAGTCCTGGTTCACTTGCACATGTTTTATCCATCTCATACCTGACTAATAAAGATACTGCTGTATTCCATATGATTACATATCATATCTCAAATACAGTTTTACATGTAAATATCTGTGTTATCACTCAGAGGTAATATTTCTTTTAAAAATGAGGTCACCCATGCAAAGAGAATGGAGCTTAAACAGCACTTCCTCCTCAAACTTTTGATTTTCACTGAGAGCAGAAGGGATGTGTCTTTTTCACTCACTTCAAACACTTTTCCACCTTTCTCCTCTCAGTGAGACTGAAGCCCTAACAGATAACATTGGATAAATGCAGTCAATAAAAATTTAGGATCACGTTTATGTTTGATTGGCCTGGTTTTTATTTCTTATAGTTTTGTCTGGCTGCCAAATCTAAGCAATTGAGTCCCATGACACAACGAATTCAGTACATCATAACATATTGACTGAGAAAGCATTAATAAGTACTGTGTAACATTATTATCCCTGTATCCTAAGCAGGCATGGTATGAAAACTGCATTTGCATTGTTGTAGCCATTTTTGCATTGTTCTTGCAGGATGAATATGGCAAGTAAAATGTCATTGTAGATTATGTAATAAAATGTCTGAAACTGTAATGCAGCCATGTAAAAATGCAGTTTAAAGTGATGTGCTGTAGCATAATGCAGAGCAATTAGATAAATTACTATTAAAATAGATGAAAAATCCATTCCAATATATGCTAAGCTCACAGAGGGATATTGTCTTTCCTTATTCCGTAAAACCCAGAGTGAAGGGTCCAAGATGCTGTCAGTCTCGTTTGTTTTCCATCGTGAGTATCAGGAGAAAGTAAGTTTGACCAAAAAACTTTCAAACTTTAGCATGTAGGACATTCAGGGAGGTTCAAAAAAGAGTTTCTGCCTGTTCTTCCTATATGAGAAACTGTGATTTCCAAAACTGGAAAAGAGGAATAGAGGCCCTCAAACTGCTTTTTTTAACCCTTTATCTTCAAGTCAGTGCTATATTCTTAAATTATAATCTCTTCTAGTTATATACTTAATTGGCTGGGGTTTTGTGGGTGTGAACCTTTCTTGTATTTTACAATTGAAGGCTGAGCCCACATTCTACCAACAGGAGAATTATCAGTTTCTGTGAAGGTCTATGGCCATAGCAGGGTTGCTGATCAGGCAGGTACACTGGTGGATTATGTGATGGTCAAGCCAGATCAAGGCTCCAAGATAGTTTAGAATCCAAGAATTGCTTAGGAACATTGGAAAATATTAAGGATAAAATTTGTGTGAGTGTTTTTTATTTTGCTGTCAGCTATGTGTTTCTAGTGATTTTTTTTTGAGTGATGCAACAGAAACATCACCAGGATGAGCCTTAGTTTCACTGGTGTCTCACTGCAACTGAATTTTTAGGCTGTATCTAAACTGTTAAATGAGATGTAACCAAGGTCATCTCCATGCTCTGAGTCCCATTGCACACGACAGCTGATGTCCATGGTGTAAATTCCCTGAGCTTCCAAAGCAATTTGTGGCAAGATCTACCTACTTACTTGGTTCCTGAAATGTTCTCTACTTCTGTACCTGCAAATCATGTAGGAGAGTGTTAGCTGGCATGAGTGAAAAGCATTTCAAGAGCCATTTTAACAATGTAATATGTAGGTGATCATATTGTAGTGCTCAGGAGTGTTTCTGGGCAGTATTTGATTTACTAGTATAGATCAAGCTGCCAAGTTGCTGGAAGTGGCAGCAAATGGTGACTTTGAGATTGTGAATGGATCCTTACTAGCCCTAGAGAAGTTGAGAAATTAGGTAGAGCTAAACCTGATGAGCATTCAGAGGAGGGACATCAGCCTTAGCTTTCAGCTGTTATTATACTTAATCAAATTTCAAAAAGAAAGAACTCCTGTTGTCAAAATAATGTCATTTTCTTATAAAATATCTGTCAGATATCCTTCTTTGTTACTTGAAATAATGCATATATAGGTAGAATAGATATGCCTACGTATCTGTTTTAGTCATCTCAGTTCCTGTGATGAGTTGGAGTAGCCAGAAAAGGCTTGGCCCATAAGAACAGGGTTTAGGTACACACTGTTTCTTGTACAAGAGCAATCCTTACTCCCTGCAGGACAGAATCTAGACTCTTCTTTAAAATCTAGTTTTGTTCCTTTTCCTTTCTCATTTTTAGATTCGTTCATATTTGGACAGAGTGGAACTGTAGTTGTTACCTAGGAAATCATTCCCTTTTGGCTGTTCTTTTCTCTGCCTTTCTCCAGTTTATTGCTCCATGTTCAGCTGTGGCTTTTCCCATCACATACCAAGATTCGGTTATCTTCTTTTTGGCCTCGCTCTCCTCTTGGAAAGTTGGAGTTTGTACTATTTTTTTTCCCTGTGCCTCATCATCCTTATTCCATTTATTATATTGTCCCAGATTTGGTATTGTGTTTATCACTTGGTAAGAGATAACCATGAGCTATGACCTTGAAATTGTGTTTGGTGTTCCTCTTCCATCTTGCCAGGGATCTGGTGTGGATATACCACTTGTGAGGCATCTGAGGTGTTGAGAAGGATGTGGTACATCTTTTCTAATCTCTCCTGAAGTTCCATTTTTCATGGAGAACAGGAGCTTCAAGACAAGTAGGGTGTATTTGTAATGAAAATTCTGAGATGTTATGGTGGGATAGGTGGGATGTTTTTTATGATCTCCTTTCTATTTAAAAATCAAATTTGATTTAAAAATAAAACTTTGTTTCATCCCAGTGCAAAGCAATAACTTCTTATTACTGCAAGATGTTTAAAGAATTGTGAAAGAACTCCCTTTCAACCTGTCATGTGCAATATGTTTTTTCTTTGTGAATTAACGAGAAAGTGAGGATCACCACAACGTTTACATCTATATATTGAAGTTCTGAGTAGGTAGTGTTTAATGTGCCAGTTACGGGTAAGGACATATGTCGAATGTCCTCAGTTCAGCATTGTGAGAAACTTCAGGGGACTAACTATTCATAGTGAAGCTGGTGGGAGTATTTGGAAAATTTCAGTTATGAATGTGCTTTGGATACCTTGTTGAGTGAGATCATAATATGGGAACGATATTACATGAGCTGCCGGAATCTATGTAGCTACTTAGATATTCTGTAACATTTTTATTTACCATGTCAAACGTGGCATTTTGCAAGACCACACAGCATTCATTGTAGGGCTTTCAGGTTTTCCACCACTTTTCACTCCTCTACCTGCTGCACTTTTGAAGACGAGTACCTACGCTGCTGTGCTGCATGCTTGATGCACTGTTCTCCTTGGCTGTTGGGCATAATCAATCCCTGTGAGCTTTGCAGCTCTGAAGGATCCAACGTGCAAATTTGTGAATCACCAACTGCGTCCCATGTGTGGGGCTATCGCAGTGGTGCCACATGGAGTAGCAGGACCTCTGGCACTTCAGTGATGTCTTTTCATCCAGGGAGCCCTAAAATTATTTTGCCCCTTGAAGGCAGCCACAAGGCTGATGTGGCCCCCCGTGAAGATGAGTTTGAGACCCCTGCCTTAGAGGCTTCAGTGCCACCTGGTACGTCAGGCACTTAACTGCTGTTTTGCAACTTGTCTGTGTGAACCAAGACTGTCTTTCAGAGATGCCGTCAGTGTGTTTGTATTGTACAATGGCAAGTGATGTAGTACATATGCTTTCTACCTGAGCTAGTACCGATCCACGCAAGTACTTCTACGTAGCACAGCTGTGTGTCCATGCAGAGACGCTCATTTTGGTATTAATGCTGAAAAGCCCTGCTGAGTTTCTGAGCTCCATTCTGCAGCTTGCTCGAATGCTGATCATTTGTGTTACATTTAACTATGAAGTGTAGTCATGCCTTTAGACTTCCAAGTGAGACACTCTGGATTCTGAGGAGCTTCAGTGTTCAAAAAATTTGTCCTCTCTTCTGTCAAATAAATATAATTATTTTCTTGATAGAATTACAGATCTAGTGAGCAAAATGAGAAAAAAAAAAAGTAAAACAACAATTTTGTGATAACTTCTGGCAAAATATTTCATGAAGGCTAACCCTAAAATAATTTGAATTTGAAGCTGGTTAGATGAGCCGTAAAGGACCAACTCGTGAATCCCAAATCCTTCTGACATCTCTGATCTTATTTAATTAATTATCCAGAGCACTACTAAACAGTGTGTTAGTGAAGTCCAAAGAAGATACTAATTGGTTAGAGTTGTCAACACTAACAGCACTAAGAGTAAGAAAAGCTTTCAGCACACAATAACTATCTGTACAGGGATGAGGAAATTGAGATTCTGTCACCATTAAATTAACCTTAGAAAGTGTATATATCATTTCATTTGCCATATCTTCTATTACATATTTTTACCATCTAGAAAGGTATCTGAGTACCCATAAAGACAACAATAGAGGGAGCAGTCATGCAACCAGAAAATTTGAATATTTTTGCCTCAAAGTAAGTTAATGCACTTGAGAGAGGGTAAATTGAAATGCAGGAACCCAGACAAAAGAGACATTGGGGTGAGGAAATGACAGTGAGGCACACTGCAGTAGGTCTTAGGCCACCTTGTTTTTATTCCTGTCTCTGCTGCTGTCTTGCTACATGACCTTGATCCAATCAGTTCCTTATTTTATGCCTCAGTTTTTTCATCTGTTAAAAAATGGGGATAATGATACTGACTTGCTGATGAAAAATGCTTTACAAAATGTGGGTGCTATTAGAAGCAGGGTATCAGATCAGCAGGTCGGTAGCTAATGGTTCATGAATTTATAACTATAATGTAACACTGTGTAATTTGTAACCATGATTTACTACAGGTAAAATATTCCATTTAAGTCTAAGCCTTTGGTTAACCAAAACAAACATGAAGGGTTTCAGTGAGAAAAATATTTTTTTTTTTTCTGATGATTCAAGGACTTAATGTATATGTATAGTTTGACTATTAGTTAGATTTTTAGACGAGGTAGATTTTTTTAAGCTATATCTAAAGCCATTTGGAACAGATGCTCCAATGTATTGTAATAGATGCAGTATGATGAGAAGGAGTTACCAGAACACTGTTACCTAAATTGATGCAAAGCTACCCAAGTTAGCTGTGAATGATGTGATCTGCATGTCCCATTGCAGCTCCGTGCAGGCACAGAACAAACCGATGCAGTTTTAGTGTAACTCTACTGCACAAAGTTTATCTAGGCTGATCTACAGGACATGACTTTGTATGTGGGCACAGTTGACCTAGATCAGGCTGATCAAGATCTTTCCTAGTTGATTTTGAATCTCTCTGAGAGTGGAGACCTCTTGCAGTATTAGACCACTTCACTGTGAATGATTTTTTCATATCGCGTAATCAGGAATTCTTGTGTTGCAACTTGTGTCTGCTGCCTTTTGTCATGCCTGTGCATCTCTCGTTCCACCTTTTCACACCTTACCATCGACGGTCCTTGAAGACGGTAAAGGGATCCTTACATCACCTTCTCTTCTGAAGACTGAACAAGCCCAGTCTTCAGAACTCTCCCCATACCTCACATCCTGGCTCACTTAGCACCTTGATGGTCTACGGGACTCACCATAATATGTTGATGTCTTGTACAGAAGAAGCCTGTAGCACAGTACTCCAGATGCAGTGCCACAAGTGCCAAACAGCAAATAAATCCTTTCCTTTGACCCGACACCTACACTTTAGCTAATGCAGCGTGCAACTGGCCTTCTTAGCTGCAGGGGTACATGCAGACTCATGTTCGACTTGTCTGTCAGGACTCCTTAGACCTTACTCTGAAAAGATGCCTTGTATCCTGGTGATTCCTCATGTCTAGTATGGGGTTCTTACTGCCCAGTCACAATACTGTCTGCTTGCTTTTGGTGAGGTTCTGCATGAGGAACTTCGGCTCATTCCTCTGGCCTATTGAGCACCCTCTGAACAGCAGCCCAGTGGTACTTGCACATTCCCTCTACACCCCCCACTTTGGGACCACCCATGGACACGCGGAGGGTGCACTCCATTCTGTTGACAAAGATTTTGAACAGTATCGGTCCCAGTACTGTGCATCAGCAGGGCTAATGTCTGGCTGCCAGCTGGTTTTCATAGAGCTCATCTCAACAAATAGAAAAAAGATGTGTTGGAGAAGGAGGGTCTCAGCTGCAAGTGGGCTGGTGAGCAGCGCAGAGCTGCTGTAGTGAATCCACAGTGCTGTTCCTGGCCCCAAAGTGAGACAGCTCTTCAGCATACCAGAGATGACAGATCTCTCGCAGTGCGATAAAGTCTTACCTCTAAGAGCCTGCAGTACAAAAATAGGGCAATTATCTAAAAATGTTAGCATGCATAGACCTCAAAGATAGACACAAGAATAGGAAAAAGAACATAGTATGACATGTAAACAGTTAAAATCAAGGAAATGTTGGCTGAATGTCAGTTAGAAACGATTAACGAGAAACATCACTAATAACAGTGTCTTCTACAACAAATAGCTGAGTTTTATCTAGCTAAAATCTTACTTTTTCTCTTGCTGAGAACTATATGGACTGAATCTTTAGTTATCACTTTGTTTTCTGATATTTTTGTGTGTTTGGTCTTTCTGATATCTGTGGCTATTAAAGAAGCTCTTTGCTGCTTTTTCCCATCGTTTTCTTGTGGGCTTCACACCTGAATGCCCAGCAAGGGAGGCTGAAATACAGTGAAGGGTTGGGTTGGAAGAGAAATACTAAACACAGATATATATTTCAATTTAACATTATTATGTAGCTTTGTTTATGAGAATATTTTATCTCTTTTGTATTCTTATCACTGTGTAATCGGAATAGCTTTTTCTAGGGTTGATTATGGTCTGTAAATCCTGATTTTTCTCCCTAATGTGGGAAAAAAAAACAAAAAAAGCTTGAAAAAGGAGATTTCTTTTTAATGACTGGACTTGAAACATCAAAGAAATCCACATTTCTGGCCCAATCTTGTGTGAAATCCCATTGGATAGTGACTTCAGTTAAACTTAGAGCTGTTTTAGCTCCTGAGCATGCAGATCTGGTGATACTTGGGATAGAAGTCTCTGTGAGTTTAATACTTTATACACTCCAGATACTTGGTACCACTGAATCAGCATAAGCCTGATGCAGTATTAGAATCTGCTTTACCAGTTAAAGTTAGTCTTTTAAATATATCTCCCTGCTACTCTATCTTAATGGCACTCTTCTATCCTAATGCTTTCCTCAGATACTAGCTCTTGCAGTTAGTTTTCATTACTTATTTAAGTTGCCATCAAACTAACACAAAATTAGCTAAAACCATTTTGAAGCAAAGTGTCTGGCACTGGTTTTGCTGTGGTGGAGTGCACCTGTTTATACTAGGCCAGATTTTGCCCCAAATGTCTCATTTAAAGAACAACATCAATGATAATTTCAACTACTCTCATGCCAAATCCTGTCAAAACATTTTTGTTTCTGCACATCATCATTATTCGTTTATGACTGCGTGGCCGTGGGAAAAGCATTTCTTAGTTAATTACAGATGTGGAGCCTGCAGAGGGAGCTCAAACCCTTGTTTATGTGGGCCTCACTAAAATAGCAATTTTTTTTCTACAGGCAGTGGAGTAACTTGTTATTTAAATATATCAGAAATTTGTTCTTCAATGTATAAGGGTTTTTTTTTTGTGGAACCTAGCTATCTTGGAGATATACGTGACAGTAAAAGACTTTGCAAAGTGATTGGGAAGAGTGGGACTTGGTAGGTGGCACTGTTTGAGATCTCCAGAGCTGTAACGTCCAGGCCTATAAGCCTTCCTCTTCAGTCCTCATTCTGAATGGAAAATAGCTTCAGTAGGTAACTGCTCTGTCAGGTCAGAGCCAAAATAGTGCAGGAAGACCAAATCGGAACTCTGTGAGTTGGAGCTCTGATCAGTGATGTGGAGCTGCAATAAATGAGACCAGGAATAGATGAGCTGAGGAGGCTGTTACAGACCTTCATCGAGGAAGGACAGGGAGCACCTTATTTTTGGGGGGAGCAGGCAACAAAACTTCTGATTGAATGAGATCTTCAAAAAACATTTTATTTGCTTTGCTGACTGTGGTATGAATGTCATGAGAGGAGGGAGGTACATAAATGCCATGAGAAGGAACCAGGAAAATTGCAGTCTACTGGTTGAAAAAGTAAAAAGAAAGAAAAGCAAACATATGCAAATCTAGCAAACAGAGATAAACTAAAGCAACGCTGATGCTGAGAAGGGCAGCATTGCATGCCTTAATCCTCCTCTTGGCAGGTGCAGGCAAGGGCTGGGATTTACCAAGACCTTGTCCCTCTGTTGTCCTGAGGGGTCTGCAGTTGCAGAAGGGCCCTGCCTCGTGGTTGTGAAGCATATCTAATTTCCAATCCTTTTTCTTGCAGCTCAAAATGAGAAAGAACTATGTTGTTTTCTATCCTGTCACACATTTCGGTTTTGCAAGAGACAGCAGTGTGTATGTAACCAGAGTCTGGGAACCTGCCAAACCTGGCTGCTGTGAAGGCAAGAAATACCTAAAAAATGGTTCCTTTTTGAGAGTCCTTTAGTAATTAAAGATGAAGGAATGGTTTTAGTGGTATCGTTGGGGATTTTTTTGGTGAAAAGAGGTTTTCCCTATGACTGTCTCTTGTGCCCGTTGGCAGGGGGCTCTGGCACGCTCTCAGAACAGCCTGGAATGCAGACTGGCATGGGTAGCTGGTTGCTAATTGTGAAGGTCTGAGAGAGGCAAAAGAGATCTGTTAATTTTTTGGTCTTGCTGGTGAAATTGTAAATATTACCAGCATCAATGAGGCAGATGGTGTGTCAGTTCATACTGAAAAACTCAACTGTGTTTTCAGCAGAAGTGTTGCACCAATCATTCCAGGTTCTTTAATATCTTGTGTATATGACAGGAGATTTTTTAATTCTGTCTTCAGTACCGAATGGTCTAGAATATCTGGCTGCCATTCACTAAAATGTGAATGGTATCTTCCGATATGGCTTTTTTTTTCCAAGGGCTATTCATGTCTTCTTTAATTTGCTGGAATAAATTTTGAGAGTCTCAAGTGCTTATTTTAAGTTTCCTACTTGGAGAAAAGGTGTAGCTATGCTAACATGTTTCTTGTTAATTAAGTATTGGTGATAAATGGTCAGCTTAACCAGTGAGTTCTAAATAGTGAATTGAAACTCGCTTTTCTTCATTGTTGTATCTCCAGGTCTACAGTTGTCATAGCTTCCTCCTGGTAAACACACACCAATCTCTAGTATTTGGGGGGTGGGAAGGGTGGGAATCTGAAGCAGAGATGTAGACACCTCCCTCCTTCCTACCTGTTCCAGTTTGGTTTATTGCCAAAACCTCTCAGAGTTTCATGAACACCCTGCATCCAGAACATACTTGTAATTCATGGCAAACAGAGGCTTTAAGGAATATATTTGCCTACTCGCTGTTTTTACCTAGTATCCTTGGTCACGTGCTGTAAGTAAAAACTGTTACTGACCATTTTGTTCCTGACTCTCTGTGTGTTTCACTGCGATGGCATCTTACGGTTTGCAACAAAATATGATCTATCTTGGATTCACGAATAGAGAGGATTGTATCCACAACAGTTAATTACAGAATGGTAAAGCAATTAACCATTCTTACAGGCTCATTTAAAAAAAAAATATATATATATAAATTGATGTACTGTAAATATTAAACTCCTAGTAAGTTGTTAAGTTTTTCCCCCCAAGATGTTTATAACATAGTTTTTTAACATTCTGAGGAAGAAAAAGAAGTGCTGACATAGTGTTAACAATTAAAGTCTTGGAGTTTTGAGTGGAACCGACCTTAATCATCACCAGAAGCCACAGACTTTTTTTAGGCATTCATGAAGTGAAAGGTGTTTCGAATAAAGCCCGTGTGCGTGAACTTCATGTGTGACGCTCATCGCCTGCCTAACTTATTCTCTGTTCCTGCTGGGGCCCCCGATCACCCTCACTGTATTTCTGCCAGTTCCCACCCAGGATTTTTCCTGAAGCTTTTCCACCCCAGGAAGCTGAGCACGACAGGAGACAGGATTGTTCACCCTTGGATCCACTCCAGCCAGACTGACTCCCATTACCCAGGACAATCCTTCAAGACAAGTCTTGTGCCCTTGCTTGGCCTCACGTGTCCCTGTGCCGTGCTGATGGACACACAACTCACACAATTGTCATCATGCCATAAGACCCCATGCTGCTGATTTGTGGCTCAATCCTCTCAATATTTAGGACACTTCAAACTGGAAAATGAATGAAAAATAATGATTGTACTTTGTATCTTGTGGTCACCTTGGGTGCAAAGAAGTTTCAGGCTGAGTTGTGTAAGTTGTGAAGGTGACGCCTCTCACATTGAGAGGGTCCCAGCCCGAACAGTGCAGACGTGTATCAGTCCTCCCCGGTGCTGTTGGTCAGGGTTGTGCCCTCACATGCATTGTAGGCGTAGGTCCCACAGCCACCATGCACTTCCCAAGGGCATTTCTGGACTGGTCCTGGTTGGATGGCAGCAGCGATGAAACCATCTGCAGTATAGAGTGAGCTTGGGTTTCCTTGGTGACTTTTCACCACCAGGCTCTAATAAACCCTTGGAAAGTGAAAACCCACCAGCAATGAGCATCCAAGGGTTTGTGTGTTATTCACTGTCTGGACATAACAAACAATAGACGGAAAACTGTGAAATTAGTATGTCACTTATAGAGGCCAGACAGTCACTCCTTCCTCTTGCTACCAATGTTAATTGCTATTAATTGTGTAAGTTGGGGAAAAAAAAAAAAAACTTGCCAAGCAAGCGTAACTTT
Organism: Streptopelia decaocto; assembly: GCF_964273445.1. Lineage (NCBI taxonomy): Eukaryota > Metazoa > Chordata > Aves > Columbiformes > Columbidae > Streptopelia > Streptopelia decaocto. The sequence goes on along the minus strand of NC_138663.1, from coordinate 28,484,475 downwards.
AAGGGCTAGAAATTTGAAGAGCCTGTTTCAAAGTTGTTCATTACATCTTTAATGTTGTTATCCTTATTATGTTCTCATTATTAAAATACAATTTGAATAGAAACAGTACAATTCTGATACCTAGCTATTTAACTCTAATGTTCTAAGTGTAGGGAGTAGCATTTGTATACAAGGAAATAAGTGACAAAATTTTACTTTTTTTTTTTTTTAAGATTAAATTTGGTAGTGTGTTTTCTAGGATCACATATACTGTATAATGCAAATGCATACAATTTAAATATCGTAATTACTCTGTAAATCCATGATTGTGTCTCCTTCCAGTTTTTACTTATTCAAGTAGTCTGTCTGTCCTCTCACTCATGTAGGGGTTTTGCAGGGTTAAGCCTATGATTTCTAGTTACTGGTATTTAAATCAATACAGGGATTCCCTAAATATCATCCATGCATCTTGGAATTTGTATTACTTAATGCTGATATGTACTGTTCACATTTCTTCCTCTTAGTT